>NC_135894.1:16075903-16675903 GCF_964194155.1 Cetorhinus maximus | reverse complement strand
AAGCCACTATGATGCATTTGGAGAATGTACTGGAGTGCTCCACTAGATCTGTCCAGGCATCGGAACCTCAGTTTTAGGATGGTGTGCTCAACCAAATTCCGGGTTGTGGTATGAGCCGCATTGTACTTTCTCTCACCGGGAGTCTGAGGCTGCCACAAGAACGTCATCAACCACATCCGTTGTGGGTAGCCTTGTCCCCGAGGCCTGAGGGTGTATGAGTCGTGGACAATTCCGGGGTGTCTTGCACATGCTTGTTATGGTTGCAGATCAGCTGAACATTGAGAGCCTTTGCAGTTCACATACTGGACTGCTTGTTGCCACGGAGATTTAAGAGCTATGTGGGTGCAGTCGATGGCACCCTGCACCTGTGGGAATCTGGAAACCTGAACAAAGCCCAGCACTCTTGTATCCTGACTTGTCTGATCTCTGTCGAAATTGACATAATTGTGCACCTCGGCAAAAAGGGTGTCTGTGACCTCCTGGATACATTTGTGGGTGGAGGCTTGTGAGATCCCGCAAAGGTCCCCAGTGGTGCCCTAGAAGGACCCACTTCCTGAGAAATTGAATGCGGCAGTAACTTTAACTACCACTGGCAGTGAAAGCCCCCTGAGTTCCCGAGGTGCCACGCCCTGCAGAAGGTGGCATATGTGCGTGACCTGTTCCTTTGATATGCATAGGCATCGTTGACAGTGGTTCATGCTCATCTGCTGGTGCACACATGCCATCTATAGACCCTGGTCTAGCAATGCGCCTACGAATGACGGCTCTGTAGGGCTCATCCTCTGCATGTGGAGGAGGCTGTGCTGCCCCTTGGCCTTCAAGGTTCTGCTCCTCCCTTTGATGAGCCAGGCGCCTCCGTCGCATTCTTCTCTGCTTATAGGCAGGAGAGAAGACAATGAAGCAGACAGCGAGATCACCAGACTGCCATGTTCCTGAGGGTCTCCTCACTGCAGTATCAAAGAGACAGAGATGCAATTTTCTCAAGGACTACTCTTGATCAAGTCATGGCCTGTGGCTGCCTCTCAAGGCTCCTTAATGCATGCCAGAGAGCCCAGGCCACCACATGGATGCCCAGTGTTTAGTGTGTATGATGGCTCACCATGCCCACACCCAGCACTGCCCCACACCACATGACTGAGTGGTGGCAGCTTCAGCCACTCGACTGCATCCTGAACTCTCATCTCAGGTGCAGGCATTTTCCTAACCTGGACTCCAAAGCTTCGCGGTTTGCTTGTATCATGAGGGTGACTTTTCAGTGTTAACTGAAACATAATGCAAGGGACTAGGAGCAAACTCCTCTGTCGGTGTTCCATGGTCACCTTTCCTAAGAGGACCCTCAAGCTTCCCCAGTCACCCAATGGATCTGCAGCACCATAGCACTCATTCGAGTTTGAAGTGTGTGCGTGAGGGGTTAACAGTAGAAGAGCAATCATTGGCACTGTCAGGAATTAGTGTTGCTTCAGTGGGCACAATTGTGTAACCAGACTCACTCCATGCCAATTCAGCTCAAGCGAAATGCTGTCAGCTGTGGTGGAGTGCTCATCTTTGAGATGTTTTGCCATTAGCCTGGCCGTTTCCTCCCTCCCCCCACCCCCCAGGCTCCCCACGTCCCCACATGTGTTTGTGCTCAAACTTCAGTCAGTGCTGCCATGACCCCCTCCCACATTGTCGCCCTTGCCCTGTGGTTGCCTTCTCCCCTTTCCCTCTTTGCATTGTTGCCCTTGCTTCGAGGTACCCTCTCACCCTTCTCCCTTTGTACTTTCGCCCTTGACCCAGCATCATAAGCCAGTCATGAAGAAGCCGCTGCGGAGACTTGCCTGTGACCTCCCCCCTGAATGTGCGGAGCCACTGGAATCACGCGCCATGTTCTGTGCACTCGCCTCCGAGTTCCCCTCGTAGTTGAGGTTGCCAGGATCAGGCCTTTTTAGAGGCAGTTGTAAATCACGCCGTTGTGGGATTTAAATTTGATGTTGGCGGGGGGGATGATTCCGTTGTGTGGCCACAGTAATTAGATGCAAATTCATTTCAATTAAGCTTCCAATGTTCGATGGCAGGAAACCTGACCTGCCATTGACAGTGGGGGGAGTGGACAATTGTGTCCTGGATTTACGTTGTCAGGAAACGTGACTAGGGACATCTCGTGATCTCGCCACCGACCACGCCCGCTGCGTAGTGGGTGGAAAATCCCGGCCTGGGTGAGGATGGCAGGTTTCCTTCCCTAAAGGACATTAGTGAACCAGTTGGGTTTTTAACGAAAATCAGATAGCTTCTTGTTCCCTTTTCTGATACCAGCTTTTCAATTCTAGATTTTTGAAACTGAATTTAATTCTCAAACGGACATAATGGGATTTTGTACTCATGGTCTCCGCTTATTCGTTCAGGCAACTGAAGAACTTGATGACATTTGTCCCAAATCAGTCCTTGTTTAAATCTGCACTCTTGCCCTGCCGTGGAGTTTAATTTGAAGTGGTTGAGATTTATTTTTTATATACCAGTTGTTATCTTGGGTGCCTCTTACAAGGTTCCCTTTCAATGCCACAAAGTGCAGGAATCTCCAGTTCCTCCCCCAGTTCCCACCCCTTAACTGAATCCTCTGACGTTGGGGATCATTGTTGTGGCTCCCTGCTGCCTGGCTCCTCAAACATCATCATTGTGTTTTAGTGACCAGATAATGGGAACATATGAATGTAGGAACAGGAGTAGGCCATTCTGCCCTTCAGCCTTGTTCTGTCATTCAATTAGATCATGATTTGTATCTTAATTCCATCTACCCTCCCTGGTTCCATAACTGTCAATTCCCTTAACTAACAAAATTCTATCAATCTCAGTTTTGAAATTTTCAGTCAACCCCCCAACCTCAGCAGCTTTATGAGTGAAAGAGTTTCAGATTTCCACTACCCTTTGTGTGAAGAAGTGCTTCCTGATCTCACCCCCGAATTGGCTCGGCTCTAATTTTAAGGTTTAAGAAATACTAGGGAACCAAGGGCCGCGAGAGAAGGATAAATTGAAGGAAATTAGTATTGCTAAAACAATAGTGCTGGAGAAATTAATGAGGCTAAAAGTCAATAAATCCCCAGGGCCCGATAGTCGACATCCCAGGGTACTAAAGGAGGTGGCCATGGAAATAGTGGATGTGTTGGTTGTCATCTTCCAAAATTCTGTAGGATCTGGAATAGTCCCGGCAGATTAGAGGGTGGCAAATGTAACCCCACTATTTTGAAAAGGAGGGAGGGATAAAACACGGGATTACAGACTGGTTAGCCTAACATCAGTAGTAGGGAAAATGCTAGAGTCTATTATAAACAATGTGATAACGGGACAACTAGAAAATATTAACGGGATTAGACAAAGCCAGCATGGATTTATGAAAGGGAAATCATGTTTGACAAACCTACTGGAGTTTTTTGAGGATGTAACTAATAGAATAGATAAGGGAGAACCAGTGGATGTGGTGTATTTGGATTTTCAGAAAGCTTTTGGTAAAGTCCCACATAAGAGGTTAGTGTGTAAAATTAAAGCACGTGGGATTGGGGGTAATATATTGGCGTGGATTGAGAGCTGGTTAGCAGACAGGAAACAGAATAGGAATAAATTGGTCTTTTTCAGACTGGCAGGCAGTGTCTCGTGGGGTGCCGCAGGGATCAGTGCTTGGGCCCCAACTATTCACAATATATATCAATGATTTGGATGAGGGAACCAAATGTAATATTTCTAAGTTTGCTGATGACACAAAACTAGGTGGGAATTTAAGTGTTGAGGAGAGTGTTAAGAGGCTTTATGGTGATGTAACAGGTTGGGTGAGTGGGCAAATACATGGTAGATGCAGTATTATGTGGAGAAGTGTGAAGTTATTCATTTTGGTAGGAAAAACAGAATGGCAGAGTATTATTTAAATGGTGATAGATTGGGAAATGTTGATGTAGAAAGGGACCTGGGTGTCCTTACACACCAATCATTGAAAGCAAGCATGCAGGTGCAGCAAGTGGTTAAGAAGGTAAATGGTATGTTGGCCTTCATTGCAAGAAGACTTGAATACAGGAACAAGGATGTCTTACTGCAGCTGTACAGGGCCTTAGTGAGACCATAATAAAAACAAAAATACCTGGAAAAACTCAGCAGGTCTGCATCTGTGGAGAGGAGCATAGTTATTTGGAACATCTCTATCACATCTGCTCTTTCAGTATTAGAGATCAGACTATTTGCTGTAATGTACTTTTCTGTGAAGACCAGAGATATTGAATACAGTGTACTGATGCGACTAGGTTCTTTTTAACATCAGAGACTGCTATTTCAAAGTCATTCATTAAGTCCGCCTCTGTGCCTTGTACCTTTTCTGTTTCAGTGACGAGAGCTGGACATTTTTAAGTTAGAAAATGATTTCATGACTGGGAACTCATCCCAATCATGGGAAGAATAAAACCTTCCTTTTCATCCCAGTACATTTTGCCTGCTGTTACCAAGCAAAAGAAAAGTTGTCTTCTGTATCAGCAAATCAAGTTTGAACAAACTGTGGCTCTTAACTTGAGTTCCAACAAGAATGTCAATGGTATGCCATTGCACTGTGCTTTGTTAGTCAGGCTAAGACTAGAGTGTGCTGCATTCAGAATAGAGTCCATTGGGCTCTTTAATGCGAAAGCACAAGTGGGCTTTCTTTCCAGTCCCTTCAAGGTTCAGTGTGGACTGTAATGCGTAGCACAAGACCAGAGTGTCTTGTGCAAGCTCTTTATAAACTCCTTGTGAAATATATCCTCCATTGTGCCACGTTTAAAGTTAACTTTTATACTTTGTAAATGAGAGCAAGTCTTTTGATTACTGTTAGTTGTTAAATAAAATGAGGGGAAAAACACCATTAGGGGGAAGAAAATTTTAATACTATTACTGTGTCTGGTCTGTTGACTCTTCTCCACTTCTGGTGTTTGCCAATTGTGCAGAACAAAACACGCCTCTTCAAACACATTCCACCAGGCAAAAGTTCTCAGTCAGGTGCAATGGTAGTTTCTTTCACGCTCATGATATACCCTTGAAAATATTGACTGAGAACCTCTTGCTTAGACGTGAACTTGCCTCGCGTAACTCTCCTCCCTCTCCACCCTACCAACAGCACAATGTGCCTTGCTGGATGGTTGAACATCCTGGGCTTACACTGTGACTTTCCACACCCCTCCACCACCTCCTCCTCCATACTTCATCTTGCCAACTGACTTGCCACATTTATTAGTTGACGTAACAAAATGTAGAGCACGTGGATAGGAATGCATCTCGTGTAAAAGTCTAGAATTCCCAGACTATTAACTATGCTGGAATGAAAGCCAATGTATGTGGATTGGTGCATAGAATTTACAGCACCAAAAGGGTAATAGGCAGCAGGCCTACGCTGGTGTTTATGCTCGACATGAGCCTGCTCCTACTTTACTTCATATAACCCCATCAACATATTCTTCTATTCCTTACTCCCTCATGTACTTATTTAGATTTTCCTTAAATGTATCTATTTTATTCGCCTCAACCTTTCTATGTGGTAGCAAGTTCCACATTTTTAACCACTTCCTGCATAAAGAAGTTTCTCCAGGGGTAGGGTGGGGTGGGGGGTAATTAGGGTGGGTGGTGGTGAGCATGGGGTGAAAGGGAGAAGCACAGACTAGCTCTTGAGGGAGGTCAAGGCAGAAAGAGTGCAACTCTTTGAGGAGAGGGTTTGAAGGGAAAGCCCTTAAGAACCCACTTGAGGGTAAGAGGTTGAGATGGGCCCTTTAGTATGGAAAGCGGACTTACTGTTGGGGTTGAATGTAGGACAGAGAACTTGAGGGACTGACCAAAGTATTGACGGAATGAAGACTTAATATCAGGAAGAAAAAAAGTTAGAACATGTATAGTAAATTCTTCTAAATCTGCTTACCACCAACAGTGTAGCTGTCTCTCAGTACTGCACACTGCAGGCATCCAGAGGAGCTAATGGGTTGTACGACCACAAACCAATTCATAGAATTAACATGCAAACAATCTGAGGTCTTTTCATCTTGATTCTTTCCAAGCTCTTTTGTTGCTTTCATGCCCTTCTATTGCTACACTGACCTTTGAAATCACTTATGAGTTTTCTATTAAACATTTTTGTGATGGAAGAGAAGATGTTAACAAAGCTAATTAAACTTGTTATATGTAGATTCGTTAACAAAACGTTCAGTGCTTGCTAGAATCCATGACAGCAGTGGGCCAGGTATTGCAGTGTATTAAATGTACACAAGTCAAATCACTGTACTTGACCTATACCTGGAACTATGCAATAACGTCCCAATCAACACATTGAGGAAAATACAAAGCAACTGGGATCATTTTTACTAAAATGAAACAAAAACAGAAAATGCTGGAAAAGCTCTATGTCTGACAGCATCTGTGGAGAGAGAAATAGAGATAACGGTTCAAGTTCACACTTCCAGACTGGCTGAGATTTTCCAGCACTTTCTGTTTTTATTAAATTTTTCACCAAGGTGGTTGATTGTGAGTTTGCTATTCGTTGAAGTATAACTTTCTTGCTCGTTGGTGGCATTTAGGAACCTAGGAACAGGAATGGGCCATTCAACCCCTTGAGCCATTACATTAGGCTTGCATTTATTGCCCATCCCTAACTGTCCTCAAGAAAGTAAACCATTGCTGTACATGTGGTGAAGGTACTGCCACAGGGCTGTTGTGTGGGGAGTTCCAGGGTTTTGACCCAGTGATGGTGAAGGAGTGAGCAACGATTGGTTTGATCACAGAACTGAAATGTACAAGGAAGCTAGACTTATTTATTTATGCAGTCTGATTTCTTGAAACTTTTGTCCTTGAGTGACTCCCAATAAAGTCGAGCAGTATGCGTGTTTTTTAAAGCTCATCATCTCTGAAAAATGTGAGATGACTAAAAGTATGCAATTTTTGTAAATGATCAATGCTTCCCTTTGTAAATGACTTACTGCTGACTAATCGATCGTTCACAGGATTGTGTGGTGAAACGCAGCCTTGAAAGAAGGGGAGAAAATATCACAATGATTAGCTGCATTGTACCGAAACTTTAATTGTAGCACAGTGTCCGGATTTCTGTACTAATAAAATTCTCATTAATGTAGAGGTCACCCAGATTGAAGACCCCAGGGCGCAATGGCGACGGGAACAGGAACGTATGCTGAAAGAGTATTTGGTGGTGGCCCAGGAGGCTCTTAATGCCAAGAAAGAGATCTACCAGGTGAAAAAGCAACGTTTGGCACTTGCCCAGGAGGAATATCAGCAGCTGCATGACCTGTGCGAGAATGACAGCATCTCTTACGTCAGTTGTAAGTACCTACGTGAAGTTCCTTCGGACTCGAGCAGGTGGTCAGTGGGCACCTGTAGCTCATACTGGCATTTTATTTTTGCGCTAAGCCGAATCGATTTCAAATGTGATCAAAATCCAAAGCCGATGCAATTTGTTCAAACTTTAAGACAAATCGTCTGCCCTGTGTAGCACGGCCTAAACGTAAATTCACAACAGCCAGTGCTTCGGAGTTTGAGATTTAATTAATAGATTGCAGGTTGGAAAATTGGTATACTCCCTCTTTTTCCCCACCTCCCCACCCTCCCAACCACACACTCTTATCTGTTGGTATTCCTTAACTTATTATTTCACTCTGGGGAGCTACGAGGAATTGGAATTACTCATCCCAGATGCAGCCAGCAGCTGGCTGGAACGTTGAGGTTTGGTACATAAACAGAAACATGACCTCAGTTGAGCAAGTTCAGATTAGCACTAATAAGGTAACAATGTAGTCATTTTGATGCCAATAACACAAGGCCTTTGTTTCTAAAGAATTTTCCATCAGGTAACCCATTTGCGTACTGTAATTGCTAAAGCCAACATTGAGGCTGTCCTGCACAACCACCTGGCTGTTGCTTCTACTTAGGAAGGTCCCCATACTAGTCGTTTAATTCACCAGGAATGTGGAGGTGTTGGGAGACCAGCACGAGCAGCACACAGTGGCTTTGATTTTAAATTTGGGAGGAGTTTGGTTCAAAGAATCTATTTTACACTTGTGGGCCATTTTGCCAATTTCTCTCTCTCTCTTTCTCCCCCCACCCCGGCTTCAGACGGAATCTGACTTGGATCTGTTGCCCTAGTTTTGCCACATCAGCTGGAAAAACTATGGTTTGAAGGTGCGGCGTATAGAACCATCACAGTCTCTTCGTTTTTAAGCTGTTTTTCCCCCCCCTTCCATCCTATACCACACACACTACTTTGGCAATGAGTCAGAAGGAGAAGGCAGTGGAGATGCAAACAATGCTGGACAGAAAAAGACTATATCATCCACCCAGCCTGTCCCACAGCACCACGATACTTTGTGCATCATACTACAGACACACCCCGCCCCACCTGGTGCTATCTAATCACCTGGGAGGAACAAAAAACAGAGGCACCCTGGCCAACTGGTGGGTGAGAAACCTGACAGATTCCTTCAGTAATCAAATCTGTTCTAATAGACCACTCTGACCCTGATTTAATGTCATGAGGTACTACCCTGACCTTCCCACCAACCAGAAACCACTTCTCATCTCGTTTGAAGAAATCAGCAAATTGCCACATGAGCCAGCAGCCTTTTCTACAGCTCCATTATTCACTCGGAAAAGAGCCACCTCCAAACATTCACCTTGTTTAGTCCTTTACATTACTTTGAGATTGTGACACACCCCTTCTTCCCCCATCACCCCAGCCCTCTCTATTTAGTTGAAAGAAGCTGTCTACCTGAACACAATCTCATCTTCCCATCATTTTATAATACATGACTTTTCTTTCCAAACTATTTTCCGTCAAGTGGTTCATTCCTGCCTATTGCGGATCTATTTTGTTGATGCTATTATGTGCAGACTGACTGGTTGTGCTCCTATTTTATAGACTACATTTAATTTGTTTAGCTCTCAAGGAATATAGAGGGCTAGACACTCCTGAGGATTTTACCAATGGCCCAGAGTTATGTGCCTGCTGTTCAGAAATTTCTTTCTCACTTTCGTTGGGAAGCCCCTAATCCCATTTAACATTTACATGAGAATCAGTGCACTAAAATGCTACACTGCTTTTATCACTGGTGCATAACCAGAACTGAACTGATGAAATCCTATTTCTAATTCATTCTTGGGATTTGGGCATCTCCAGCAATGCTGGCCTTTGTTGTCCTGAGAGGCTGATAGGGGACTCCCTTTTTGAAGGCTCTACAAAATCTCTGTTAGAAATATTTGTAATGGTTTGATACTGCTTGAGCAGTTAAGGTTCAAATTCATTAGTATTGGGCTGGAGTCATGTATAAGCTAGACTGAGTAAGGACGACTTTCCTTCCCCAAAGCACGTTCATGAACACATTGGGTTTTTACAACAATCCAACAGCTTCATGTTTTTTTTTACTGAAACCCGAGTTTCTCAATTGTCCAAAAGTCTATGGCTTAATTTAACTTGTTGCTAAATTTTTAAAAACATGTAGGTAATATTTCCTATTTATTTCAGGGATCTAACAACCTTGAACAACATTTCAGTGTTCTGTGCTTTAAGAATGTTTTGTATTGTAAGTCTTTGTGCTGATTTCCAATGATCAAGCCAATGAGTGGACGAGCTGGGTCATTATCCCTTCCTTAATCGTTTTGAGGTCAGCCAATGTGGCCTTGGAGGACTGCCTCCAGTTCACTCCCCGCCTTTGGCCTCCAGGCTGGGCCTGCACATTAGATACGTCAGTATTCCTTAGTCCCCTTCCTGTCCAGTCGGTCAAATCTCAAGTTGGACCCAACCCTTCTCGCCCCGCCCACGCAGTCAGCCACAACTGCGTGGTTCCCCCTCCCATTGCTGCTTTGTAATCTAATAGTTTGATTGTTTATCTTTTCCTGGAGCTGGGAACTTTTTCTGTTCACTGATTACATATTCCTGATTTTTGTTTTTACAGTGTATTCGGGTTCATCCTCCAATACAAAGTACAATCCTGACCAGATTAAAGCTGAAATAGCAAGCCGAAGAGAGGGGGTAAGTGAGGTTCTGAATCTGGCGTGGGCTGGTGTAGAAAACTGACCAGATTAGGCTTGAGCAAACTGACCTCTTGGGTCAGATCTGAAAAAGTCAAAGTTTTATCATTGTGTACAATTCTGCGATGCTATATGTTGAGTGAATAGTGCGAAGAGGCAGCCTGGAATCACACTGCCAGTTTTACCATTTTTAAAAAGGTGAGAAGAATTCTAAGTCACTTAAAAGACATTTTCTAGCACAGGGTTACTGGCATTTGAGGAAGGAAATAATTACAGAATAACAGGTGGAAATAACAGCAATAAAATCAAAGCTGACCTGGGTTTGTTAAACATAAGCAAAATGCTGCAGAAGCTGGAAATCTGAAATAAAAGAAGCAAATTACTGGAAACACTCAGCAGGTCAGGCAGCATCTGTGGAGCGAGGAAAAGAGTTAACATTTCAGGTCAATGATCCTTCATCAGAACTTGAAGATGTTGGAGGTGGATAGCTTTTAAGCAAATACAGAGGTAGGGAAAAGGGAAAGTGGAAGGCAAAGCAACAGGCAGTGTTGTGATAGGTCTGTGATAGAGTGGAAGGCAGGAATGATTAAATGGCAAAAAGGATAATGGTGCAAGACAGTGTGGGCTGGTAATGGGACAAACATGGAAACAAAAGATGGTTTTCTAAAAGACAGCCTGATTCGAATAAGTTTTTTGGGATCCCTTCCATGAGGTGGATGAGAGTGATGATATTACGTTGCTTATCTTGACTTCCTTTAGGAAGTTCCTTCACGAATCATTAGCACTGAAGTGAGAGGTTATGGAATCAAGGCATGAGTTTCAGTACTGAATAGTCACTGATGTTAATTTTAGCTGAATTAGAGAGCAGTGGATTGAGACAGATTTAAAATGGAGCATTTTTTTGTTCCATTACACTAATCATCTAGATGAGACTATTTGTAAGCAAGATGAACAATTGGGTGTTGATCTGGAGCGATTGAATTCCAAAGAACCGGGAGTTTAATTTTGGGAGCCATATTTTCGAGGCCTCTGAGAGGGTGACAGGGATGACAGCATTCAATTATGTGGAGGCATGAAGGAAGATGGTATTGCAGAGAAGGTTCAGGGGAGATTTAATAGAAATGCTTGTAATTATGAAAGGTCTTGATAGAGTGGAGATAGAGAAATTATTTCCACTGGCAGGAGGGTTGGTAACCAAAAGAGAGAGTTTTAAGTTAAGTGGCAAAAGAACTAAAGGTGTGTGATGGGATTTTTTTTAAACAAAGCAAGTCATGGTTTGGAATCCATTGCTTGAAAGGATGGTGGAAGCAGACTAATTAGTGACTGTCGAAAGGGAATTGGATAAATACTTCAAAAAGGTGAATTTGTAGGGGTATGGGAAACGAGCAGTTGGTTGAGACTAATAAGATAACTCATTCAAAGAACCAGCACAAGCATGATGGGCCAAATGGCTTTGCTCTACATACATTTTATTTCTTTAGATTCATAGCATCATTGAAGAGAATGGGGCACAAGAAAGATTTGTGTGAAAGGCTTAACTAAATGCTGAAACCTCCATAGAATATTAGCGTAGGTAGGAATATTAACGAGGCTAGTTCCAAATCTAACCTTGTTGAGTTATGAAATGAGGCTGAAGGAATTTGCCCAGGGGATTAAAGGGTCACTGCAGTATTGATACAAACTTTGCTAAGGAACAGAAAGCAGAGAGTAGTGGTGAAGGATTGTTTTTCAAACATGTGGGAAGTATATGATGGTGTTTCCCAGGGATGAGTATGAGATCAGTGTTCTTTTTGATATTCTTAATGACTGGGACTCGGGTATAATTTCAAAGCTTGCAGATGATACAAAACTAGGAATGTAATAACCAATGGGAAGGATAATAACAGCTTTCAGGAGGATATAGACAGATTGTTGAAATGATCGTACAAGTGACTGATGAAATTTAGTGCAGTGAACCGATAAAGTTTGGTGGGAAGAATGAATAGTACAAGTTTAAAGAGGCTGTAGGAGCAGAGAGACCTGGGGTGTATGTGCATAAATCTTTGACTGTGACAGGATAAGTTGAGAAGGCTGTTTTTTTAAAAAAAAAAGCTTGTGGGATCCTTGGGTTTATAAACAGAAGTTTAAAGTATAAAAGCAAGAAAGTTATGCTAAACCTTTATAAATCATTAGGTTTGGCCCAGCTAGAGTATTGCGTCCAATTCTGGGCAAAGCACTTCAAGGAGGAAGTCATTCGAGAGGGTGCAGAAGAGAGAGAGAGAGTTACTAGAACAGTAGCAGGGGTTGAGAGGCTTTAGTTACTTTGAGAGACTAAAGAAGCCGGGCTTGTTCTCCTTCAAGCAAAAAAAAAGGATTAAAAGGAGGTTTGATAGAGGTGTTCAAAATTGTAAATGATTTTGATAGAGTAAATAAGGCGAAACTGCGGCAGAGTTGGTAACCAGAAGACCCAGGTTTAAGAAAATTGGCAAAAGAACCAGAGGCCGGATGAGTTGAAAATTTTTTATGCAGTGAATTGTTACGACGTGGAATGCACTGCCTGAAAGGGTGGTGGTAGCAGATTGAATAATCATTTTCGAAAGGGAATTGGATAAACACTTGGGAAAAAAAACGTACAGGGAAAGGGCAAGTGAGTGGAGCTTTCAAAGGACTGGCACAGGCACAGTGGACTTGAAAGCCCTCTTTCTGAGCCCTGTCGTTCTATAAATCTATGAAGTCCGTGCCTCCAGAGATGGCTCACTGAAATTGGCAGTTTACCACCGAGGAAATAAAGTTCTCATTTTCGACTTCCTTTAGGATTACGTGCAATCCGAGATTGAATGAAAAGGAATAATTTTGCTAAACGTTGAAGGCAATATCCTATGCAGCAGCTCAGGCTTATGCTAACAAAATTCCAAATTCAGTGCTCCGTCTCGAGCAACTTTTCTCAAACTGGTTGGCTAATTAATATATTGTAAGATATTATCATTAAGGGAATATCTCTGAGTTACACCCTCAGACAGATGTGAAGTATTCTTAAGTAAAGGTACATCTGTAAATAGTTGTGATATATAATTGAAGAGGGAATCATGTGTCTTTTTATTCCTAATCCAATCATATTGGCTAAACCCCTGGAAGCCATAAATCCTATGGGTCATTTTCCCTCCCTATTGTCCAGCTGAGTTGTGATTCTACTTTGACTTTAATTTTCTGAATCACTATTTTAATTGTGGCTTCCTTTTCCAATCACTGGCACATTTTTCTTTTAAATAAAACACATATATTTTAAATAGCCATCAGCTGCCTCCCCCTCAGCACCTTTCCCCTGCACCACCAGTTACTTTCTACCAGATTCTCTTTTCGTATTACTTGTTTATGGCATCATTTGAACACTGGACTTTGGAAAAGTGAAGTTACCCACAAGGAAGGAAGTATCAGGTTCTGTATAGCCCCTCATGTCAATGTCTTATTAATCACATTGTTAAGGTTTAATGGCAATCACATTGTTGAACAGGTAATGGGTATTTGCACACCTATAAATGGGGATAGCTGGGACACTGGTGGGTTGGAGTAGTGTTGACTGTGAACTAAATCAATAAACTCTCTCCAGCAAAGAAAGCTGCTGTGTCCTAGTTTTAACTCCGCCACCTGGCGTGGATCCAGTTAACACCAGAAACGATGCCAAAAGAAACTATCCCTACTGTCTGTAATATTAACTGCTTATTGGTAGTGAAGTGGGCCAGGTGCCAGTGGCTATGTTATTTTGCCACTCCCAATCTTAGCTTGAAGCCTGCCAATCTCTGTATTGGCAGAAACTCCTGAATTTTATGAAATTAGGGTCAAATAAAACCATTTAAAAAGATGGGTTTCAATTATCTGAATGGCCCAACTTCACTTCTTTAATGAAGGCAACAGACGGTTTTTGCTGCTTGGTTTTTGGTTGCTATTTTTGCAATCATGAGTGAGGAATGAAATCCATTTGAAATCACACCGTTGACTAAATGCTAACTCCCTCACTGGAACAATTAGCACATTTGTCCGTCAGTCTGATGGATTATGTTTAATTCTGATAATTTGAATTAAAATGGCTAGTTACTGTCTGGATCTGGCTACATTTGTTGGAAGTGACTTGCTTTGTTATTAGGTTTCCAGATTGAAAAGGGAGTTGGCGCAAATGAAAGAGGAGTTGCAGTACAAGGAAAAAGGCGTAGAGACACTACAAGAGTAAGTGTAATATTTGTTTGTAAAAATTATATTTTAAGGTATGTATATTCTTGATTCCAAACTGAGCATTTTTTAATTATATGTTTTGTTTAAGCCCTTTGGTCTTGTGTGAGTGAATGAAGACTAGGATATGGTCCATATGCAAGTGACCATCATAACATGAGAAAAAGCATTCAATGTTTTCAATGTTTGTATATTTGGGTATAAGTTATGAATATGTGACAGATCTATTGTCCAAACTTTTTTGTCAACATGCTGTCTTTCTTATTTGTGATATGACCTGCTTTGCACGTTTCCAAAACTACTTCTGTGTAGTACTTACTGTTGCAATACTGGGTATGCCGGTACCTAATCAGTAACTTTACGACACACCATTAGTGATTATATTGAAGAGTTGTGGAAGTGATTAATCACCTGCTTTCTGGAAATCACGTCTGTGATTTATAATAGTTAAGCACGACTGCCTGGAAACTATAGTGAACACCCAAATAAAATTTAATTTCTCCTTTACTCTCGGATGGTGTTTGATTTAAGACACTATCTATTTTCTGTTTTTTGCATTCTGATTTGTCATTTCACTTAGTATAAAAATGCCTTATATGGTTACAACCAAACTTTGCCTCTAAACCATCAGTGGCTTTTCAAATGGCCACTCTGGAGTCATTTAAATCAGTCTTAATTTTTCTTCAGTGTGAGGAAAGTTTGCAGATGGTATAATCTTTATAGTTTTCCAAAACATGCACTTTTTTCTTATGGAAATGAGGGATGTGAGTGCAGAAGCTAGGACACATTTCTACTGCTGAGAACCTGGGATAAAAGTTGGAAAGTGTTGGCCTACCGCTGGGCCTGTGGCTTGCTAGAAATTGGTCTACAGAAGGAATAGTTTTAAATAACCCTCGAGTGGTGCAGGCCAAGTGCTTGACCTACTCATCATTGAATAATTCGGAAAAGGGGCCCTTCAACAGGCATTGGGTCCTTTGTATGTGTATATTGAAGGCCTCATGCCCGATTTTGGCAGACGCCTGTTTTATTTTGAGGTCCATTTGGGATACCAAAAAATAGACCCCTCAAATGTTGACAGGGCGATCAACCCCTGCACAGATTGAGGCTAGGAGGCTGAATCTTCCCCCCATTGGGATGGGGGGGTGGGGGCAGTGCAGGAGTGAGCACGAACCCGATCAGCGCCCCCGATTGGGTGCGCGCCGCCATTTTACGTGGGCGGGCCTTAATTGGCCGGAAGAATGCACGCCCGGAAGAAGCACTGTGCGCTCCCTGTGTGGGCGGGCGTGGGGATTCCCTGAGTTGGGGTCTGCACTCTTTCACGCATGTCTGCGCGAAAGTTTAAGTTCTGAAAAATTTAATAAAGGAAAAAGAAATATTAAGGACATGTCCCCTCATGTGAAACTGTCACATGAGCTGGGACATGTCCATTAATTTCTTCAAAAATTTTTTATTTAATTAATAAACCCTTCATGAAACCTCATCCCATCAGTGGATGAGGTTTCATGAAAAATGCGAAGGCCGCCTGGGCTTTTTGCCTGCCCCCCGCCAACCTTAAGATTGGACAGGCAGCTTTCTTAACAACTTTAATTACTTTCTTAATAGGCCTTTGACAGTTCAGCGGGTGCACAGCCAATGTGGCTGGGCCCGCCGGACTGACAATCTAAATAATGCGCGGTGATGTCGGGACGCATGCCCGATGTTGCCACGCGTCATTTTACGTTTCGGCGAGCGGACCCCGCCCCCTGCTCGCCGACCCGAAAGTTCTGCCCAGGATGTCTAAATTGATGGGCTTTGCTTCTGCTTTACACCATCAAAAATAAAATATAGGTGCAAAATGTACCAATTTCTACCTCCCGTTTTGTTTTCCTTGCCACCCTGTCCGGTCTTATAGTGCTTTATTATATCTCATCTGGTGGTGTTTGATGCTGGGTAAAGTTCCTTCCACATGGCTTAATAACGTGTCTTCACTATGAATCTCAGACAAACCCTTCTTACTGGACTTAGGTGCATGTTTCAATTTGCTCACCTAAAATCCTACCACTAGTGTAGTAAGGAGAGAAAGACATTAGGCATGCAAATATGGTTGTATCATATTCAACAATTTCAGGAAACATGGGTTGAAATGTATAGACCAGTAAGTGGGGTGTGTATTAACCATAGCACTATAATTGTGAAAGGATATTGAATATCCAACGGCAAAGTGGAATAGAGGATATCTTTTTGTTGAGAAAGGGGAGGATTTTTTTTGTGTTGTGTGTCAGATTCAGTCAAGATGTTGCTGCTCCAAGAGAAAATGAACAAGAAGCATAAAATGTCACAAAAAATTTTTTTCTTTTGGTCTGTTAGTAGTAAGTATAATCAAGGGAGGGGTAAGGTTGCTGGAAGGTGAGCATTTAGTGGAGAGTTAAGTAATGCTAAAAGTACCCGATGAGTGTTCAGCATTGGTATTCACAGGAAGGTGGCTATTAAAATGAGAGAATCTCCAATATAAAACAAGGAGATGGACCTAAAGAGCCTATTCAAACTTCGGGTAGACAAATCATCAAAGATTGATGATTTACATCCAGAACTAACAGGGAAGAAACAGAAAGAGTATTTAACTAACGTTTCCATTTCCCCTGGATAGGAAATGTGTGCCAGGGAACTGGAAGACAGCAAATGTGATCCTACTCTACAAAAAAGACATTGGATGAGAAAGG
The DNA here is from genome assembly GCF_964194155.1 of Cetorhinus maximus. Taxonomy (NCBI): domain Eukaryota; kingdom Metazoa; phylum Chordata; class Chondrichthyes; order Lamniformes; family Cetorhinidae; genus Cetorhinus; species Cetorhinus maximus. The sequence continues at coordinate 16,658,999 of NC_135894.1, read as the reverse complement.
GAATTATTGGCCACTAGACTTACTTTATTATGTAACTCACCAGTCTGTAATAAGAGATGAAGTTACTAAGTTCTTTCAGAAACTTAATATAATCAGGATCGGGCCATCCAGATTCCTGAAGGGATCTCGAACTTGACCAACCTGATAAAAAAACCTTTGAATGATAAACCAAAGCTGCTCCATTGGCTTTATGTGGATTTTCAAAAAGCATTTCATAAGGTATCCTGCAAGAGACTTGTGGCTCAAATAATGGCACCTGAGATTTAAAGGGATGTGGATAGGGAGATGCTTGGAAGTCAGAAAGCAGAGAGAAGGTAAAAGAAAGTTTGTTGGAGTGGGGAGGTGCAGTGAACAGTGTTCCGTGGGAACCTGTGTTGGTCTCACTTCAATACTTTGTACAAACTGTGCACGTTTAGGATTGGAAGGAAATATTGAAATTTGCTGATGAAGCAAAGTTAGGAGGATGGGACATTGTGAAAGATTAGCAGAGAGGATGGATAGATTAGCAAGGTGAACTGATAAGTAGGAAACACGGGTTAGTGTAGGAAAATGTGAAGTAAAATATTTGGGAAGTAACAATGGGAAGAGGAAATGTATCTCAAATGGTATGGAATGCCACTGAAACCTTGGTATGTGGATTTGTGGGTCAGGAAAAAGGCAAATTACATCTTTGATTTTGTACCTAGAGGCATTGAATACAAAATCAAGAAAGCAATATTGGATTTGTAGAAGCCATCTGCTCGTATGAATGTAATGTAAGATGCAGTAACACTAATTTCTGAAGTATAGCTTCCTGAGCTATGTTGAATATGGGCCACTTTGTAAATAGCTTGAGGCAGGACTCCCGTAATACACATCAATATTTGTGAGTATTGTATGGCACTACTCCTGCCAAAGCACCCGTGATAATGTGAAAAAGATGATTTTAGTTTCTAGTTGGAGAGATTCCCCAAAGCTTAGGGAAGGTCCATACTGCCTAGTAAGTAGAAAGCTATTTTGATTGCCAGTGGGACAGGTTAAGGATTTGTCCTCATGTGACCTGCGAAAATGAGGGTTGGCAATAGCGTAGGTCTAACAATTCACTCTAAATTGACAATGAGTTACATGCTTGGAGGATTTGTTACAATTTGTTCAGTGTAGACCTTTTTTGTTTTTTCTACAACACTTGGCATGCAGCAAGTGTGCTTGGGAAGAACAGGTCGTTTTCAAAGCACTCCATAACTAGGATGTCCCTTGCCTTGAGTCTCTGGATCTGTCGTAGACTAATTAATTGATTATTATAATTAGGCAATTACTCCATTATTGTATCACCCACTTCTTTGATCAAGTTTTTGATCACTTGTCCTAATATCCCCTCTTTTGACTCAGTATCAATTTTTGCCTGATTGCATTCCTCTGAAGCTGCTGGGGTGTTTTGCTATGTGAAAGGCACTACATAAATGTACTTCATTGTTGTTCAATTTTATTGTATAGGATATAGATTTCTGGAACATTCGAACAATTCTTTAGTGTTAACGTTGAGACCTAAATTGATGCACTTTCCTACCAACCACAAAATTGGCTCCCTCTCAGTCACAAATGAATTAGTGACGTACACGGTTTATGTTCTGTTTGCTTGGACAGCAACAATCTTTACAATACAAAAGAAATGTGGCCGACTACAGATTTCAATAAGCAGACTGAAAACTTTTTGAACCAACATTGTATCTCTCTCTTCAGGCATTGGCATAACCCAGGTCTAATAATTAGCCCTGGACTGGAGCAGTGTAGCATACTCCCAGGGTGTGTGGGAAGGTCGAATAATTCCCTCATCACCTTAGAAAGTGACAATTAACATGTCAGGTTGCTGCGTGCATGCCAACTACATGGTCAGATACATGTACAGATAAACAACAAGCATTTGTATAGTGTCTTCAATGTAATAAAGCATCCCAAGGCACTTTACAAGAGCATTGTGAGGCTAAATTTGACATGGACCCCATCAAAAGATATTAGGGAAGATGACCAAGAACTCGGTTTAAGGAGGTAGGCTTTAATGAGTATTTTAAATAACAAATAGAGGTGAAAAGATATAGGTGTTAAATAGTATAATCATTTAAATAGACAATTCACATGCAACTGCATGCTTTCCAGAAAGCTGTTTTATTTATTAGAGTCTCATATCAGCACTTTCTTGGTTAACACATTCTCTGGTGATTTATTTGAGAGAGTTATGCATGGAGCTCCTGTTTCTCACACTGTAAAAAGATAAGGTGAATTGAACCTGTCAGTGACCAGATGCTCTGCGGATTATGTAGTCTCCGCTCTGAGGCTATGGGGAAAGAACTGGGAAGCTGGAGTATTTGTCCAGATTAAGAAAGGCAACAGAGGGAAACCAGGGAATTATAGATCAGATAGTCTAATATCTGCTTTCAGGAAATTGCTGGAATCTATAATTGGGAACAAGTGATCAGAGAGAACCAGTATGTATTTGTAAAGGGTAGGTCATGTCTGACTAATCTGATGGATTTTTTTGAAGAGGTGACTAAAGGAATGGACAGGGGTCTATGAATGTTATTTATATGGGCTTCCAGAAGGCATTTGATAAAGTTCCTCATAAGAGACTGTTGACTAAATTTGCAGCTTATGGAATTAAAGGCAAATTATTGACCTGCTCAGGAAAATGGCTGAGCATTAACACACACAGAATAGGGATAATGGGTAGGAATTCTAATTGGCATGATGTGACTAGTGGCATCCCACAAACATCTGTGTTGAGGCCTCAACTATTCATTGTATTTATTAATGACTTAGATGATTGGATAGAAAGCCACATACCCAAATTTGCTGATGACACAAATAGGTGGCATTGTAATAGTGCAGAGGGAAGCAAAACATTACAAAGGTATTGATAGGTTAAGCGAATGGGTCAAACTGTGGATAGGTAAATGTGAGACCATCCACTTTGGACCTAAAAAGGGTAGTACAGGGCACTTTCTAAATGGTGAATAGCTAAACAGTGGAGGTCCAAAGAGATTTGAGCATCTAGGTATATTGATTATTAAAACTTCATGAATAGGTGCAGAAAATAATCAAATTGTGAATGAATTGCTGGCCTTTATGTCTAGAGGACTAGAATACAAGGGGAGAAGTCACGCTTCAGCTACACAAAGCTCTAGTTAGACTGCACCCTGATTACTGTGAGAGGCTCTGGGTACCACACCTTAAGATATTATTGGTCTCGGAGGGAGTGCAGCATAGGTTTACCAAAATGAAACCTGGAATTAGGGTTAAATTACCAGGAGGAATTTCACAAATGAGGGTTGTATTCCGTAGAATTCGGAATCTTAAGTGGTGATTTGATTTTTTTTTCAAGATATCAAGGGGAACAGCCAGGGTTGATTGGGAGAAACTATTTCCACTGATTGCAGAGACATTTCAGAAGCGATCTTAGGAAACTCTGCATGCAATGGATAGTAAATGTTTGGAATCCTCTTCTACAAACAGCAATAGATGCTACGTCAATTATTAATTTTTAAACTGAGATTGATCGATTTTTGTTAAGCAAAGTATGAAGGGACATGGGGTATAGATGGGTCAGTGGAGTTAGGTCATAGATCAGCCATGATCTCATTTGAGTGGTGAAACAGGCTCTTGGGGCTAAATAGCCTATATCCTATATCTCTGTGCTTCTCAGCTCTTTCAAAGAACTTTCACAGGGACAATGTGTCCAATGGCCTCCTTTTGCTTGGTCAGATTCTACAATTATTTTCCCTCGATTTGTAAAAGTTGCTGCTTGATTGCCCTTAGCAAAGGCCCTGTGAATATATGCCAGAACAAAGCATGCATTGAAGTTTCAGGAAAAGTGTCCCTTCTTGATGATGTTCACGGCTTTCCATTTTTATCTGGTTCTTAATGTTGTGTTTTTATAACGATATAAAGACACCAATCACTCATAAGGGATTGGGTAAACATTTATTGAGACTAGGCACATGAGAATATTTGTACAAAGGTAGAAAGCTTGAAGACATCAGCAGCAGAGCTGTATGCTCTGCTCACTGGCCAAAGTGAAACTGAGACTGGATCACATGACACTTCCCCTCTAGTGAGGGCATGCTGCTATCCCTTAAAGGCGTATTACAACACTTAACATCCAAAATAAGAAAGTAAATGCATTTTTAGCACAATTTGATTTTTTTCCTTCAAAAAGATTTGAGAAGAGTCCTATATCACTTTTCTCAGATCACCTGTTCATTGATAAATTTTAAATAGATGATTTCACAACCTTGCATTTTAACAAAGGAGAAATGTTTGACTGTTAGCACTACGGGCTCTGTTGCAAACTCATGTTTTTATTCCAGCCAGGGGGAAACCCAATCGGAAAGAGGTTGTATTTGAAGTAGATCAGATGCAAGTTTCACTTGTAATATTCCTATGTTTAGAATGGTGACCAAGAAAATGGTGCCAAGTTGAAGGACAACTGCTTACCTATTATTAACATTGGGGAGCAGTTATACCCCAAGCTGGCACCTTTGACTTGGACGTTTGAACAGGTAGAAACTCCAGACTACATTACAGTAATTGTAATATTGACTGATATTAATTAGAATTATCTAATGATACAGCACAGAAGGAGACTATTTGGTTCATTGTTCCTGTGCTGGCTCTTGGAAAGGGATACGCTACTAATTATTTGCGATCCCCAATCTTTCCCTTTAGCCCTAATTGACAATCATAATTTGTGAATTTCGACTCCTATTACTCAAGACAGCCTACGTTCTGTAATATTCTTTCCTTACTTATACCGTTACCTGGTGTAGCAATGAATGTGTAGCAATTTTTAATGAAAATGATTGGGATTTTGAGGTAAGTTATCCACATATATATCAACTGGTGGATATTCCAGCTGTAACAGATGCACCATCACAAATAACTGTTGTGCTAAAATTAGACTTGCTTTATTGCAGGCACCTAAAGTACAGACTTTTAAATTTACTTGAAAGGCCTTTGAGAGGGGAACAGGGAGGTGTACAAGTTTTCCTTTGTAATTTGACATTGATGTCTTGTTTATGAAGTCTGTTAGGCTCTCTAATCTTGCAGTAACTCTGTTTGGAAATTAAACCTTAATCCAGAGAGTCAAAATTTGAAACAAATCTAAAAAGCCGAATAGGGGTCTATCCATCATGCTCCCCTCACCTGCTATACAGTGGTCTTCCAGATGATAGGTAATCTGAAAGAAGTGATTTAAGACGTGAATGTAGGCAAGATGATTGGTTAGTTTAGCATCAGTTAAGTCTCTTTAACCCACACCAAGGACTTTAATCTTCATCTAGATTTTTCAATAGGAAGACTATTGCTCGAGCAATGCATTTAAAGGATGAACCTGTTTTATTTACAATGATGTAATGGTTCATGATGATACTTAAATGCATGATTTTAAATTTAAAATGCTTGTTCAATATGGTTTTAAAAAGGTATTATTTCTTACTCAGCTACATAAAGATGAAGGGTATGTGGTTGACACAAAAATGACACAAAAGTGCTGCAATCTTTTTAAAAATTCCAGCTGTTATATTTGACTATTGTGCAGTGTGACACTATTTTAAATTGGTAAATGCCTTTGTTGAAATAGCAGGTAAAGGAACTCCAGAACTCAGTGAAAATCTCCTGAATAAGTTTGATCACAAGATTGCACAACATAATTTGAGTAGAAGCTCTCTGATTTGAAACTGAGGAACTAGCGAAGGTTTGTAATCACTGAGAGGCACAGAGAAGATTAGTGCCCATGGATTATTCAATCCTAAAATATATTTGCATAGCTAGAGGCTGTGACGAGTTTCAAGAAAGACCGGAGAATTAAGGAATTATGATTCCGCCTCTCTTCCCTCGCCCCCCCACCCAACCCCGGCTCCGGCATACCCCCGTCTTTAACAGACAATGCTGCATAGATGTATTTTTTGAAACTGGTATTGGTTAAGTGTTGCAAGGATAAACGTGGACACAGATAATCTCACAATCTGGATCGCACTGTAGACTTAAAGGCATTTAACCATCCAAATATGAAACATGTAAATTGTGACGTTGGACAGACATCTTAACAATTTGCTAAATTACCGATTGAAGTCAGGGAGACATGCTGCAGATATTTTAAAAAATAATTCACATAGTTAAAAGTATATCAAAAGCCATGTGATATCCAGGAGTATTGCATGATTGGAAATGGCATGTTAAACCATTGCAGTTTAATGAGCAGTGATTCTGGATCCCTGACTAAAACCCTAAATTAACAAAGGAGCAAAAACCAACTTGAAAATAAAATGCCGTTTAAAGATGTGGCACAAGGGCCACAGGGCCAGTAGGTAGTCTGAGGCAGAAGGGGCTGTAGAAGACGCTAATATCCTGCTGCCAGGGTTTACAGGCGGTGATGCAGCTACCTCAATATGTCCAAGGTGCAATGCCAAAGAAGGCTCTGTCTCTCGAGGGAATCACTGACCTCCATCTGTCAGATGATCGGGCCTGAGATCAGCTCTGACTGTGTGGGTGGACACACCCATGTCAGTGGCTCTGAAGGTCACAGTGGCCCTCAACTTCTGTTCCTCTGGCTCTTTCCAGTGCTCAGTTTGGGGATCTGTGTGGAGTCTCCTAATCAGCTGTCCACAGTTGCGTCAAGCTCTGTTCAGGCGGGTACTGACCTTTATTCTTTACCGTACGGACGAGGCCAGCCAGGATGAGTGAACCAAAGGCTTCGCAGCGATTGCTGGGTTCCCCCATGTCCAGGGTGCAATCAACTGCACACGTGGCCATCAAGGCACCAGCGGGTCAGCCGGGTGCCTTCGTGAGATCTGCCATCGTCTTTCAATGCTCAATGTGAACTCCAGGTTTGAGGCTCACATCAATGAAGAGGCTTCACTAGAAGGATTGCACAATCAAAAACTCTCACCTCTGTGCACTGCACTCTTACCTTCGTCTGGCACCCCCACCTCTCCGCGCCAGGTTGCATGTAGGGTGTGCCGGTTCTCAAGCTCCATGGCATCTTGCTGATACCTTGAAAGGATTAGGAGGCTAGCGGGGCCTCCGCCGGTCCACAATCTTTCTATATTGTTGTGGGCCATCTTCTGCTGAAACAACAGAGGAGCATTGATTAGTCCACTCTGTACCTGCAACGCCTTTGCAGCCTGGCCAACCCCAACTGAGGAACACCTCGCAGGGCACATCCGAGTTGTGGCCCTAGAGCCGCAAGGCACTCAGTCCAAGCAGCCAGGGCTCACCCCCTTGACCAACTTTGGCGTGATTGACAGTTGGCACTCAGACTGTAGCACCCCTGAGGTCCATGGGGGACGGCCACACCTTAACACTTCTGCACACTGACCCATGCCAACACGGTACTCGCCCTTCCTGAGCGCAGCAGGTCATTGAAGCACTTCCGGCACTGCACCCAGGAGCGCCGCACCGCATCACAGCTGCTGTCCAGCACTGCCACCTCCTCCCATGCCCTCTTGGTGATGTGCGGTGGCCTCCTCGTCCCATCTCTGGGGACAGGGGTGCCCCTCTTGGCAGCCGCCCCCTCCAGGAGGACGGAGAGGCACTCATCGGAAAAGCAGAGGGCCAAATGCCCACCCGACCTGCCCTCCCGCCTGCCGTATCCAGCTGCACTCAGGTCCATCGTGCCGGCTCAGGGAATGTCCTCCATGGCAGACTCCCAGGGGCTGCCTGGGCCGCTTGTAAACCAGCCACCGGGTCACCATCGGACCGGGTGGCTGACAGGCCCCCGTCCCTGCAGGGCCCTTCCCGGCCAGTGTGGAGCCTCATTTCACAATTAGGCCCCCCAGAGTGAAATCGTGGTCGGACCCAATCGCGGGTGGTGGTCCATTTCGTGGCTACTCCCGGGCCAGCCCACCGTGCCCGCCCGACAAAGGGAAAACCCTGCCCAGTGACTTTAACATAATAAAAATGTCCAAGGTACCTCTCAGGAGTTTTCTGAGACAAAATTTGACCCCGAACAACAATAAAAGATATTAGGACTGGTGACCACAAAGCTTGATCAAAGAGGGATGTTTTAAGCATCAGCTTAAAGGAGGGGAGTGAGTTTGAGAGGAGGAGAGATTTAGGAAGGAACTTCTAGAATTTGAGGCTTTGCTCGCTAAAGATGTGGGTATTACTGGTGGAGCGATGAAAATTGGGGATGTGGAAGAGACCAGAATTAGAGGAGTGCAGTGATCTCAAAGGATTGTAGGGTTGGAGGAGATTGGGGAGCTAGGGTGCCCTACATTTTCTGATAACAGTCATGAGGCCCAGAATCAAAATCCTGGGTCAAAATCCGGGAACTCCCTCCCTAACAGCACTGTGTGTGTACCCACACCACATGGACTGCAGCGGTTCAAGAAGGCAGCTCACCACCACCTTCTCCAGGGCAACTGGGGATGGGTAATAAATGCTGGCCCAGCCAGCGAAGCCCACACCCCATGAATGAATATATTTTTAAAAATCAATCTTTCCATTCTTCTCTAAGCCTCTGTTCTGAGCACTGAGTTCAAATGGCACAGCTGAGTTTGGATTTCCTGCCTGTATGATTTGCGCCCTGCCCCCTTTCCCTTACTGGCGAAAATGGGATGTCGAAAATGGGGGCGGGACTTGGATCCAGGTCCTGCTCACCATTTTGGAAGCTCTGTGGAGTCTCCACAAATTTGAGAAAGTCTAGGCTGGAGAGTTCAAATCCCTCTATGGTGGTTTTAAGATTTTGACTTTATCGCAGAATGGTTACAGCACAGAAGGAGGCCATTCAGCCTGCCATGTCTGTGCTCGCATGCTGAAGGAACAATTCACATAGTGACCTTCCCCCACCTTCTCACCAAAACCCTGCATGTTCTTCCTTTCAGACAATAACTGAATTCCCTCTTAAGTACCTTTTATTGAACCTGCCTCCACCACACTCTCAGGCCATGTGTTCCAGATCTTAACCACTCGCTGAGTGAAAAGATTTTTCCCCATGTCGCCATTGCTTCTTTTTCCAAACATCTTAAATCCGTGTCCTCTGGTCCTCTATCCTTCCACCAATGGGAACAGTTTCTCCCTATCGACTCTGCCCAGACCCCTCATGATTTTGAATCAAATCTTTTCTCAATCCTCTCTCCAAGGAAAACAATCTCCAATCTATCTACGTAACTGAAGTTCCTCATCCCTGGAGCTGTTCTCATGAATCTTTTCTGCTGTCTTTCTAATGCCTTCACATCTTCCCTAAAGTGTGGCTTCCAGAACTGGATGCAGTACTCCACTTGAGGCCAAACCAATCTTTTATTTAAGTTTAATATAACTTCCTTGCTTCTGTATTCTGTGCCCCCATTAATAAAATAAAAACAAAAAACTGCGGATGCTGGAAATCCAAAACAAAAACAAAAATACCTGGAAAAACTCAGCAGGTCTGGCAGCATCTGTGGAGAGGAACACAGTTAATGTTTCGAGTCCGTATGACTCTTCAACAGAACTAAGTAAAAATAGAAAAGGGGTGAAATATAAGCTGGTTTAAGGGGGGGTGGGACAAGTAGAGCTGGATAGAGGGCCAGTGATAGGTGGAGATAACCAAAAGTTGTCATAGACAAAAGGACAAAGAGGTGTTGAAGGTGGTGATATTATCTAAAGGAATATGCTAATTACCCTTAATTAGCACTTTCCTTTAGATAATATCAACGCCTCTTTGTCCCTTTGTCTGTGACATCTTTTGGTTATCTCCACCTATCACTGGCCCTCTATCCAGCTCTACTTATCCCAACCCCCTTAAACCAGCTTATATTTCACCTCTCTTCTATTTTTACTTAGTTCTGTTGAAGGGTCATACGGACTCGAAACGTTAACTGTGTTCCTCTCCGCAGATGCTGCCAGACCTGCTGAGTTTTTCCAGGTATTTTTGTTTTTGCCCCCCATTAATAAAGCCTAGGATGCTGTACCAGTCTCTCAACCAGTCCTGGCACCTTCAATGATTTATGCACTAATACACTCCGGTCCCTCTGCTCCTGCACCCCCTTTGGAATTGTATCCTTTATTTTATATTGTATCCCTATGTTCTTCCTCCCAAACTAAATCACTTCACACTTCTTTGCATTGTTTCATCTGCCATTTGTCCCCCCATTCCACCAACCTGTGCCACCCCCTTTTCCTCCTTTCCTGTCTTTCCTGAAGACTTTCTATCCAGGAATAGTTAATACCCAGTCCTGCATTTCTTTGAGCCAGGTCTCCAATATATTCACAAAACCATTTTTCCATGTCACCAATCTTATTTCCCACACTCCGCACATTCACATACATGCACAGCAACCCTAATTTAGATTTTTTATTACTTTCCCCCTTACTGAACCCACCTAATAACTTACTCTTTTCTACTCTAGTGCTATCTGTCTCTCCCAGTATACAACCTGCCTGATCTGTACTGGTCCCACCTCTCCCAGAGCCAGTCCCAATGTCCCAGGAATCTAAAGCCCTCCTTCCTGCACCATCTCTCCAGCCATGCATTCATCTGCTTTATCCTCCTATTTCTATACTTGCTTGTGCGTGGTATCGAGACTAATCTGGAGATTGATGTCCTGCTTGCAATTTTCTACCTTGTTCCCTTACTTTTGACTGCAGGGCCACATCCCTCTTTCTGCCTAGGCCATTGTTACCAATGTGAACCACAACTGCTGGCTTTTCACTCTCTTCCCCCCCCCTCCCACTCAGGGAGCTCTGCAGCCATTCAGTGACATCCTTGATCCTGGCACCAGGAAGGCAGCACACCATCCTGGATTCACGCCTGTAGCTGCAGAAACATCTGTCTGTTCCCTAACAATCAAATCTCTTATCACTATTGCTCTTCCAGTCTGCTTCATGCCCCCCTGTACAGCTGAACCAACTGTGGTGCCATGGAGTTGACTGATGAACCATCACTCTCATCAGTATTCAGAACGGAAGACTGGTTGGAGAGTGAGATGCACTCCGAGGACTCCTGCGCTGTCTGCCTGTTTCTTCTTGGCTGTCTGATAGTCACCCATTCCCTCTCTCCCTGCATGCTCTAAAGCTGTAGGGTGACCATATCCATAAACGTGTTATCAGCAAAGCTCTCAACCTCATGGATGCGCCGCTCTGACGCCAGCTGCTGTTCAAGCTCGAAACCTGGAGCTTGAGCTGCTGCAAGTCGCGACATTTCCTGCACGTATGGGGCAGAGTCTTTAGGTGGGTGGGTCCGGGATTGGAGAACGGACTGCCAGCTGCAATCAGCCACCAACCGCGATTTCATGCTGGCTGGCCACAGTTAATGGCAGGTTGTATACTGGGAGAGACAGATAGCATTAGCGTGACGTGCACACTGAGAAGCTCAGAGTTGCAGGTCAGGGGCGGGACAAGGGTGGGCGCTGACGTCAGTGCATGCGTGGGTGAGCGTTGACAGAAAGCCCCCTGAAGACAGGGAGCTGCCTCAGGGAGCTGAAGACCTGAAAAACAATAAATAAAGTTTTTAAAATCAGGGAAAAAAATTGTCCAAGAATCACAATCAGTCGCCTGAACATATACAGGATAAAAATGCTGTACATAGATTTTTATTTTTCTTTCCTTTAATAACGGAAATCTCATCCCGCCCTTGGATGAGGTTTCATGAAAAATGCAAAGTCCGCCTGGTCGCTTCGCCCGTCCGCCAACCGTAAGGTTGGACAGACCACGAAAAATCAGAGACAATTACACCTCTTCATTGTCGGCGGACGGCCTTCCAACTTTTGCGCGTGCCTGCTGACCGAAATATGGCGCGAGCGCGGGATGACGTCGGGAAGCTTGCCTGATGTCATCTCGCGCAATTTTTTTTGTCCGATTGGGTCGGCCAATCAGTGTAAAATTCTGCCCACGGCTATCCAGGACACAGGAAGCATTTTGGAGGTCCACATAGCACTGGATGTGGCTGCTCTGCCTTTCCTCTATGTATTAGATAATAAACGTTATTGCTACTGATAAACCTTATTACTAATAAAGCTTACTAGTTAAACAAAAATAACTAACAAAAATCAGATAAGCTATTTAATTGATAAAATTATTCAAATTAAAAAATTAAAATTATTGAGCAAATAAAAACCTGAATTAGCCTTGAGTAAATATATAATAGCAGGTTAGATAGGGATGGCTAGGAGGCGGTTTATCATAACAGCAGCATATGGGAGTTGGTGGGACAGGCCCCACATCTACAATAAATGTCTGTACCTCGCGGAGCTTCAGCCCAGAGCTGGAGTCTGATCCGCAGACATTGCGATGCATCAGGAAGAAGGAGATTTACCTGGACACCTTGATCCAGACGGCAGTCAAATTTCTTAGGTTAGGGAGAAGTTTAAAGGTGGTCACTGGTCGGTTAAAGGAGGGTGTGTCAGGCAGTTATGTGGACCCAGAATGCAGTGATGGGAGGGGCCTTGGCCCTTTACTTTGTCCAGTGGGTAGATGATGCTTGTTACAGCATGGATGACAACAAATGCTGCAGGGAGGATGGGTAATTTGTTTTGTGGCACAGGATGCCAATCTTAGTGGAGTGTGTATAAAGGAATGTAGTAGTGGTAGTGGGCAGTATAGTCAGGGGGCTATTTATTGTTTGTTGATATTGTGACCAGGAGTCCCAAAGGCTACGTTGCCTGCCTGGTGCCAGGGTTAAGGCTATTGACTCACAACTGGAAAAGAACTTGGAGCGCGAGGGGCAGAATCTAATTTTCCTGGTCCACATGAATCCAATCTTCCTGGACCCATTGACATAAATGGAACTAAGAGTGAGGTTTGCTGAGGGAATTTGAGAATCTAGGATCTAGTAATAGTCTCTGGATTGCTACCTGAGCCATGGGCAAATTGACATAGGGGCAAACAGATCAGAGAGCTGAATGCATGGCTCAGAACGGAGTGTGAGAGACTTCAATGCATGGGGCACTGGCATCAGCAATCGCGATGGGAAGGTGTGTTTCGTGGCATTGCGCCCATTGGTGGCAGAATTGTTGGAGGATGATCCATTGAATGTGGAGGCTGGTGGGGTGGAAAATGAGGACAAGGAGACTCTATTGTGGTTCTGGGAAGGAGGGGAATGGGTAAAATCGGAAGTAACCATAAAGACGTTGCATTATTATATCATCCAACTGGTTCACTGAAATCCTTTAGGACCTCTGACCTATATGTGACTCCAAATTCACGCTGACATGGTTGACACTTAGCTGTCCACTGAAGTGGCCCAGAAACACACTTAGTTGTAATAAATCGCTAGGGGCTCAAGAAGAGGGCTGATCACGTTTTCAAAACTATGGCTGGGCAATAAATGCGGATAACCCCAGTGATGCTCGTATCCAGTGAATGAATAAAAAAAAAGCAAAGGCATCACTGTCACTTTTCCACAAATTGAAGGTTTGCTTCATCAGCTAAACTGAGGTGAGAGAGGCAGGGGTTTTTAGGTTTAAACATCATTTATTTCCAGTGGTAATACTGACTTCTGGGAGAAGATGAACCTAGCCCTGTTTGCATTCAGTTCAGTGGGTTTCATTTCATTTCAGGGCTTCCTCCTCTGTCCAGAAACAGCTGACCTTAGTGACTGAACTTTGTTCCATTCTAGTGCTACCAATATGCACCATAAGCAAGGCAGACTTCACCCTCCCACAGTGAGACCCTGGTTTAAGAGAGAAAGGCAAGAGGACAATGAACTAATCAAGTAACAGGGTAGAGGGATGTTGGTGGGGAAAGAGAGTTAGTGAGAGTGCGCTTAAATTGTAATCATTTGGAACATGACAATATCATCAATGACCTTCCCTTCATCATAAAGTCAGAGGTGGGGATGTTCACTGATTGTTCAGGACCACTCACGATGACCCAGATACTGAAGCAGTCTCTGCCCATATGCAGCAAGGCCTGGGCAAAAATCAGGCTTGGGCTGGTAAGTGGCAAGTAACATTCATGTCACACAAGTGCCAGGCAATGACCATCTCCAACAAGAGAGAATCCAACCACTCCCCCATGACATTCAATGACATTACTATTGCTGAATCCCCCACGATCAACATCCTGGGGGTTACCATTGACCAGAAACTGAACTGGACCAGCCATATAAACACTGTGGCTACAAGAGCAGGTCAGGGGCTAGGAACCCTGTGGAGAGTAACTCATCTCCTGACTCCCCAAAGCCTGTCCACCATCAGTCCATGAGGCTCAAGTCAGGAGTGTGATGAAATACTCTCTACTTGCCTGGATCAGTACAGCTCCAAGAACACTCAAGGAACTTGACACCATCCAGGACAAAGCAGCCTACCTGACTGACACCCCATCCACCACCTTCAACATCCATTCCCTCCACCCTTGATGTACAGTGGCAGCAGTTTGTACTATCTACAAGATGCACTGCAGCAACTCACCAAGGCTCTTTTGACGGCACCTTCCAAACCTGCAACCTCTACCACCTAGAAGGACGAGGAAGCAGATAGATGGTAACACCACCATCATGGAAGTTCCCCCTCCAAGTCACTCACCATCTTGACTTGGAAACATATCGCCGTTCCTTCACTGTCACTGGGTCAAAATCCTGGAACTCCCTCCCTAACAGCACGGTGGGTGTACCTACACCACATGGACTGCAGTGGTTCAAGAAAGTAGCTCACCACCACCTTCTTGAGGGCAATTAGGAACGGACAATAAATGCTGGCCTTGCCAGTGATGCCCACATCCCATGAATGAATAAAAAAAATTACATGTCCTACTTTAAGGTGTGATTTATTCATTCGCAGTAAAATGAGTCTTGTGCTTTTGGTAAAGATCTTGATGGTCAACAGGTTCTGAATGAAATATTTGGAAAAATCTGCAAATGTTGGAAATCTGAAACAAAATCAGAAAATGCTGGAAACTCTCAGTAAGTCGGTCAGTCAGCACCTGTGGTGAGATAGGTTAACATTTGGACGTTAAATTATTCATCAGATATGACTGTTCCTCCTGACCTGGAGCATACATGGGGTTCCTGGCTCTCCTAGATTGCCCTGGAGCCTCAGGGAATTGATCTCCCGACAGGTGCTGTGAGCAATTTGGGAGAAAATCAAAATGAATATTGATTGGTGAATCAGATTTATCTTGTTAATCAGCGACGGGTGGGAGCATACATTTCTGGAGATTCTACAGTTCAGCTGGTGTTTGAAATGTTGAGGCCGTTTGCGTTTGCCCTCTGTTATCTTTCTGGGATACTGGTTCTGACCTTTAATGATGCTACCATAAAGCCAATATTGTCTCAGTTTACCAAAGCAGCTGTAACAAAACCTCTAGAATATCACCTTGTGCAAGACCTGTAATAACACTTGTTGTAGTAACCGATGTCAGTGTGATCCCCTCGACTAGTTTTGATCATTTAAAAGCGACAGCGAGAAATGTTCTAGTTTTTCTGCTTTTTTATTTTTTTCCCTTCCCAGGAGATTACATGGTACTGGTGGATAGGGAGTGACTGTTATTATGATGCATAAGGCACTGTAATTGTATGGGGACACACTGAGTGGAACTGTCCCTTATTTTCTTACCTTAACTCATGATCCATTAAACTAGAGTAGACAGCCTAGTCGTGCACTTATTGCTTATAAGCCTTTTCAATAAGATGCACATTTTCAAACTCCACATCCTTGGATAAGACTTCATTGCAGCTTTATGGCACTCAGACTGGATGGTTGTCTGATTTGTCAGTCACCATAAGCAAACCAGTTTTACACTCGTTCTCTCCTCTCCCACTTTGGCAGCTCCTTCAACTGTTGGCCCATTGTCACTCCTCCACTTGGCCACAGCTGATAGCAGTTTACATGCACCATTCTCCAAGAAAAAAAGGACCATAGTGTAACTCTTTTTGGTTACAAAACAAATAAACTAAATTAGATTCGACGTAGAGCAAGACACTAAACTAAAGCAACTGAAAACAATTTAATTTTTAAGAAAAAAATCAAATCTGTCAGGTCACAAGTTGTTTAAACCCTTCCAGTTACAGAATAATGTAACTTCAACTTTACATGGCTGTCAATTCAACTATTTACTTTAATAAGATAAAATTATACCCTGTTGCTCCAAGTGGTGACTTAAATGTCTCTTCTAACTTAATCCTCTTCCTAGTTGAATTTTCGCTTATAGAAAACAAAAGTAAGTGTGTAATCTGGAATTATCTTGTATATTTTAGCAGTCAGCTGTGGTTCAGTGGAATCATCACTCTGAATAACAAACTGAGAGGGAGACCGAGAGAGAGAGGAAAACAGAAACTGGAGGAAGGGGAGAGAAAAAAACGAAAAAATAAAGATTTGCATTTGTATTGCGCTTGTTATGGTCACCAGATGCCTTGAAGCATTTTACGGTCACTGTTGTAATGTAGGAATAGCGACAGATAATATGCATACAGAAAGTTCCACACCAGCAATCTGATAATGACCAAATCATCATTTTTGTAATGTCGATTGAGAGATGAATATTAGCCAGGACACTAGGGATAACTCACCTGCTCTTCTTTCAAATAGTGCCATGGGATCATTTACATCCACCTGAGTCAGGTAGATATGACCTTGGTTTAATGTCTCATCCGAAAGACAGCACCTCTGACATTTGCAGCACTCCTTCAGTACTGCACTGGAGTGTCAGCCTTGATTTTTGTGCTCAAGCCCTGGAGTGGGACTTGATCCCAGAACCTTGTGATTCAGAGACGAGTGTGCTACCAACTGAGCCACAAGACTGACGCACAAAAGAGAGAAACACAAACGGGGCGGGGGGGAGGCGAGAGGGCAAGGATGAGAGAAACACAAAATGAAAGAGCGATGGAGGGTGAAACGCAGACAGGGGGAGGGAAAGCTCTCATTGGCTTGGCATGTGTGCTGCTGTATCATCTAAGTTATGGAAGTCAGAAAGCTTTGGTGCTTCTTTCTGAGCACTGAGCTTCACCTCTCACCTTGTGCGGGGTGGGAGTCAGTGAATTCAATTAGGTTTAGATTTTTTTTTCTTCATTGGCCGGGATTTCCTGGCCCCACCGCAGTGGATGTGGCGAACCAGCCAAAAACCCATTGACTTCGGCAGCACCGGTAAGGCCCACCCATTATTTTTATACCTTGCAAAAACAAAAAAGTGTGCCAAAACATTATCTAATCTTAAGTTTTATTTTTCAGTTATGTGATTCATCACCATAAAACGGAGTCAAATAATTTGTTTGGATCTTGATGATAATGAGACACTTGTCAGGTCAATGCAGTAAGACTGGGAAAATGTCACCTGATCAAATGCCATGTGATCAAATGTCACATGATCAAACTCCAGGAAGACGTCAAACCAGAGTTGGTAACCTTAAGTGCACATTTGGAAATCATAGGTGTCCTGCATATAATGGATGGAGAGTTATTAAGGGGAGAGCACCAGTGATTGCTCCTGGAGGTTGAGGTTCCATCCCCAATGCTGGGAGCACACTTCTGGGAAATTGGCCCTCTGGGCAAGTTTTGCCGGCCGAATGCGCTACTTAAAATGGGGCTCGATTTGCTTTTTGTTGCTGATGTCCGTATTGGAAGAGAGACTTCTCAGTCTAACGTTACATGTCGGTAATTAATGAATCTTTGTGCTGTCACAAAACCCAACTGAAATAGCAACGTCAAGCCTGAGCTTCCCTTCCCCGCCCCACATATGAGAAGTTGTTCAGTCCTGAAAGTCTTGACATACTTTTCAAACAGAATGTTATTGTTAGTTGGCACCTCAACAAAAACCAGCTAAGTATATAAAACACAAGGCAGCATAAACACATACACAAAACAAAAGTACGGGGTTGGGGTGGGTTGCTGTGGGGGGGAGGTAGGGAGGGTGGGGTAGATGGGGGGTGGTGGAGGGGGGTGCAAATGATCTTTAGATAACAGTCAAACATCCATAAGTGTCTTGTTTTAGAACAAAGACTCAATTGTTTTCAGCTCCTGAGCAGGCTGAGTGAAAAGCTGGCCGCTTTAACAGTACCTGCTGTTGATGGAAAGCTTTACAGGAAGCGGGCTGTGGTTAGGTGAGGGAATGCTGCCAGCAGCCGATGATGTAAAAGGCAGCAGTCGTAACAGAACTTTCCATTCTTTCAGGATGTGCTGCATATCTTTTCAGGGAGGATGGTTAAGGCGGCTGGTGCTAACCTTCCACAAGATGTGAAGTAAAATAACATTTTCCTTTTCCCAGTCCAGTTTGCTGATCACACTGAGAACTCATTGACGCCAACAGAAACCCATATATAGCTCGCATCAGCCTGCCTCTGAAATATTCAGCTAGATGGAGAAGTTTCCTTGGCATCACCTTGCTTAATACCCCCATTTACATTACCTTTGCAACCTCCTCCAGCCCACCTGCCCTCTGGGATCTTGCGTATTCCCAGTTTCCTTTGCCCCACTATTGGTGGCCATGCTTTCAGCTGCCTGGGCCCTAAGCTCTGGAATTCCTTCCCTAAACCCCTCTGCCTCTCTATTTCCCTCCTCTCTTTTAAGACATTCCTTTAAGACTCAAACCTACCTTTTTCACCAAGCTTTTGACCATCTGCCCTAATATCTACTTCTGTGGCTCAGTGTCAAATTTTGCTGTATAATGCTCCTGTGAAGCATCCTGGGACATTTTATTACATTAAAGATGCTATATAAAATTTAAGTTGTTAATTTGTGGGGGGATGATTGTGATTAAGATGTATATTAAATACTGTTTTTGGAGTTGGGGGAGAGAACTTTGAGATCAGGGGAATTTATATAATGCCCTACTTAGTCCATACAAATCCCTAACCCAAGGATTCTCAACTGGGCTAAGAAGGTTTGAAGGAATCCACCAAAAATGGCCAACCTGGGGAAGGCGGGTCTCATGCTCCCACTCTCTCTCTTGTGAATATTTACTAGACTTTCAACATTACATTTTCTGATTTTCAATTTTTGAAATACTTTTGGAGTTTAATTGGAAGCGAACTTTCAGATACGTGTTTACCAGATAAACATACATTTTGCGTGTCTCCCAGGAGTCGCTGAAAGCAATCTGCTTTAAATAGTTGACCAATTATGCGGAGCAACACTTCTGCAAGCTATTCTTACCCAACTTCAGTGGTTTCACTTTCTCTAAAGGCCTCCCCTTTACCCCTTGTACTGATGAGATGATTTTTTTCTTGCCCCATTCACTTTACTGTACACAAAAAAGGGCCCTTTAGGTTTGCCGAAGATAATATAATGGTTAAAGCTGGGGGCACAGGCTGTGGGTTTTGCTACTTAATGTGCTTCATGCTAGCATCTGACAGGTTGCATTGCAACTTCGTCATAACAATGTCAGGGAGGGTGTTTTAGCTTTACTGAAAACCCAGTATCACCTTTGTTCTAGCACCTAAAGACTCATCCAAAACTTTAGTCTGTATCTTGTCCCACGCCAAATCTCATTCACCTGTCACTCCTGACCTCCCTCTCCTCCAGCCCTCAAACCCTCTTAAGATATCTGCGCTTATCTAATTCTTGCCTCTGGTGCATCCCCGATTTTAATTGCTCCACCATTGGTGGCCGTGCCTTCAGTTGTCTAGGCTAACTCAGGAATACCCTCCCTACACCTCCCTGCCTCTCTACCTTGCTTTCCTCTTTTAAGGCACTCTTTAAAACCTACCTCTTTGACCAAGCTTTTGGTCAGCGGATACATGACCAGGACACCAGAGAGAACTCCCTTTTGCTGTTCTTCAGAATAGTGCCAAGGGATCTTTTACATCCACATAAGAGGCTAGACAGAAGCTTAGTTTAATGTTTCATCTGAAAGACAGTACCTCTCACAGTGCAGCACTCCCTCGGGAATGTCGGCCTTAGTTTATATGTTCAAGTCTCTGCGATGGGGTTTGAGCCCACTGCATTCTGACTAAGAGGTTGGGAGCGTTACCAGTGAGCCGAGGCGGATGGTTAACAGAAACTTTCTTAAACATTTGTTTCAATGAAACTTTTTATTGTTGATTCAGGTATACTTTCACACCTGTGCATGTGTTTAGTAGCCTATTCTCCCTGAGGGCAACTTTAGTGTTACGATGTCACAAGTGTTCAGCAGCTTGCTGCTAGCACGTACAAATGTAAAATAAAGTACAAGATATAGAAAGCACTAACATACGTTTATACTGGCAAAAAGGTTCTGAAGTTCATTTCTGCCAACAGACCATTTTGGAAAATCTGGTTTTATGACTAGTGCTTCTATTTGACAGTGGTCTCTTCAATACTATACCAGGCATCATATTTTAATTGGTAGCACTCCCACCTCTTCATCAGAATGTAGTGGGTTCTATATATCTTGCGCACATTCCGGAACAGCCTTAGCTTCTAGGTCAGCTTACATGAGGCTTGTAAAAGCTGAATTTAATGGTTTTTGAACTGGGTGGCATTCCCCTTCATCTTTGAAGGATCTGATTAAATTCCATGGAGTTTTAGCAAAGGCTTAACTATGTTAAAAATGTTTTCTGTGTGAAATGACTTACGATCAAATGGATCTGAAATACAGCCCATGGCGGGTCAATCCAAAGGCAGTATTCTCTTTCAGATAATAACTGCAGATGGCTTGTTTGACCCACAGTGAATATAATTTAATACGTTGATAAATCAAATAAAGAGCCAGTCCTCTGGGAATACCATTATTGGACGTCAACTCAAATATGTGGGGGGATAAAAAGACAGTGAAGTGGAGAAGCTGAACCATTGGCTTGGTCTACAGCATTATATGGAAAGCACCTTTTATTTTCTAGAATGTTCTGTCCAAGCATAGTAATTATTTTGGTGGGGTTGGGTGGGGAGGGGGTGGTAAAAGGTTTTAGACCATGACTGACTAACTCATTATGTGTGATTTATAATTTTATGAATTCCTCTAAAGCCAAGAAGGATGTGAACAGTGCGGCGAATTGGCAGAGTATGGCTAACATGTCTAACTGTGCTGACAGCAGAGTTTTCCTAAAGGGTCAAGCCTGATCCCACCCCTTCTCTACTCACTGCCACGTTCCCATCACAAGTCAAAAGTCTCAGCGTTTGAATCATGTCGACCATTGCTTGTTTTACTTCAGTGGTTTTTCAAATTTTCCATGCGTGGCTCTCCCTGCAAATATTGGTTTATAAGTGTAGGTACATTTCCCTTCAACAGACAGAAATCTGAAAATTGGTGAACCCTGGAATCCCCTCACAGACCCCTCACTCTCCCTCCTTCTCCAACTGTGATTGATGGAGTCTCGTCTGAAAACCTATAAATTCATTAGCCAGTCTGTTTTCTATTGGAGGCTGCATTTTAATGTAACAAATCAGAAATATAGGGTGAAGTTTTAACATGGGGGAATGGGTGATAATGGGTGTGGGTGGGGAGGGTTATGTTCCCAAAGGATTGAAGCATGTCAGTATTATATATTTTATGTATCTCATGAGCAATTAAGTGATGTTACTAGCTTCTAAGTGTTTATTTACAGATTTATTTACAAGAGTTTTAAAATATCTCTGCAATCACAAAATGCCTGCACTTATGTTTACAGTTCAGCTTCTAGGTCCTTTCAGTTGTGCCTGTTTATTTTGCTCTGAGTCCCACACCCAGGCTTAACCAATCAAGTACAGTGAGCATAGATCAGTCACCAGACTCTCATAATCAAGCACAGATCAATTAAACCATTGAACACTACAGTTGGGAAACCAGCTGCAACCTGGCAACTTCTAGCTTTTGCTCAGGTGGGGCAGATGGCAAGCAGTCAACCCTCTCCCAGGAGGCAGGCTGGTATTTCAAATATGTCAGTAATGCTGGAAGTCTGATTTCACCAGATTTGTAGGTATAAATGTGGGCGGCTGGGTTTCCCTGGGGCTGAAACTCGGTTGCACTGAGGAGAGGACAGCTCGAGGAGAAGGCAAGCGTCTTCATGGTACTCCTTGTGGGCCAGGAGGAGCGAGCGTGTACTTTATGTGGTTGGGTGGGGTGGGGGTGGGGGGGTGAAGTGAGGAGCTTCAGTGGACATCACCAAGAGTGGCTCAGCAGCACTGCTACTGACCAAGCTGGCTGACTCTGGAGGGACGTGTCTGCCGGACTGGGTCTGCAGCAGGTGCTGGGGGAACGAACGAGGGAAAAGCTACTTGATCTTGTCCTCACCAGTCTTCCTGTCTGCACCTGTCCTTGACCACTTTGGTAGGTATGACCATCTCCACATCGACCTTGTAGAGACAAAGTCCTGTCTTCACACTGAGGGTACAGTCCATTATGTTGTGTGGCATTGCCAGTGCACTAAATGGGATAGACTCGGAACAGAACCAGCAGTTCAAAACTAGCCAAACGTGAGGTGCTGTGGGCCATCAGCAGCAGCAGAATTGTACTCGACCACAATCTGTAACCTCCTGGCCTGGCATATCACTCACTCATTACCATAAAGCCAGGAGACTAACTCTGGTTCAGTGAGGATTGCCGGAGGGCATGCCAGGTGCAACACCAGGTGTATCTAAAAATTAGGTGCCAACCTGGTGAAGCTACAACAACACAGGAATACATGCATGCATAACAGTAGAAGAAGCATGCTATAGACAGAATTTGGCAATTCCAACGTCAACAGATCAGTTCAAAGTTCTGTAGACAAGGTCTGACTCCCCAAAGCCTGTCCACCAACTGCAAGTCAAAAGTCAGGAGTGTGGTGGAATACTCCCCACTTGGTTGGACGAATGCAGAAGGTTTAACACATCCAGGACAAAGCAGCCCACTTGATCAGACTCCATCCACCGCCTTAAACATCCATTCCCCCCACCACCAATACATAGTGGCAGCAGTGTGTACCACCTACAAGATGCACTGCAGCGATTCCCCAAGGCTCCTTTGACAGCACCTTCCAAACACATGACTATCGCCTAGAAGGACAAGGACAGTAGGCACATGGGATCACCACTACCTGAAAGTTCAGCTCCAAGCCACACAGCATCCTGGGACAGGACCTCAGCCTCTCCCCATGTTGGACTGGATCGCATCCTCTCCCCATCTCTATATTCTGCATTGAGCTAACTTACTAACAGCTAACAGTTGCTGATTTGATGGATCCCTAAATATTGGGGGAGACTTTTCTTACCTCTGCTGTTGGAAATATCATTTCCCCAGCTGCAAAGATCAAGAAACAGGGTGGAGTCCCATTTCGCATAGTTTCCTTCCCTTTTATACTGCTTGCAGGAGTTCTGTGCTTTCTGTATTTCAAACGAAAGCAGGAGAGTTTTCTGATGTCACGATCAAGAGTTATCCCTTAACCAACACTTAAAATACATGATCTGGTCATGACCATATTGCTGTGTGTGGGGGCTTGCTGTACGTTAATAGTTGGCTCTCTTTCCTAAGTGCAACATTTTAAAAGAGCACAATTAACTGTAAAGCACTTTGGACATCAAAGGCACGAAATAAATGCAAGTTTGTTTTTGTTGTTCTTTCTTTTAAACAATTTGCAGGAAGAATTGAACCCTTTCTCTTTCCAGCTTTTTGTGGTGGTGTGGTTCATTGGTAGAGTACCCTTACTGAACAAAAGCTTCTTAAAGTCCATTTTGAAATTTTGAATAGACCTAGCCACAACATCTTGACAGGGAAGGAGTTCCAGATTTCCACTACGCTTTGATTGACAAAGCACTTCCTGACGTCGGCCCTGAATGCCTTGGTTCTAATTTTAACCTAAAGTTACAAAGGTGCAATATTTATGCTGAAATTATATCCCTATATGACTTCACCTTTCTTTGAATTTGCCTCAAGGGATGATGAGATCTAGTTCATATATCAGAACTTTGTATAAGTAAATTTATCTTGAATCTTCTTCATTTGTGCGTGTCTGCGTTGGCTCAGTTGGTAGCACTCTTGCCTCTAAGTCACATGGTTCTGGATTAAGTCCCGCTCCAGGACTTGAGCACATAAATCAGGACTGAAGCTTCCGTACAGAAATGAGGGAATGCTGCCCTGTCAAAAGTGTCATCTTTTGGATGCGACATTAAACCGAAGCCCTGTCTGCCCCCTCATGTGGTTGTAAATGAGCCCAAGGCTCTATTCAAAGAGGAGCAGGGGAGTTGTTCCCAGTACCCTGGTCAATATTTATCCCTTTAATCAACATCACAAGAACTGGTTATCTGGTTGTCATCAAATTTCTGTTTGTGGGAATTTGCTGTATGTAAATTGGTTGCCACATTTCCTGCACTACAATGGTGACTACATTTCAAAAGCACTTTGGCTGTAAAGTGCTTTGAGACGTCCAGGATTCCTAAAAAATGCGATATGAATGCAAGCTTTTTTTGTACTGTACTCCAGTTTTATTTATTTTGCCCCTTCTGCAGGATGGCCTCCTCAGCCTTAAGGATGTAAATGTGCGATTTTTGTGAAATTGCTTTACATTGAGAGGAACTGGATTATTTTGGGACCCTCAGACTTGATCAATTCTTATAAGTCAGCCCATATTAAATCATTCCGTTAAGTTTAGGCACCTTTGCCTCTGTGCAGACACCCAAATTGCATCTGTTGTCGTTGAATATAACTTGTTGACCCCAACACTATATATACTAAATGCATGGCAACAATGCTAGACAACAAGGAGTTCTTTTGTCCCAGCACCATCAATATCTTAAAACTGCGCAGTACGAAAATAACAGTGCAGCGCTCCTGTTTAGCTCCAAATGACTATCAGCAAATCTGTTAGTTCAGTGGTTGTAACAGCTTTTCAGAAGTGGCTCAAATCTCAATCAGGGCGTTTATTTCTGTGACCTAAAAATTGTTCCTACCAGCCAAAAAAAAGTGCTGACACGCCATGGGGAGAAGAATAAAACACATTGTTGAAGTATTTCATTCTCTTTTTCTTTTGATTCAGGATTGACCGTAAAATGTCCGACAGTCAAACCAACTACAAACTGGATGAAGCACAGGAAATAATGAATGAGCTGAGAACCATCAAGAAGTCAATTACTTTAGGAGAGAAAGAAAGGCAGGACCTTATTCAGGTAAGACATTCCTTCCTTATTGCACAGGAAAATTTAGCGGACTAGTAACCCAGGGTCCTAGACTTAATAACCCAGATAACAGGAATTCAAATCCCACCATGACAATTTTGGAAACTTAATTCAATTTAAAACAAAAAGAAAATAAAAAACAAGCATTGGTAAAGGTGTCCCAGGAGCTGTTGGATTATCATTAGAAAACCAACTGGTTCATCGATATCCTTTAAGGAAGGACTCTTGCTGTTCTTGCCTGGACTGATCTATTATGTAACTTGAGTCCCATGCCAAAATAGTTGACTTTTAATTGCCCTTTGAAGTGTTTTAGCAAGCCAGTCTGCTGTATAAAACCAGGAAGGTGGTGCACCACCACGCTCTTAGGGCAATTAGGGATAGCAATAAATGCTAGCTTTGATAGGAACATCCCTATCATGAGAATTTGTAACCGTAACCCTATTCTCTCATTCCATTGGTTCATTACCTTACCTGAGAAGTATTTTTTGGGAGTAGCAGGACTTTTGACAAAAAAAGGATACTAGAAATAATTCCTTGCCCTCAATAAGGGCTGCATTTTTTTTTGGAGCATGGATGTGAGAATTAGGGCGGCAAGAATCTGCAATCTGCAGACTATAAACGTGACTCTCCTTCTGGAAAAGGAAATAACCCCTGGGAATTTGAATGTTTAACACTGCATGCCAATTAACCATAGCAGGAGCTTACAAGGCCTTAACAAAAGCACTAAATGACTTTATTGCTGATCAAGGGGTTTTCAAATCTTGTTATTCTCATTCCAGTCCCATTGCTTTTATTGAAAGCTGCGAACCCCCACGTGCTATTCTTCCGGGAAGAAGGGACAGTCTGTGCTGTGTTCTTCTTATGACAGTTACTGATGTTTGGTAATCAGTGAGCAGATTGGAAAATGTTAGTTACCTCTGACTTTGTCCTACTTTCCTCTGCACCCCACCCTCCACCCCAAGAGGAAAAATTTGGCTTCTCTTTGGCATTTTGTCCAGTGAATGATCTAAAATGGGAAACAAAAAAGCTTGAACGGTTGAATGAACCAAATATCACTGGCGGATTGCCCTTGTTGCCAAAGTGCTGATCCTCATGTTGGGATAGACAACAATTTCTACCTGGTCAACCATTGGTGGAAGAGCATGAAGACGGTGATGATGAAGAAACACCATTGTTCAATCTCGCACTTAGCCACTAGCTCAGATACTGACACTCCATTTAATTTGAAGGATACTTTAGAGGAGCGATCCTCACATGGTGAGACACTGGGCATGAGTGGCCTGCAGCTGGATCAGTGGGCAAGGGTAGCATAGGTGCCAGCTCACCGGAGGATGTGGTCACACACAGGAGCCTTGCTCAAGAGGACTGCAATAAACATTTGGATGGGGCAGGCTACAGAAAAAGGCTGATGGGTATGCAGAATGAAATGCTTGATGCATTGGCAGACCTGCCAGAAAGCCTGTGTTCAATGTTGAGAAGCATGACAACTTGGCACAGGTGTTGGAGCCCATTGAATTGGAGTCCATTAGCACACTTGTGGACCAAACCATGATGCATCATCTGATATCTCAGTTCTCATTGCACCATAGGAGGAAGCTGCCCAGTGTCTGGTTACTGCAGTGGAAACTCAGACGGAGGTCATGCAGGCTCAGTCTGCTGCCATCATGACTGTAAATACCAGTGCTCATAGGGGCTCACAGGCTCTCTCAGCAGTTCAGGGGGAGGAGGTGACGTAGGGTATTGTCAGTGGACTAGTAATCCAGGTACCCAGGGTAATGCTCTGGGAGCTAGGCTTGAACCCCACCACGACAGATGGTGAAATCTGAATTCAATGAAAAAAAAATGACCATGAAGCCATTATTGATTGTCATTAAAAACCCATCTGGTTCAATAATGTCCTTTAGGGTCTGGCCTAAATGTGACTCCAGACCCATAGCTGTGTCCTCTAAAATGGCCTAGCAAGCCACTCAGTTCTCAAGAGCAATTAGGGATGGGCAATAAATGCTGGCCTAGCCAGTGAAGCCCCCATTCCCACGAATGAATATAAAAAAAAAGCAACCTGTCCTGCAGCAGATTACTAGGATTGCTGAGGTATTGCCCCAGGGAATTGGTAGTGAACCTCCTGTCCGCCCTCAGGATGACAGCACTTTTCCTCCCAACAGTGCCACTCTGCCATTTCCCCTGCAGTTGCCAGTTAGCCAGCCTAGCCTGCTGGTGCAGTTCAAAGCCAGGCCCTTTAGGCCCAGAGTTGCTGGAGGTCACCTCCAAGACCATCTGCGATCTCCCCTAATAAAGTCTTCCACCAGGTGTGCTGCAGCCACTGGGGTAGCACAGTGTAGGGGAACCAGGACAGAGGAAGGGAGATGGAAGACAGGCACTAAGGGAATGCACAAAGGTGATTTGTTTATGTTGGTATGCAGTATGGATTGTTTTCAGTTATAAATTTGGTTTGGAATGTTTATTTTGTGTTGACTTATATATTTGCAAGCGGATGCCAAGATGGTCAGTGACAGACGAAGATAAGGTATGGGACTCTTGGTAAATTGGGATTGTGTCACTGATACTGCAGTTAAATGTGTCGTTCGAGGGCAGCTCGGCCAGAAGTGTTTGGCTAAGTTACCTCCTCCCTCTTCCTCTTCCTGCTCCTCAGCAGCTTTCCATGTAGCTGGTGAAAAGGGTTACACCCTCTTGATGCTGAGGCTGTGCAACCAGCAGCAGGCCACCACAAGTTCGACACATGCTCCGAGTGCTGCAGGGTTCCCTCAAGAGTGGTACAGCCAGCAGAATCATTGTATCAGCATGCTAGTGGTCTGCTCTATCACATTTCATGAGGCAACTGAGGTCATGAGACATCCTTCAGTTTATGTGAAGGCTCAGGTGCAGATGACACAGTGGAGTGCTGCAAAATGAAGGCATCGTGGGCGTCATTCTGGGCGTTGATCTGGTATGCTCACACAGCAGCTGGACATTGAGGGAGCAGTACATCACGGAGTTGAATTGCAGGGCCCACAAAGCAATTTGTGTCCAATCAGTGGCACCCTGCATCACAAGGAAGCCTGCAAGCCTTGTGAAGCCATGTTCTTGCTCTGTCTACTGCTCTCTGGCAGGAGAGAATGAGATGTATTTAGCTCTCTTTGAATACAGAGTCTCAGTGGCGTCCCAGAAAGCAGAGTGGACAGAAAACTGAGACATGTTGCAAACATCTGCAACTCCAGCCAGGCACCAAAGGACCCACGGATGCCCCATTTTGGATTTTTGAAGACTATTGTATTGGCCAAGAAATGGTGCTACGGAACCAGATTTTACTCCTCTATTTCTATTTGATGAAATGCAACAAGTACAGTTGTCATTCTTCAAGATTAGTTACTACGAATCTCCATCAGTGGCAATCCTCCACATGTTTTCTTTGTCATCAAAAGGTTTTTGGTCGAAATGAATATCTTAATCTTAAACACAATTAGTTGCAGGATAGCTCAATGTTAACAAACCTTTAGAATCAAATTGAAGTCTCTGAACAAGCAGGTCCTATGCATGAAGTAACGGCCTAAATTTTGACTTGTTGAGGGCCATGACGGCGCTGGATCTGAAAGTGAGAAGTGGCTGAGGGCATGACTTATACTTTGACTTCTTGCCTATATCAGGAAGAAGGATTTCACTAATTAATAGTCCAAAAACAGTATTCAGTAAAGTGTCAATGAACAAAGAACAAAGAAAAGTACAGCACAGGAACAGGCCCTTCGGCCCTCCAAGCCTGCGCCGATCATATTGCCCGTCAACTAAAACATTTTGCACTTCTGGGGTCCGTATCCCTCTATTCCCATCCTATTCATGTATTTGTCAAGCTGCCTCTTAAACACCACTATCGTACCTGCTTCCACCACCTCCTCTGGCAGCGAATTCCAGACACTCATTGCCCTCTGCGTAAAAAAACTTGCCCCGCACATCTCTTCTATAGTTTTCTCCTCTCAAAGTTCTTTCTTTGGTCTTTGCCTCCACAATACTCAAATTTGGTACAAGTGCAGCGGCAACATGTTCTGTTTTCCATTCTAAATTGGAAAGGAATAAAACCATGTGTGGGTTATTTTTCTTTGGAGTGAATGACTGTAGTGATGGTGATTCTAACCCAAGGGGCAGGGGTTTGTTAGCAGAATGCTCTGAATCTGGCTCAAGATCAACTTATTCCATTGAACAGAGCACTGCCTCATTTTCCTTTAATCACACTTCGGATGTTGTGTAATTTTATCCCCTCGGTTGCAAATGGTTCTTTTCAGGTAATGTCTCCCTGATCTCTACCTTTCGGTTCCTTTTTTAATTCTCCTACCCTTTCCCCCATCTCCTTGCGATGGATTGGTTGTGGCTAGATTGATCAAGTAGGTGGCTTTACCCAGACCAGCATGAGCTATTAGATGAGAAAGGGCACACGCACATGTGCGCACGTCCTGAGCCAGTATGTTGAGCGCCTCGGATTTTACGTTGTAGCAAGTGAAATAACCGCCAAAGGAAAGTGGAAAGCGATCCTCTTGAGTGTGCGGCAGTAAAACATACAACCTGACTGCACCGAGCACGCCTAACTCCAGGTCATACAAGGGAGTTAATGGACCTAGTGAAAGCACCCTTCCAGCCAAAGCCATCTGTGATAATGCAACGCTTTGAATTGAATTCAAGAGTTTGTGCCCCGGGAGAGTCCATCACAACATATAATGGCCAACCTCAAGCAGTTAACGGAATACTGCGGCTTTGGGGACTCATTAACCAATATGCTGAGGGACCGACTGGCGTGTGGAGTCAAGGCCGATGCCATACAGCGCCACTTGCTTGCCGAAGTCGATATCGTCTTTAAGCACCCCCTAGAAATCTCCCTCGCCATGGAAAATGCTGCGAGAGGCTCACAGGCTTTGCAACACATGGATAATGGGGCCGTACTCCATGTGGGGTGGGAACCTGCCTCCGAGTGTGGTGTGAAAACCGGACCTGCAGAATTAAAGCGCAATTCAATGTTCACTATGAGAAACATTAAGAAGCCTAACAGAAGCACTTCATCAACAACTTCAAGATAAAATTGCTATCAATGTGGAGGTGACCACGGAGCAGATACCTGTAAATTCAGAGCGGCAGAATGTCATTATTGTCATTAGAAGGGACACATGGTTAGGCAATGCCGAACAAAGATGAAACAACTTACAAGACAGCAAACAAACATGATGGAGTTAACAGGTACAGCAAAGGCTGAAGCTGCTGATACTGATGTGTACGGCTGTGAAAACTGAGCCTGTTATGGTGACAGTACAAGTAAATGAGAAGCCACTGCGTATAGAAGCGGATACTGGTGCCTCAACCATGGTGGTTGGAGAGCAAACTTTCAGGCATCTTAATGAAGGAAGACAGCCAATAAACCTGGAGCGGACAACCACCAAGTTAAGACGTTATATGGGAGAATCTATTCAAGTCAAGGGCATTGCCACTGCCCCAGTCTGTTACAAGGGACAGACAGACCAACTGCCTGTGATAATCATAAAAGGGGAGGGACCCAGTCTTTTATTGGATACAGAAGATAAAACTCGACTGGTCCGAGATATTTCGCCTAAAATCAGATAATATTGTAAATACTCGCATTCCACAAGAATTAGTGCTATTATTGAATTTCTTAGATCCTTTGCCTGTGTGTGTGAAACAAATTTGGAATTGAACGAACAGAGATACGATATTGAATTGAATTTAATTGAATTTAATTGTTCACTGCCTGTTGAAATGTTCAGCTGGCGGGCAGGCTGAATAGGCCAAGTGGCCTTTGCATTTTTTGCGAAACCTCATCTATGGGCGAGAAGCGGTTTCAACCAGTGATTTAAAAAAAAAATAAAAACTTTTAAAGCTCATGATTAACACGTGACTCTGTCACATGAGGGGACATGTTTTCCTTATTTTTCCATTCTTTATTTTTAGTGCTAAAAATCTTCAGCTCCCTGAGGCAGCCCTGTGACTTCAAGGAGCTCTCACTGGCCGTTAATTGGCCAGTCAGCGTGAGATCGCGGTCGGGGCCCAATATCAGGTGGCAGTTGGTTTTGCAGCCACTCCCGGGCCCACCCGTCGAGGTAAAAATCCTGCCCTTTATTTGCAAGGTTGGCCAAACTCACCTGGATCTGAAGAATTGAGACCGCTCCGTATCAGAAACACGGAATTAAGCCATCAAGACGGAATTTTGTTGTGGGGGTCGAGAGTTGTGGCCCCACCACAAGGTAGAGAGCCACTCTTGACAGAACTCCACAGTGCGCATCCAGGCATATCAGAGATTGAAAATGCTTGTGCGAAGCTATGTCTGGTGGCCAGGCATTGACAGTGACATCGAAACCATGGTCAAGCACTGTCTCCCACTGTCAGCAACAACGGAAATTGCATGTTTCAGCTCCACTGTATCCCTGGGAATGGCCTGGTCGACCCTGGGTTCGACTACATGTCTGTTATGTAGGTCCATTCTTAGGTACCATGTTTTTGTTAATTGTAGACGCACATTCAAAATGGATGGATGTGTACGAAGTCAAATTCCCAACATCAAACGCAACTATCGAGAAGCTACGTCACTGTTTCAGCATGAAATCGTCGTTTCTGATAATGGTACAGTCTTTACCAGCACCGTGTTTCAGAAATTTATGGATCTGAAAGGAATCCGCCGTATAAAGACAGCTCCTTGGCATCCCTCATTGAATGGCCTAGCTGAGAGGGCTGCGCAAACTTTTAAGTCTGGTATGAAAAAGCTATCGGAAGGTACCCTGGAATCTCGGCTCTCAGTTTATCTTAACTTATCATACCACACCACATTCGATGACTGGTTCAACACCATCGGAGTTATTAATGAAATGGCGTCTGCGTGCACGTTTACACTTGCTGTTCCCGAATTTAGAGGGGAAGGTAGCGCGGAACCAGAATAATCAGAAGTTTACCCATTACATACACAGTAAAGCTCGCGCATTCAGTGTAGGTGACACGGTATATGTGTGAAATTTCAGCAGTGGACCCTGTTTGGCTTTGGGAGCCATTGTTTCGGAGACTGGTGCGTTATCTTTCCAGGTACAAGTGGGAGATAGAATATCCGTAAGCACGTGGATCATATCCGTGCTAGAGAGACGTTCCAACAATTAACTGATCAACCTTTGATAACGTTGAACCCATTGACTTCTGAGGTGTGTGATTGACCTAGAACAGACATTCCAGATGTTTCAGAAGAGTTGCCAAATTCTGAACTGCCCAGTTCCGATCATATGTCTCATAGTGCAGCTTCTAGATCCTGTCAATCCTGTTCAGGAACCTCCAGTGGTGGAGCTACACCGCTCTAGCCGTGTACAAAGAGCACCTCAAAGACTAGATTTATAATCACCTGAAATTGTATAAATGTTTTTCGGATGTTCAAATGTGCTTTGTAAAGATAATTGCAAAAAACTAAAGGGGGAGGAAATGTGCTAACTGCATGTATTGTCCATCCCTCCTGTTAATCGCGGGTCATGTGATGTACTGTGGGACCTTTGACCAGTGAGCTCTTAGTGTGGGCAATCCGGGAGAGCAGCAGGGGTGGGGTGGTGGGGGAAGAACCATTACAATGAGGGA
Organism: Cetorhinus maximus; assembly: GCF_964194155.1. Classification (NCBI taxonomy): domain Eukaryota; kingdom Metazoa; phylum Chordata; class Chondrichthyes; order Lamniformes; family Cetorhinidae; genus Cetorhinus; species Cetorhinus maximus. The sequence goes on along the minus strand of NC_135894.1, from coordinate 16,626,480 downwards.
TTGGGTCTAGGTGCAAGCACTCCGAGATGCCCCCGTAATAAAGTTTTACTCTTTCTTTACGAAACCTCTCTGCTCCATTGTGTCATCACATGTGAGCGTGGGGAGATTAAGAGGTGATCAAATCATTGCCTTTAACATGATAAAAGGGTTTGATCGGGTAGATATGGAGAATCTGTTTAGCCAGGGCACATAATCTTAAAATTAGATCCAGGTGATTCAGCAGTAAACTCGGGCAGCAGTTTTTCTCTCTCAGGCTAGTGGAAATCAGGAACTTGTTCCCCAAGGGTAATTGACACAAAATGGCTGCGGTGTTGGGCCCACTGACATTTTCAAAACCAACATCAACAGATCTTAGTTAGGTAAAAAGTCACAGGCACCTAAATGGAGTTGAGGTACAGATCAATCATGATTTAATTGAATGGTGCATTGAGCTTGATGGGCTGAATGGCTCACTCCTGTTCCTATATAATACTCTGTTTCCACTGGTGGATGGGTGTCTCACCAGAGGACACCGAGTTAGGATAATTGGCAAAGGAACCAGAGGGCAGATGAGGGAAAATTGTTTTACAGTTGTTACGATTCAGAATACACTGCATGACAGGGTGACGAAAGCCGATTCAATAATAACGTTTGAAAGGGAATTGGATGTATTCTTGTAAAAGGAGAAAAATAGCAGGGCTAAGGGGAAAGCAGTAGAATGAAACTTATTGGATAGCTCTTTCAAAAAGCCAGCACAGGCACAATGGCTAAATGGCTTCCTTCTGTGCTGAACGACTCTATGATGGGCCTAAAAGCAGATAAAGTGAACTGTGTTCCCTGCATTTTTTACAGGCACGACTGAGGAATTATGATGCAATTGGGGCATTGATTGTCATCGACTCAATTACCAAAAGGATAATCTATTAGTATTGTTACAAAGGAATCTTTGGTCATGATTAGTATCCTTTTCATTCTTTTTCGACCAGTAGGTTTTCTTTTTTCAAAACGGTGAATTTCTCCAAATTGTCAGTTTGCTCAATAATTTGCACTTTTTGTTTGTCCACGCTCTCCATTTTGAATCCTAATGCTGCACCGGGGGAATTTGACACAAAATGGCTACTATGACTGCTAACCAGTGCCAATCCACAAAATAAAGCAATTGACTGGCATTAACCAGCGCTTAGACAACTAAATGATTCTTCTATGGCTGTAACTTTGCTACTCAGTGTGCCTGAGCTGAATGAGAATCTCAGTGTTTCTTTTGTCTCGCTTTTCAGAGCCTTGCTAGACTAACAGATGAATTCAGGAATAGCTGTTGCATTGAGAACTCCCTGCAGGACCTCCAGACGAATGCACGCTTGGCCTCTGAGTGTTTATCGCAGCAGTTCTGTGAAGCAGGGTCACAGACTGACATCATCGGAGAGGTATGTTTTCGAATGCTAAGACCTATTTATAAACTCTTTGGCTAACTTACATTGTGATTTCAGACCGCATTCGCAGAACCTCTGCTGCTCGTACAATTCAAGAAAACAAAATTCAGAATCGGCGCTTTTGTTCCACTGACCACAAGATAAAGCCCACCAATGTTTTCATTTTCAATTAACAAATAGATAAATGATCAAACAGCTTGATCTGGCAGTAGTAGGGTTCCATGTTAAAATTACTTCACATTCTCCTTCCGCTTTACAGAAAATGGCTGTTCAAATTCCAAATCCTGGAGTGACTGGGGATGGTAGTGCAGTTCCTATATTACTGGCCTAGCAACCCACAGAAAGTTGCTTCAAATCCTGCCCTGGGCGTGTTGAGAACTTGAGCAGGGCTTTTCAAAATGTTTAAATAAAAAGCTATTTGTCGGTAAAAGTTATAAGAACCCAACTGGCTCACTGATATCCTTTAGGGAGGGATACTTGCCTTCCTTACCTGGTCTAGCCTTTGTGTGACCCAGTCCCCGATCAACATGGTTGGTTTTACCTGCCGCCTGGATGAGCTAGAATGCCATTCGGATATATTGAACTGCTCAGCGGTTCAAGAAGGCAGAGCACCACCATCTCCACTTCCACGTCCACCTCTGGCATCTAGGGATGCTCAATAAGTGCTGACCTTGACAGTAGCACCTCATGGTGAGTTGCAGTTACGAGGTTGCAGTGGTGGAGTAGATTTGGGATGAGGGAATAGTTGGGTGGGTTGGGTTATGGGAGAAAGTTAGGTGGCTGCGGGCGCACCCAAGTTCCAGGAGTGGGGTTCAGGTGAATATGGGCTGGGAGGATTTGATGAGACTGAAATCGGGGAGGACTGGAAAGAGTTGGGTATGGGATTGTTATTTTTGGAAATGGATATCTAATATATTATATTACATACTGTGTGTAATATTTGATGCATATGGAATGTTTATGGGCCGGACTTCCCAGCCCCACCCACTGCCGGGATCGTCCGGCCCTGCCGAAAGTCGATGGTCTTATTGGCTGGGCCGCCGAATTTCCTGTGGCGACCCCCACTACAGTGAGGCTGTCCTAAGGCTGTGTATTTACCAAGGCGGTGCAGAGGCGGGTAAAAAGATGCGTAGAAGTGCGTGAACAACAAGCTGGTTTTTGACCAGGTTCATGGGGACATGGTGGTGTCGTGGCTATGTCACTGGGCTAGCGGCCTAGAAGCCCAGGCCAATGCTCTGAGGGCACGGCTTTAAATCCCAACACGGCAGCCGATTAGAATTTAAATTCAATTAATAAAAATCTGGAATTGCAAGTTAGTCTCAGTAACCATGACAATCATCCATTGTTGTAAAAACCCACCTGGTTCACTAACGCCCTTTAGGGAAGGATATTCTGCCATCCTTACCTGGTCTGGCCTACATGTGACTCCAGACCCACAGCAATATGGTTGACTCTTAACTGCCCTCTGAAATGGCCCAGCAAACCACTCGGTTCAAGGGCAATTAGGGATGGGTGACAAATGCTCAATAAAGGAAAAAAAGGCCCCTTTTAACGTTGTTTCGCTTTAATGTCAGTGAGTTAACTGTAATGTATTCTCATTTAACGTCCTGAGTTTCATTTTAAAGTAATTTCCCTCCATTCTGACATAGAGCCACGTGATCCGATTCGCACCATTTTGGAGTGGCCTCTCCTGCTCCTTACCCTTTCTCTCACTGTCGATGCCCCGACATGCGGCCTCACCTGCTCCCTGACTCCCCCTCACGCTCCTCCTTGATCCCACCAAACCTCCCACTCCCCGACTCTCCTGCTCACCGTTTTGTTCTCCTGAACCTCCATTGCTGTTCAGGGAAGGACCTGGATCCAGATCCAACTGCGATCCGAAGCCAGCGCTCTAGGATTGTCAAAGTGCGGACCCTGACGATGCAGAATTGCTGAACTGGGGCTGCTATAATTGATATTTGTTTGAACGCACACAATAGTACAGGTACCGTATGTAAAAGCAGGAATGAGTTTACTTTCACTCCAAGTCACTGTCTCCTGCGCACTTCCCCATCATTGTTCACTGCAGTCATGTCCCAGGGTTCTAGCACCACCGCAGATACTTATTTCCAGAGTCACATCTCGAAAATCCGTTAGCCCTGTGCAAAACACCTTCTTCCTTTCCAAACTCGAGGCTGAATATGACAGAGTTCTTTTTTTTAGTGGTTTGAGTGGAATACTTCAGTCAAAGCTGCTCCCCCTGCCTCTTGCTGTTCATCTCCAGAGGCCTCGCTCACAGTGGGGTTCAGTAGAGGGAAGCCGCGAGCAGGAGCATTTTAAAAAAGCACCCATTATAACAGCCCCAGCTCGGCACTTCTGCATCATCATGACCCGCATTTCCACAATCCTGGAGCTCCGACATCTGATCTGGATTTGGACCTTCTTTGAACTGGAATGCAGATTCAGGAGAGGGAAGGGGCGAACAGGACGGTCAGGTAGCGGTGAAGTTTGGCAAGAGGAAGGATTGGCGAGAGGGAGAGTCAGGAAGTGACACAGGCCACAGGCTTAGTTATAAGTTACAAGAGTGTAACTACTGTCCACCAGTTTTTTCTGACCCTTGGTATTCCAAATCTCCACCCATATTGATTTTACTTCCTGATCTTCTGAGTGAGGATCCATCCTCACTAATGTCCTGATGTCATCCTTTATTATCAGGACTACCCCTCCTACTTTCCCATCCTGCCTGTCTTTTGGAAGGCTTGTGCACCCTGGAATATTATTTCTCAACCTTGATCACCTTGCAACAATGTCTCTGCAATGGTGATCGGATGAAACCAATTCATCTCTCTATGTGGCTAATTCGCCTATCCTGTTACAAATACAATGTGTACTCAGGCAAAGAGCCTTTAATTTTATTTTTTACTACTATTCTTTGAAGTAGTTTTACTACTACTTTTCATGAAAAGTATTTTTACCGCTCTATTCTCTCAATTTTTCTCTTTAGATTTCTAGCAACAACACAACCTTTGGAGCTCCTAGTTGCAGTTGCAGGGGTTAGACAGTATGTATCAACCTGACTACACTGTCCCCTATCACTACGTCATTGCCCCTGCAAAACTCCCTCTACTTGAATGGCTTCCTGCACTATAGTGCTTTGGTCAGTTGTCCAATCACTCTGCGGTACATGTTTTCTCAATTACACAGAAAGCAAGTACCTCATACCAGTTGGTCAAAGTCAAGGACTGACGCTCCTCCACCTCTACATCCTGGACCCCCATACTTAACAGTGAGGATGAGTTAATTGAGAGGAATACTAGGAGTAACCAGGATGCAAAAAATCAAGATTGGCTTAATAAGAACATGGCTTGGACAAGAATACGCACCTACACAAAAGATCAGAGAAAGATGACTGCGATGGTTTGGGTAGCTTTTGTTTTAATTCATTCATGGGATGTGGGCTTCGCTGCCTGGGCCAGGATTTATTGCGCACCCCTAGTTGCCCTTGAGAAGGTGGTGGTGAGCTGCCTTCTTGAACTGCTGCAGCCAATGTGGTGTAGGTACACCCACAGTGCTGTTAGGGAGGGAGCTCCAGGATTTTGACCCAGCGACAGTGAAGGAACAGCGATATATTTCCAAGTCAGGATGGTGAGTGACCTGGAGGGGAACATGCAGGTGGTGGCGTTCCCATGCATCTGCTTCCCTTGTCCTTCTAGATGGTAGAGGTCGCGGGTTTAGAAGGTGCTGTTGAAGGATCCCTAGTGAGTTGCTGCAGTGTATCTTTGTAGATGGTACACACTGCTGCCACTGTGTCGGTGGTGGAGGAAGTGAATGTTTAATGTGGTAGATGGGGTGCCAATCAAGCAGGCTGCTTTGTCCTGGATGGTGTCATACTTCTTGAGTGTTGTGGGAGCTGCACTCATGCAGGCAAGTGGAGAGTATTTCATCACATTCCTGACATGAGCCTTGTAGTTGGTGGACAGGCTTTGGGGAGTCAGGAGGTGAGTTACTCGCTGCAGAATTCTGAGCCGCTGACCTGTTCTTGTATTTATATTGCTGGTCTAGTTCAGTTTCTGGTTGATGGTAACCCCCGGATGTTGATGGTGGGGGATTCAGCAATGGTAATGCCATTGAATGTTAAGGGGAGGTGGTTGGATTCTCTCTTGTTGGAGATGGCCATTGCCTGGTACTTGTGTGGCGCAAATGTTACTTGCTACTTATCAACCCTTGCCTGAGTGTTGGTCAGGTCTTGCTGCATTTGGGCACGGATTGCTTCAGTATCTGAGAAGTAGCAAATGGTGCTGAACATGGTGCAATCATCAGTGAACATTCTCACTTCTGACCTTATGATGGAGGGAAGGTCATTGATGAAGCAACTGAAGATGGTTGGGCCAGTTCCCTGAGGAACTCCTTCAGTGATGTCCTGGGAGTGAGATGATTGACTGCCAATGACCACAACCATTTTCCTTTGTGCTATGTATGACTCCAATCAGTGGAGAGTTTTTCCTCTGATTCCCATTACTTCAGTTTTGCTAGGGCTTCTTGATTCCACACTTGGTTAAATGCTGCCTTAATGTCAAGGGCGGTCACTCTCATCTCACCTCACCTCTTGAGTTCAGCTATTCTGTCCATGCTTGGACCAAAGCTATAATGAAATCATGAGCTGAGTGGCCCTGGCAGAAACCAAACTGATTGTCAGTGAGCAGGCTATTGCTGAGTAAGTGCTGCTTGATAGCACTGTTGAAGACCCCTTCCATTACTTTACTGATGATCGAGAGGAGACTGATGGGGTGGTGACTGGCCGGGTTGGATTTGTCCTGTTTTTTGTGGACAGGACATACCTGAGCAGTTTTCCATATTGCAGAGTAGATGCCAATGTTCTAGCTGTACTGGGACAGCTTGGCTAGGGACACAACTAGTTCTGGAGCACAAGTCTTCAGAGCTATTGCTGGAACTTTCTGGAATGGAAACAGCTAGGATACCTTCATGACCCTGTACACTTATTCCTACATAGAACAAGAAGCAGAGCTAGAGCAATGAAACACTGGATAGACAATGTCAAGTCATTTGTCACCAAAAGGGATTCAGATGACTGAAGAGGACAGGCTAGTTCAGAACTGATAGCAATGGAGTGAATTCATTTGCCTCATCGTCATTGCTTATAGATGTTTGTGTTGGGCTGGTGTAGAAACCAACATGACTGCAACATTTTGGAGCGATTCAGTTTGTTTTGAAAGACCTCATCAGTCTTGTACTTGGAAAGCAAATATTTTATACTAGTGGCTGATTGGTAGCTCCCAGAGGGATTTTGGTTGATTCTGAGCTGTTTGCTGAGTTGTAGCTTTTTCCTACCTGTTTAATGAATGCAAGTTAATTAGCATAAATCAGTTATCAAATAGTGATTTAATAACCTTTTTAATCAACATAATGCTTGAACCAGTGACCATTGTCCTATCTCCCCTGAAAACTTTGTGAAGAAAACTTCAGTGTAATGGATTTGTGTTACCCACAGAACTTTTAATTATAGATATAGGTTCATTCTGCGCATCTTCTCCACTTATGTAGTTTTGCTTCCTAGAATCTAAATGGAAATTCTTTCATGCCTGGGGGGCATGATTAACAATCATGCTCAATTGCATGCAGTTTACATATAAGATGTAAATCCATCATTTCAGGGCTGTTAATTTGTGGATTTACTCCTTTCGAGGAATATGGTTTGGTTTCCCCAGATCATGCTGCTGGTCTAGGAGAGGAGCAAACCTTTTCGAAAAACTGTTGTTCACGTTGCTTAAGAGAAATGAAAAAGAGCCTTCCCCAGTCTGGCAGTTGAAGACTGTGGCATTGGTGCAATGATGGTGCCTTTTTGTGAACTGTTACATTTCAGCGATCATCTTTGCACATTGTTGACTTGAACTTGTTTAAAAGTATTGCGTCCTTTTAACTAAATATTTTCAAAAGAGCCAAGTCCCCCCACTTTCAACGCAAACATTTGAGCCACGTCTGAACTAAGAGCTTAGATTTACGAATGTTTGCTCTTAATAAAGTTAATGCTTTCCCTTTCACAGTTTTCATGTGGCGGAAGGTCCAAACTGGCAGACAGAGTTCGACTTAGTTGGCAGTATGAAGAAGCTAAGAAGAGGTATGAAAAATTAAATGTCTTCTGCAGTGACCATTGTTTCTTGTCTCTCAATTCTTACCTGTTTCCTTTTTTGCCTCCTCCTTTACTTTTTCTTAACATACTATGCTATTAAATTGTATTTCAAAAAGGACTGTTGAAGAATCTGCTGGTACAAATTCTATACAAAAGAGCACATTGAAGGTAATTAGGGCACTGAGGACGATCACCATATACATTGTAGACAAACTCTTGACGGAGAGAAATGACATTTTGACCCATGTCCACGTGATCCTGTGGCTGGTTCAGTATGTGGCTGCCATGTAAAATATTGGGTTCAAATACTCAATACATCTAAGAATTACTTAGGGTTTACAGCACAGAAACAGGCCATTCAGTCCAACCAGCCCATGCTGGTGTTTAAGCTGCACTTGAGCCTCCTTCATCTTTCCTCATCTAAATCTACCATTGTAACTCTGTTCCCTTTTCTAAAAAAAAGAGACTTGTCTAAGCTTTTCGTCTGCACTCATCAGGACACTTTGCAAGAATACCAATATAAGGGGAAACCAACAATTTATACTGAATGTGAAGAGAGTGCTGATTGGTTGGCAAGTGGCATTGCCATGGAAAATGCATCTGTGATGGTGACTGACAGTTAACTACCAAGCATTGTTTGAAATTTAAACCAGGTAGCTTGACCCTGATTGGTTAAGGCATTACCCTGAGGAATGAGTCAGTGAATGGCTGTCACTTATTTTGTTTAGCTGAAACAGGCACAATGTGTGTACATGTTCTTTCTGTCTGCAAAGAACAGGGCCCTGTGTATTAATATGTGTTGCTCCAGGACACACAACTGCACCACACTACGAGCCCAACTGACAATCTTAAATTGGTTGTCAGCGTAATTCTTAGCACACTGAGGGTTATTTAGCAAATATTGTCCGATCGCGGAGCAAAAGGTATGTCAAAAATTCGAGCAACAGATGAAGCTAGCTGTTTCATGCTGCTACTATTCAATAGCAACACGAGAGGTATTCACCACTAACAGGATGCTGCCGTCAAGGCAAAAAGACATTTTGCCTATCATACAAATGTCAACCAATCATCACTCTCTTCACGTACAGTGTGGGCAGAATTTTACAACAGCAGGATTTTACGTTTCCGTTGTTGTCAATGGGATTTATAATGTCTCCCTGCATTTTACCAAAACGGGGCCGTAAAATTCTGCCCTATAAGTTGTTCTTTCCCCTAATATTAGTATTCTTGCGAGTGCCCTGATGAGTGCAAGATGAAAAGCTTAGACATGTCTAGACACGTCTCTTTTTTTTTCAGCAATACTCAAGTTCTGTACTACCAAATATTCCTTTTACTCCGTATGCTTGTCTAGCTTCTCCTTAAATGCATCTGTACTATTCACTTCAACCACTCCCTGTGGTAGCAAGTTCCACATTCTTACCATTCTCTGGATAAATAAATTTCTTCTGAACTCCCTAGTGGGTTTCTTGGTAACGATCTTATATTGATGGCCTCTAGTTATGCTCTTCCCCTCAAGAGGAAACATTCTCTCTGTATCCACTCCATCAAAACCTTTCATCATTTTAAAAACCTCCATTAGGTTACCCCTCAGCCTTCTTTCCAGAGAAGACTCAACCTGTCAGTCCTTTCCTGATGTACACCCATGGATTTCGAGTATCGCCCTTGTAAACCTTCTCTGCACCCTCTCCAGTGTGTCTCTATCCTCATTATAATATGGTGATCAGAACAGCACAAGTACTCTGAAGTGTGGCCTAACAAAGGTTTGATGCAAGTTTAACATAACTTCCCTACTTTTCAAGTCTGTCCCTCTAGAAGTTAAGCCTAGTGCTTGATTTGCTTTTTTTATGGCCTTGCTAACCTATTAGTGATTGGTGTATTTGTACTCGGTGATCCCTTTGTTCCTCTACCTCACCTTGACTTCCACCTTTCAAGTAGTAAGTGACCTCTCCTATTCTTCCTACCAATGTGTACTACCTCAAATTTATCTGTGTTGGAATTCATTTGCCAATTATTTGCCCATTCTGCAAGTTGAGTCATGTCCTCCTGTAATTTGTTGCAGCTGTCCTCCATATTGATTCTCTTTCACCACCCCACACAATTCGGTTATCATCAACAAATTTAGAATTTGGCTCATTGATTCCGAATCCAGTCCAATTGTGACATTAAATCTTCTCTCAATTTCTGTGATTCTCCTGAGCCAGTTAGCTCAGTTGGCTAGATGCCTAGCATGTGGCGCAGAATAATGCCAACGGTGTGGGTTCGATTCCCATTCCGGCTAAGGTAGGTTTGGGACCTGCTTCCCCATCCTGCCCCTGAGAGCAGAAGCGCAATGGCAAAAGACCACTGACAACAGCTGCTAAGAAAATGGCTCAGGTCAAAGCATCAGCAGACAATGTACCAAGGACCTGCCTTCGGGCAGAGCACACGAACGAATCAATGAATCTTGCCTTGATTTTCTTTCCTTAAGGCCCCTGGGTAACACTTTCCCTCAGAGATGGTTAGGGAAGGTAACTAGACCCTCTTTACCCAGTCTGGCCTATATGCACCTCCACTCCCACACCAAGGTGGTTGACTCTTAAATGTCCTCTGAAGTTGCCTCACAAGTCATTTAGTTGTCTGATTGATTCCAGAAGAAGGCACACCAACTCCTCAGCAAAACTGGGGATGGGCAATAAATGCCCCTGTGAATGATTTTTTTGCTGTTTGGAATAGAGAGTACCAGGAATATACCAGACGATGCATTGAGTACAATGACCAGGTCTGTTGAATGAATTCTTGAAATGCCATTTATTTTGCACCACTTGTTGATAATTAGATATTAATACGTGATTTTCAATGTAGAATCTATGCAATACCAATGGAAGGGACAACATGGGACCTTCCCACTAGCAGTTTGTAAATTAGTTGATCACTGAACCCAGAGGATTTATACTCAAGCCCTTAACTTTTCTGGTGAATTTGGTTGCTCATTACTGGATATCGCTGCTGGTGAATGGGGCATGCCACTGTGTGTTTTTAATAACAGCATGATTGCACTGTTTTTAGTATGAAGGTGGCTCAGTGGGTAGGTGCAGTCAATGTTATGGTTCTGAGCCTCATAGATCATTAAGGCCCCAGGTCCAAACCATGAGCTGTGCTGAATTAGCTAATCTTGGGTTGAGTAATAGTGGTGGTGATGAGGGAATACAATCTTCCTGCATCTTGGGGGTGGGAGAAATCAACTGAGCTTGTCACAGCACCTCATTGTCCGTTGAACTCTTGCCGGGGATCTGTGAATGTTGGGCGATCCCTATGTCCATCTTAGCTGGGATGTAGTTTGCAGTTAAATAATCTGTTGACTTTTACTGACTAGGTTCAGACTTGAAGGCTGGCCACTTGGTTAAATGCAGAGGTCAGTAAGCATTGGTGGACCTGTACCCAAGATAGAGTCAGTGCTTTCAGCAGGGGAGGGAACCTGGATGCAACACATCGCCTCAAAAAGTGAAACCCCATAAAGCGGTAGAGGGTCTGCTCTTCTGAGATTACATCTAAGGCTGTGCTATATGTGCTTTTGTACAGTGTGGAAAAGTATTCCATTCTCAGCACTGATATCCATTATTGAGCGCACAATTCTCCAAATTAAGAACAAAGTTAAGGAATGGCATGAATAAATGATCTAGCAGGATCAAAAGGCAAACTGTTTTCCCCCTTTGGCTGCTCTGGGATAACCACTTTTGAGAAAAGGGGCGTGTTGTGCTAGAGGAGTGCTGCAATGTTGTGTGAGGGTAAGTGCGTTGAATATATTGCTGCAGCTATTATCTTTGTGGTCGCATTCTTCGTTTATCATGCATTCCTGCCCTTAGCTTGTTGGGATTACTGAAGAGCCTTTGTGTTTAAATGCATTACAGTGTTTTCACTGCAGCTCTCTGTGGCCGACATGAGTACCCAGAATTAGTTCCAGCACGTTGTGGGCGAGAGAATTTGCTGTGTTGCACTAATTTTTCAGCAAGAAATATCATTTCTGTAACTCTTTAATTCACAGAGAGAAGCAATTTTTTTGCTTCCTGACAGCTCCCCTCGTACTCATTTGTAAATGTTTAGTGCCATGTTTTATAAACATAAAATAAAATGCGCAGCAAAATCCATTTTTCGATTCTTTTTTAAGAGGACGTTTTTTTATGAACGCCAGGAACTGCCAATACTGAATGTGAAAGGGATCTTTCAAACAGAGCAAATCTAAAAACTTATGGAAAGAAACCGATAGCCAGACAACTATTTTAATGCCTTTGTTTGTATTCCAGAAGAAATATTTAGGACAAGTCCAGCCACAAGTTAAAAGTCCTGCATTTATATACCACCTCTCACAACCTTGGGACATTCCAAGTTGCTTTACAATATGTTGTAACAGGAAGTTGAGTGAGTTTAGTGTAAGTAATGGACCCGAACTGCCTCGGAAGCTTATTTACCGTTGAGGATGTCATAAAATGGATACGTTTGTGTATTTCAACAAAGAGCAAACTTGTCAAAGCACCAACTTGTGACTGTATTGAGAATCTCTCATGTTCATCTTATGAGCTGATTTGCTGTACTGGCCTCGTTAACTGCCCCCAATGCTCAGTAAATACGGGACACAAAAGTTTTGTGGGAATATTCCTACAGTACGACAGTGATTATACTTCAAAAGAAGTACTCCATTAGCTGTAAAGCGCTTTTAGATATCCCACGGTTGTGAAAGGCACTGCTACATTAATACAAGTGCATCCTTCTTTCTATTCGTTGTGTAACTTGTGGCACGATAACTGAGACATAAGATAGACCTTAAAGGGCTGTGACATTGATATGATGAGGAGAAGGCCCCAGGCATTCTTGGTTAAGTACATTCTGTTCAGTACCTGTCCCTCTCACTTACCAATAGCTGCAACAGCAGAGTCACCATCTGGATTCTCTCATCCGATTTGTGAAATGCACTCGTTCCACAAGGTCAGCACTCATACCAGAGCCACTCTTCTTACAACATATCTGTGGCTTTGAGGAAATATGGCAACATTTGGTATTAAATGCAAGGGATGTAATCGTGAGGTGGGTTAATTAGACAAATGTTTGAGGGGGATAAGTAAATCATCTTGACAGCCTTGGCAGAAAGGTGAGCGTTGTTAGTCAGCATCAGATCAGAAACGGGCACCCCCTGCTGGCTGTATAAATTTACTGCATCCATCCACGAACTCATCGGAGAAAGAACATACAAGCTTGGGAACAAAATAGTCACTCACTGCATCGATTAACTTTTATTTACAACTCTGTGGGACAGGTCTTGACTGGGTGAAGGAATGTACCGGAGAAAGTGAGTCAGCAAGCCATTTTACATTCCCCTCTTGCACTCTTTCTTTCTGTTTCTCCATCTCTCTGCCTCTCTTTCTCTGTCTCTCTCTCTCGCTCTCTTGCGGTCCTTCTCTAAACCCCTTCTAAAAGCTCTTATATCACCCACCATGTGAGGAGACCAACACTGGGCCTTGTATTCGAACAGAGGCTGAATCCAGGCGGCTTGCTGAAGGACAGTGTAGTCTGTTTTCCTTTGTCTGCTGCTTATCCTGTAAATTCACTGTCACCGAGTTTGCTCTAGCTGTCAGTTTGTGCTGCTCCAGGTCTATAAGGCTCGCAGGATTGCTTAACTATCCTGTGCTGATGGGGAGTGAATCAACAGCCAAGATATGATGGTAGCGTGGTGATTATGTGACTGAATTTGTAATCTGGAGGCATGGACTGGTAACCCAGGGAACGTGTCAGTTTGAGCGCTGGAATCCATTTTTTTAAGAAAGTGGAGCTTAAAAATCTTCTGTCAGTAAAAATGAGCTTCAAGCTGCCCGATTGCTATTAAAAACCCATCTGCCTCACGATTGTCTTTAAGGGAAGGAAAGCCGTGTTTGGTTTATATGTGACTCCAGTCCCACGCCGACGCGGTTGACACTTGGGTGCTTGCTAGGTCACTTCTGAGGACAGCTATGTTGCGTCAAAAACCATTGGGATTACTTTAAGCAGAAGGCCACCAGCAGCTCCTCAGGGTAACTAGGGATAAGTGATAAATGCCAAACCCCAAGGATGGAAACATTGAATCTGCAAAGTCAACTGTGTTCAACAAAGTTCAGGGTGGAGGAAAATAAGCCTGGGCACCTAATGGTATTTTGACATCTTTTTTGTTTCCAAGAGGAAATATGGACGACAACTTGAACTGTTTGTGACTATTTCTTGTTGGTGTGGGAAACTATAGCTTTGCTCCGATATTAACCGTAACCTTACCCCTTTGTTTCTTCGTTTCTCTCTCTCTCTCCATGCTGCCCCACCCATCCACATATCACACAGGGTTTCCAGCATCCAGCTACAGCTAGCTCAGTTGGACAATGAGACATGGCCAGGAAGGGCTGAGGTTGATTGGGACCGTCTCCAACTGATCAGAGAGAAGGAGGCACTGCTGCAGGAGCTGCAGCTCATCAGCCAACAGAAGCGTTTGCCCGAGGAAATGGCCCGACTGGAGGCAGAACGCCTGCGTCTGGAGGATGATATCCAGCAAGCACGATCCATCCCGTGTCAGGAGTTTGCTGAAAGGTTTGTGTTTCTTTTATAGCTGGGGAATATAAATTAAACCACCTCCGTGCTCTTACCACAGCCAAACAACTTGCATTCATGTCGTGGAGGCCATTCAGCCACGAGGTCTGTGCTGGCCCTTTGTAAGACCTATCCAATTAGTCTGTCGGCCCTGCTCTGCCCTCAAATCCTTCTGCTAAAAACACCTTTTACATCGGAAACATTCCCAGGATTAGGATCAGAATCAGACTGAGCCAAAAAAAAATTAAGTCAGGTGGCTAAAAGTTTGGTCAAAGAGTTAGATTTTAAGAAGCAGCTTAGAGGAGAGAGAGAGGGAGGTTTAGGAGGGACATATTAATTCAGTTATCAAACAGCTGGCAGCAGGCTTTTTAAAAATCTGTTCATGGGATGTGAGGATCGCTGGCTAGGCCAGCATTTATTGCTGTGATAGATTCAGCTACCTGAAAATGGTTGAAGAATATTGTATGTTGGTTGGGGGAGGTGGGGGTGGAGAAACAGCTCTATCAAGAGACTAAGGTGTGTCCGCTCACCCAGCCCTTTCCACTAAGACCTGTAGTGAAAACTGGCCATCTGCAGTTCACTGCCAATAATCACCATGGCTATTGAGCTTTGCCAGGAATCCTCCTTGATAAGGTGGGCTCAGTGATTGTTTGCCTTTTTGACAATTGACTCCTATTCTGCATTTTATTTATTTTTAAACAGACTACCAATTGCCTAATTTATAGAAAGTTGGGGTAACTTAGATTTTGGGCAAAATTGTAAAGCTCCCAATGCCTGATCAGGTACCCATTAAATTAATGGAAATGAAAATGGGAAGAGATCTTTCGTGACCAACTGACCTGTTATTGCCCTTTTTGTACTACTGCCCAAAGACGAAATGACCCACAGTGAGTGAACTTTATTAAACTGTGCCATGCACATTCAATGTTTGAAAAGTCTTGCTGCCTGCTTGTATTTTGTGCAGTGTACGCTTCTCTCTGCTAGTTGTACATGAGCTCCATTCCCTTATTTGACAGCACAATACCGAGGGCTGGCTCCATGGTTGCAAAGAAAGCAGGAGTCCCGACTCCTGCCTGATGTGGTTCAGTACCAGTGCACTCAACTCTTTATGGGTAAAAGCCCCTATTCCAGAGACTTGAGCACAAAGTCCAAGCAACCTGAGGGAGGTACTGTAGTAGCCAGTCATGGCCAATAATGGCCAGCTGAGCCCAGAGCCACCCCGGGCCCTGGGTGATTCACCCTCCAGCAGGTTGTTTGCTCTTCCTGATCTCTATTCCAGTCTTCACTGCCTGGTTTACAGCAACTTTGCACTTGTGATTATATTTTGGAAAAACAGAAAATGGGAACGTGCTGATATTTGAGGATGTTTAGTGGTATCAGCAATCTTCTCACTGAGCAGCATTGGCCACACAGCAGCCTGCACCATACTGCACAGAGCTTGCTCCTTGAGAAGTAACGTGTGCACAGCTGGGCGAAAGATTTCAAGGGACTGTGTGCCAGGAATAATACGAGATGCACGCAACAACTAAATTTTAAAGGGTATATGAGTGTCAAGTATGAGACACAGGCCTGAATTTTAGGCTCCCCCGCCGGATGGGTTTGTAAGTGAGAGGTGAGGGTAAAATTCCTCTGATGGGCTTCCCGATAAGGCCCCACCTGCCCTGACCACTGCAATGGGATGGGCGAGGCCTCGCATGGGCCATCTACTCTTGCCCCAATTGAGGCCCTTCAGTGGCCAATTATTGACCACTTAAGGGCTGTTTCCCATAGAGCGTCAGATTTCAGGCTGATGGGAAAAGTTTTGGGGTCTGGGGGAGGCTCGAAAATAATTGGGTTCAGGCCCCGGGCTGGGGGTGGGGTCACCTCCACGAGCAAACCCCTCCCCCCGGCCTCCCCAACCTCCCTGTCCTGAGATCCCCAAAACCTACGTCTTCCTGGAACTCATGGGACTGCATGCAGTCCCAGCCCTGTCTATTATAGCTTGTGGCGCTGCAGGGACCAGAGAGCTGCCAGCCAATCCGATTGGCCGGCAGCTCTCCTGGGCGGGACTTCCTCCCGAGTGAGAGGCGGAAGCCCCACCTGCAGCCAATGAACGTTGGTTGGAGGGCGAAATGGGCTGCAGACCTGCCAGTGTCGGTGGGGATGTTTTCCCTGTTGACTCCTCGGATGGCAGGAAGGGAAACTCCATCGTTCTAAAGATCTTGGCCATGGATTATGTGGCTGGGCGGATGTGTTAAAAGTTTTCTTTAACCAGACGCTCTAACCCCACAATAATGCAATGTTGAAATTAGTTGCAGATCTTCCGTGTTGAGAATCAGTAAGCAAAGCTGCTGCCTCTAAACTGAATGCACGTATGGTGCATGAGAGTTTGCAAATCAAGTAGTTAAGTCTGGTCCTCGGATCCCCAACGCCCTTCAATCTCTAATGTGGCTCGAATCAAAATCTTCAGTCTGTGAAACAGGGCTTGATGACTCCGTTGCAGTGGGTCTATTGCACAGAAACAGGCCATTTGGTCCTACTGCCCCATGCTGGTGTTTATACTTCACAAGCTTCCTCCCTCCCTACTTCATCTCACACTATTAGCCTATTCTAGAATTCCCTTCTCCCTCTGATCCATTTCCCCTTCTCCTCTGCAGTGCTGTGAGGGGTGTGCTGCACTGTCAGAGAGATGCCATTTTTTTGGTTGCGATATTAAAAAGCAGTGCCATCTGTTCTCTCGGGTGGATGTAAAAGATCCCATCACGCTATTTTGAAGAAGAACAGGGGAGTTGTTATCCTGAATTTCCTGGCTAATTTCCTTTACTCTTCAATCGACATCGTAAAAACAGATATCTGGTTATTATCGCATTGTAGTGTGGGAGCTTGCTGTGTGAAAATTGGCCTCCACGTTTGCTACATGTGCCAAACTTCAAAAGTGCTTCATTGGCTGCAAAGCGCTTTGGGATGTTCTAAGCTTGTTGAAGGCTCTATATGAATGCAAGCCTTTTAAAGGCATTTACAGTATGAGTCATGGTTTTAAAATCTTTGCACCTCTTGCGATACAGATGGATGGATGCAATGTCCTAATATAAATAGGAGTGTGGAAGGTGTGATAGACCTATAGATTTTTATTTGTTGAAACTTCACTATGCTCACTTGATTCTCATTTTCACTCCCGATATGTTTTTAATCTTTTGCTTGTAGAATGATGTTGCAGGAGAAGAGAAACTGTCTATTAAGACAGCTGGAAGAAGCTACGCGTCTAACCACATATTTGCACTCTCAGCTGAAGAGGTTAGTTGGTCTGTCACCAGGTATTGTATAACACTGCATGATAAGCTGTAAACTAGACCTAGTTGTTCTTATCTAGTTGTCAAGTATGTTATGGTATTTTTCTTAACCAGCATAGATATGTTTTAGGCATGATTGTACCTTTGCATGAATCTAGTTATACATTATATAGAAACTATCCAGCACAGTAGTGTAGTGGTTATGTTCCTGGACTAATAATCCTGCTAATGTGAATTCAAATCCCAACCTATGTTGTTGAGGAATTTGAATTCAGTTTCAAAAGACCTGGAAATAAAAAAACATGGATCAGCCAAAGTGACCATGAAGCTGTTGGATTTTTGTAAAAATGCAACTAATGTCCTTTGAGTAAGGAAACCCGGTATCCTCATCTAGTCTGGCCTAAGTGCAAGTCCAGTCACATGCCAGTGTGGTTGACTCTTAATTGCGTTGAGGAAGTGACTCAGACTGTTTGCAGCCCTGGCTGCTCTCACTACCACGGAGAATTCCATCTCCTTAGGCCGGCCTACAACAGCAAGGTGAGAAAATCAACCAAAGCAAAAACATCACTGAGTTCCAGGCCATGGTTATTCAATTCCTGCAATGTTATCATATAAAAAAAAAACAGTTCATCCAGTTTCTCCATATAAATCCCTGGAATTGCTGGAATAAACGGGAGTCTCTTGATGCAAATGGATAGATCCATAACTCTGATGTAGCTCCTTAGCTGTAAGAAGGAGCTGGTCAATAAGCCATTGTCACAGGGTTTGTCTGGGACAGTCCAGGTTTTTCACTAATCTTTTTGGTGTCCGGACAGTTTTCTCCAGGCTGCTCAAACGTCCGGGTTTTTAGCTTGGCTGAAGCCCCTCCCCTCTAACCCACTCCTCACGTTCTGTTTCATATCCACCCGTGGCGTATCTGGGAGAGCAGATTTTAACATTTTTTTGGAGTCCTTTTAAGGAGGCGACTTGCTTGAAACCTTTAAGATCCCGAGGGGTCTTGACAGGGTGGATGTGGAGAAGATATTTCCTAATGTGGAAGAATCTAGAACTAGGGGTCACTGTTTAAAAATAAGGGGTCACCCATTTAAGACAGAGATGGGAAGACATTTTTTCTCCGAGGGCCATGTGACTTTGGAACTCCCTTCCTCAAAAGACAGTGGAAGCAGAGCCTTTGGATGTTTTGAAGACAGCGGTAGATAGATTTTTGATAAACAAGGTGTTTATCAGGGGTAGGCAGAAGGATCAGATCAGCCATGATCTTATTGAATGGCGGAGCAGGCTCGAAGGGCTGAGTGGCCGACTCCTGCTCCTAGTTCCTATGTACGTAAATGGTAAATCGTTAAAAGGGCTGGGTCGAAGTCTGGAAACTGACCAATCAGCCGGCCAGAAGATAAGTCTTTGGCTGGTGGGTCATGTGAGGGAGCTTCGTCCAATCAGAGGCACGAGCGCTGATTGGCACGTTCAAGCTGCAGCAGTTTCAAACCTTAGGGGTCAGTTAGTGACCAGGGCTGCTGCCGGCTGCGGACAGTTAGACAGACACCAATTCAAACACACACACACACCCCGGCACCAGACCCAGCCAGTAGAGAAATAGAACGAGACCACCGTCTAGGAGGAAACCCATAGCATCTTCCAGCAGCATGCCAGAGCTGGCGGGCAGCAGCCAGTGAGTGACAGAGTGAGTGAGTGAGTGACAGAGTGAGTGAGTGAGTGACAGAGTGAGTGAGTGAGTGACAGAGTGAGTGAGTGAGTGACAGAGTGAGTGACAGAGAGAGTGAGTGAGTGAGTGACAGAGAGAGTGAGTGAGTGAGTGACAGAGTGAGTGAGTGAGTGACAGAGTGAGTGAGTGAGTGACAGAGTGAGTGAGTGAGTGACAGAGTGAGTGAGTGACAGTGAGAGTGACAGAGTGAGTGAGTGACAGAGTGAGTGAGTGAGTGACAGAGTGAGTGAGTGAGTGACAGAGTGAGTGAGTGACAGTGAGTGAGTGACAGAGTGAGTGAGTGACAGTGTGAGTGAGTGACAGAGTGAGTGAGTGACAGAGTGAGTGAGTGACAGAGTGAGTGAGTGACAGAGTGAGTGAGTGACAGAGTGAGTGAGTGACAGAGTGAGTGAGTGACAGAGTGAGTGAGTGACAGAGTGAGTGAGTGACAGAGTGAGTGAGTGACAGAGTGAGTGAGTGACAGAGTGAGTGAGTGAGAGACAGAGTGAGTGAGAGAGAGACAGAGTGAGTGAGAGAGAGACAGAGTGAGTGAGAGAGAGACAGAGTGAGTGAGAGAGAGACAGAGTGAGTGAGAGAGAGACAGAGTGAGTGAGAGAGAGACAGAGTGAGTGAGTGAGTGAGTGAGTGACAGTGAGTGAGTGAGTGACAGTGAGTGAGTGAGTGACAGTGAGTGAGTGAGTGACAGAGTAAGTGACAGAGTGAGTGACAGTGAGTGAGTGAGTGACAGAGTGAGTGAGTGTGACAGAGTGAGTGAGTGTGACAGAGTGAGTGAGAGTGACAGAGTGAGTGAGTGACAGAGTGAGTGAGTGACAGAGTGAGTGAGTGACAGAGTGAGTGAGTGACAGAGTGAGTGAGTGAGTGACAGAGTGAGTGAGTGAGTGACAGAGTGAGTGAGTGAGTGACAGAGTGAGTGAGTGAGTGACAGAGTGAGTGAGTGAGTGACAGAGTGAGTGAGTGAGAGACAGAGTGAGTGAGTGAGAGACAGAGTGAGTGAGTGAGAGTGAGTGAGAGACAGTGAGTGAGTGAGTGACAGAGTGAGTGAGTGAGTGACAGAGTGAGTGAGTGAGTGACAGAGTGAGTGAGTGAGTGACAGAGTGAGTGAGTGAGTGACAGAGTGAGTGAGTGAGTGACAGAGTGAGTGAGTGAGTGACAGAGTGAGTGAGTGAGTGACAGAGTGAGTGAGTGAGTGACAGAGTGAGTGAGTGACAGAGTGAGTGAGTGACAGAGTGAGTGAGTGACAGAGTGAGTGAGTGACAGACAGTGAGTGAGTGACAGACAGTGAGTGAGTGAGAGACAGTGAGTGAGTGAGAGACAGTGAGTGAGTGAGTGACAGAGTGAGTGAGTGAGAGACAGAGTGAGTGAGTGAGAGACAGAGTGAGTGAGTGAGAGACAGAGTGAGTGAGTGAGTGAGAGACAGAGTGAGTGAGAGACAGAGTGAGTGAGTGAGAGTGAGTGAGAGACAGTGAGTGAGTGAGAGACAGTGAGTGAGTGAGAGACAGTGAGTGAGTGAGAGACAGTGAGTGAGTGAGTGACAGAGTGAGTGAGTGAGTGACAGAGTGAGTGAGTGAGTGAGTGACAGAGTGAGTGAGTGAGTGAGTGACAGTGAGTGACAGAGTGAGTGAGTGAGTGACAGAGTGAGTGAGTGACAGAGTGAGTGAGTGACAGAGTGAGTGAGTGAGTGACAGAGTGAGTGAGTGAGTGACAGAGTGAGTGAGTGAGTGACAGAGTGAGTGAGTGAGTGAGTGAGTGACAGAGTGAGTGAGTGAGTGACAGAGTGAGTGAGTGAGTGACAGAGTGAGTGAGTGAGTGACAGAGTGAGTGAGTGAGTGACAGAGTGAGTGAGTGAGTGACAGAGTGAGTGAGTGAGTGACAGAGTGAGTGAGTGAGTGACAGAGTGAGTGAGTGACAGAGTGAGTGAGAGACAGTGAGTGAGTGAGAGACAGTGAGTGAGTGAGAGACAGTGAGTGAGTGAGTGACAGAGTGAGTGAGTGAGAGACAGAGTGAGTGAGTGAGAGACAGAGTGAGTGAGTGAGTGACAGAGTGAGTGAGTGACAGAGTGAGTGAGTGACAGAGTGAGTGAGTGAGTGACAGAGTGAGTGAGTGAGTGACAGAGTGAGTGAGTGAGAGACAGAGTGAGTGAGTGAGAGACAGAGTGAGAGACAGAGTGAGAGACAGAGTGAGAGACAGAGTGAGAGACAGAGTGAGAGACAGAGTGAGAGACAGAGTGAGAGACAGAGTGAGAGACAGAGTGAGAGACAGAGTGAGAGACAGAGTGAGAGACAGAGTGAGAGACAGAGTGAGAGACAGAGTGAGAGACAGAGTGAGAGACAGAGTGAGTGAGAGACAGAGTGAGTGACTGAGTGAGTGAGAGACAGAGTGAGTGAGTGAGAGACAGAGTGAGTGAGTGAGTGACAGAGTGAGTGAGTGAGTGACAGAGTGAGTGACAGAGAGAGTGAGTGAGTGAGTGACAGAGAGAGTGAGTGAGTGAGTGACAGAGAGAGTGAGTGAGTGAGTGACAGAGAGAGTGAGTGAGTGAGTGACAGAGTGAGTGAGTGAGTGACAGAGTGAGTGAGTGACAGAGTGAGTGAGTGACAGAGTGAGTGAGTGAGTGACAGAGTGAGTGAGTGACAGTGAGTGAGTGACAGAGTGAGTGAGTGACAGTGTGAGTGAGTGACAGAGTGAGTGAGTGACAGAGTGAGTGAGTGACAGAGTGAGTGAGTGACAGAGTGAGTGAGTGACAGAGTGAGTGAGTGACAGAGTGAGTGAGTGACAGAGTGAGTGAGTGACAGAGTGAGTGAGTGACAGAGTGAGTGAGTGACAGAGTGAGTGAGTGACAGAGTGAGTGAGTGACAGAGTGAGTGAGTGACAGAGTGAGTGAGTGACAGAGTGAGTGAGTGACAGAGTGAGTGAGTGACAGTGAGTGAGTGAGTGACAGTGAGTGAGTGAGTGACAGTGAGTGAGTGAGTGACAGTGAGTGAGTGAGTGACAGTGAGTGAGTGAGTGACAGAGTAAGTGACAGAGTGAGTGACAGTGAGTGAGTGAGTGACAGAGTGAGTGAGTGTGACAGAGTGAGTGAGTGTGACAGAGTGAGTGAGAGTGACAGAGTGAGTGAGAGTGACAGAGTGAGTGAGTGACAGAGTGAGTGAGTGACAGAGTGAGTGAGTGACAGAGTGAGTGAGTGAGTGACAGAGTGAGTGAGTGAGTGACAGAGTGAGTGAGTGAGTGACAGAGTGAGTGAGTGAGTGACAGAGTGAGTGAGTGAGTGACAGAGTGAGTGAGTGAGAGACAGAGTGAGTGAGTGAGAGACAGAGTGAGTGAGTGAGAGTGAGTGAGAGACAGTGAGTGAGTGAGTGACAGAGTGAGTGAGTGAGTGACAGAGTGAGTGAGTGAGTGACAGAGTGAGTGAGTGAGTGACAGAGTGAGTGAGTGAGTGACAGAGTGAGTGAGTGAGTGACAGAGTGAGTGAGTGAGTGACAGAGTGAGTGAGTGAGTGACAGAGTGAGTGAGTGAGTGACAGAGTGAGTGAGTGAGTGACAGAGTGAGTGAGTGAGTGACAGAGTGAGTGAGTGACAGAGTGAGTGAGTGACAGAGTGAGTGAGTGACAGAGTGAGTGAGTGACAGACAGTGAGTGAGTGAGAGACAGTGAGTGAGTGAGTGACAGAGTGAGTGAGTGAGTGACAGAGTGAGTGAGTGAGAGACAGAGTGAGTGAGTGAGAGACAGAGTGAGTGAGTGAGAGACAGAGTGAGTGAGAGACAGAGTGAGTGAGAGAGAGTGAGTGAGAGACAGTGAGTGAGTGAGAGACAGTGAGTGAGTGAGAGACAGTGAGTGAGTGAGTGACAGAGTGAGTGAGTGAGTGACAGAGTGAGTGAGTGAGTGAGTGACAGAGTGAGTGAGTGAGTGAGTGACAGTGAGTGACAGAGTGAGTGAGTGAGTGACAGAGTGAGTGAGTGACAGAGTGAGTGAGTGACAGAGTGAGTGAGTGAGTGACAGAGTGAGTGAGTGAGTGACAGAGTGAGTGAGTGAGTGACAGAGTGAGTGAGTGAGTGAGTGAGTGACAGAGTGAGTGAGTGAGTGACAGAGTGAGTGAGTGAGTGACAGAGTGAGTGAGTGAGTGACAGAGTGAGTGAGTGAGTGACAGAGTGAGTGAGTGAGTGACAGAGTGAGTGAGTGAGTGACAGAGTGAGTGAGTGAGTGACAGAGTGAGTGAGTGAGTGACAGAGTGAGTGAGTGAGTGACAGAGTGAGTGAGTGAGTGACAGAGTGAGTGAGTGACAGAGTGAGTGAGTGACAGAGTGAGTGAGTGACAGAGTGAGTGAGTGACAGACAGTGAGTGAGTGAGAGACAGTGAGTGAGTGAGTGACAGAGTGAGTGAGTGAGTGACAGAGTGAGTGAGTGAGAGACAGAGTGAGTGAGTGAGAGACAGAGTGAGTGAGTGAGAGACAGAGTGAGTGAGAGAGAGTGAGTGAGAGACAGTGAGTGAGTGAGAGACAGTGAGTGAGTGAGAGACAGTGAGTGAGTGAGTGACAGAGTGAGTGAGTGAGTGACAGAGTGAGTGAGTGAGTGAGTGACAGAGTGAGTGAGTGAGTGAGTGACAGTGAGTGACAGAGTGAGTGAGTGAGTGACAGAGTGAGTGAGTGACAGAGTGAGTGAGTGACAGAGTGAGTGAGTGAGTGACAGAGTGAGTGAGTGAGTGACAGAGTGAGTGAGTGAGTGACAGAGTGAGTGAGTGAGTGACAGAGTGAGTGAGTGAGTGACAGAGTGAGTGAGTGAGTGACAGAGTGAGTGAGTGAGTGACAGAGTGAGTGAGTGAGTGACAGAGTGAGTGAGTGAGTGACAGAGTGAGTGAGTGAGTGACAGAGTGAGTGAGTGACAGAGTGAGTGAGAGACAGTGAGTGAGTGAGAGACAGTGAGTGAGTGAGTGACAGAGTGAGTGAGTGAGAGACAGAGTGAGTGAGTGAGAGACAGAGTGAGTGAGTGAGTGACAGAGTGAGTGAGTGACAGAGTGAGTGAGTGACAGAGTGAGTGAGTGAGTGACAGAGTGAGTGAGTGAGAGACAGAGTGAGTGAGTGAGAGACAGAGTGAGAGACAGAGTGAGAGACAGAGTGAGAGACAGAGTGAGAGACAGAGTGAGAGACAGAGTGAGAGACAGAGTGAGAGACAGAGTGAGAGACAGAGTGAGAGACAGAGTGAGAGACAGAGTGAGAGACAGAGTGAGAGACAGAGTGAGAGACAGAGTGAGAGACAGAGTGAGAGACAGAGTGAGAGACAGAGTGAGAGACAGAGTGAGAGACAGAGTGAGAGACAGAGTGAGAGACAGAGTGAGAGACAGAGTGAGAGACAGAGTGAGAGACAGAGTGAGTGAGTGAGAGACAGAGTGAGTGAGTGAGAGACAGAGTGAGTGAGTGAGAGACAGAGTGAGTGAGTGACAGAGTGAGTGAGTGAGTGACAGAGTGAGTGAGAGAGAGACAGAGTGAGTGAGAGAGAGACAGAGTGAGTGAGAGAGAGACAGAGTGAGTGAGAGAGAGACAGAGTGAGTGAGAGAGAGACAGAGTGAGTGAGAGAGAGACAGAGTGAGTGAGAGAGAGACAGAGTGAGTGAGAGAGAGACAGAGTGAGTGACAGTGAGTGAGTGAGTGACAGTGAGTGAGTGAGTGACAGTGAGTGAGTGAGTGACAGTGAGTGAGTGAGTGACTGAGTGAGTGAGTGACAGAGTGAGTGAGTGAGTGACAGAGTGAGTGAGTGAGTGACAGAGTGAGTGAGTGAGTGACAGAGTGAGTGAGTGAGTGACAGAGTGAGTGAGTGACAGAGTGAGTGAGAGACAGTGAGTGAGTGAGAGACAGTGAGTGAGTGAGTGACAGAGTGAGTGAGTGAGAGACAGAGTGAGTGAGTGAGAGACAGAGTGAGTGAGTGAGAGACAGAGTGAGTGAGTGAGTGACAGAGTGAGTGAGTGACAGAGTGAGTGAGTGAGTGACAGAGTGAGTGAGTGAGTGACAGAGTGAGTGACAGAGTGAGTGAGTGAGAGACAGAGTGAGAGACAGAGTGAGAGACAGAGTGAGAGACAGAGTGAGAGACAGAGTGAGAGACAGAGTGAGAGACAGAGTGAGAGACAGAGTGAGAGACAGAGTGAGAGACAGAGTGAGAGACAGAGTGAGAGACAGAGTGAGAGACAGAGTGAGAGACAGAGTGAGAGACAGAGTGAGAGACAGAGTGAGAGACAGAGTGAGAGACAGAGTGAGAGACAGAGTGAGAGACAGAGTGAGAGACAGAGTGAGTGAGTGAGTGACAGAGTGAGTGAGTGAGTGACAGAGTGAGTGAGTGAGTGAGTGAGTGAGTGACAGAGAGAGTGAGTGAGTGAGTGACAGAGTGAGTGAGTGAGTGACAGAGTGAGTGAGTGAGTGACAGAGTGAGTGAGTGAGTGACAGAGTGAGTGAGTGAGTGACAGAGTGAGTGAGTGACAGTGAGTGAGTGACAGAGTGAGTGAGTGACAGTGTGAGTGAGTGACAGAGTGAGTGAGTGACAGAGTGAGTGAGTGACAGAGTGAGTGAGTGACAGAGTGAGTGAGTGACAGAGTGAGTGAGTGACAGAGTGAGAGAGAGACAGAGTGAGTGAGAGAGAGACAGAGTGAGTGAGAGAGAGACAGAGTGAGTGAGAGAGAGACAGAGTGAGTGAGAGAGAGACAGAGTGAGTGAGAGAGAGACAGAGTGAGTGAGAGAGAGACAGAGTGAGTGAGAGAGAGACAGAGTGAGTGAGAGAGAGACAGAGTGAGTGAGAGAGAGACAGAGTGAGTGAGAGAGAGACAGAGTGAGTGAGAGAGAGACAGAGTGAGTGAGTGACAGAGTGAGTGAGTGACAGAGTGAGTGAGTGACAGAGTGAGTGAGTGAGTGACAGAGTGAGTGAGTGAGTGACAGAGTGAGTGAGTGACAGAGTGAGTGAGTGACAGAGTGAGTGAGTGACAGAGTGAGTGAGTGACAGAGTGAGAGAGAGACAGAGTGAGTGAGAGAGAGACAGAGTGAGTGAGAGAGAGACAGAGTGAGTGAGAGAGAGACAGAGTGAGTGAGAGAGAGACAGAGTGAGTGAGAGAGAGACAGAGTGAGTGAGAGAGAGAGTGAGTGAGTGAGAGAGTGAGTGACAGTGAGTGAGTGAGTGACAGTGAGTGAGTGAGTGACAGTGAGTGAGTGAGTGACAGTGAGTGAGTGAGTGACAGTGAGTGAGTGAGTGACAGAGTAAGTGACAGAGTGAGTGACAGTGAGTGAGTGAGTGACAGAGTGAGTGAGTGTGACAGAGTGAGTGAGTGTGACAGAGTGAGTGAGAGTGACAGAGTGAGTGAGAGTGACAGAGTGAGTGAGTGACAGAGTGAGTGAGTGACAGAGTGAGTGAGTGACAGAGTGAGTGACAGAGTGAGTGAGTGACAGTGAGTGAGTGACAGAGTGAGTGAGTGACAGTGTGAGTGAGTGACAGAGTGAGTGAGTGACAGAGTGAGTGAGTGACAGAGTGAGTGAGTGACAGAGTGAGTGAGTGACAGAGTGAGTGAGTGACAGAGTGAGAGAGAGACAGAGTGAGTGAGAGAGAGACAGAGTGAGTGAGAGAGAGACAGAGTGAGTGAGAGAGAGACAGAGTGAGTGAGAGAGAGACAGAGTGAGTGAGAGAGAGACAGAGTGAGTGAGAGAGAGACAGAGTGAGTGAGAGAGAGACAGAGTGAGTGAGAGAGAGACAGAGTGAGTGAGAGAGAGACAGAGTGAGTGAGAGAGAGACAGAGTGAGTGAGAGAGAGACAGAGTGAGTGAGAGAGAGACAGAGTGAGTGAGAGAGAGACAGAGTGAGTGAGAGAGAGACAGAGTGAGTGAGTGACAGAGTGAGTGAGTGACAGAGTGAGTGAGTGAGTGACAGAGTGAGTGAGTGAGTGACAGAGTGAGTGAGTGAGTGACAGAGTGAGTGAGTGACAGAGTGAGTGAGTGACAGAGTGAGTGAGTGACAGAGTGAGTGAGTGACAGAGTGAGAGAGAGACAGAGTGAGTGAGAGAGAGACAGAGTGAGTGAGAGAGAGACAGAGTGAGTGAGAGAGAGACAGAGTGAGTGAGAGAGAGACAGAGTGAGTGAGAGAGAGACAGAGTGAGTGAGAGAGAGAGTGAGTGAGTGAGAGAGTGAGTGACAGTGAGTGAGTGAGTGACAGTGAGTGAGTGAGTGACAGTGAGTGAGTGAGTGACAGTGAGTGAGTGAGTGACAGTGAGTGAGTGAGTGACAGAGTAAGTGACAGAGTGAGTGACAGTGAGTGAGTGAGTGACAGAGTGAGTGAGTGTGACAGAGTGAGTGAGTGTGACAGAGTGAGTGAGAGTGACAGAGTGAGTGAGAGTGACAGAGTGAGTGAGTGACAGAGTGAGTGAGTGACAGAGTGAGTGAGTGACAGAGTGAGTGAGTGACAGAGTGAGTGAGTGACAGAGTGAGTGAGTGACAGAGTGAGTGAGTGACAGAGTGAGTGAGTGAGTGACAGAGTGAGTGAGTGAGTGACAGAGTGAGTGAGTGAGTGACAGAGTGAGTGAGTGACAGTGAGTGAGTGACAGAGTGAGTGAGTGACAGTGTGAGTGAGTGACAGAGTGAGTGAGTGACAGAGTGAGTGAGTGACAGAGTGAGTGAGTGACAGAGTGAGTGAGTGACAGAGTGAGTGAGTGACAGAGTGAGTGAGTGACAGAGTGAGTGAGTGACAGAGTGAGTGAGTGAGTGACAGAGTGAGTGAGTGAGAGACAGAGTGAGTGAGTGAGAGACAGAGTGAGTGAGTGAGAGTGAGTGAGAGACAGTGAGTGAGTGAGTGACAGAGTGAGTGAGTGAGTGACAGAGTGAGTGAGTGAGTGACAGAGTGAGTGAGTGAGTGACAGAGTGAGTGAGTGAGTGACAGAGTGAGTGAGTGAGTGACAGAGTGAGTGAGTGAGTGACAGAGTGAGTGAGTGAGTGACAGAGTGAGTGAGTGAGTGACAGAGTGAGTGAGTGAGTGACAGAGTGAGTGAGTGAGTGACAGAGTGAGTGAGTGAGTGACAGAGTGAGTGAGTGAGTGACAGAGTGAGTGAGTGAGTGACAGAGTGAGTGAGTGAGTGACAGAGTGAGTGAGTGACAGAGTGAGTGAGTGACAGAGTGAGTGAGTGACAGACAGTGAGTGAGTGAGAGACAGTGAGTGAGTGAGAGACAGTGAGTGAGTGAGTGACAGAGTGAGTGAGTGAGAGACAGAGTGAGTGAGTGAGAGACAGAGTGAGTGAGTGAGAGACAGAGTGAGTGAGAGACAGAGTGAGTGAGTGAGAGTGAGTGAGAGACAGTGAGTGAGTGAGAGACAGTGAGTGAGTGAGAGACAGTGAGTGAGTGAGAGACAGAGTGAGTGAGTGACAGAGTGAGTGAGTGACAGAGTGAGTGAGTGAGTGACAGAGTGAGTGAGTGAGTGACAGAGTGAGTGAGTGAGTGACAGAGTGAGTGAGTGAGTGAGTGACAGAGTGAGTGACAGAGTGAGTGAGTGAGTGACAGAGTGAGTGAGTGAGTGACAGAGTGAGTGAGTGAGTGACAGAGTGAGTGAGTGAGTGACAGAGTGAGTGAGTGAGTGACAGAGTGAGTGAGTGAGTGACAGAGTGAGTGAGTGAGTGACAGAGTGAGTGAGTGACAGAGTGAGTGAGAGACAGTGAGTGAGTGAGAGACAGTGAGTGAGTGAGTGACAGAGTGAGTGAGTGAGAGACAGAGTGAGTGAGTGAGAGACAGAGTGAGTGAGTGAGTGACAGAGTGAGTGAGTGACAGAGTGAGTGAGTGACAGAGTGAGTGAGTGAGTGACAGAGTGAGTGAGTGAGAGACAGAGTGAGTGAGTGAGAGACAGAGTGAGAGACAGAGTGAGAGACAGAGTGAGAGACAGAGTGAGAGACAGAGTGAGAGACAGAGTGAGAGACAGAGTGAGAGACAGAGTGAGAGACAGAGTGAGAGACAGAGTGAGAGACAGAGTGAGAGACAGAGTGAGAGACAGAGTGAGAGACAGAGTGAGAGACAGAGTGAGAGACAGAGTGAGAGACAGAGTGAGAGACAGAGTGAGAGACAGAGTGAGAGACAGAGTGAGTGAGTGAGAGACAGAGTGAGTGAGTGAGAGACAGAGTGAGTGAGTGAGAGACAGAGTGAGTGAGTGAGTGACAGAGTGAGTGAGAGAGAGACAGAGTGAGTGAGTGAGAGACAGAGTGAGTGAGAGAGAGACAGAGTGAGTGAGAGAGAGACAGAGTGAGTGAGAGAGAGACAGAGTGAGTGAGAGAGAGACAGAGTGAGTGAGAGAGAGACAGAGTGAGTGAGAGAGAGACAGAGTGAGTGAGAGAGAGACAGAGTGAGTGAGAGAGAGACAGAGTGAGTGAGAGAGAGACAGAGTGAGTGAGAGAGAGACAGAGTGAGTGAGAGAGAGACAGAGTGAGTGACAGTGAGTGAGTGAGTGACAGTGAGTGAGTGAGTGACAGAGTAAGTGACAGAGTGAGTGAGTGACAGTGAGTGAGTGAGTGACAGTGAGTGAGTGAGACAGAGTGAGTGAGTGTGACAGAGTGAGTGAGAGTGACAGAGTGAGTGAGAGTGACAGAGTGAGTGAGTGACAGAGTGAGTGAGTGACAGAGTGAGTGAGTGACAGAGTGAGTGAGTGACAGAGTGAGTGAGTGAGTGACAGAGTGAGTGAGTGAGTGACAGAGTGAGTGAGTGAGTGACAGAGTGAGTGAGTGAGTGACAGAGTGAGTGAGTGAGTGACAGAGTGAGTGAGTGAGTGACAGAGTGAGTGAGTGAGAGACAGAGTGAGTGAGTGAGAGACAGAGTGAGTGAGAGACAGAGTGAGTGAGTGAGAGTGAGTGAGAGACAGTGAGTGAGTGAGTGACAGAGTGAGTGAGTGAGTGAGTGACAGTGAGTGACAGAGTGAGTGAGTGAGTGACAGTGAGTGAGTGAGTGACAGAGTGAGTGAGTGACAGAGTGAGTGAGTGAGTGACAGAGTGAGTGAGTGAGTGACAGAGTGAGTGAGTGAGTGACAGAGTGAGTGAGTGAGTGACAGAGTGAGTGAGTGAGTGACAGAGTGAGTGAGTGAGTGACAGAGTGAGTGAGTGAGTGACAGAGTGAGTGAGTGAGTGACAGAGTGAGTGAGTGAGTGACAGAGTGAGTGAGTGAGAGACAGAGTGAGTGAGAGACAGAGTGAGTGAGTGAGAGTGAGTGAGAGACAGTGAGTGAGTGAGTGACAGAGTGAGTGAGTGAGTGAGTGACAGTGAGTGACAGAGTGAGTGAGTGAGTGACAGTGAGTGAGTGAGTGACAGAGTGAGTGAGTGACAGAGTGAGTGAGTGAGTGACAGAGTGAGTGAGTGAGTGACAGAGTGAGTGAGTGAGTGACTGAGTGAGTGAGTGAGAGACAGTGAGTGAGTGAGAGACAGTGAGTGAGTGAGTGACAGAGTGAGTGAGTGAGAGACAGAGTGAGTGAGTGAGAGACAGAGTGAGTGAGTGAGTGACAGAGTGAGTGAGTGACAGAGTGAGTGAGTGACAGAGTGAGTGAGTGAGTGACAGAGTGAGTGAGTGAGTGACAGAGTGAGTGAGTGAGAGACAGAGTGAGTGAGTGAGAGACAGAGTGAGAGACAGAGTGAGAGACAGAGTGAGAGACAGAGTGAGAGACAGAGTGAGAGACAGAGTGAGAGACAGAGTGAGAGACAGAGTGAGAGACAGAGTGAGAGACAGAGTGAGAGACAGAGTGAGAGACAGAGTGAGAGACAGAGTGAGAGACAGAGTGAGAGACAGAGTGAGTGAGTGAGAGACAGAGTGAGTGAGTGAGAGACAGAGTGAGTGAGTGAGAGACAGAGTGAGTGAGTGAGAGACAGAGTGAGTGAGTGAGAGACAGAGTGAGTGAGTGAGAGACAGAGTGAGTGAGTGAGAGACAGAGTGAGTGAGTGACAGAGTGAGTGAGAGAGAGACAGAGTGAGTGAGAGAGAGACAGAGTGAGTGAGAGAGAGACAGAGTGAGTGAGAGAGAGACAGAGTGAGTGAGAGAGAGACAGAGTGAGTGAGAGAGAGACAGAGTGAGTGAGAGAGAGACAGAGTGAGTGAGAGAGAGACAGAGTGAGTGAGAGAGAGACAGAGTGAGTGAGAGAGAGACAGAGTGAGTGACAGTGAGTGAGTGAGTGACAGTGAGTGAGTGAGTGACAGTGTGAGTGAGTGAGTGACAGAGTGAGTGAGTGAGTGACAGAGTGAGTGAGTGAGTGACAGAGTGAGTGAGTGAGTGACAGAGTGAGTGAGTGAGTGACAGAGTGAGTGAGTGACAGAGTGAGTGAGAGACAGTGAGTGAGTGAGTGACAGAGTGAGTGAGTGAGAGACAGAGTGAGTGAGTGAGAGACAGAGTGAGTGAGTGAGAGACAGAGTGAGTGAGTGAGTGACAGAGTGAGTGAGTGACAGAGTGAGTGAGTGAGTGACAGAGTGAGTGAGTGAGTGACAGAGTGAGTGAGTGAGTGACAGAGTGAGTGAGTGAGAGACAGAGTGAGAGACAGAGTGAGAGACAGAGTGAGAGACAGAGTGAGAGACAGAGTGAGAGACAGAGTGAGAGACAGAGTGAGAGACAGAGTGAGAGACAGAGTGAGAGACAGAGTGAGAGACAGAGTGAGAGACAGAGTGAGAGACAGAGTGAGAGACAGAGTGAGTGAGTGAGAGACAGAGTGAGTGAGTGAGTGACAGAGTGAGTGAGTGAGTGACAGAGTGAGTGAGTGAGTGACAGAGTGAGTGAGTGAGTGACAGAGTGAGTGAGTGACAGAGTGAGTGAGTGACAGAGTGAGTGAGAGAGAGACAGAGTGAGTGAGAGAGAGACAGAGTGAGTGAGTGAGAGAGTGAGTGACAGTGAGTGAGTGAGTGACAGTGAGTGAGTGAGTGACAGTGAGTGAGTGAGTGACAGTGAGTGAGTGAGTGACAGTGAGTGAGTGAGTGACAGAGTAAGTGACAGAGTGAGTGACAGTGAGTGAGTGAGTGACAGAGTGAGTGAGTGTGACAGAGTGAGTGAGTGTGACAGAGTGAGTGAGAGTGACAGAGTGAGTGAGAGTGACAGAGTGAGTGAGTGACAGAGTGAGTGAGTGACAGAGTGAGTGAGTGACAGAGTGAGTGAGTGACAGAGTGAGTGAGTGAGTGACAGAGTGAGTGAGTGAGTGACAGAGTGAGTGAGTGAGTGACAGAGTGAGTGAGTGAGTGACTGAGTGACAGAGTGAGTGAGTGAGAGACAGAGTGAGTGAGTGAGAGACAGAGTGAGTGAGTGAGAGTGAGTGAGAGACAGTGAGTGAGTGAGTGACAGAGTGAGTGAGTGAGTGACAGAGTGAGTGAGTGAGTGACAGAGTGAGTGAGTGAGTGACAGAGTGAGTGAGTGAGTGACAGAGTGAGTGAGTGAGTGACAGAGTGAGTGAGTGAGTGACAGAGTGAGTGAGTGAGTGACAGAGTGAGTGAGTGAGTGACAGAGTGAGTGAGTGAGTGACAGAGTGAGTGAGTGAGTGACAGAGTGAGTGAGTGAGTGACAGAGTGAGTGAGTGAGTGACAGAGTGAGTGAGTGACAGAGTGAGTGAGTGACAGAGTGAGTGAGTGACAGAGAGTGAGTGAGTGAGAGACAGTGAGTGAGTGAGAGACAGTGAGTGAGTGAGAGACAGTGAGTGAGTGAGTGACAGAGTGAGTGAGTGAGAGACAGAGTGAGTGAGTGAGAGACAGAGTGAGTGAGTGAGAGACAGAGTGAGTGAGAGACAGAGTGAGTGAGTGAGAGTGAGTGAGAGACAGTGAGTGAGTGAGAGACAGTGAGTGAGTGAGAGACAGTGAGTGAGTGAGAGACAGAGTGAGTGAGTGACAGAGTGAGTGAGTGACAGAGTGACAGAGTGAGTGAGTGAGTGACAGAGTGAGTGAGTGAGTGACAGAGTGAGTGAGTGAGTGACAGAGTGAGTGAGTGAGTGACAGAGTGAGTGAGTGAGTGAGTGAGTGACAGAGTGAGTGAGTGAGTGACAGAGTGAGTGAGTGAGTGACAGAGTGAGTGAGTGAGTGACAGAGTGAGTGAGTGAGTGACAGAGTGAGTGAGTGAGTGACAGAGTGAGTGAGTGAGTGACAGAGTGAGTGAGTGAGTGACAGAGTGAGTGAGTGACAGAGTGAGTGAGAGACAGTGAGTGAGTGAGAGACAGTGAGTGAGTGAGTGACAGAGTGAGTGAGTGAGAGACAGAGTGAGTGAGTGAGAGACAGAGTGAGTGAGTGAGTGAGTGACAGAGTGAGTGAGTGACAGAGTGAGTGAGTGACAGAGTGAGTGAGTGAGTGACAGAGTGAGTGAGTGAGAGACAGAGTGAGTGAGTGAGAGACAGAGTGAGAGACAGAGTGAGAGACAGAGTGAGAGACAGAGTGAGAGACAGAGTGAGAGACAGAGTGAGAGACAGAGTGAGAGACAGAGTGAGAGACAGAGTGAGAGACAGAGTGAGAGACAGAGTGAGAGACAGAGTGAGAGACAGAGTGAGAGACAGAGTGAGAGACAGAGTGAGAGACAGAGTGAGAGACAGAGTGAGAGACAGAGTGAGAGACAGAGTGAGTGAGTGAGAGACAGAGTGAGTGAGTGACAGAGTGAGTGAGTGACAGAGTGAGTGAGTGACAGAGTGAGTGAGAGAGAGACAGAGTGAGTGAGAGAGAGACAGAGTGAGTGAGAGAGAGACAGAGTGAGTGAGAGAGAGACAGAGTGAGTGAGAGAGAGACAGAGTGAGTGAGAGAGAGACAGAGTGAGTGAGAGAGAGACAGAGTGAGTGAGAGAGAGACAGAGTGAGTGAGAGAGAGACAGAGTGAGTGAGAGAGAGACAGAGTGAGTGAGAGAGAGACAGAGTGAGTGAGAGAGAGACAGAGTGAGTGAGAGAGAGACAGAGTGAGTGAGAGAGAGACAGAGTGAGTGAGAGAGAGACAGAGTGAGTGAGAGAGAGACAGAGTGAGTGAGAGAGAGACAGAGTGAGTGAGAGAGAGACTGAGTGAGTGAGAGAGAGACTGAGTGAGTGACAGTGAGTGAGTGAGTGACAGTGAGTGAGTGAGTGACAGTGAGTGAGTGACAGAGTGAGTGAGTGAGTGACAGAGTGAGTGAGTGAGTGACAGAGTGAGTGAGTGAGTGACAGAGTGAGTGAGTGAGTGACAGAGTGAGTGAGTGAGTGACAGAGTGAGTGAGTGAGTGACAGAGTGAGTGAGTGAGTGACAGAGTGAGTGAGTGAGAGACAGAGTGAGTGAGAGACAGAGTGAGTGAGTGAGAGACAGTGAGTGAGTGAGTGACAGAGTGAGTGAGTGAGTGAGTGACAGTGAGTGACAGAGTGAGTGAGTGAGTGACAGTGTGAGTGAGTGACAGAGTGAGTGAGTGAGTGACAGAGTGAGTGAGTGAGTGACAGAGTGAGTGAGTGAGTGACAGAGTGAGTGAGTGAGTGACAGAGTGAGTGAGTGAGTGACAGAGTGAGTGAGTGAGTGACAGAGTGAGTGAGTGAGTGACAGAGTGAGTGAGTGAGTGACAGAGTGAGTGAGTGAGAGACAGAGTGAGTGAGTGAGAGACAGAGTGAGTGAGAGACAGAGTGAGTGAGTGAGAGTGAGTGAGAGACAGTGAGTGAGTGAGTGACAGAGTGAGTGAGTGAGTGAGTGACAGTGAGTGACAGAGTGAGTGAGTGAGTGACAGAGTGAGTGAGTGAGTGACTGAGTGAGTGACAGAGTGAGTGAGTGAGTGACAGAGTGAGTGAGTGAGTGACAGAGTGAGTGAGTGAGTGACTGAGTGAGTGAGTGAGTGACTGAGTGAGTGAGTGACTGAGTGAGTGAGTGAGTGACAGAGTGAGTGAGTGAGTGACAGAGTGAGTGAGTGAGAGACAGAGTGAGTGAGTGAGAGACAGAGTGAGTGAGAGACAGAGTGAGTGAGAGACAGAGTGAGTGAGTGAGAGTGAGTGAGAGACAGTGAGTGAGTGAGTGACAGAGTGAGTGAGTGAGTGAGTGACAGTGAGTGACAGAGTGAGTGAGTGAGTGACAGTGAGTGAGTGAGTGACAGAGTGAGTGAGTGACAGAGTGAGTGAGTGAGTGACAGAGTGAGTGAGTGAGTGACAGAGTGAGTGAGTGAGTGACAGAGTGAGTGAGTGAGTGACAGAGTGAGTGAGTGAGAGACAGAGTGAGTGAGTGAGAGACAGAGTGAGTGAGAGACAGAGTGAGTGAGAGACAGAGTGAGTGAGTGAGAGTGAGTGAGAGACAGTGAGTGAGTGAGTGACAGAGTGAGTGAGTGAGTGAGTGACAGTGAGTGACAGAGTGAGTGAGTGAGTGACAGTGAGTGAGTGAGTGACAGAGTGAGTGAGTGACAGAGTGAGTGAGTGAGTGACAGAGTGAGTGAGTGAGTGACAGAGTGAGTGAGTGAGTGACAGAGTGAGTGAGTGAGTGACTGAGTGAGTGAGTGAGTGACTGAGTGAGTGAGTGACTGAGTGAGTGAGTGAGTGACAGAGTGAGTGAGTGACAGAGTGAGTGAGTGACAGAGTGAGTGAGTGACAGAGTGAGTGAGTGACAGAGTGAGTGAGTGACAGAGTGAGTGAGTGACAGAGTGAGTGAGTGACAGAGTGAGTGAGTGAGAGACAGTGAGTGAGTGAGAGACAGTGAGTGAGTGAGTGACAGAGTGAGTGAGTGAGAGACAGAGTGAGTGAGAGACAGAGTGAGTGAGTGAGTGACAGAGTGAGTGAGTGACAGAGTGAGTGAGTGACAGAGTGAGTGAGTGACAGAGTGAGTGAGTGACAGAGTGAGTGAGTGACAGACAGAGTGAGTGAGTGACAGAGTGAGTGAGTGAGTGACAGAGTGAGAGACAGAGTGAGAGACAGAGTGAGAGACAGAGTGAGAGACAGAGTGAGAGACAGAGTGAGAGACAGAGTGAGAGACAGAGTGAGAGACAGAGTGAGAGACAGAGTGAGAGACAGAGTGAGAGACAGAGTGAGAGACAGAGTGAGAGACAGAGTGAGTGACAGAGTGAGTGACAGAGTGAGTGACAGAGTGAGTGACAGAGTGACTGAGTGAGTGACAGAGTGAGTGAGTGAGAGACAGAGTGAGTGAGTGAGAGACAGAGTGAGTGAGTGACAGTGAGTGAGTGAGTGACAGAGTGAGTGAGTGAGTGACAGAGAGCTGGGGCAGGGAGCAGTGGTCAGTCCTGGGCACAGAGGCTTGGGCAGGGCTGCACTGCCATTCACTGATTCCTCTCCACCCTCCTTTACAATCTCCCACCCCCTCACTTTAAATGCAGTTACATTGACACCAGTCTCATGACACAACGCACCCTAAAATTGTAATACCTAAAATGAGCAAAAAATAATGTCATCAGAAACAATTATCCAAGTTCGGCCACAAGCTTTACACTTTTGATTATTAAATGACTGTTTAGTGTTTGTGCCAATTAAGATGTCATCACACCACTGCCTAATTTCAACTGCCCCTCCTCCCATTGGTTCCCCCAGCATGTCAATCATCAAGCCCCGCCTTCCCAAGGCTTTTCAGTGTTTCCCAGTTTTGACTTTTGAAAATTTGCTTACTCTACATTATCAGTGAGCTGTGATCCCGCACTCATAACTAAAATAATACCCTTTGTGTTGCAGCTTAACCGCTAGTTCACTCACCGTGTCATCTGGCAGTAGCAGAGGCTCACTTGCATCTAGCTGTGGATCATTGGCTTCCAGTAGAGGTTCTTTAAGCTCGGTCAGTTTTACTGATATATATGGGCTTCCACAATATGAGACAGACGCATCGATTGATTTGGGGTGCTATCTGCAGTTTGATCTTCTTCCGTTTGACACAATAGCCAAGGACCCTTCGTTTGTCGACCATTTAGGACTGTCTAACTTGAGCAAGCCGCGGAGATCTTTGGATCCTCCTCAGTCCTTGGCGTCGCTCTCCTCCAGGTCTTCACTCTCGTCCCTCTCCCCACCAAGCTCCCCGCTCGACACGCCATACCTCTCTGCTTCTCGCGACTCTCCGCTGGCCCAGATGAACGAGGAATTTGAGGAGCTGGTAGGGAGGTCGGAGTCAGAAGCCATCCGAATGCAGGCTCAGGCCGTTTGCCAAGATTTGCAGGAGGCTGCATCCTCCCAAGTTATTGGAGCTTCACTTGGAGATATCAAGTTAACCCAGGATGTGGATCCCAGAATGAGGCCAGCTGTACAGGGTGTAGGAGGTACAGTAACATTTTAATGTTATATACTCTTAATGTTACCGTGTCACTTTAATACTTTGCTCAAAGCTGGAATTGGTCATCGTTGTTTGAATATTGGAAACAGGTTAGCTGCCTTTTATCTTCCGTATCTGAGGACATCACTTAATTGGCAATGTTTTGGTATATTAAATGGTGTAGAGGAACAAAGGGATCTGGGGTTACAAGTACACAGATTACTAAAAGTGGCAACACAATCTAATAAGACTATTCAAACAAGCCAGCATAGCACTGGACTTCATTTCGAAGGGGATAGATTAGAAAAAAGAGAAGTCATATTAAACTTGTATCTAACCTCGGTTAGACCACACTCCGAGTAACCCCCAAGTACTGTGAATAATTCTGGTCTCCATATTGTGGAAAGGACCAAGAAGCACTAGAAAAGGTGCAAAAAAAGATTTACTAGAATGATATCAGAACGGAGAAACTTTACCCATTTAAGAAAGGTTGAACAGGCTGGGGCTCATTTCTCAAGGAGAGAGATGACCAAGGGGTGACCTGATGGAGGTTTTAAGATTATGAAGGGGTTTGATAGGGTAGATGTGGAGAAGATGTTTCCATTTGCAGCCAAGACCAGAACAAAGGGTCATTAATATAAGATAGGCACTTAGAAATTCAGTAGGCATTTCAGGAGAAGTGTCTTTACCCAGAGAGAATGTGAAACATATTACTATACTGAGTAGATGAGGTGAACAGCATAGATGTGTTTGAGGGAAGCTAGATAATCTCCCCGAGGGAGATAGGAACAGAAGGATATGTTGATAGGGTTAGATTAAGAAGGGTGAGAGGAGACTTGTGTGGTGCATAAACATCAGCATGGACCACTTGGGCCAAACGGTCTCTCGGGGCCAAATGACCCAGGTTAATGCTCTGGGGACCCAGGTTCGAATCCCACCATAGCAGATGGTGAAATTTGAATTCAATAAAAATCTGGAATTAAAAGTCAGATGATGACCACAAAACCATTGTCGATTGTCGTAAAGACCCATCTGGATCACTGACGTCCTTTAGGGAAGGAAATCTGTCACCCTTATCTGGTCTGGCCTAAACCTGACTCCAGGACCACAGCAGTAGTTGACTCTTAACTGCCCTCTGAACAAGGGCAATTAGGGATGGGCAATAAATGCTGACATAGCCAGTGATGATCACATCTCATGAACTCATTTTAAAAATGGCCTGTCTGTGTGCTGTAAATAGTTTGTAACACTCATTGTGCGATATCTTGTTATTTAAAAATAAATGTGGATTTATGTCTTCCAATGGTTTGCTTCATAGCATCCAAATGAAGATCTAGCGAGAGAGTCTCTCCCTGGTCTGTGATGAGTTTAAAATCTCTGGGGTTAGGATGATAGAGGGAGTGTTCCAATGGGCTTCCTCCAGGGAATTCCATTGGGAAATGCAATGAGGCAGATGTCAGATGTACACAGGACTTTTACTTCATTACAACACACTCATGGGGCAGAATTTTTCTGTCGGCGAGTTGGGGGTGGGGCCCGCTCGCTGACACAGGATGACGTTGGGAGGAACCCCTGAAGTCATCCCGCCCCATTTAGATATTCAGGAAGGCGGGGGGAACAGCGAAATCAGCTGTCCGCCCGCCGACCTGTCAATGGCCAATTGAGGCCATTGACAGGATCATTAACCCAATTAAAGGACCTGCCGGCAGGATGAGGTTTCATGTCTGTTTTTAAAAACTTTAATAAAGTTTCTGTGAAATTTATTTAGATGTCCCATCTCGTGTGATATTTTCACGTGACGGGGGGCATGTTAATGAATTTTTTATTGTTCTATTTTTCATATTTGCCAACCTTTCAGCGATCTCCCTGAGGCAGCACTTAGCCTCAGGGAGATGTTCGCTCTTTCGTGCGCATGTGTGAATGAGCGCACACTCGCATTTGGGGAATCCCCCCCAGCCCGCACAGGGAGTGCATAGCGCTTCCCGTCGGGCAGCCCTCTGGGTGGGCCTTAATTGGCCCACCCACTTAAAATGGCGGCGGTGGCGATCGGCTGCGCACCCGCCACCGAGCCGGTGGGGCCCACCCACCCATCAAGGGCAAAATTCTGCCCATAGTCAACGTAGCTCATCAGAACAGAAGAAAGTCAAGGCTTTTGGATAATGATGTGTATCGGGTGATGGAAGGGGAGGCGTGTAACAGGCAGTCACTCCACTGTCACAGCCAAAGTCACAGGCCAGAGTTTTACATCCTGTGGGCGAGTGCGCACCCGACGCCGAAGGGGCGAGAAATCGCGCAAGATGATGACGGGCGAGCGTCCCGATATCATCGGGCACTCGTGTGATATTTCGCTCAGCGAGCGCACACAAAAGTCGGAAGAGTGCCCGCTGGCAATTAACTGGGCAATTAAGGCCACTAACGGCCTGATTGTCAGCGATTTTTCGTGGCCTGTCCAATCTTACAGTTGGCGGACAGGCCGATTGGCCAGGCGGCCTTTACATTTTTGATGAAACCTCATCCAAGGGCGGAATGAAATCTCCGTTAGGATTTTAAATTAAAATAAATATCTGGGGACTTTTTTTTTAATGAAGCCTGCTTTCAGGTGCTTGATTGTGCTGCATGGGTGTTTTTCTGTAGCATTTTTGGGCTTTATTTTATTGTCAGCAGCTCCCTGAGGCAGCTGCCTGCCTTCTCCCTCGAAGCTGTCACCCACGCCCGCGGTGATGTTGGTGCGCCCATCCTCTTCTCGTCCCCAGCGGCAGCGCTGAGCCTCTCTCCGGGCGCATTTCACGTTGGCTGGCCGTTAATTGGCTAGCCAGCGTGAGATTGCGGCCGGGGGCCAATCGCGGACAGAAGTACGTTTTGCGTCTGCTTCCAGGCCCACCGATCGTGCATGCCCAACGAGCCCAAAATTCAGGCCACAGCCTTGCCGTGTTACCCATACCGAAAATGACTTGTTGTACATATGTCCTGGGACAGGTAAGCAGTAGGTATTTCTAAAGACTGAATATGTTGGTACTCACCAGGTTCACTAGCATGTGTCGCTTATATAATGCAGAGTAATGAATTAATGGGGATTGCAGTAATGTTTGTGTAAATCCATGAGAAGATTGTGTGCAAGAAAGTGTTAACAGAATCGAGACTAATTCGGAGCCCTGCCTGATCTCTGCCAACTGGATGACATTTGTAAAGAGAACCCAGTGAAACAGCAGTTTATTAGTTATATTTATAAACTGGGAAGTACATTGGTGATAATGGGCTGTCCCTAGATGTTTGTTGCCACCTTGTGGTCATGTCATGTAAAACCCACATTCTGATTTTTAGAATGGCGAGGCTTGATTTTAACCCCCTTCCTCTAGCTGACATGCATGAGGCGGGCGATTAAAATAAGCCATTTTAACAGCACTGATCTCGGTGTTAGACCAGAACTCTGTCACACGTAAAAGTCGGGGTCCTACAATGCAATTACAATCCTGATGTGATTTTAACCCTGGGTGGCAGACAGTGCCAGAACAAGGATCGGGAAGGTTTGTGTGGTTTATATACTCCTCCGAACCCCACAATGAAACCTGCATACGTCTTCTGTCTCAACCTTCCCTCATTCTTTCACTGGCAGCAAACCCCTCCAGAACCATCCATCACCTCTCCAACCACTTAATTTATACTGGAACCATTTCTTAGGGTCCCTGGTGGTGGGTCAAGTTCCTTCCCCCATTCATTCAGAAGGTAATATTTCCCAACAGAGTCAGCCGAGAGTCTGGCTTCAAAGATGAAGTTGCAGGTTGGGGCCCCAGTGTTGAAATGGTACAGCCCTTTAAATTACACTTCTCATTCACCCCTGATCCTTATCTATCTCGTTCAGGCAGAGAGCTCTCCTTTCGATCTGGAGTGAGTTAATCCAGCTCTCCTTTCGATCTGGAGTGAGTTAATCCAGCTCTCCTTTCGATCTGGAGTGAGTTAATCCAGCTACCCTTTCGATCTGGAGTGACTTAATCCAGCTCTCCTTTCGATCCAGAGTGAGTTAATCCAGACCTAACTCCTTCATGACAATCTCTTTTGCTGAGACCTCAACTCGTTGAAATCAAATGTTTCTTTGATAATGCTCCATTGAAGGACATTGGAAAGTTTTAGTACAATAAGGGCGCTATATAAATGCAAATAGTTGTTGTTGACAACAGGGGATTTGGATGTGTGTTATATTGTGTCCTGTGGATAGAAAAGAGATCTGACTGGTGTATGTGTTGTTCAGGTGCTGACAATGATCACTGATAATGTACCTTCATTATAAATGTATGAGAGGGCTTCCAGCTAATCTGTATTTTCATTGTCATGGTTTGGTGACCACATTAATGAATCCTGTCTTCTCTCTGTGTTGTAGTGGTAACCCTGCGTACTGACAGTGCCACTAAAGCAGGCCGAAGAGTAAGAAGAGTCTCCACAGGTTTCTCCGATGATTCTCTCGCTACAGACAGTGGAGTCTTTGAAGCATTAAATAAAAGGTGATGAAATTATTTTTCTGTGCACCAAATAAAGTGGGTGGAACAAATTCTGCCGCTGGATTTTCCGAGTGTGTACCTCCCTTCAAATCCTGTGAAAGGAACCAATGCAATATACAGTCTCTGAGTTGCCACCAAGCAGTCTCCTCGCCTTGCACAGTCTGCATTGCACCCTGATGTATTTTGGCCATTTTATAATCAGAGTGTATCCATTACATCAGTTTAAGTGATGGTCATATTTTTGGTAAATTTTAAAATAGTGGTTGCCTCTGTCTGTGGAGTTGTCAATAGTTACAATTTCTGTTCCACCAATTGTGAAGATGCAATTAATCATCATTTTAATCATCATTTTGAGGTTGATGAATGCAGAGGCAGGGACCCTGAAATGCAGTGGGGGTTTCTACTGTATCGTGTCAGATGTCTGACAGGCGACCAGCAGACCACATCTGGCCGAGAGGGCTATCTTTAGCTGGATCCATTTCCCGGTCCTCCACCCCTCAGGTGTTTTTGCTGACCTCCTGTGGGAGTGAGCCCCGCCTTGACCGAGCAACCTTCCTGCTGCCCCTTCCCTCCATTCTTGTAAAAGGTTATGTCACTGGGGTGGTGCCGTTTCCCATTTTGTCACATATCATTGCCAGACCTCTGTTAGCTCCTGAGCCATTGCCATGTGGAGATGCTGCTGCTTTGTCTATCATAGGTTTCCTGACAATGTTCTCCCCGTTGATCTCAGTGTCCCTAGTGATGCTATTCCTTAACATCCTAACATCTCTGGCAACTGGAGTGCCAACTCTGTTGGGCTGTCATCCCTGGTGCTGCATCTGTTACTCCATCTCTAATATTTTTATAACTAATAAAAGTGTTCAAAACAAATGAATAAACACACAATTGTTTTTAATCCTCCAATGATTTGTGCTTCCTGGTTGCTCACAGCAATGTGCTGGAGGTAAACCTTCGGTTCCTGGATCTCCAAGGCAACGTTTCCTCCGTTTTTTTTGTTGCACTCGGCCTATTCGTTTAACTGCGTGGGCCCTTTAAATTTTCCTGCACGCCTGCACACGCGCGGTACCTTAAAGGGGCCGACTTATGCACGGCCTGCATCGGAAGCCCTGGGTTGTTCAGTGCCTGCGGTTTAGAGGGAACCTTGTTCCTAAGAAACCCTACAATCGACGCTGGTTCCTCGTCCCACTCACCTGTGTCTTCATGTCCCCGATCTTCATGCTGTTAGATGTTGGTTAAATTCTTCCCAATCTTTTGCAAAGACAAAGCCCACAGAGAGATTTTACTCGACTGTAACATGGGTCACTTAAACGTTGAAGGGATCAGACCATTAATTCTTCCTCCTCGTGCCTTAGGGTATAAGAGGCAGCCAGTTTCTGCCACTGCATCTACTCCTGGCCAATCGCACTTTGGATTGTTTCCGTAATGAAGACCTTTGTTTTCATGTGGCCGTGTCATTAGTTTGATCAGACGAGACACGTTGTGTGGGAGGGGTGGGGGGTGGGGGGTGGTGGGTCATCACTCCACTCCCATCAGACGGGATATCAACCCACTGCTGAGACTGAACTCTCATTGGTGTCCTGTTATATCTATCTGGAATAGGACTTTAACCGATAACCTGACTCAGACAGGAAGCTCCCATTGAGCCAAGACATACTCAAGACCATTAAATAATGATGACTGATTCAAACACACCTCTGTAATAACTGTGATTTATAAGGTTGCTTTACATTTTATAATTTGGTGTATTGTGTTCAAATGTTTTTATTCACAGGCCAGAGGATGCAGATGAGAATCTGTACGATAACAGTTCCATCACATTCGACCCACCGCAAATTAAAATGGGACTTATGTAAGTGTTTAACTATACTGGGGCTGCCTGATGACACCCAGAGGTTTTAGTCCATGTCTCCTATTTTGCTTTTTGCTATTATTTGGAGGTGTATTTTCTTATATAGTTGAGATGGGTCTTCAGGAATATCATGGCATCAGTTGAATAGTAATAGCTGGTTTAATAACTTGTCATGTTAAGCAATATGTTTAAAAATAGTGATTAGTGGAAATCCAACTTCTAGATGATTGAAACGTGAGGATGTTAATGTGAAAAGTAACACAGTACTTTTACAGTTCTTTTAATAAAGGCATTCAACAACACACTGCATTGCTAATGATGCATAACTATCAGGATGTGGTAGCATAACAGTTATATTGCTGGACTAATAATCCAGGGAATGTAAATTCATATCCCATTGTGGTAACTTGAGGATTTGAAATATCTGGCAATAATACCCTGATATCAGTAATTCATTTTAACAGTGACCACACTTCCAATGTGCTTCATTGGCTGCAAAGTGCTTTGGGACATCCTTAGGCTGTGAAAGGCGCTACATAAATGCAGGTGGTTTCCTTCTTTGGCAAGTACGCTTACAAAACTTCTTTATCTTAAGGTACGATCATCGGGATGAATGCTTGATCATCCACATACTTCAGTTACGGAACCTTGCTGCCCTACAGGTGAAAGATGGGAACAAAGTGTAAGTTGGAAATAATAACTGCAGATTCTCAAGCCTTGGCTATTAAAGGCCTACTTTTATAACTGTTTTACGGAGCTGACTATTTTTCTTGATACAGCCCAGTGCCAACGTTGACTTTATGTCCGTATTTAAAACAAATCTCACATGATGCTAATTACACTTCTTGAAAAAAGAAGCAAGTTGAGTGTAACAGCCCAGTTATTCAGGAGTCCAGGTGTCAGCCTTGACCCAGCCTGTAGAAATCCCGCCTCCTGAGACATAAAGCTGCGGGTTCATACCCTACACCAGAGATTTTGAGCACGTCATTTAGAGAGAAACCATCACAAACTGGGTGGGGAGGGAGGAGAAGGTGAATACAAATTGGAGTGAGGAGGAGTTCGACCGGGACTTTCAGTTGCCATTGGGATGGGGAAGGGTCAGGGGCACAATTTGAAAGATGTGTTCCCGCAGGGTGGCACTGGTCCCGAAAGTGGCACAATTTTCAAAGCGAGGCTGGGAGGTAGGAAACAGGAAATGCGCTTGGCTCTAAATAATGGCTCATCAAGCTCTTTGAGGACACTGTTAACAGGCTGTGGAGATCGAAAATGCAATTTTCAAAGTTCAAATCACTGAACCCAAACAGCCTGGTACACGTTAGTGCACACTTGTAGGGTTCAGAGCGGGCAGAAATTAAAGCTCT
Source organism: Cetorhinus maximus (assembly GCF_964194155.1). Lineage (NCBI taxonomy): Eukaryota > Metazoa > Chordata > Chondrichthyes > Lamniformes > Cetorhinidae > Cetorhinus > Cetorhinus maximus. The sequence goes on along the minus strand of NC_135894.1, from coordinate 16,581,521 downwards.
TTTTAATGTTGGAAAGTTTGAGGAGTTGGTGGATCTTGTGTCAGATTGTGCGCTTTATCCCAGCCTACTTGATTGGCACCCTATCCACCACCTTCCACATTCACTCCCTCCGCCACCGGTGCATATTAGCAGCAGTGTGTGTACCATCCACAAGATGCACTGCAGGAACTCACCAAGCCTCCTTAGACACCACCTTCCAAATCCACGACTGCTACCATCTAGACGGACAAGGACAGCAGATGCATGGGAACACCATCCCCTGGACGTTCCCCTCCAAGTCACACGCCATCCTGACTTGGAAACTTACCGCCATTCCTTCACTGTCACTGGGTCAAAATCCTGGAACTCTCTCCTATGAGATGGCACACACTATGGGTGTACCTACACCACTTGGACTGCAGCAGTTCAAGAAGGCAGCTTATCACCACTTTCTCAGGGATAATTATGGGTGGGCAGTAAATGCTGGCCTAGCAGGCGCTGCCCGTGTTCCGTGAAATTATTTTAACAAAAAAAGCTGCTGCCTCCTCTCTTGTGCAAGGCAGCAGCAGGCCCCATTATGGCTGCCGCTGATGCTCCACAGGCAGCTCCCACCTCCTGGTTTACACTCAGTGGCACTTCCTGAGCTCACCCCCAGCCCAATGAGGGCATTTACATTTAAGGTCACATCTCATGTGCGACCCAGTTGCGGTGCAGGGTTGGAACCTGGAGATGATTTGGGTTCCCGACCCAAATTTGACATTTCAGCTCTTTATGTCTGCCTGTGGTGTGTGCTGTTGTGAAATGTGTTTATTTTTCAGCATCGGGCAACTTTGGCGCTTTTCTGCAAGGACTGGCCTTTATTGCAAGGGGAATACAGGAATAATTGGTCCCTAGGATGAGAATGTTGTCCTACGATGAGAGGCTGAACAAATTGTTTTTTATTATCCATTCAAGGGATGTGGGCGTCGCTGGCTAGGCCAGCATTTATTACCCATCCCCAATTGCCCTTGAGAAGGTGGTGGTGAGCTGCCTTGAACCTCTGCAGCCCATGTGGTGTAGGTGCACCCACAGTGCTGTTAGGAAGGAAGTTCCAGGATTTTGGTCCAGTGGCAGTGAAGGAACAGCGATATATTTCCAAATCAGGATTGTGAGAGGCTTGGAGAGGAACTTTCAGGTGGCGGTGTTCCCATCTACATGCAGCCCTTGCCCTTTTAGTTGGTAGAGGTCATGGGTTTGGAAGGTGCTGTCGAAGGAGCCTTGGTAAGTTGCTGCAGTGCATCTTGTAGATGGTACACACTGATGCTACTGTATGTCAGTGTAGGAGAGAGTGGACGCTGGAGGTGGTGGATGGGGTGCCAAACTGGCTGCTTTGTCATGGATGGTGCCAAGTTTCTTGAGTGTTTGTTGTTGGAACTGCACTCATGCAGGCAAGTGGGGAGTATTCCATCACATCCTGACTTGTGCCTTGTAGATGGTGGACAGGCTTTGGAAAGTCAGGAGGTGAGTTGTTGTCTGCAGGATTCCCAGCCTCTGACCGGCTCTTGTAGCCACAGTATTTATAGGGCTAGTCCAGTTTAGTTTCTGGTCACTGGAAACACTCAGGATGTTGATAGTGGGGAATTCAGTGATGGTAATGCCATTGAGAGTCAAGGGACAATGGTTGGATTCACCTTTGTTGGAGATGGTCATTGCCTGGCAGTTAAGTGGCATAAATGTTACTTGCCACTTATCAGGCCAGGCCTGAATGTTGTCCAGGTCTTTCTGCATATGGACACGGACTGCTTCAGTAGAAATTGGGTCTATTTTCTTGTGTTCTTGTGACTGAGTCTCAACTTTCTGAAGCTGGGTTGTGCGGGGTGGGAGTCAGTGAATTGATTTAGATTTGACTTTGGTTTTATTTAATATTTTTATTTCTTGCTGTGTATGGTAAAAAGTCATAAGATTGTATGAAAGCTTTAATCACAGGTTATTTAAATTGAAGCAGGAAGCACTGGGAAGTACTTAGCAGTTCCTGCAGCATCTGTGGAGAGAGCAACAGAGGTAACGGTTCTCTCTACACAGCTTGTACCAGACCTGCTGAGCATTTCCTGTATTTTCTGTTTTTATTTCAGATTTCCAGCATCCACAGTATTTTGCTTTTGTACTAGATGTTTTTGTTGAATCAGTGGTAATTATGTGCTGTTTCTCATTTGGGTTGATACGATAGAAATAGTTTTTATTTAAGTATTATTTATGTTTCTATTTTGTGTTCTTTCTTTGATTTATAAATTGTTACACCTCTCACTATAAATCCAAAAGATTTTCGTGTATTCAGATCTTGTTGATACTGAGACCATGGCAACTGAAATAACATTTGCAAACAGGGGCAAAGGATTAAGCATTACATATGCAGTGTCACGTGGTTAAATGCCATGTAACCAATGTCACATGATCACATCTCCAGAAATACATTGAACCAGAGTTGGTCTATGGGTGAGAACAGGCTTGAATTTGATTGCAATACACTCTTTAGGTAAAATTAGCCGATCAGCAGTTATTCTGTAGGCTCACACTCGCTTGTAGAAGGCTCCAGAGAGTGGCAGGAGTCATACCAAAGGAGCTAACATATTGACTTTTATTTTGTTAACTGGCAGCATCAGATTTAGCAAAAGAGTAGATTGAAGAGGACAACAGCCTAATATAGCCTAATACCCAGTGGAAATGGCGGTGGGCTGGGATTGGATGCCCAGTTTGATGCTCCATTGATGTCAACAGACCATACAATGGGGACTGACCCAGCTCTCCATCTGTTACTGCTAGGCGGTGGGGTTAGACTAAAATTGTGTCTTAAAACTCTAAACATGTTTTAAGCATGAATAATTCTGTTCTTGTTGCAGGTATATAAGGATCTCTCTGCTTCCACTTGACCCCAGCACAACATTTACTTTCTGCTCCAAGACTTTAGAAGTTCAGGCACTTATAACATTCAGTGAATCGTTTCAAGTTCCGGTCCCGGCCAGCATGTTGAGGTTAAAGACTCTGCAGCTGGATATATGTTCCATTGACCAGCAAATACAGGAAGAGTTATTGGTAGGTGCTGATTGCTGTCTCCAGTTATTGATGTCCTCATCTCATTCACACTGCAACTTTAGAGTTGTTGTGAACTTGCATCCCTTTCACGTTGATGCTAAACCCATAAGTATAAGTGAGCTTCCCACCCTCAAACTGACTCCCCCAGGAAGAGCCATTCCACTTCTGCCTAGTCTTACATTTGGTCTTGTTTCTAGATTCAGATGATTTGCAATTTACTGCTGTTCACAGTTCTGGTTTGAATTCATTCTAAGCACTCCATTGTTAGACTGGACCCAGCAACGACAAAGCAGTGGTAACATACGTCCAAGTCAGGGTGCTGCGTAACTTGGAGGTAGTGATATTCCCAGGTGATGCCCCTGCCCTTTTGAAGGTGGTGGAGGCCATGGGTTTGAACAAGACTGCTGTAGAAGTGTTGGCAAGTGCATCCTGTAGATCGTGCACACTGTACACTAGCAATGGAGCAGTTGGATGTTTAGGCAAGTGGATGAAGTGCCGATCAAGCAGGTTGCTTTGTCCTGGGTGGTACTGAGCTTCTTAAACTACAATAACTCAGTAATGTAATATGAATGAGGTTCAAAAGATTTTTCTTAATCCTTGATATGTTTGTACCTCTTTTTTGATGTCTTTCTTTTGACTAGGGAGTTGTTCAGATCAGCCTGGCTGACTTTGAAAGACCAAGTGAAATGTTGCTTCAGTGGTATCAACTGCTAACCTTCAGTAGTATGGGGACAATACCTGAGTGGAACAGCAGCCAATTCAGCAGCACTGGAGTTGTTAGAAAGCTGACGGACAGTGAAATGAAGGTATAGCTGAACATCTGTCTTGAAGATTCACGTGGTAACTTATTGGGGAGTACAGTAGATGTTGCTTTGAGCAGCAGTTTATAAATGCTGACAGTTCACGGTGCTTAAAGGTCAAAAGTCAAGCTCGAACTGCTGCGAATCTGCCGTTGGAACTTGTCCTCCAACAGTGTTCTTTCTGCATTATGTGTGTGTCGCTGGTGAGACCGGCATTTATTGCCCATCTCTAGTAGTAGTGATCCAGCTTCTAGAGCCATTACCAGGTTGATGCAACTTGAAGTGGTTTGATAGCCAACTAAAGAGGGCAGTTCAGTTGTTATGGATCTTGAGTCACACACAGGCCAGAATGGATAAGGATGGGAGGTTTCCTTCTCTGAAGCACATTAGTGACCGATTGAGAGTCACTTCTACTGATACCACATTTTATTTTCATGTAGAATTTACAGCACAGAAACCAGCCATTTGGAGCTTATGCTCCAATGAGCCTTCTTCCACACTTATTTATCTAACCCTGCAAGCAAAGCTTTCTGTCCTTTCTCCCTCATGTACTTTGCTATCTTCCCTTTAAACAAAACTCAAATTCGCAACTGCAATTGTGGAATTTAAATTTATATCCTCTGGATTATTAGTACAGGCCTCTTGATTACTAGTCCAATAACATAACCACTACACTGTAGCACCCTCTAGCAATGTGCAATTTTGGATCGCCACAGTTCATTTAGCTGGACATTTCTCATGCCATTCATACAGTCATACAAGCAAACAGAACAGAAGGCCATTCAGCCTGCTGTTTGAAAGAGCTGTCTGATTTAGTCCCACACCCTAGACTCGTTTTTCATAACCCTGCAAATGAGTTCTCTAATTCTCTTAATTTTCCCTCTAATTCTTTTGCCAGTTATTTTAAATATTTGGGTACTGACCCACTTGCCAGAGGAAACAGTTTCCCTCTACTCAGCCCTTCTAAACCACTCATAATTTTGAACACCTCTAGTAGATGTCCTCTAACCATCTCTGCTGTAATATAGCAGTCCTAGCTTCTCCGCTCTCTCCCCATAGCTGAATGCTCTCATTCATGGTAAACCTCAGTATCGTCCCTAAGGCCTTGACATCCTTCTTAAAGTGTGTGCTTATGTACAAAGCCAAGTCTCCCATACACTTCCTTAAGCAGTGTAATAGCTTGCCCTGCCACCTTCCAGGATTTCTGTATGCAAATCCCCAGGTCACTTTGCCCCCGTAACCCTTTACAGTTGCACAATTTAGCTCATATGGGCTCTCCTCATTCTTCCTACCAAAATACTCTTCTATTTTAAATTTCATCTACTTTGTGTCTGCCTTTTTCAACAATCTGGCTATGTCCTTTTGAAGTCTGTTACCATCAGCTACACTGCTTCCTACATCTACAAGCTTTCTGTCACCTGCAATCGTTGACGTTATGACCTCAATACCCTAATCTGATAACTGGCCATTTATCCTATTGACCTTCGCACCTTATTGTGCTTATTGACTTCTATGTTAGGTTCCAGCACAACAGTGAATTGGGACATCCTGAGGACGTGAAGGGTGCAATGTAAATGCTCACTCGTCCTTTATCTCAATTCTGCTTTCTTGCTGGAAAGCCTGTGTGCAAAGTATTTGGTACATGCTAACATTTGTTTCTACCTACTGAAGGATGCGGTGTCCATGCTTTTAGCAAGGACGACAGCTCAGCTGGAGGCAGTGGAGAAACAGTTAGCAGAGGAGAGAGTGAAGTTGGAATGTACGGAGGAAGAAATCCAGGAGGAAATGAAGGAAGAGAAAACCGAAGCAGTGTCAGAAAGGTACTTTGAAATGTTGGGACCTCTCAGCAAGTCAGGCATCCTATGTGGAGAGAGAAAAACAGAATCAATGTTCTGACACCCACATGTGAGTGTCTTTGTCAACACTGACCTGTCTTGGCTTCGTGCAGTGGAACAGTTTAAATGGTAGCATAATTTAGACAGGTTTACTGAAGACCTTTCTGCCATCAGGTTAAAGTGACTGAACCTATAAGTCAGTGCCACATACCCATTGGATTCATCCAGTTTGGGCTGTCCCTTGCCTGTAATAACACAACAATATTTAAAATCATTAATGCCAATTTCAGAAAGAACGACTCACTGGGATAAGCTCCTAGAAGAAAGTGCCACTTGTTAACTTAATGAGGCATTGTTCCTTTAATGGTTCTTGTACTCTTTTGAAATCATTTTAATTAAAATAATGGAGGAGAGGAGAATGCATGTCAGTTTGGAGCAGGCTGTCAAATTTAATAGAAATTGATTGAGGGATGGAGGGCTTAGATTATGAGAAGTGATGATGTTAATTGGACATGGTCTCACTAGAAAAGTGAAGATGAAAAAAGCTGATACAATCGCTGCTTTTTAGATTCTAAAGGGACGAGATAATCTAGACCATGACCAGCTGTTTTGCCTTTGACTGGAACAGTAGAACAAGAAGACATGGCCTATGCTTTAAGGGTTAATCTGCAGAAACAATGGGTGTAGAATTTTACCTGCTCCATGATGATGGGCTTGGAGGCGGGTGGGATGGTAACACGATGGGGGAGTACATCGCAGTGTCTTCCCGTTACCAGCCAAGTTTCTCAAGGCAGTTGGGCAGAGGCATTAGGATGTGCAGGCTGGCAGCAGGCCAGCAATTGAGGCTGTTAAGCAGCCAATTGACCACGATTTCACACAGGTTTAAGCAGTTTCCATGTGGAACATGGGTTCCATGGAGTGTCAGTGGTTTACCCACTCAAAGGAAGTGAGAGCTCAGTGGAAGCTAAGTGTTGGCTGAAACCAGCAGCCATTGAGTTCATCATATGTGTTTGCAAGCAGGTATGTCCAGGTCAGAGAATTGAAGGCTGGGATTTCAGAGGCTGGGATTTCAGAGGCTGGGATTTCAGAGGCTGGGATTTCAGAGGCTGGGATTTCAGAGGCTGGGATTTCAGAGGCTGGGGTTTCAGAGGCTGGGATTTCAGAGTGTAAGACCATAGCCAGGGCCAGGGAGAGAAATCATGAGCCCCGGGGCTTCTTCTGTTTCCAGGCCCCTTATTCCTCACCCCCGCCCCCCCAACTTTAACCCCCACACCCCTCTCAGTAACACATGATCATTTTTCCCCTTTTGAGATTCACCAATCAATTCACCAAACAATCAGAGAAAGGTCTTAGTAAAATGATAATGCCCATTGTTGGCATCTGGTTATAAATATCGTCTGACATACATGCAACGTGGTCATGTAGTAATAGTTTTTGTGCGCCCTATAGGTGATCCCACTGTGACTATTAAACAAACCAGAAGGTACACATTTTACTTCAGTAGCATCATGCAATATTATTAATTTGACAGGAAAATATCCCATTAGTGATTTATAACACAGTGCAGACGATATCACTGATTTCGGTGACTGCCTCAGTCCTGAGTAACGTGTTCTGCACATTGCACCAGATGGACACAGTGGCAGTAAATTCATATTTGGGGGAAAGATTCAATACTTGCAACCCAGATAAAACCGCACAAGATCTTTTCCATTCAGTAGAAGTAGGAGAAAACTTTCTTCTGTCTGGGTGCATGATATAATTCAGTATAATTATTTCATACAAGGGGTGTAATTGGATTCTATTTTATCAGCACTCTGACAGGGTAGAAAGATCAAATGACTCCTGAGCAACAAAGTGGAATAATCGAACAACATAGGCCTTCACTTTCAGTGAGAAGTGTTGGAGCCCTCAGGCGTCTGTGTAACACAGCTTTTAAGAGGCCAGAGGACAAAGACTGGTTCACAGTTGTATCTGTGTTTTCCTGATCAGCAAGTCTGAAGACTTCTGCTGATTCCTGCTTCTCACTAAAATATATTTTCAATATCTGCTGTACAACTCAACTTTATCACAATATTTTAAAACCTCAAAAAACTCATAAAAAGCAGCAATATAGAGTGGGACAATAGGTAAGTAGACAAAAGGACATGATTAAAGTCAATGGAAAAGTCTCTTGAGAATCATGTGCAGTGTAAAACAGATCACTGATTCACTATGAGACTACTACACACCCCTGTCTTGGCAATCTCACCCCACAAAGCCCGCTCACAATAAACTTTCATTGGTAACAAAATAAACAGAACTCCAGCTGTCGTTCCACCCTCTATTCGCAAGATAATATGGATGACAAAGGCCATGTAGTCCAGTTCATCTCATCCATTCCAGAATGACATATGAACATACATCCTATGAGCAGGACTAGGCCATTTGGCTCCTCAAGCCTGCTGTGCCATTTGATAACATTGCCCACGATATACCAGTGACTATAACTCAAAAGTACTTAATTGGCTGTAAAGCGATTTGGGACATCGTGAAAGGTGCTGTATAAATGTAGGTTTTGCCTTTCTTTCATTACACCTGCATGAAGTAGGCAGAGTGACTGTAGCAATGGTGAAATTGGAGGCCCAGTGTTGATTCTGTCAGGATAATAAATCACAGAGCAATCGACTGATGTCAGGAAAGTGGCTACAAAGAAATCACTACATTTACAAATCAATTCAACTCTGTAGTTAACCTCCCTCCCAACCTCCACACCAACCTGCCCCCGCCAAACCCCACTCCAACCCCCAATCAAACCTTCCCCTCAACGACCCCTAACTTCCCCCAGCCCCCGCCTCCAACCTTCCTCCGCCGCCCCCCAACACACACACACCCTATCCAATTGGTTGTAAAATTGTAGGGATTTCACTTACCATTTTTCAAGCAAGAGCTCTCTCCTTTCTCTCTCCTTTCTGTGCTGCTGTTGAACTTTGGGCGGCTTTGGTTTTCTGGCGGGCTTTTCAAAAAAAGTCAGACCCACGAAGTGCCTGAAGATGGGAAGCAGCAGCGCAGCAACTCCGTGAAATTGACACTGACAGACCAGCTTTAAAAAGATTGGAGCTCTCCAGTTCTGGTTTTTTTTCCCTGGCTGCTCAGTCTGGGCGAAGGGAAATTCCGTTTAAAGCACACAGCCTGTCCCCCCCCCCGCACAGCCCCAGGCCCTGGTGTTTGACTCCGTCTGCACCCCCCCCACCCCCTTTCCTAGGCCCTGACCATAGCAGAGGGCTTTTAGTGGAAGAGTGTCTCCTAGGTGCCCCATAATGAGTGCTGACAACACAAAGAGGGATAGAGCCATTTCATCGTGAAGCTAAATGGGCGCTTTGCTCTCAGAGCTTTAGTCCTCCATTAAAGAGGAGAGAGTGGGAGAGACAGGACTGCACCAGCCACATGGAGAGGGGCAGCACCGCCAGAGGGACAGCAGGAGCATGAGGGTGTGATAGGGCACGGACAATGAGGGTGCATAGGTCGGGAAGACAGGCTAATATTTGAAGGAAGTGTTACCCACCTTAAGGGGCATACAGACAAAGGCTTAGCTTCATGGAGGTGTTAGAGTAGCAGTGTCTCCGAAGACTGTGGCAAGACAAGTCGTGCCTGGAGGAGCCGTTGAGGCTACTGGAATGTGCTGGCCACCCATTGCCTGGAGAGGTGAAGGGGACTGCACCCCAGATTTTCACATTGTTTGTTCCAGTGATTGTCTAGAGACAGTTGCAGGATCTCTGTCACATGGCTTACCACTGTGTCAAACAAGTGACGGATATCTTGTTCCCGAGGTCAGGGCAATTCATCAGGGCTTGCACAGATCAGGCCTCAAATCTCTGATGGGGTTTGGCTGGACTGTTAACTGCCTCAGTCACCTGCTCCTGCACATCTGTATTGTGCTCACCAGCTAGTGCCATTTACTCTTAAACTTGTGTCTATGTCCACCGATGTGAGAGTATCTGTGCTGGTGGACTATGCGCTGGACTGATATGCTGTTGTCTCCCCAGAGGGCAACTCCTCAATGGTCTCATGTGGTTCAGATGTTGTTGGCAGTGCCTCATCTGTTACTGGTTCTATGAGAGAGATGAATGCTGCTAATAGCTTCCATATCTACCCATATCCTCCTACCTGCCCTTGATCTGTAGCTTCCTGTGGCCATCAAGGGTCACAGAAGAACCAGTGCTAATACTCGTCAGAAGGTTTGGTGCCCAGCACTATCATTTTTCTCTCTCTCCCTGGGCTCCATACCCAACTTGCCCTCTGTAACAGGCTAGCCTGCTGCAATTCATCCAATCTCCATTGATTCTTCCTCCATCTATGTGACTAGAGCAATGAAGGGGACATCACCTCCTGCGCATAGTAACTTACTTCTCTGCAATGGCAGAAATGTACCTTGTGCCATTGCCCGCTGTGCACATCAGCCTGTGCCAATTTAAATAACCATTGGAGGCCAGGTGCAAGTGGCCATTCGTCCCTGTCACTGCAGTGAGCACTTCTGACTGATTATGGCCCTCCATTGTGATGCAACTCTCTTTGCATGGTGGTCCTTGGTCATTTCTACGCAGGGGTTGGCCACTTCGCCTCATATCTCAGGATGTAAGCCATGCTGCCACCCACAGGAGCACCACCAGGAGGTGTCATTGAAAAGTGGAACCACCCTCCCTTTCACTGCAGCCAGTCTTCCACAGGCTCAACTCTCCTGCATCCTCTCCTGTGCCCTGCTGGTTCCCACGTGCCAACCGTTACTGGTTGGCTCCCCCATCGGCCGGACTCTGGGTGCATATTGAAAGATTGCCATAATGTCCCACCACCTGCTCCAGCAACCTGCAAATGACCCTGGCATTAGGATGTCAGCTAGTTTGACAAAATCCAGCCCAATATTTCAGTGAGCGTGTGGTCAGTGTATGGAACAGGCTCCCTCACAAAATGGCAGAAGCTTTTAGTATGGATTCATTCAAATGCAAATTAGTTTGATTTCTTTCCGAACACTCTGGAATGTAGCATACAAACAATTTGAAACATGCAGCAATTGTAGCTTGCCTGGGAGGAACAATTGACTGTACACCTATGGCTCCCAAAGCTCTCCAGCAGTGGAGAATATCCTTGGTTCATGTCTGGGTCTGTTTTAGACTAACCGATAGAGATTGATTGGCTATCATTGGTCAACAATTTTATTATTGGTGTACCATGTGACTGCCAGGATGGTAGGTAGTGAATAAGATGGAGCTGAGTCATTTTGTACCGAATAATTCCTAACGATGTGCACCTAACAGTTGCAACACAGCTCTAAGTGTTCGCCAATCCTTGACCCTGCACCAGTCATTTTGGCCCCCTTTTTTAAAAATAGTGTTGTCACTATTGACACAATGGGAATGTTTTGCCTTTATTAAGGTGTGCTAATCTTTACAAATTGCTAGTTATGTTGTATTGATTTACGGTTTTCTAGGAGCTGGCAGGCAGAGTCCGTGGACAGTGGCTGCAGCAACAGCGCCCAGCTTAGCCCACAGTACCCAGTGGTGGAACAGCTAAGTGGTGTGGATGGAAATGGGAGCCAGCTGCATGAGTTTGCAGAGCAAATGAGCCAGTTTGCCTCTATCAGAATGAGAGTCCCACGAATGAAGGTAGGCATTTGCCTAGGCTATGAATGCTCTTTATGATTATGGCTGTCGCACTTTGAGATGGTATGACTGTCCATTTAGGTAGGTGCACCATTCGCGGCTGTGTAGTGCAGGCAGTTTACTGCCGATACCGACCAATTATGATAGAGGAATGTTTGGGCAATTGTAGTCTTCCATAGTATTCATGATGAACTTGGAATAGAGAACTTATTTTTAAGAAGTACTTTAGCACGCCACTCAGGAATGTTCCAGTGTGCCATGCATAATGCTGAATTATTTGGAAGTGCATGAATGGCCTGTTGATCTGTTGAGGTGGTGTTGGTGAAAGGGGAGGAAAGGATTTGTAGCCCTCCCACATCCAATCGATTATGATGGTGGATAACCTGGCAACTGCCAACAGGACAAGGCACCATGGGCATCCCCATCCTTAGCCATATCGTGTTGTCCAGTAATTGATTGCAAGAGCCAAGCCTGGAGTGTTGACGAGCATCTTCTGCCAAAAGTGCCGAATGGATGATTATACTTGGCTCACGTCCTCAAGTTCTCACCATTGTAGCTCCGTGGGTCCTGACAACTCAGCTCACTCTGCGATATTAAGAAGTGGCTGGATAGACCAGATGCACCAAAGGCTATGATCTCTGAGCACCACCTAAATGTAGGATACCAGAGCTTAGCTGCTTCCCTAGCCAAGCTGTTTCAGCATAGCTTTAATACTGGCGTCTACTTGACAACATGGAGAATTGCCCAGATGGGTCCTACCTATGGAAAAAATCAGGATAAATCTAATCTGACCAATTACTGCCCTATCAGCTGCCTTCCTGTCACCTTTGAAGTGATGGAAGGAGTGATAGAAGTACCATTACGCAACATCTCCTCACCAGTTATCTGCTCACAGACGCTCTGTTCAGGTTCTGTCAGACTTGGTTCCAAGTCTCATCACAGCCTTGATCCAGGAACATATGCAGGAGCTGCATGCCAGTGGAGAGGTGAGAAAGGACAGGTTGTACAGGCTGAGCTTGTTTCCACTGGAGTTTAGAAGAGTGAGGGGTGATTTGATTGAAGTATATAAGATCCTGAATGGTCGTAACAAGGTGGACATGGAAATGATGTTTCCTCTTGTGGCTGAGTCCAGAACTAGTGGGGGGGCACTGTTTTAAAATTAGGCGTCGCCCTTATAGGACAGAGCTGAGGAGAAATGTTTTCTCTCAGAGGGCTGTATGACTTTAGCGCTCTCTGCCTCAGAAGGCAGTGGAAGCAGGGTCACAATATTTTTAAGGCAGAGGTAGGTAAGGGAATTAAAGGTTATCAGGGGTCGATGGGAATGTGGAACTCGAAACACATGATCTTATTGAATGGCAGAGCAGGCTCGAGGGACCTAATGGCCTACTTCTCCTATTTCGTACGTTTGTATGTTCATAAACATGCTCTCAACATGAAGGCAGCATTCGACTCAAGTGCGGCACCAAGAAGTCCAGTAAAACTGTCAGCATTAGGTTCAAAGGGAAAACCTCTAATGATTCGTGTCATACATGATGTAACAGAAGATGGTTGTCAGGTTAACAGCCAGTCATTGAAGCTCCAGGACATCATAGAATTCCTTGGGGAAACGTCTGCTGGCCAATCATCTTCAAATGCTTCACTTATAAGATCAGCAGTGGGACTGTGTGTTGACAATTCCATTCCACTCATCACTCCTCTGGTAATGAAACAGTTTATACAATCTACAACAGGACCTGATTAGTATCTAAACTTGGGCTGGCAAGTAACAGGTTAATGCTAGGAAATGACTATCATGGACAAGGAAAATCCCCAGTTACTTCCCCATGACTTTCAATTCCAGCACCATCACTGAGTAGCCTGTCCCCCCCCACCACCCCCCTACACCTTCCCCTTTCACCATCATCATCAACATCATGGAGTCACCATTGACCAGAGCTCAACAGGACCAGCCTAACCAACACAGTGGCTCCAAGAGCAGGACAAATGCTAGATCTCTATGAAAACTGGATCACTGCCTGAACCATTAAAACCTCTTCATCAATTACAAGGTTCAGGTCAGAAGTGTGATGAAATACTCACCTGGATGGGAGTAACCATAACAAACAAGGAGCTTTGCAGCACCCATGGCAGAGCCATTCATTTGATTGGTGTCCCTGCCACTGGACTGGATACCCACCCACCCACTGCTGCACTGTGGCTGAATTATGAATGATCTACAGGCTACACTGCAGCAACTCGGGCAGTTTAATGGCACCTCCCCTTCTGCAGCACCTCTGCCACCAAGATAAACAAGAGTGGCAGTATTTTGGGAACTCCGTCAGTTCCAAATTCCCCTCCAAGTCAAGCAATTGAGACTTTGGTTTAATGTCTTGTCTGGATGATGGCACCTCCAGTAGTACAGCACTCCCTCAGTACTGCACTGGAGTGTCAGTTTAGATTCTGTGCTCAAAGTCTTGGAACAGGGCTTTGAACTCCTGAACGTCTGGACCAAGAGATGTGAGAGAAAAGCGGAGTGAATCACCCTCTATTATATTCAGCTACCAAAATATTTTGGTATTTAAACATTTAAATCCATGTTTCTGAATTCACGAGGAGTCTTCATGCCTTTCGGAAAGCAATCATTTTCCTCTGGATTTGATCGAGTCTGTTCCCAGGTTTCAGATGCTGGTGTTCAGTATTAGGAATGGCAGGAGTTGTTAGTTCTTTATTCCCAAGATGCGTTAAGTGGATTGGAATGTACGAAAGCTCGAATTCATATTGTTGGTTTAGTTGTCTTCTATTTAACTACGGAAATGTTTGATGACTTACTTACAGGACACGAATGCAAACAAAGCTGTTTGACTCTACTCGGTAATAGTTTTATGAGGGTGGAGGCTTCAAAAGTGTTTAGGCCTTTGGGGCAGAAGTCAGTTTTGTTCCTATTATAGATAGCTTTACTGCACATAGCACAAGTCATTAACCTCTGAGTCGCACTGATACCAAACTGAAGTGCACAACATTGGAACTGGCTGTATGGTTACAATCATGAGCAGAGAAATGAGATCAGGAAGAGATAATGTTCATTCCAACTGTTGATGTGAATACGGTAAAAGTGACTGGATTGTAATTTGTTACAGGTTGACAAAGAGACCAACACTGAAGAACCTTTTCCTGAAGAGGTTATGATTCGACCGAAAGAGAGGAGCAGTCGCCGGTCGCGTGGGTCTCCATTTGTTCGTAGTAGCACCATTGTCCGCTCACAGACATTTTCCCCAGGAGCACGGAGTCAGTATGTCTGCAGGGTTAGTAGCAGTGCAGCACCTGCTGCACTACCAGAAACATGACAGCCCACACTCTGTATCTTCCATTTTCGTTATTCTGGCAGAATAAGTGACGTTGTCACAATTGGGGTGGCCAATCCTCCAAGATTGTCCTGGACTCTCCAGGAATTAAAAGATTAATCACTGGGATACTGCTGTGAGCAACCCTAGGAGGAAAAAGATCATAGGGGCTTTAGTTTGTTCCTGAACCTTTTCTTTAAATATTTTTGTTTATTAGTTCTAAAAATATTGTCCTGGAACTTCCGGGGGGTGGTCGAGGGGGTAGTCTGGAGGGCCGGGGGGCGGTCGAGGGGGGTAGTCTAGAGGGTTGATGGGGTAGTCTAGAGGGTTGAGGGGGTAGTCTAGAGGGTTGAGGGGGTAGTCTGGAGGGCCGGGGGGCGGCCGAGGAGGTAGTCTGGAGGGCAGGGGGGCGGCCGAGGAGGTAGACTGGAGGGCCGGGGGGGCGGTCGAGGGGGTAGTTTGGAGGGCCGGGGGGCAGTCGAGGGGGTAGTCTGGAGGGCCGGGGGGTGGTGGATGATGGGGGCGGTTGTCAGTTGTGTAGTTACCCAAATGTTAGACCAGGATTTTTCTGTCTGACATTTCCTGGTAAGTACATTGGAACTGTTTGAAGCCTCTGAAGTTCCTCCCCTCCCCCCCGACTTGATACTGGTCCGTATTTCTTCTAGAATCGTCTGAATTTTACCAGAAATGTCAAGTACAGTATCCCTCGGAGAGCTCTATTGAAGCAGGATTGAGTCGGGGGGAAGACAGGACACGTCCCCTTTATATGGCACCAGCTGCCATATGGGGTGTAAATGTCCAGTTTGAATGTTAGTGAATAGGTGAGATGATGAATGAGTAAATGGGTAAGTGGGTGAGGTAACTGGATAGGGTGGGAGACGTGGCAGGTAAGTGTGGTGGTAGTGGGGTCGGGGTAGCAGTCGGGCCAGTTCGGGAGTAGTCAGGTGGGGTTGAGGGTATAGTCGGGTGTCAGGGGTAGTCGGGTCAGATTGGGGCGCTGTAATCAGGTGGCAGGGGGGTATTTGGGAGTGGTCAGGAGATGTGTGGTTGGATCTGGTTGGTTGAATAGTCAGGGGAGGGGGGTGTTGGGTGGTGTGGGAAGGTGGAATCAGGTGGGCGAGGGGTAGTTGGGTGGGCGAGGGGGTAGTCGGGTGGGCCAGCGGGTAGTCGGGTGTTTAGAGGGTGGACGAGGGGATAGTCAGGTGTTTGGGAGGTGGTTGAGGGTATAGCCTGGAGGGCCGGTGAGGGGGTGTTCGAGGGGGTAGTCTGGAGGGCCATGGGGTGGTTGAGGGGGTAGTCTCGAGGGTCGAGGGGGTAGTCTAGAGGGCGGGGGCGCAGTCGAGGGGGTAGTCTGGAGGGCCGGGGGGCGGTCGAGGGGGTAGTCTGGAGGGCCGGGGGGCAGTCGAGGGGTGTAGTCTAGAGGGTTGAGGGGGTAGTCTAGAGGGTTGAGGGGGTAGTCTAGAGGGTTGAGGGGGTAGTCTAGAGGGTTGAGGGGGTAGTCTAGAGGGTTGAGGGGGTAGTCTGGAGGGCCGGGGGGCAGCCGAGGAGGTAGTCTGGAGGGCTGGGGGGCGGTCGAGGGGGTAGTTTGGAGGGCCGGGGGGTGGTGGATGATGGGGGCGGTTGTCAGTTGTGTAGTTACCCAAATGTTAGACCAGGATTTTTCTGTCTGACATTTCCTGGTAAGTACATTGGAACTGTTTGAAGCCTCTGACTGGAACTCGAGTCTGAGACATTCGATGATCTGGAGGCTGGAAAATTTGGGCCATTGAAAATGGGTTTAAAAAACAATTGACTGAGCACCAAGAATCATCCAGTTAATTGTTTGCTATCCAATTGGCGTGAGAAGGCAGTGCCCTGTGAGGATGGATGTCTGGGGTGACCAATAGGGAGAGCGTGGGTGTTCGGCTAGTCAAGATAGAGGTCAGGTGTGGAAACCTCCAGGAATACATCCAACCTGAGCTGGTAATCAGTGGTACAATGGGTTGCATGCAGAGGAAAGAACACCAAGGCAAACAGTGTCTGGTGCTAGAAATTCATTGGTAAAAGCCTAAATATAGGAACCATACTGGATAAGTGGTCATTTGATGGTTGAGCAGTTGATTACTGCTGGAGTGGTGGAATCTCCAGAGATAGATACTGTAGAAATTCAGCAAGACTGCAAACTGCTCAGTAATAGTAACACGGGGGTTAGTTTTATCCTAATCTGCCTGCACTTGGTTCTACACACTAGCCATTGGAAAGTAAAACTGGACATGGTGTAATGCGGGTGTTTGATCTGATCCTGTTGGGCAGGTTAGGCTGAAAATTAGCTCCTGTAATCTCCTCAACCCAACAGCATCTTAACCTTCAGATCACAATTAGTGAAAGCAATTTCTGCATTTGTTTCTGGTTATTTATTTTTCATCTTTAAGCTCACTTTGGTGAAGGACATGAGTGATAGTGAAATGGAAGACTTTTTCCATTTCTATGTAAAGTCAGTAAAAGAGTCAACTTTCCAATTCCGATGGTCCGGATGGATTTGAACAAGAGCTCCACTTGATTCAAAGGTTGCAGAAATATGGAAGGGTGCGGCTATGGAGGAATTTGAAAACCACGATGAGGATTTTCAAATCAAAGCCTTGACCGATCTGGAGCCAGTGTAGGTCAGTGAGCGCAGGGATGATGGGTGAACAGGGCTGGTGCCATTTAGAACACAGACAGCAGAGTTTTGGTCAAGCTGAAGTTTACAGATATTGGCAGGTGGGAGGCTGGCCCACACAGCACTGGACAGATTGTGCCTAACGGTGGTCAGGGCATGGATGATGGTTCCAGCAGTGGGTGAGTGGAGGCAGGGGAGGAGATGGACTATGTTATGGGGGTGGAAGTAGGTGCTCTTGGTGATGGAGCAGATATGTGCCTGGAAGCTCCTCTTGGGCTCAAGTACTGTCACGCTCGCCATGAAAATGATTGGAGTTGGTAGTTAGGGAATGCAGTTCATGGCAATAACTTCAGTCGTTCCAATAGCTAGCTGGAGGAAATTTCTCTCATCTGGTACTTGATGTTGGTCGGCCAAGCAGTGTTACAAATCAGAGGCTGTGGTGAGGTCAGGAAAGAAGTTGGTGAGGTAGAACTGAGTATCATCAGTGTATGTGTGGAACAGTGTACATGTAGAGGTGGTGAGGTAGAGCTGAGTATCATCAGTGTACACGTGGAACAGTGTACATGTAGAGGTGGTGAGGTAGAGCTGAGTGTCGTCAGTGTACACATGGAACAGTGTACATGTAGAGGTGGTGAGGTAGGGCCGAGTATCATCAGTATACGTGTGGAACAGTGTACGTGTAGAGGTGGTGAGGTGGAGCTGAGTGTCGTCAGTGTACGTGTGGAACAGTGTACATGTAGAGGTGGTGAGGTAGAGCTGAGTGTCGTCAGTGTTCGTGTGGAACTTCACATGATTTTGGAAGCTACAAAAGGTAATGCAAGATTCTAAAGATTTGCTGTTCAAGAAATTGGGTATTTAGGTTACATTTTTTCACAGAGGTGGTACCTGCTTTAGATCTAAATAAGCTCTGAATGTGAAGAAAAAATACAATGAAAATGGCACGTTACATGCCATTTATAGCCAGTAGGAAGCCACATACCTAAAAAGCTAACAATGGCTGAGTTTTAATTATTTGCAACTATAATAGCACCTTTAACTCTCAATGGCATTTCAAAGGTGCGCTATCGAACAAAAACTGACACTGAGCCAAAGAAGGAGATATCAGGACAAGTGACCAAAAGCTGTGCTTAAATCGGTAGGGCATAGGGCATGTTTTATAAAAGGAGAGAGAGAGAGAGAGGCAGAGCGTCTTAAGGAGGGAATGTCAGAGCTTGGAGCCTCGGTGGCTGAAGGCACAGCTGCCAATGCTGGGACAAAGGAAGTGGGGAATCCACAGGAGGCGAGATGTGGAGAATGTGCAAAGTTCTTGAGTATTGTAGGGCCGGAGAAGGTTAAAAGGTACAGAGGGGCGAAACTGGGGGGGAATTTGAACACTCCATGTTTTAACCACGTAGAGTCTGGGCATGCTCTGGTACAGAACACTTAAATAAGTAATCTCATAACCCATTATAGTTCACATTCTTCAAGAAATATGGACGCTTAACTTCACGCTCACTCTAATGATTCCCACATAATTTGATGCCTATGCTGCAACAATTTAATAGTAACATTGATCATCCAGGTCTGAGTGTCTGTGCGAAATTCTCAACTAATATTGGAATGCATTTTATGTGAAGCTTGCAGTTAGGTTCTGGAAAATAGGATCAAAACATCACCTGAAATTGCTGCATTACCACGAAGTAAAATTGTACAGATACGAATAACTTTGCTTCTCCGTGTTCCTTATTGCAGCTATACCGAAGTGACAGTGACAGTTCAACACTTCCGAAAAGATCCCCATTTATCCGAAATGCGTTGGAGAGACGTACTCTGCGTTACAAACAGGTAAGCAGCATGGATAATTCAGAGGCAAATGACACTTGTGGGTCAGAAGCATAACACTTGCATCAGTTCATGCATATTTCTGTTATTCCTATGTAGGTAGACATTATGCTCTGATTTTAACCTGGGTGGGAATCGGTGGCACAGAGGCTAAAAGCAGAAGGTGATCCTCTTTTTTTCCCCCTCCCCTGAGTGCGAGAAATTTTAATTCTTGGGCCTCAGTTGACACCTGAGTCCTGCTGAAGCTGGGATGGAAAGTGTAGTCAGTGACAGGAAGTCCAGGGGGAAGGATAAGCTGGGGTAGGGGAGGTCTGAGGCATCCTTGTGGGACCAGAACAGCAGTATGGACTGTCATCTGCTTTTGCTGGCAGGCTCAACACTTTGTGACCTTTAGTTGTACCTGGTGTTAAAATGGCACGTGTATCCCGATGATATAATCAGGACATGTCTTTACCATTTAAATCAGGTCCTCGCTCCTCTGGAGTTGGCCAACTTCTCATGCCCAAACTCAGCCAAGTTAAAAGGAGCTGGGGGAGGGGGAGGGGTGATGGTGACATGGCTCTTATGTCCTTACCCAGACCAGCCCCACCAGGTCAGGTACGGAAGGTTTCAAACCCGGCTGTTTTCATGCTGTTGGAAAAGGAATGATTTAACTTTTAATATATAAATGGATTTCACTTGGCGATACCTATAATGGGTTGCTAGGATTCACATTGGGGATCCTGGATGCCAGGTGGCATTCATGAGTGGTTGTGGCCTACTCCGCTTAAATCGTCAGCTTGTAACGTGGAACCACTTTTTTTCTTTTGAAGAAATATTTATGGCCCATTTTATCTTGCCATTTTTCTAATGTACTGTCTAAAGTAAATGCAACTGGGTTACCGTAGCAAGGCAAGGTTTGCAGCCAAGGAAATGCACACTGCTGGAAGGAGCTGCATTGAAATTCCCCAAATATTTGCAACTCCAGTTGAAAGTGATTTTTGGGTAGCTGGAAATTTTGAGACTACTGTTTATCCGCTCTTTGTTTAAAAAAATTGAAAATGGAGGGTTTGGATTCCAATTTAGAATCCCTCACCATCTCGCTCTCTGCCAATCTGATCACAAGCAGCTGTAAGTACTTGACTTCTAACTGATGGTGTTACGATCATGGCTTTAAAGACTTGTGTTTGTCCAGCACTTTTATTTATTCCTTCAGCCCTCTTTCACAGTGCCACATGTGCAACGCACTTTGAAACGCAGCAACTAATGCGTAGGCAAACTCGGCAACTGTTTTATACACCGCACAATCCTACAAACAGCAATGAGGCAAGAGGCTCATTATACTGTTTTTGGTTGTGTTGGGTGAGGGTTGAATGTCGATCAGGATATTCCTATCTCATATAATGTGGAATCTTTAGCACCCACCAAAACCATGGAACTTGATGCAGTCTGTCAGGGTCAATTACAGAAAATCTAATGTATTCCTTT
This sequence comes from Cetorhinus maximus, assembly GCF_964194155.1. Lineage (NCBI taxonomy): Eukaryota > Metazoa > Chordata > Chondrichthyes > Lamniformes > Cetorhinidae > Cetorhinus > Cetorhinus maximus. The sequence continues at coordinate 16,560,956 of NC_135894.1, read as the reverse complement.
TTTTCCTGTCCTTGTTACATTTATTCTGTTTACTTTCATCCCTAATTATGTGTCCTTTACGTGCTTGAATATAAAGGAATTAAAGAAGCTGCTTACGGTATTTTCTCGGAGATATTCTCGTATGCTGTCAGAAACCAAAAACCTGGTTATATTGCAGGAGGGAAAAATGGACACTCAGCAGATGGGTTAATACCTGAGTGTTTTGGGGCGGGCGTTAATTCTAAACTCCTAGCGGAGAACCTGCGCACCCGAGGAGTGCAAGTGGGAGGTGGGGTCACAGCAATGACGTTCAGATCGCTTGACCTACGATTCCTGTGAGCTTTCCTTCACGCTGTGTTTTAAAATTAATTAGATCTAAAATTGCCACAACAGACTCTTATCTCTTGGCAGTCGGTAGCCATGAAATCTGATTTCATGGATATACTCGCATGGATTTGGCTGTTTTTTGGATTTTAGTCTATTCAGGAGCTTTAAAAAAAAAAGTGTAGTGGCACAGGAAGAAGGGTAAAAGTCCCATCAATCAGCCACGACTCAGTTTGGTGCACACTCTCCTCTGAATCAGGTTGTAGGTTAAATTCCCACTCCAGGGACTTGAGCACAAAAATATAGGCTGACACTCTGGTGCAGTACTGAGGGAGTGCTGTCTTTCGGATGAGAAGTTAATTTGAAGCCTACCTGCCCTCTCAGGTGGACGTAGAAGATCCCCTTTGTACTATTTTGGGAAAGAGCTGGGAGTTTTTCCCGAGTGAGCCATTGTTTATTCCTGATCAACATAAAATAAAATCATCTGGCCATTATCATATTGCTGTTTGTGGGAGCTTCCTGTGCGCAATCTGGCTGTTGTGTTTCGTACATTGCAAGATGACTGCACTTCAAAAGTACTTGATGGGGTTGTAAAGCACATTGAGAGTCTGGTGGTCGTGAAAGGCGCGATATAAATGTAAGATCTTTTTCCATTGGCACGAACACTCTCCAAGCTGGCTGCCATAGATTTTATTTTTGTGAGAGATGTTTCAAGAGAAGGAGCAGGGAGAAGACGAATGCCAACACACAGAAATGGACAGCAAGAAACCAGCGGGTCCATCAAGCCTACCCCACATTCATGATGCCTGGTGCATCATTACGAGACACTTCCTAATCCCTGCCTTTCACCTTCCCCAACAGCCACATGATATCCTGGGAGAGGCAAAAAAAAACAATTCCCTGGGAAATAAAGAACTGTTTAACATCACTTATTCCCACTTCCATTAAAATGTACGACCCCTACTCTTCCCCAGTCTGTCGCAATTAAATAATCTATGAATAGGCACCCAACCCTTTCATTATTTTATATTTCTCCATTGGGTCTCCTCTAAGCCTCCACTCTTCTGAAGTAAGTAGACCAGCTCTTTAAGTCTATCTGAGTAAGGTGGGTCCTTATAATTCTCCTCTGAGTTCTTTTCCAAGGCCACTATATCAGTCACCAAGGAAACAGAAGTGGCTGCTTTACTCCAGGTGCAGTCTAACCAACGATCTGCATAATGACACAATGGTGTCCTTTGATCATACTGAATGGGTTTATTAATTCAACCCACCTTCCCAAGCATTGTAGAGGTGTCAGCTGTGGCTCAGTTCATAGCGCCCTCGCCTTTGAATCAGAGGGTTGTGGGTTCATGTCCCACTCCCGGAAACCAAGAACTGTGATTGTACTCGAAAGAGTTGCAGTCTGTGACTGTTGATAACTCGAAAGAGTTTCCCAAGCATTGTGAGCAGCTTCACCCAATCTGAATTGTAAAGTTGCTGAAACGTTAAAACAGAGCTAAACATTCAAATTTGTGGTCTATTAGTTCAGTAATAGAGGTTTGAAATAGATTTAAGACCATTGGTTGTACAGATGGCAGTTATTCTTAACTGGAAAGCTACTTCAAGCATAGTAACTTTGGTTCAAAAATGCATAAGTTAAGAATATGAATTCAATCCATTATGGGGCTACTGGAAAATTTGATTCCTTTTATTAAAAAAAATCATTTTATGGGATGTGGACGTCGCTGGTTAGACCAGCATTTATTGTCCATCCCTAATTGCCCTTGAGAAGGTGGTGGTGAGCTGCCTTCTTGAACCGCTGCAGTCCCTGTGGTGTAGGTACATCCACGGTGCTGTTAGGGAGGGAGTTCCAGGATTTTGACACAGTGACAGTGAAGGAACGGCGATATATTTCCAAGTCAGGATGGTGAGTAGCTTGGAGGGAAATTTGCAGGTGGTGGTGTTCCCATGTGTCTGCTGCCCTTTTCCTTCTAGATAGTAACAGTCATGGGTTTGGAAGGTGCTGTGTAAGGAGACTTGGTGAGTTTCTGCAGTGCATCTTGAAGATGGTACACACTGCTGCCACTATTTGTCGGTGGTGGAGGGAGTGGTATATGTGATATAGGGAGGTTTGAGTAATGCGGAATGATCCAGTCTTATTGTGCATCTGTCTTTTTTTTGGCACATAGCAGTCATCTTTCAAAACGCCACTGGTTGAACATCCAACACGAACGTCCCTGGACTTGGAGCTGGATCTCCAGGCGTCCAGAACTAGGCAGCGTCGATTGAATGAGGAGTTGAATGCACTACGAGAGCTAAAACAACGGCTAGAGGAGAGCAGGATTCGGGGACAGGCCGACTTGCCTCAGTGGATTTTAAGAGATGAGCGATTCCGCAATCTGTTGAAAGAAGCAGAGAGACAGGTGTGGAGCAAGTGTTTTGACAATGGAGTGAGCCATGTTTAATGTGATACTGCATGCCGGAAGTAGACCACAGTGACGGAGGAATAAGGGAGTTGTATAGTGATGAAGCATTAGCTTGTCTTCTGTCTCTTCTAATCAAACCGTTCAATTTGCCAGTAGTAAGGAGATATCATAAACCCGGAGAGTATCACATATTGCTCTTGGTTACCTTGACACTGAGTTGATCAAGACTTGGAAGTAAATAATATTGCTTATCAGATTAGACCTTACAAATTAAGACCAATTGCATATTAAGAAACAATGTAATTTACAAGTTGCTATCAAGCTAGCTGGACAGAATTTTTTTGCCATTCCAGCATTTATTGTCCAGTGAGGCATGTATCCTGCGTCTTCATTTCTGATCCATAATTCCGCCTCATATGTGAGATCCTTGAGTCATTACCAGGAAAGAGAAACCAAAGTGATTTCCCATTGCCTTTTCAGTTTGGAATATCTTTCCCTCGGTGGGCTGCTACCAAGGCTACAGAGCCCCATCTACTCTTTACAATGGGCAGGGTGGGCCTCCTGCATCCATTAAATGCTGGACTGGACCTCCATCAAGGCTGGAGCTCCATTCTCCACACGCCATGGGGTCTGGAGTCTGGCTAGAACCCTTCACCTTTTGACTCAGAGGTGGGAATGCAACCACCGAGCCAAGGGCTCACTCATCAAATATTGTAGCTGATAGAAAAACGGATTCTATTTCAAGTAAAACCTCAGTACAAAGACATAGTACAACAGTGTGGTTACTTGCAGTGAAATAAATGCTGTCTCTTCTGCAGGCAAAGCAGACAAAGTCGGAACACCGCCAAGAGCAAGCAGCTGAGAAAATGTTGAGGAAAGCAGCCAAGGAAGTGTATCAACTGCGAGGGCAAAGCCAAAAGGAACCTTTGCAGGTTCAGTCCTTCAGGTAAAAAAAAAGACTTGCATTGACGTATCGCAATGTGCAATCTGGGAGATGGTGGTGTAGTGGTAATGTCACTGGTCTAGTAATCCAGCGGCCCAGCATAACACCCAAGGGATACCAGTCCAACTCCCATCATGGCAGCTGGTGGAATTTAAATCCAATTAATAAATCTGGAATATAAAGCTAGTCTCAGTAATAGTGATATGAAAATAGATTGTGTTTAAAAAAAAAAAAATCTGCTTCACTAATGTCATTCAGGGAAGGAAATCTGCCAATCTTACCCAGTCTGGCCTGCATGTGACTCCAGACCCACAACGATGTGGTTGACTCTTAACTGCCCTGTGAAATGGCCTCACAAGTCACTTGAGCTATTAGGGATGGGCAACAAATGCTGGCCTTGCCACAAGGCCCACATCCCATGAAAGGATTAAAACAAAAACTCACACGGTGAATGGCCTGGATTTTGCTGTAAAAGTGCTATATAAATGCAAGTTGTAGTTGTTGACATGGACCAAAAGAAGCAAACTGTCCCAAGGCACTTCACAGGAGCATTATCAGACAAAATTCAACACTGCACCACGGAAGGAAATATTAGGACTGGAAGCTTGGTCCAAGGGGTAGGAACACCTTAAAAGAGAAGGAGGAGGCAGAGGTGTGGAGAAGTTTAAACCATACACTGTAATATTACTAAAACACATAGATCTACATAAAAAGTTTAAAACATCCGCTGTTTCTCATCTTTGCTTTTCCTTGTTTTCTTACTTCCCCCAGTCTGTGATGATGATTTAAAATTCTTTCTTACATTATTTCTCACCTATTTTCATTTCATATTCTAAACCTATTTGTTTCTTGCGATGTCTGTCTGTTCAGGAGCTAGAATAAAGAGGCAGGATTTTCCCCACGGGTTTCGGGGTCCAATAGGGGTCGCAGGCAACATCGTGCGGGAAGCAGTCACCTGCTGCGATTTTCCCTAAATTGACCAATTATTGGACAGAGGGGTGGGCTTGTCGTCTAATTAAGGATGGCGGGCAGTGGACTCTTAAAGCTGGAGAGCCAATAGGAGGCCCTCCAGCACTGAAGAGGCCGCAGGCTGCCTTTACAGGTTGGAGAGAGAAAGGGTGCCTCAAGATGGAAGCACCTTCTCACCAACTTCTTAACTTTAAAAATAAAAGTTGGTCTTAGCAGCTCAGCCATTGTTGTGGAGGTGGAACCTTCACTGATTGGCCTGTGGCTGCAGATGAAGCTAAGCAGGTTGGGGTGGGCCTCAAAGCCTGCCTAGAGCGCTGGCTTCCCGGTTTGCTACCGGGGGCCACTATCAGCAGTTACGCTGTTCCCTATTACCTCCAACAAGTGACAATAGGCCTTAATAGGTTTTGAAACATTAGCAAAATTCCACGTCCACCTGCCTCTGTGCTTGAACCCATTGGGGCCTAAAGATCTAGCCCCAAAAGTCTGGATGCCTCTTTCCAGGGTAAATTACAGCATTCTACAGCACATCATGCCTATAACAGCTCCCTGAAAAAGAGCAATCTAATTAGTTCCACTCTTTGCCTTTCCCCCATAGCCTGCAAACTTTTTCTTTCAAATATATATCCAATTCCTGTTTGAAACCCCAATTGTCAATAATCTCAAACGTGTCTCCTTTGGCTATCGATCTCCTTGCCAGCCGATATGAACTAAAAATGGTCTTTCAACCAGCCAGAGCTAGAAACATATCTCATTGCCTTTGTGATGGGGGAAGTGATCAAAAAAACTTTCTACATACATTCGCTGTTTCAATGTGCAGTCACCAGTCTTTGCCTCAGTACCACTAAACTTGCCTGGTGAAAAGCCAGTTTACCTTAAAATGGCTCTGTATGTAAGTTTGCCAAGAGGGGAAAGTAGCCAAAATCCAGAATCTCCAAAAGCTAATCCATGCATGAGAGGAAGGTGCTAAATATCTCAATATCAGTGTTTGTGATATGAAAGGCTTTCACTAGTTTCGGGAACATGACTACAGCTACAGCTCTTTAGAGTAGAGAACTGGGTTCCATGCAGTGAATATTCGTGTACAACCCTCAGATTGGAAGTCTATAAAAAATCACTTCACCCACAGATCTAGCAGATTGTGGGACTGTGTAAGAATTAAGCAATGAAAAGGATACATCAGCATCCTTTGCGGATTCAGTCATGACCTCCAATATATTTCCACCATCAGAGTGTTTCTTCTGTGCAATTACCTTGGTTGCACATAAATCTGATTGTTCATTTTAGCCTGAATGTACTGGTCTGTTAGATGCGTTATTTACCTCCTTTCAAAGTAGATGGGAGAATGTGGTAGACACCTCAGTGCTGTATGCTGTACGTAAGGGGTGTTAGTCTCTTGCATGTTGTCCTGATAAGGGTGCATGTTTCTGCTCAGAAGAGACTTCGGCTAGTTGTAGCCGAAATTGGGCCATACCATGTTTATCAGGTGGTAAGCAGCCTCTTGAGCCTTGACTACATTAATCATAAAGCTGGGGGACATTACACGCTAGATATGTGCCACCCGCCACATAAGTAAAGATTAAAAAATATGTAAATAAGGGGCCGAACATCTGTTGTGGCCCCCATCAGAAGATTGTTTATTCCTGGGGCAGCTGACACTGGCTTCACTCTGGAAAACCTGGTATTTATGTGGCCACTGCAGGCAACAACCAACAAGATTATTTTAGTAAATTATACTGACTGAATGTAATCTGGGAGGAGCACTCCCACACTAATATCTGAGTTGACACTTGGCTCTATTCCTCCCTGCCACCATTCCAGGATCAGTGCTATTCCATCACAGCCCAGTCGTTTCCCTCCACCCACACCTCCCACCCCCTACTTCCTGGTCAAACCGCCCCACCCCTCTCCCATCAGCAGCCTGATTTTTGCCTGTGAGCTGCCTGTTGCTACCTGTCGCTCGCTGGCTCAATGGAAATGCAGCCGGGAGCTCCTCTGGCAGCAGGGACCGATCCCAAAAAGTGCAGCATGTCCGAATTTCTGGGACAATTATTTTTTAATTGTGCTCGCAGCAAAAACATAATTCAGGAGAAAGATTAAAGCATTTCGGAACTACTTTCACTTCTTTATCCCCAACACAACTGGTTGTCTTTTATGGAGTCGTGTTATTTTAATGTTTTTTTTTCAGCCTATATAAATCCGTTGCTCTTAGTTGTGAAAAATAAACGTGTTCTTACCTCTTCTCTCTTGAAGCTTGACCATTTAACCCTGTATCCTCAAGTTCTTGGCTCATAGCCTTAGTCAAATCATCCGATTGGATTACCAGTTCTCGCAGTCTCTTTCTGAGGCGATTGTGAGTAAAGGGTAGGCATGGCCTCTGATTGGGGAGCCATATTCATGGAGTGATACCACAGCTTGAGGCATCTACAGATTCTCGCCTTGCATCACCAGCAAGTGCGGAATTGTGGAACCAGCTCCTCGCATTACGAGCAGCTCTTGTGATCCACCTAATCTCAGACTTTGAAGAGTGACTTGGTGTTTTGTTTTTAATCGTAGAGAGAAAATGGCATTTTTCACCCGAGCACGAATCAACATACCTCCTCTGCCAGCGGACGATGTATGACACTTTACTATATTTTAAATATGAAGTATTTATCAGTCTCAATTTTATTCATGTGAAGTTACTAGAAAAAACAGTAAGTGATTTTATTAAACACTTTTGCAAGGATTATTCCTATACATCTTTTTGTAAAAAGAAAAAAGAAAAAAAAAGCCTATATACTTATATATTATAAATATATATATATCTTTATATATATATATAATATTATAATTCTAGAATTGCAGCAAGGCGTGGTTCATCCTTGTTGTGAATTTAACATCTCTGAAGGAATGGTATAATAAAAAAGATCAAACTAAGCTGTTGTATATCTGTTCAGTTTCTGTGTACTCTGATGTACGTAGGCTTAAAAGGCTGGAAGATGGAAACAAGGCCAGCTTAATCATATCCACTGTAATATAGGTTTCTTATTTAAAAAAAAAATTTTCCTTGAAGGAAAAGTCTCAGTTTTAGGTGTATTTTAAGACTATAAAGTTCTGCAGTATTTTGGGTGCACTGCAATGAAATCTTAAGCTGGCTTTGTTTCTGTTACCTGATGTGAAAATACTATGCGCTGAATTATTAATGTTACCTTTAATATGTTTCAAGCTGCACGCATAACTTTAGTGTTTTATATTACTCTGTGCCTTTACACTATATTGTAACATTGTATTCTTTATCACAACTGTGTATTGTATAAAAAAATTTCGTAGTAACATCTTTCAATATTTTTACTATTAAAATAAAAAAAAGCCTTTATCAGTGAATGTGGAGAGATTATTTACCAAAACTTTAAAAAAAAAACGTGGTGGGCGTGAGAAGAAATGCAGCAGCTTTCAAACATTACACAATTGTTAGCAACCTGCCAGAGAACCATAGAAAGGTTTCAGCACAGAAGGAGGCCATTCGGCCCATCCTGTCCATGCCAGCCCGAGGACATCCAGGTGCCCTTTCTAATCCCACCTTCCTGCACCCGGCCCATAGCCCTGCAGCTTACAGCACTTAAGGTGCAGATCCAGGTACTTTTTAAAATAGTTTAGAGTTTCTGCCACCAACTTGGGCAGCAAATTCCAAACACCCAGTACCCTCTGCGTAAAAAAAGTTCTTCCTCATGTCCCCCCTACACCTTCTGCCACTTATCTTGAATCTATGTCCCCTGGTTCTAGAATTCTCCACCAAGGGAAACAATTTTATCCTGTCCACTCTATCTATTCCCCTCATAATTTTGTACACCTCAATCAAGTCACCTCTCAGCCTTCTTTGTTCTAAGGAAAATAACCCCAACCTATCCAATCTCTCCTCATAGCTACACTTTTCTAACCCTGGCAACATTCTTGTAAACCTCCTCTGCACTCTCTCCAGAGCTCTTACGTCCTTCCTGTAATGCGGTGACCAGAACTGCACACAATACTCCAGTTGTGGCCTCACCAGTGTTTTATACAATTCCAACATTATAACCTTACTTTTATATTCTATACCTCTGCCAATGAAGGAGAGCATTCCATATGCCTTCTTTACAACCTTGTCTACTTGAACTGCTGCCTTCAGGGACTTGTGTACTTGTACGTCAAGATCTCTCACTTCATCTACCCCTCTTAGTATATTCTCATTTATTGTGTAATCCCTGTAACTGTTTGACCTCCCTAAATGTATGACCTCACACTTCTCTATGTTAAAATCCATCTGCCACTTTATCGCCCACTCCACCAACCCATCCATATTGTTTTGGAGATTATGGCTATCCTCTCCACTATCCGCTACGCGGCCAGTCTTTGTGTCATCTGCAAATTTCCCAATCGTGCCCCCCACGTTCACGTCCAAGTCGTTAATATATAACACAAACAGCAAGGGTCCCAACACCGAGCCCTGTGGAACACCACTTGAGACAACTTTCCATTCGCAAGGGCATCCATCGACCATTATCCTTTGTTTCCTGTTACAAAGCCAACCTTTTATCCAGTTTGCCACATTACCCTGAATCCTATGGGTTTTTACTTTCCTGACCAATCTGCCATGTGGGACCTTGTCAAATGCCTTGCTAAAATCCATGTACACAACATCCACTGCACTACCTTCATCAACCCTTCTTGTCACTTCCTCAAAGAATTCAATCAAATTTGTGAGGCAAGACCTTCCTTTAACAAATCCATGCTGACCATCCCTGACTAGTCCATGCCTTTCCACATGACAGTTTATCCTATCTCTCAGGATTGATTCTACTAATTTGCTTACCACCGATGTAAGACTAACTGGCCTATAATTGTCTGGCATTTCCTTTGATCCCTTTTTAAACAATGGAACTATGCCTACATTTCTCCAATCCTCGGGCACCTCCCCTGTATCTAGTGAAGATTGGAAAATCATCCTCAGAGCATCTGCTATCTCCTCCCTGACTTCCTTCAGCAGCCTCTGGAAACAATCCATCTGGCCCCGGTGACTTATCAACTTTCAAGGATTTCAACCCTTCGAGCACTTCCTCTCTCTTTATGACTATCCCGTCCAATATCTCGCAGTGTTCCTCCTGGACTACTATATCTACATCCTCCCTTTCCTTTGTAAACACGGAGACAAAATATTAATTTAAAACCCTTCCCACAGCCTCTGCATCTACACACAAGTTTCCATCTTCATCTCTGATAGGTCCCACTTTTTCCTTAACTAACCTTTTTACCATTAATGTATTGGTAAAACATCTTTGGGTTATCTTTAACTTTACTTGCTAATCTTTTTTCATGCCCTCTTTGATTTCCTTATTTCCTTTTTTACTTCGCCCCTGCACTTCCTATATTCGTCTAGGCTATCTGCAGTGCTTAGTTCTTTGTGCCTATCGTACGCTTTCTTTTTCAGTTTGATCTTCCCCTGTATTCCTCTAGACAACCAGGGAGGTCTAGATTTGGCAGTACCACTCTTATTTTTGTAGGGGACATGTCTGCTTTGTACAATTAGGACCTTGCTTTTTAGCACTTCCCACTGGTTTTCCACTGTTTTATCCTCCAGCAGTGCTGTCCAGTCCACCTCAGCCAAGTCCCTTCTCATTTCTGCAAAATTTGCCTTCCCCAGTTCAAGACTTTTACTCCTGCCTTATCCCTGTCCTTTTCCATGGTAATGCTAAATCTAACTGAATTGTGATCACTGTCCCCGATATGGTCGCCAACTGTCACTTCACCCACTTGCCCTTCTTTATTCCCCAAGACTAGGCCTAGAATTGCATCTCCTCTCGTTGGGTTTGTCACTAATTGGTTGAAAAAATTTCCCTGGACACACTGCATGAATTTTTCTCCCTCAGTGCCCCTCATATTGTTTGAATCCCAATTGATATTAGGATAGTCGAAGTCTCCTACTATTATTGCCCTCTTGTTCTTATGAGCAGAAATTTGCCTACATATTTGTTCTTCTATCTCCCTTTCACTATTTGGGGGTCTGTACTCCCAGTAGTGTGACTGCCCCTTTTTTTATTTCTAAGCTCAATCCATAAAGCCTCGTTTGTTGACCCATTTAGTATATCATCCCTTCTCACAACTGGAATTGATTCTTGCTACCCCCCTCCTTTTTTATCTCCTACTCTATCATGTCTGAAGACTCTATAACCAGGGATATTAAGCTGCCAGTTTTGTCCCTCCTTTAGTCAGGTCTCCGTTATAGCAATGACATCCTGCTGCCATGTGTCTACCTGTGCCCTTAACTCATCTACCTTGTTTGTAATACTCCTTGCATTGAAGTATAAACAGTTTAACCCCGTCAATTTCTCTTGCTGGACACTTTGTAAACTTTGCTTCTCCCGTAACTCCATGTCTATCACAACGTCCCTAGCTAATGTTCTACCTCCATTTTTCTGTTCTGAATCTGATCTATCTGATCCTACTCCTGGGATCCCATCCCCCTGCCACACTAGTTTAAATACTCCCCAACAGAACTAGCAAAAACCCCCGCAAGGACACTGGTCCCAACTCTGCCTGGGTGCAGCCCGTCCAGTTTGTACAGGTCCCACCTTCCTCAGAACCGGTCCCAGTGCCTCAAGAATCTGAATCCCTCCCGGCTACACCATCTCTCCAGCCACGTGTTCATTTGGTCTATCCTCTTATTCCTGCTCTCGCTAGCACGTGGAACTAGGAGTTATCCTGAGATTACTGCATTTGAGGTCCTGCATTTTAATTTATCTCCTAACTCCCTGTACTGAGCTTGCAGGTCCACATCCCTTAGTTTACCTATGTCATTAATACCAATGTGTACCATGACCACTGGCTGCTTACCTTCCTTCCCCAGAATGTCCTGCAGCCGCTCCGTGACATCCTGGACCCTGGCACCAGGGAGGCAACATACCATCCTTGATTCACGTTTGCGGCCACAGAAGCATTGTGCATGTGTCAGTGTTTGTTTGGCATGATATTTGTCACCTTTCGCTGTCATCACAACCTAACTGTTTCATGATAAATCGTAGAAACAGAAGTGTTTTCCCCAATTCTTCCAAGGTGCCAATACCTTACACGCCGCTAACTCCTCAATTATAGTCTGGGCTACCCCGTATGGTGTGGGTTTGACTCTACCGCAGACATATCTTTTGTATTTTTCACATGACCTGTGCCCGGCAGTCAGCCTGATTGACAGATTTGGCTTCCAATCGAACTGGGTGCACTCTGAAGCAAACTGCAGGTAGGTAAGGAGACTCTAGCTGCCAGTGGGGGTGTGAGGTAGCAGAGGCAGAGCCCAGACTCTGACTCTGGTGGTAACAGGGTGGGGGAACTGACCCCTCATACTCGGGAGTGGAGGGAATCTTTTTGGATAGGGAGGGTCTCGTGGTAGGAGGGTGCAATGTTTGTGAAGCAGATAAACTTGGACGGTTTTTACATCTCATCCGAACCCAATTCACCTTTTCTTTTTCGGAGCTAAAATTCATACCATAGCCCCTGCCTTGCCTTTGCCTCAGTTGTGACCTACATGTGTATGCTCTTATATCCCTCAGTGTGATTCGCCCTTTGTTCTTCTATTAAAGGATGGTGAATTAGTGTTGTCTTATTTCTTACAATAATCGGAAAGAAAGAAAGAAAGGTGGTTTCCACTATCCCTCAAGAACTGTTTATTTCCACTGGAACGTGAACTGTTTTGTAGGTGAACTGGGGTAATCTGGGAAGACAAGAAACTCAATAAATAAACTAGGTTAGGATTGAAGCTTCATATTCTCAAAAAGTTTTGGCTCAAACCATCTGGATTGGGTGATGCAAGAAAATCTATTCAGCTCCTCAAAGATCACATTAGTTAATATTCAACTTTGCCTGACTCAAACCAAAATGTTCCAGTGTTTTATGCCAGTAAGGCTGGCTTAGTAAATGATGGAAACTCAATGAAGCCAGTGTCCTTGGAAATTTTCAGTCCACCCTTGAGATATCTGTCTTCAGGCCAAACTCCTAAATAATTTGAGATTGAATATGCGAAGGTTGCTGGCTTCATCCCTGACTAATCCTGGAGAGAAGTGGTGCTCAGATTGGAAAAACTGAACAGGCTTGACTTAGAAAGTGACACTGACTATCTATCTAGTTTATGTTGTTGTATTCTGTGTAGTGACATTTGGTTGGCTATTAAATTTAAAAGAAAATGCATTGTTCCCTCTTTTTCTGAGGGAGAGGCTTTATTTCTAAAGTAGACTGTGTTCCATGTGGTGGGTAAAATGGCTTCTGCCCAAAGCCTTTGTTTTACCCCAGATGACCTCAGAGGTCTCATGACTATTTCAAACCACAGTACTTAAAAGGCAACAGTGTACAAAGCCATTTCTCTAAATATACCCTTTCCATAAAAAGAAAAACAAAGTGCATGCAGTATGGTTTGCAGTTACAAGTTACCCACCCTCATGGTCTATGAAGAAAATCATCATGCATGAACGAAAAAACTGTTAGTCCATTCTAGCCTTTTCTGAGATGTCATGAGCATCTCTTTAACTTGCTTAGCTCTTCGCTTGATGTTCCTTACAAGCACTGGCTGATGTGGGTCCTTAATTTCATTGCTCATGTTTGGCCAGTAGAGCACTTCTCTTGCCTTCCTCAGAGTAGACTCAATTCCTTGATGGCTTGCATGGGTGCACTTGAGCATCTCTTTTCTCATCTCTTTAGGGATAATGATAATGTACAAGATGCTTGGGCAATCACTTCATCCCTGTATGCCCAACACTCTCTTATAGCAACAGGATTGTCCTTGATAATTTCCAGCCATCCTTTCATCACTACTTCCTGCAGCACTTGGAGAGTTGCATCTCATTGCATAGTTTGCATGATCTAAGCAAGACACTTGTGTGGCAATGTACATCCGCTTCCCTTGCTGAACTTCACTTCCGAATGATACCTCTTGCAGGTGCCTTGGAGCAGAAAGAAGTGATTTGAGAAAGATGCTGTGAAGTGACTTGTGGTCAAACTCTACCATCACTTTTTCTGACTCCCAAACAGTTACTGATTGAAATGCTCACAAGAGAATACAGTAGCCAGGCATTCTTTCTCAATCTGTGCATAACTTTGTTTAGTTAAGGGGGAGGCGATGGCATAATGGTATTGTCACTAGACCAGTCATCCATAGACCCAGGGGTCTGGGGAACCTGGGTTCAAATCCCACCATGGCAGGTGGTGGAATTTGAATTCATTAAAAATCTGGAATTAAAAGTCTAACGATGACCATGAAACCATTGTCGATTGTTGTAAAAACCCATCTGGTTCACGAATGCCCTAAATTTGTCGTACTTACCTGGTCAGGCCTACATGTGATTCCAGACCCACAGCAATGTGGTTGACTCTAAATGCCCTCTGAAATGGCCTAGCAAGCCACTCAGTTGTTCAAACTGATATAAGACCATAAGACATAGGAGCAGAAATTAGGCCATTTGGCCCATCGAGTCTGCTCCGCCATTCAATCATGGCTGATAAGTTTCTCAACCCCATTCTCCCGCCTTCTCCCCATAACCTTTGATCCCCTTACCAATCAAGAACCTATCTATCTCAGTCTTAAATACACTCAATGACCTTCTGTGGCAATGAATTCCATGGATTCACCACTCTCTGGCTAAAGAAGTTTCTCCTCATCTCTGTTCTAAAAGGTCTTCCCTTTACTCTGACGCTGTGCCCTCGGGTCCTAGTCTCTCCTACTAATGGAAACATCTTCCTCACGTCCACTCTATCCAGGCCTTTCAGTATTCTGTAAGTTTCAATCAGATCCCCCCTCATCCTTCTAAACTCCATCGAGTATAGACCCAGAGTCCTCAAACGTTCCTCATATGTTAAGCCTTTCATTCCTGGGATCGTTCTCGTGAACCTCCTCTGGACCCTCTCCAGGGCCAGAACATCCTTCCTGAGATACGGGGCCCAAAATTGCTCACAGTATTCTAAATGTGGTCTGACCAGAGCCTTATAAAGCCTCAGCAGCACATCCCTGCTTTTATATTCTAGTCCTCTCGAAATAAATGCCAACATTGCATTTGCCTTCCTAACTACTGACTCCACCTGCAAGTTAACCTTAAGAGAATCCTGGACTAGGACTCCCAAGTCCCTTTGCACTCCAGGTTTCTGAATTCTCTCCCCATTTAGAAAATAGTCTATGCCTCTATTCTTCCTACCAAAGTGCATAACCTCACACTTCCCCACGTTGTATTCCATCTGCCACTTCTTTGTCCATTCTCCTAACCTGTCCAAATCCTTCTGCAGCCTCCCCGCCTCCTCAATACTACCTGTCCCTCCACCTATCTTTGTATCATCTGCAAACTTAACCAGGATGTCCTCAGTTCCTTCATCTAGATCATTAATGTATAAAGTGAAAAGTTGTGGTCCCAACACTGACCCCTGCGGAACTCCACTAGTCACCAGCCGCCATCCTGAGAAGGACCCCCTTATCCCCACTCACTGCCTCCTGCCAGACAGCCAATCTTCTATCCATGCTAGTACCTTGCCTCTAACACCATGGGCTCTTATCTTACTGAGCAGCCTCCTGTGCGGCACCTTGTCAAAGGCCTTCTGGAAGTCCAAGTAGATAACATCCATTGGCTCTCCTTTGTCTAACTTACTCGTTACCTCCTCAAAGAATTCTAACAGATTTGTCAGGCATGACCCCTTGATGAAACCATGCTGACTTTGCCCTATTTTACCATGCACTTCCAAGTATTCTGAAATCTCATCCATAATAATGGACTCTAAAATCTTACCAACGACCGAGGTCAGGCTAATCGGCCTGTAATTTCCCGTCTTTTGCCTCACTCCCTTCTTAAACATGGGGGTTACATTAGCGATTTTCCAGTCCTCTGGGACCCTCCCTGACTCGAGTAATTCCTGAAAGATCACCACTAATACCTCCACTATCTCTTCAGCTATCTCCTTCAGAACTCTGGGGTGTAATCCATCTGGTCCAGGTGATTTATCCACCTTCAGACCTTTCAGTTTTCTAGCACCTTCTCCTTGGTAATGGCCATCATACTCACCTCTGCCCCCCGACTCTCTTGAACTTTGGGGATGTTACTCGTGTCTTCCACTGTGAAGACTGACACAAAGTACCTATTCAGTTCCTCCGCCATTTCTTTGTTCCCTACTACTACTTCTCCAGCGTCATTTTCCAGCAGCCCAATGTCCACTTTTGCCTCTCTCTTACCCTTTATATATCTAAAAAAAACTCTTGCAATCTTCTTTTATATTACTGGCTAGTTTACCCTCATATTTAATCTTCTCCCTCCTTATTTCTTTTTTAGTTGTCCTCTGTTGGTCTTTGTAGGCTTCCCAATCCCCTGGTTTCCCACTGCTCTTTGCCGCATTGTATGCTTTCTCTTTAGCTTTTATGCTGTCCCTGACTTCCCTTGTCAGCCACGGTTGCCTTGTCCTCTCCTTAGTATGCTTCTTCTTCCTAGGGATAAATTTTTGCTGTGTCTCCCAAATTACTCCCAGAAACTCCTGCCATTGCTGTTCCACTGTCTTTCCTGCTTTTCTCCTAAGGGTTACTTCACCTTAAGCTCCCTTATCAAATCTGCCTCATTACACATCACTAAATCTAGAATTGCCTGTTCCCTAGTGGGCTCCACCACAAGCTGCTCCAAAAAGCCATCTCGTAGACAGTCCACAAATTCCTTTTCTTGGGATCCACTACCAACCTGATTTTCCCAGTCTACCTGCATATTGAAATCCCCCATGATCACTGTAACCTTGCCTTTCTTACACACCTTTTCTGTCTCGTGGTGTATCTTGTGCCCCACATCCTGACTACTGTAGGAGGCCTGTACATAATTCCCATTATGGTTTTTTTACCTTTGCGATTCCTCAACTCTACCCACACAGATTCTACATCATCTGACCCTACGTCATTTCTTGCTATTGATTTAATTTCATTTCTTACTAACAAAGCAACCCCACCCCCTCTGCCAACCTGCCTATCTTTTCGATAGGATGTATATCCTTGGATATTTAGCTCCCAGTCCTGATCCCCTTGCAGCCATGTCTCCGTGATGCCCACCACATCCTACCTGCCAATTTCAATCTGCGCCACAAGCTCATTTACCTTATTTCATATACTGCGTGCATTCAGATACAACACCTTCAGTCCTGTATTTCCCGTCCCCTTTCTCATTGTCATCCTTTTATCTGATGTGCTTGAAGTTAGATTCCTAGCCCTTTCCAAACACTCTGTCCTATTTTGTGTTCTGGAGACTTTAATAGCCTCTCCTGGGCTCTCCTTTTCAATTTTTTCATAATTTTCCATGAAGTTGAATCCACCCCCCCACACGCTAACCTGCTGCTTTGTTTCCCATTAGTCATACTTCTTGGAGTTTTACCCTTCCCTCCCCCCCCAACTTCCTAGTTTAAAGTCCTGTTGACCACCCTATTTACCCTTTTCGCTAGAACATTGGTCCCAGATTGGTTCAGGTGGAGACCGTCCCAACGGTACAGATCCCTCCTGTTCCAATACTGATGCCAGTGCCCCACGAAATGGAACCCCTCTTTCCCGCACCACTCCTTTGGCCACGTGTTTACTTCCCTTATTCTCGCTTCCCAATGCCAATTTGCATGTGGCTCGGGTAGTAATCCGGAGATTATAACCCTTGAGGACCTGTTCTTTAATTTAGTTCCTAGTTCCTGATAATCCCCAAACAGGTCCTCTTTCCTAGTCTTACCTATGTTATTTGTCCCGACGTGGACCACAACAACTGGATCCTCCCCCTTCCTCTCCAATATCCTTTCAAGCCAGTCAGAGATGTCCCTCACCCTGGCACCGGGCAGGCAACATACCATGCGTGACTCTCGATCCTGCTTACAAAGGATGCTATCAATTTCCCTAATTATAGAATCCCCTACAACTACCACTTGTCTTTTTGCTCCCCCCTCTTGAATGGCCTCCTGTGCCACGGTGCCGTGGTCAGCTGGCTCATCCTCCCTATAGCCCTGTTCCTCATCCACACATGGGGCAAGTACCTGTTGGACAAGGTCAAGAGCTGAGGCTCCTCTGTTCCTGAATACAGGATCCCTCTACCTGCCTCACTTGCAGTCACATCCTGCCGACCCTCACCACTGACCGGACTTGACGTACTTAATCTACCCGGTGTGACCGCCTCCTGAAACAAAGCATCCAGGTAACTCTCCCCCTCCCGGATGTGCCGCAGCATTCGGAGCTTGGACTCCAGCTCATCAATTTTGAGCCGGATTTCCTCCAGCAACCAACACTTGCTGCAGATGTGGTCACTGCGGCTCACAATGGGATCTGCCAGCTCCCACATCATACAGCTACAGCACATCACCTGCCCAGTCATCTCAACTTAGATAATTAATTTATTAATTAGCTTTGCAGTGTTTTTTTTTTCAAATTTGGTGCAGATTTCCTCCTAACCAATCAGGTCACAGCTTTCCTGTGATGTCACTTTTTCAGTTTTGGCTTCAGTTATTCTGTGCCCCAAGGTCACCGCTCTGGTGCTCCTCGCTCCGAGTCTGCTCCCTGGAGACAAGGCCGCCAATCCCCAAGGTAAGCTAGATTTATACTCACCGCTCCGGTGCTCCTCCCTCTGATCTGCTCCCTGGAGACAAGGCCGCGAACCCCCAAGGTAAGCTAGATTTATACTCACCGCTCCGGTGCTCCTCCCTCAGAGTCTGCTCCCTGGAGACAAGGCCGCCAACCCCCGAGGTAAGCTAGAGTTATACTCACCGCTCCGGTGCTCCTCCCTCCGAGTCTGCTCCCAGGATTTACTCACCAATCAGCTGCTTTTTCTTTAAAATCCACTATCAGAAGAGTGTCCCTCGCAGGTCTGGTGCACTCCTGAAGGCACTGCCTCTTCCTCTCTTTTTTTAGGTTTGAGGAGGAGGGAGGGATGGAAACACTACAGCAATGTAATGTTTGGGGCTATTCCGTTCTTTGACAGTGGGTCCTCCTCAATTCCCTCCTGAGTTGAAATCACAAAAAAGGAATGAAACCGGACGGACCACCCAAAATCGATCTAGGCACCGGAAATGACTATGGCAATCTCAGCCCTGTCGACTATGCAAAGTCCTCCTTACTACCAGCGGGGAGAGGGGGGGTGCTACTGCCAAAATTGGAAGAGCTGTCTCACAGTCTAGTCAAGCAACAGCCTAACATAGTCATTCTCTTGGAATCATACCTCATAGATAATGGTCCCAGACACCACCAACACCATCCCTGGGTATGTCCTGTCCCATCGGCAGGACAGACCCAGCAGAGGTGGCAGCACAGTGGTATACAGTCAGGAGGGATTTGCCCTGGGAGTCCTCAACATCGACTCCGGACCCCATGCCTCATGGCATCAGGTCAAAATGGGCAAGGAAACCTCCTGCTGATTACCATGTACCCTCAGCTGATGAATCAGTGCTCCTCCATGTTGAACACCACTTGGAGGAAGCACTGAGGGTGGCAAAGGCGCAGAATGTACTCTGGGTGGGGGACTTGGAAATGTATCTGTTGCTGGGTCAAAATCCTGGAACTCCCTTCCTAACAGCACTGTGGGTGTACCTACACCACATGGACTGCTGCGGTTCAAGAAAGCAGCTCACCACCACCTTGTTAAGGGCAACTAGGGATGGGCAATAAATGCTGGCCCAGCCAGCAAAGGCCACACCCCGTGAATGAATAAAAAAAAAGTTTGCATTAACACTCTGAATGCAAATGCAACTGGTTGCGCTTTCTGCAGGAGAGTTGCTCCAAGTCCTGTTTTGCAGGCACCGCACTGTAGGGTGACTTCATCATTGACATTGTAGTATCTCAGTACATTGTTATCACTGGTTGTTTGATGCAAGTGAAAGCTGCTTCCTGTTCTGTGCCCCAATACCACTGAACATCCTTTGCAGTGAGCTTGCGTGGAGATGCACACTCTGATGACAAATTGGGCAAGAACCTGGCTAGGTAGTTCACAAAACCTACAAATCGTTGAACTGCCTTCACATCAGTTGGTTGCTTCATCTCTGCTATAGCTCTCACCTTATCAGGATTGGAGCGAAGTCCTTTTGCTGTCAGTACGTGACCTACGTATTTGACTTCAGTCATCTTCAGTTGCAGTTTTTTTCTTGCTCAGCTTCAGGTTCATCTAGCGAGCTCTGTCCAGCAGTCTCTGATCAAACACTGAGATGGCTTCTTCCATTGTATGTCCACATCCATAGACTAGCAGATCATTCATGATTGCTTCCACTCCTGGAAAATCATTGACTATCTCAAGCTGTTTGTATTGATACCCTTCTGGAGCAGTGGAAATGCCAAATGGCATACATATGACCCAAATGAATCCAGGACACAGTCAGAAAACTGCTACGTCACTTGCCAGTATCCATCCTTTGCATGTAGGGTGATAAATACTCTCGCCTTGGCAAGTTGCAACAAAATTTCTTCAGTGTTTGGCAAAAAGTCAACACAATCAGCGGGAGCGCCAGAGGACTGGAGGTGGGCACGCCCTACTCCAGCGCCTCACAACATTTGAAGAGCAGACCATGGAGCTGGGGAGGAGGCAGGAGGCCAGGGTGGCCGGGGGCGGCGAGGCTGGGGTGCAGCAGCCAGGTATTTGAGGGCCACAGTCCCATCCACTCTGTCTGCCCACCATCCAAAGCACTGATGGTTGCTGCAATCATTAATGCTGCAACACTGCTCATTCACAGACTGATACACTCAGACGTGTGGGTCATACAGAAGGGACCCTCGTCCCCTTGAGGATGCGCATCTCTAGCAACTTCCAAAGTCACCTTATCCCATTTGTGACCACTATCACCATGGTCTAACATGCCATTGGATCGCTGCTGCACAGCCAAAGACTTATTGCATCTGAGGGGGTTTGGGACCTCGACCAACCTTTCAGCCAGTGCGCCCCACATTACTTTGTCCAAAAGGTTTCCATACATCAGCTGTGAACATCATGGCACTCAACTTAGATGAATGCCACCATGTTACTCATCCCTGCGCTAAGGGGAAATGTTGTCTTCTGCCCACCCTGTCTATGCCCCTCCTAACGGTATGAAGGTCAATAATGTGACCTGTCAATCTCCTGTGATCCACGGCAAATGTCGCAAGTGTTTGCAATGTTTCCTCATAACTCCAGCTCTCCAGGCCAGCATGCATCCAGGTCAGGTACCTCTGCACTCTCCCCACTCCAATGGTACATAACATGCCATGTGGCATTCCTGAGGCCATCTGACCAGCCTGTCTGTATGTGCGTCTAATAGTTGAGGCTCCTCTTGACTCTTTTCCACCTCACCAATGTTCGTCTCTTTAGGGTCTTGAAGGTTGAACGACTTATGAGGCTGGGGGGGAAAGGGATGAAAGGTTTAACTGACTGAACGCTAACTGATGCACTGTCCTTGTTGTTAATTTCAGCATCACCACCACATGGCCGTGGCCATAGACACCGCGGCCCCCCCTGCACACCTGAGGCCCAACTTGCAGCACATCATTTCAGCCAGCCAGGCACCAGCACAGACACAAACACCTCGGCAGGGAGTTTACTGTCGGCTAGTGTCCCGGGTCACAGTGGAGAGGGCACTTCACGATCGCTGGAGGAGATGGCACGGACAGAGAGTGCCGATGGCGCCAGCAGCCGGAGGGCTGCAGGGGACCAGGCACATGCTGAGTCTGGCAGTGATGATGTGCCTCTGGAGATGTCACCAATGCAGCAGCAGCGGGACAAGCGGCAGGATGCGCGGGAGCATCTGGCAGGGTTGCATGAGGGTGTGCTTCAGTTGGTCTCTGCGGTGGAGGAATCCAGGCAGAATGTCAGTGATGGCATGAACCTCAGGACAGAGCTTCAGGCTTCCTCCACTGAGAGATTGGCGACTCTCATGGAGAGGGGCTTCGATCGGATGGAGAATCTGATTGGGATATGCTCTGACCTGCAAGCCCTCACAGTGGTACTGGCCACGGGTGGTCATTCCCAATGTGGGAGATGTTGTGGGCACCAGGCGTCGGCGCTCGGTGCCCATGCATCTGCGGTGACCAGGGAGATCCAATGTGACCTCACATCGCCGTAGTGGATGCCTGTCGTCGCTGTGAGCTCCTCTCAGGGTGCTCCGGATGAGGGCAGCAGCTCCTCCATCCCTCTGCCAGTGACCGTTGCTTCCATTGAGGATGCGACAACTGGGGAGGTGCCAGTTCTGGAACTGGCCACACCCTCCCAGGCGGGGCCATCACAGGCTCCACGGGCCAGAGGACGCCCGCCAAGGTCATCGAGGCCAACAGGACAGCAGAGTCAGCAGGCTGTCTCACAAGCCACTCCGACCAATGGGGCAGCACCTAGACGTAGCACCTGCAAACGTAAGCATAAGGCACGTTAGGCACTCCATGGATATGTCACTGGTGATTTTGTGTTGGCCCTAGAATAGGGAACAAAATTCTTCTAATTGCAATGGAGAAGTCTGTATTTTTTTTTGGACATAATAAAGTCCACTTTTCTGACCATGGCTGAGGGTGTTTCCTTTGTGCTGCATTTTTCTATTTCACAGACATGTCATGAGTGTTTGAGTGGACATTGATGTTTCTGTACTAAGCCCTTAGCTGCAGCTGATAAGGTGGAAGGTGTAGCACCTAAGTGCCACGTGTGTAAGCGCCAGGCAATGCTGGTCCTGCTGATCCACGTGTGTGGAGCTTGGATTAAAGGTTTGTTGGATTAAATTGTCCTGGGTGTCCCTGCCTCCTTGGTGTAGTAGCGGGTCGGCGTGCTGCCCCTCATCATCGCCCTGTACTTCCTCATCCTCTAAGCCACTGCTGGATTCATCATGTGCAGCCTCATCCAGGGCGTCAAGGTCTTCATCGTCAACTGCATCCCCCCTGCTCCATAACTTGCCGTGCCCCTAGCCAAGCTGTTCCAGAACAGCAACAACACAGGCATCCACGCAGCTATGTGGAAAATTGCCCAGGTACACAAAAAGCAGGACAAATCCAACCTGGCCAATTACCGCCCCATCAGTCTACTCTCCATCATCAGTAAAGTAATAGAAGGGGTCATCAACAGTGCTATCAAGTGGCACTTGCTTAGCAATAACCTGCTCACTGATGCCCAGTTTTGGGTTCCGCCAGGGCCACTCAGCTCCTGACCTCATTACAGCCTTGGTTCAAACATGGACAAAAAACTGAACTCCCGAGGTGAGGTGAGAGTGACTGCCCTTGACATCAAGGCGGCATTTGACTGAGTGTGGCATCAAGGAACCCTAGCAAAACTGGAGTCAATGGGAATCAGGGGGAAAACTCTCTGCTGGTTGGAGTCATACCTAGCACAAGGGAAGATGGTTATGGTTGTTGGAGGTCAGTCATCTCAGGTCCAGGATATCACCGCAGGAGTTCCTCAGGGTAGTGTCCTCGGCCCAACCATCTTCAGCTGCTTCATCTATGACCTTCATTCCATCATATGGTCAGAAGTGGGGATGTTCGCTGATGATTGCACAACGTTCAGCACCATTCATGATTCCTCAGATACTGAAGCAGTCCATGTCCAAATGCAGCAAGACCTGGACAATATCCAGGCCTGTCCTGACAAGTGGCAAGTAACAGTCACGCTACACAAGTGTCAGGCAATGACCATCTCCAACAAGAGAGAATTTAACCATCGCCCCTTGATGTTCAATGTCATTACCATCACTGTATCCCCCACCATCAACATCCTGGGGGGTCAACATTGACCAGAAACTGAACTGGACTAGCCACATAAATACTGTGGCTACAAGAGCAGGTCAAAGGCTAGGAGTCATGTGATGAGTAATTCACC
Source organism: Cetorhinus maximus (assembly GCF_964194155.1). Lineage (NCBI taxonomy): Eukaryota > Metazoa > Chordata > Chondrichthyes > Lamniformes > Cetorhinidae > Cetorhinus > Cetorhinus maximus. The sequence continues at coordinate 16,537,554 of NC_135894.1, read as the reverse complement.
TCCTGACTCCCCAAAGCCTGTCCACCATCTACAAGGCACAAGTCAGGATTGTGATGGAATACTCCCCACTTGCCTGGATGAGTGCAGCTCCCACACATTGAAGTAGCTGGACACCGTTCAGGACAAAGCAGGCCGCTTGATTGGCACCACATCCACAAACATTCACTCCCTCCACGACCGACTCGCAGTGGCAGCAGTGTGTACCATCTACAAGATGCACTGCAGGAATTCACCAAGGCTCCATAGACAGCACCTTCCAAACCCATGACCACTGCCACCTAGAAGGACAAGGGCAACAGACACATGGGAACACCACAACCTGGACGTTCCCCTCCAAGTAACTTATCAATGTGACTTGGAAATCTGTTGCTGTTCCTTCACTGTCGCTGGCTCAAATCCTGGAACTCCCTTCCTAACAGCGCTGTGTGTGTACCTACACCACATGGACTGCAGCGGCTCAAGAAGACAGCTCACCACCACCTTCTCAAGGGCAACTAGGGATGGGAAATAAATGCTGGCCTAGCCAGCGAAGCCCACATCCCGTTAATGAATTTAAAAAAAAATTCTCACAATCTACACACGAACAGATGTCGGCACAAGGCAGTTTGCTGTGAAGGTAAGAGCACTGTCCTCGCATACACTTTGTCTTTTTACATGAACAATGTGCAAGCTCCATTACACTTGCTGGTGCTGGAGGAAGTGTCATCCAGTTTATGACAAGTACATCATTTTCAAGTCTCCCCCATGGTCCTTTGGGGATGGGATTTCAGGCATGTTTGTACAACAAATCTTTGTTTAGCGGCAAGCACTTCTCTGCATAACTTGCAGTCCTGAAGACTTGACACCTGGCTTTGTTCACATCCCTACAATGCAACCTGCCCATAGAGTTCGCAAGTGTATCTTCACAAAAAAGATTGTGAAATAGAAAATGTCCCTAATTTCTCAAATGTTGCACAGTGCTCTTTGCTGGCGATCAGATCATTTGCTGATTTCACCTTCCCCTCTCCACATAGAGCACTCACTGACTCGCATCCTGAAAAACAGTGAAACCCAATGACAGCAGCACACACATCTCTGCCAGAGTGATCAATGTTGCGATGAACGTCAATTGTACATGTGTTGTTTCCTTTTCCTGGGTGAAAGTGTCAGGACTGTGTGTGATGACATGCTCACTGGGACTGGCTTCAAATGCATTGTGAAGCAGTCGTTGTGTGTTGGCTTCTTCTTGGCTGGAGAACAGTGCAGGGATTGTACCACCTCCAGTTCTGTTGTACTGTCATTCTGATGAAGAACACGGCATTCACTTTCACCTCCAGCAAGTAGTGTCACATCATCAATGATCTCTCTTGCAGACTTGCACTACCTCTCACTGAGGAACTGGAGTAGTCTTACTGGTTGTCAATGGAGGACAGAAATTTTGTTCACTGCTTTGCAATTTTATATTCAGGAGAGAAAATATTAGTGATTTGCATTCCTCCAACTGCCTTCCGTCCCCTTTCATCACTCTTGATGCTGTTGGTCTTTAATCCATCCGGAACGAAGTGGGTTAACTCACCAATCTTTGTTTGTCTCACAAGAGCTCTCAGTACTTGGTCAGCAAACTGTCGGAATGTTGATTGTGGTTTTCATCACTTTGATTCAATGCCACAGCATCTCATATCCACGCTGTACCAGCTGGGATCATATCAATGGAAGGAGGTGGGTTGACAGACCCATTAAGAAAGTGTAAGAGCTTTGCTTTGTTTGTCTTGCTGAGAAATCAATCATGGTTAACTAGAGGCAAGGGTAACATTCCCAATATATGAACCAGCATTTCACCGATGTCCACTTTTCTCACCACTCCAACAACAATAGTTTGGCAACTAAGGGTGGAACTATCTAGTTCCATTGGTCTCAGGCATCATGGCGGGTGGGAGTGTACAATATGGCGAGAAGGCCAAAAATTGGTTTTATGCTGTTGTGAAACCAGCTTGTGATGGTCCACTCCACCCTCATTGCAGGCCACGTTTCCTACCACCACATGTCAGGAACCTAATTTCAATACTTTGGCATTTCATTATTATCCCTGCTCGCTGGAATCTTCCCCCCATGTCAAACTTGCTACCCATGTCGGCGTAACTTCAGAACAGCGTGCTTCATGACTGCTTTTAAAAGGCCTGCACCTGGCGACCTGAACTTCGAGGGGAACTCGGAGGTGACTGTACACAACCCTGCACAGCGCTCATGAGCATTGCCTGTAGGACATCAAGGAAGAGGCGCCGCGCATTCGGTGGGGGCGACAGGCAAGTCGCTATTTCCCAGCGTTCAGTGTGGTGTTGGGGCAAGGGCTCCAGTGCAGGTCAGACTGGGAAGGGGGAGGGAGGTAAAGCAGCACTGACTGAAGGAAGTATACAAGGACACGCTGGTGGGTTGGGGAAGGGAGGTGAGGGAAGCAGCCACGCACTTGGAAAAACTTGTCAGAAGGGAGCATTCTTCCGCAGCTGAGTCCGTTCAGCTGCAGCTTCATTAACATGCTTAGAGTTCGGCCTCTGAAGCTTCTCTGCCCACTCAAGCAATGCAAAAGCATGAAAGTGCCACCAAATGCTCCAGAACTTTTCACACCTCAGGTGCAGGCTGCAAATTAATGTGCGTTTTATGGGGCAGCAGAACAATTGGTCGACTGAGCAAGTTGTACAATCCCCTTGTGAAAAGTGCCCATGGTGCAGTCACTGGTGGAGGTGCTCACAGCCTCTTGCAATGTCTTTATTAAGGTTTGGACCAGTATCCATCATGCTTCAAGCTAACAGCACAGCCTTGCAGTGTGGGTTAGGAGAATGCCTGTGCCTGAGCTCAGAGCACAGCGTGCAGCCCAATGGGTGAAGCTGCCGCCAATCGGTCAAGTGGAGTGGGATGGAGGTGGGTGAGGTTTTGGACAGCCAATGAGTGCACTACACACTGGCCATCCAAGTGGTGACCAGCACTCTCCTGAATGTGTGATGCGGCCTTCAGACTTAACCAAGAGAGGTTATTAGGGCACATATGCTAACCCACATGTCTCTCTCTTTGATCCTGCAGGAGGAGAACATCAGGAGTATGGAGCCTGGTGATTTAGCGGTTTGCCTCATGGCTTACAGGGAGCAGAGAAGAAAGAGTGTGGTAGAGGCACCTGGCCCAGCAAAGGGAGGAGCACCTCCCTCAAGATAAAGGGGCAGCAGGGCCTGCTGTGTACGCAGCTGAAGATCCACAGAGAGCCATCGCTCGTAGGAGCCTCGCTAGACCCAGGGTCTATAGATGGCGCCTATCTTTCCTGCAGATGACCGAGAACCAGTGTCGCCAACGACTGCGCATATCTAGGCAACTGGTCGGTTACATATGCCACCTGCTGCAGGATTTGGTGCCACGGGGACATGGAGGGCATCCACTGCCAGTGGCTGTGAAAGTGACCACAGCGCTCAATTTTTATGCCAGTGGCTCCTTTCAGGGCTCCACAGGTGACCTGTGTGGGATCTCACAAGCCTCCACACACAAGTGTATCCAGGAGGTCATGGAAGCCGCTTTCACAAAGGCACAGAACTTTGTGTATTTCGCCCGGGATCAGGAAAGCCAGGAAGCAAGAGCACTGGGATTTGCGGAGATCTCTGGTTTCCCACAGGTGCAGGATGCCATCGACTGCACTCACATGGCACTTAGGTCTCCCTGGCGACAAGCAGTCAACTACATCGACCGCAAGGGCTTCCACTCGCTGAATGTTCAGCTGGTCTGCGACCACCACAGGCGGTCATCCTACAGGCCTGCGCACGATTCCTGGGCATGGGACATCTCCTACATCCTTAGCAGGTCTCAGATCCCTGACATCTTCCAGGGTCCACAGAGGCTGCAGGGTTGGTTCCTTGGGGACAAGGGCTACCCACAGAGGCCGTGGCTGATGACATCCCTGTGGCGGCCTCAGACTGCAGCAGTGTGGCTGTACAATGAGGCTCATGCAGCAACCCAGAGTTTGGTGGAGTAAACAATAGGCATTTTGAACATGAGGTTGCAATGCCTCGCCAGGTCCAGTTGGGAACTGTAATCCAGCCCATTGAGGATGTTGCGCAACACTGTCGCTTGTTGCCTGCTCCACAGCCTGGCGCTGCAACGGGGGAGGACCTGGCTAAGGAGGAGATGGAAGAGCTGCACGTCTCCTCCGATGAGGTCCTCATCAGAGTCCCGCCGAACTGAATGGAGGTTTAAATGGCTCGTCGCATCCGCCAGAGGGAGGCGCTGCAGCAGGGCCATAAAATCCTGGTGAAAACTGTTGTTGTGATTTTAGATCATATTGCCAAGGCACAGGAAGTAGATGAGAAATAGAGTGGGGGGAAACTAAGGATAGGTCCTTGGAGGACACCAGAGGTAACTGTGCAGGAATGGGAAGAGAAACCATTGACAGCAATTCCGTGGATATGATTAGAAAGAGGAGAATGGAATAAGACAAGCGCAGTCCCACCCAGCTAGACGACAGTGGAGAGGTGTAGGAGGAGCATGGTGTGATTAACCATGTCAAAAGTTGCAGGTAGGTCGAGAAGGACAAGGAGGGCAAATTTACCTTTGTCACCGTCACATAGGATGTCATTTGTGACTCGAATAACAGCCATTTCATTCTGTGCAGGAGCAGAAACTGGATTCGAGGGATTCAAACATGATGTTCCGGAAAAGATTGGCACCAATTTGGGAGGTGACAACATGTTCATGTGCTTAGGAGAGGAAAGGGAGGTTAGAGATGGGGCAGCGCTTTGCAAGAACAGAGCGCTCAGGGGTTGTTTCTTGAGGAGGGGAGTGATGACAGTAGATTTGAAGGAGAGGGTTTGAAAGAGAACAACCCCAGCTTCTCTTGTCTCTCCATATAACTGAAGTCTCTCACCCCTCGTACCATTTCTAGTGAATCTTCTCTGCATCCTCTCCAAGGCCTTGACATCCCTCTTAAAATGTGGTCTCTCGAATTGAATACAATACTCTGAGGCTTAGCCAGTGCTTTGATAAAGGTTTGGTTTAACATTGTTGCTTCTTTACTTGATTAACAAAGTCAAAGATCCCATATGTATTTTTCACGGAACCTCAACCTGCCCAGCCACTGCCAAAGATTTGTATGTATACAGCCCATTGAAATACCATTTCGCTCATATTGCCTCTCTTCATTTTCCTGACCAAAATATATCACTTCATATTTCCCTGCGTTAAATTGCAGCTCCCGGGGCTGGGGTTTCTCAGGCCCTGCCATGATAGGACCTGCTGCAGGGGATGCAGCAGCCCAGCCAAAACACCGTTGACTTTCAGCGGGACCGGATGATCCAGGTGGCAGGTGGGGCTGGAAAATCCCACCCCAGGTGTCTGCCCATTGTACCAGTCTGTCCACGTCCTTCTGCAGTCTGTCACCATTCACCTCTTTGTTTACTACAGTCCCATGTGTCCTGTCATCTGCAAACTTTGAACTTATTCACGTCACCATGGGCATTGTTCTTTCTATAGCTTCACTGAATGCTGGGATAAAATGCAAAATTACACTCTTATTTATAGGTCTGCTAAAACAGCTTCTGGCAGAGCCTGCAATTTAACTGTGTTCACAGAGCTTTAAAAAAATACTCTGGCACATTTCCACATTAAATTGTCAAAAGGATTTGAGCTTTGTCACAGGTTGGCTAAAAAGGGATGCTTCCAGAGTTTGAATTTCTTTAAACATTTCTCAGCAGCACTCTGTATTTGCTGCAGTGTGGCTGAACGCCTTGAGCTGAATGTCCAGATCTATTCATGGATTTGACATCCTAGCACAAAGTCATGTGATTATTACCCTTTCCTGTTGGTGACATCACAATTTTTTCAGCTGTTCCCTGGACAGGATGGCAGCAGAAGGTAGCAGTCTGCTGTAGATTGTATGGCATTGCAGGTAGGAAGAGATGTGTGGCACAGGCTGAAAAATTCTCGTGTCAAATTCCAGCCAAATAGATAAATGAAACAAGAACAAAAATAGCTGGAAAAACCCAGCAGGTCTGACAGTATCTGTGGAGAGGAAGACAGAGTTAACGTTTCGAGTCCGTATGACTCTTCATCAGAACTGAAGAGAAATAGAAATGAGGTGAAATATAAGCTGTTTAAGGGGGGTGGGATAGGTGGAGCTGGACAGAGGGCCAGCGATAGGTGGAGGCAAAGGAGAGATTGCCAAAAAATGCTGATTTAGTCTGCTTAAGTGATACCACGGACTAATCTTTTGACTGATGAGGGAATCAAATGGAGCCGGCACATCAACAATTTGCATTTGTAAAGACACTTGTCTCCGACCAGGGCTGTGCTAGGATCTTAAGCTGTTAACATACAGCAACAATAGTCCTGTTACCAGTGTGAGCCTGCACTGTGTGGTAGCAGATGGTCTGCAATGCTGAAAGGGGGTGGGGTGGAGAGGAAAATGGAGCTGCAGCACACTCTGTCTCAAGAGTATTATGTGATTTTCCAGTCTAAACGGTCCAGCTAGCAATATCATAATTGCTTAGCATACGATGGAAGTGAAATTAAGAGGAAATTATGCAAGGCTGCTACTTGCGTGTAACAAAAAGGACCCAAGTGATAAACAGCACTGTGCTCAGCGGAGGAGCCGTGGACTGGAATTTAAATCACCGTGTTCTTGGGGAGGGGGAAGAAAAGCAAACCCATCAAAATATCTGCTGGATTTAAATTTGCTGATGACGATTTCTTAACCTGGAGTTCTGCTCAATTCAAAAGGTAGTCAAGAAATTAAACCCTAATTATAAAAATTGACTGCAGTTGCAAGTTTTCCCTCTGAAAAACAAATCATTTATTTTGAGAAATGTATGCCCTCGGATGGTATAGTCTTTTTTTTTTGTAAATCAAATTTTGTCTTTTTTTTAAGTGCTAGTTGTTGCACTGTTGTGTGCGTTTGTGTTCGGTGTTCTTAGTCAATGCCCTCTGTCCTGCATCAAGCACGAAGCCTGGCTGGGTCATTGGGCAGGGATTCTGAACCTCCATCTTCTTTTGAGATTAGGAACTCCCTATCTGGAGTAATTCTGAGCTGAATCCAGCTTCCTCACTCCTAGGGGGTCACATTGATGTTTCTAGTAGGGGCAGCTACTTCCTCTGTAACTAGTTAGCCCTTTCCGCAAGCTGATTTGTTGAGTCTCTATCCCGTGTGGCATCCACGACCTCGAGGGAGGCGTCCAATCTACTGCCACCTTTTCACCAACAGGTTTTTGTGGCAACTTTATGAACTCGGTCAAGGGTAAAGCGACCCTAAAATTTCCTTGTATAAAGGAGCTTGGCTTCAGCTCAGAGTCAGAAACCTAATGGTGAGGAACACTCAACTTCTCCAAGGGAACCAGTCAACAAAGTTAACAGAATGGTGAACTACATCACCAAAATGGCAGAATTCAAGTCATGGGGAGCTGGAGTCAAACTGGACAGGGCTCTGGTCAGACCCCACCTTGAATACTGGGTCCAGTTCTGGTCACCCAAACGCCTGGGCAGCGCAGTAAAGAGCCACAATGCTGATTCACTCATGTCATGGATTCAAGTTATGAGGAAAGACTGGAGGGATAATAACAGAATATGCTGGAAATACTCAGCAGTTTCTGTGGAGAGAGGAACGAGTTAACATTTCAGCTCGATGGCCTTTCATCAGTCCAGTTTTGGTGAAAGATTGTCAGCCTGAAACATGAATGTTATTTCCCGTTACACAAATGCTGCCCTACCTGCTGAGTGCTTCAAACTTCTCCTGCTTTTATTTCAAATTCCTAGTATCTGCGGTATTTTGTATTTGGTGAAGACTGGAGGGGCTTGGGCATCTCACTTTGAAAGGAAGAGACTGAGAGGTGAGATTACAATGTGGATGTAACATTGTAAATGATATGGAAAAGGTTATATTGTAAGTAAACAGCGGGCACAGGAAAAGGATATTCAGGTCCAAACTATGAAACGCCACAGTAAGGCTGGTACCTGGAGATTCTGCTTCATGCAGAGTGGACCAACATTTGGAAGAAAGTTTCAGGCAAAGTGGTGGGAAGTGAATATCTTTAATCGCTTAGGAGGAAACAGTTAGATGCAGCAATGGGGAGAGTGTGGGGCTGATCGGGATAGATGAATTAAGGAAGGCTTACTTCCTCATCATTAAGTGTCTTGGGCCTGGGTTGTCTTTCTAAGTCCTTCTCCTGTTTGAGTTATTACATATATACACAGAAATTGATACTGAGGCCGTGCTAGTAAAACAGAATGCAATTAACGATGGAATAAATGTGCTGGAGAGGCCCAAGTTCTGTGTGGTTTTCCGTGGGATCCAAAATTTAGCCAGTTTCTGGGTGGTGCTGGGTGGAATGTGTGCACCCTTGATTTACAAATATTGGGTGTGAAATTGGTCCTGGGTCATAGTGCAAAATGGCCAATGATGGATCAGCCACTTATTGACAACCCATTTGATTTTCTTTCACATTGACTTCAATCATGACATCAGTCACTGCCAAGGCACTATTGTGGACCAAACTCACCCCATTCAATTGAGTTGAGTGACCACCAATCTCGTTGAGGGCTTCAAGTGACATCATTAATGGCAGCAAAAAGATTAATTACAGCTTGGACTTAACCCATCCTATCTTTGGTATTGTGCACACACTGGGGTAGATTTGGACCTTTGGCCAACTGCCTGTTTTGGTGATGAGGAGGCCAAATGCCACCCACTTCCCACCCACCGTTTTGAGGCCCCAGCCTCATTTAAATTCAACGGGCAGGCACTGGGATGCCAAGTAGGCATATCCTGCCACAGCTCGCCAGATTGAAGCCTGAAAACAGAGCTGGAGTTGCAGCTGGCAAGATAAATTGTGGGGGAGATGGTCCAAGGTGGCAGTGGCCAAGATTACTTCTGTGGGACCCCATAAGAGCATAAGAAATAAGAGCAGGAGTGTAGGCCTTTTGGCGTAATCAAAAAGATTATAGCTGTTCCTCTACCTCAACTATCTGCACTATTGCCACATCATTCAATTCCCTTGGTAGTCAATATAGATCTCTAACTTAAATATACTCAATGACTGACCATCCACAGCTCTCTGGGGTAGGGAATTCCAATGGCTCACAACTCTTTGAGTGAAGAAATTTCTCCTCATCTCAGTTCGAAGTGATCAACCTTTATTCTGAGGCTGTGACTGCTAGTTCGAGACTCCATTCCAGGGGAAACATCCTCCCAGTATCTAACCTGTCAAGCCCCTTAAGAACGCTATACACTTCAATTAGATCACTGCTCATTCTTTTAAATTCGAGGATATATAGGCCTAATCTACTTAATCTCTCCTCATAGGCCAATCATCTCATCCCAGGAATCAGTCTAGTGAATCTTCATTGCACTCCATCTAAGACAAGTATATTCTTCTTTAGGTAAGGAGACCAGAACAGTACACATTTCTCCAGGTATGGTCTCACAGAGGCCCTACGTATGTACAGTCAAACTTCTTTACTCTTATACTTCAGTTCCTCTATAATAGAAAATAACACTCTATTTGCCTTCCTAATTGCTTGCTGTAGCTGCATGTTAACTTTTGGTGATTCATGTACAAAGGCAGCCAGGTCCCTCAGAGTACCAGCATTTCCCAGTCAATTACCTTTGAAAAAGATGGTTTTTTTAAATTTTCCCCTCAAAGTAGATAACTTCACACTTCACCACATTCCATCTGCCATATTCTTATCCACTCACCCAACCTGTATATATCCCTCTGCAGCTTCTTTGCATCCCCCTCATCGCATACTCTCCCACCTAAGTTAGTATCAGCAACAAACCTAGATACGTTAAACCAGTTCCCTTATCTACATTATTAATTCTAAATAGATGAGGCCCAAGTATTGATCCCTGTGGTACCCTGCTGTTTACAGCCTGCCAACTCAAAAATGTTCCATTTATTCCTACTCTCTGTTTTCTATATTTTAACCAATCTTCAATCTGTGCTAATATTCAATCCCATGAGCCCTAATTTTGTGGAATAATGTCTTGTGTGATCTTCCTTCAGGTACCACGCCCTAAGAGGGCATTGGCAACCATGGCCTTCCATTGGATTGGTCCATGATCATTCTTGGCAAAGTACTGCAGGGATTTGCTGTTGCCTTCTGCAATATGACTGACCAGGAAACTCTCCCACTCTTACCACCTGCCATCAGGCATATTGGAAGGATTTATAGGCTGATAATTGGCCTGTTTGGCCACGTTATGAATGCACCTTCCATGGGCATCAAGTCCTGAAATGGGACTTGAACCCAGAGGTAGGGACACTACCACTGCGCCACAAAACCTCCTTCCATGATATTTTATTTGAATGCTTTTTGAAAATTCAAATATATTACATCTACTGGTTCCATCTGATCTACATCTACACCTAAGTTACATTCTCAGCAGATTTGTCAAACACAGTTCTCTTTCATAAATCTGTGTGGACTCTGCTCAATCTTATTATGAACTATGGTACATTCCTGTCCCTCTGAGGCCTACAAGACTTGCCTTTGAGTGAGCCTCATCTCCATTGCCAGTGGAACTGGTTACAGTGTGCACTGCATAGTCCCCAACTAGTTTTGACCAAAAAACAACAATCGGGATCCTGTTACCAACTTTGTTTATTTGAAGAGTGTTACGTTAAGGGGAGGTGATGGCGTAGTGGTATTGTTGCTGGACTAGTAATCCAGAGACCCAGGGGACCCAGGCTCTGGGGACCCGGGTTTGAATTCCTCCATGGCAGATGGTACAATTTTGAATTCAATAAAAATCTGGAATTAAAAGTCAAGCAACAGCCTGACATTGTCATCCTCACGGAAATATACCTTACAGATCCCACGATACTATTGTCGATTGTTGTAAAAACCCATCTGGTCAGGAAATCTGCTGCCCTTACCTGGTCTGGCCTACATGTGACTCCAGACCCACAGCAATGTGGTTGACTTTTACATGCCCTCTGAAATGGACTAGCAAGCCACTCAGTTGTATCAAACCGCTACAATGCCTCCAAAAAGAAATGAAACCAGACGGACCCGTCATCGACCTAAGCACCAGAAATGAAAATGGCAAATTCAGCCCTGTCAACCCTGCAAAGCCCTCCTTAATCTGGGGGCTAGTGCCAAAATTGGGAGAGCTGTCTCACAGCCTGACATAGAATCATACCTTACAGATCATGTCCCAGACATGACCACCATCACCATCCCTGAGTATGTCCTGTCCCACCGGCAGGACAGACCCAGCAGAGGTGGCAGCACAGTGGTATACAGTCAGGAGGGAGTTGCCCTGGAAGTCCTCAACATCAACTGCCATGAAGTCTCATGGCATCAGGTCAAACATGGGCAAGGAAGATTTGTGTGGATTACCACGTACCGCCCTCAGTGCTCCTCCATGTTGAACACCTCTTGGAGGAAGCACTGAGGATAATAAGAATGTACTGTGGATGGGGGACTTCAATGTCCACCACCAAGAGTGGCTCGGTAGCACCACCACTGACCAAGCTGGCCGAGTTCTAAAGGACATAGCTGCTAGACTGGGTCTGTGGCAGGTGGTGAGGGAACCAACAAGAGGGAAAATCATATTTGATCTCATCCTCACCAACCTGCCTGCCGCAGATGCATCTGTCCATGACAGTATTGGTAGGAGTGACCACCGTGGAGACGAAGTCCCGCCTTCACATTGAGGATACCCTCCATCGTGTTGTGTGGCACTACCACCATGCTAAATGGGATAGATTTTGAATAGATCTAGCAACTCAAGACTGGGCATCCATGAGGCGCTGTGGGCCATCAGCAGCAGCAGAATTGTACTCAACCATAATCTGTAATCTCATGGCCCGGCATATCCCCCACTCTACCATTACCATCAAGCCAGGGGATCAACCCTGGTTCAATGAAGAGTGCAAGAGAGCATGCCAGGAGCAGCACCAGGCATACCTAAAAATGAGGTGTCAACCTGGTGAAACCATACCACAGGACTACTTTGTGTGCCAAACAGCATACAGCATAAGCAGCAAGTGATAGGCAGAGCTAAGCTCTGCAGTCCTGCCACTCCATCCATGAATGGTAGTGGACAATTAAACAACTCACTGGAGGAGGAGGCTCCACAAATATCTCCATCCTCAATGATGGAGGAACCCAGCACATCAGTGCAAAAGATAAGGCTGAAGCATTTGCTACAATCTTCAGTCAGAAGTACCGAGTGAATGATCCATCTTGGCCTCCTCCGGAGGTCCCCAGCATCACAGATGTCAGTCTTCAGCCAATTTGATTCACTCCACGTGATATCAAGAAATGGCTGAAGGCACTGGATACTGCAAAGGCTATGTGCCCTGACAATATTCCGGCAATAGTACTGAAGCCTTGTGCTCCAGAACTTGCCGCGCTCCTAGCCAAGCTGTTCCAGTACAGCTACAACATTGGCATTTAACCAGCTATGTGGAAAATTGCCCAGGTGTGTCCTGTACACAAAAAGCAGGACAAACCCAATCCGGCCAATTACCGCCCTATCAGTCTACTCTCCATCATCAGTAAAGTAATGGAAGGGGTCATCAACAGTGCTATCAAGTGGCACTTGCTCAGCAATAACCTGCTCATTGACGCTCAGTTTAGGTTCCACCACGGCCACTCAGCTCCTGACCTCATTACAGGCTTGGTTCAAACATGGACAAAAGAGCTTAACTCCAGGGGTTAGGTAAGAGTGACTCCAAACCAAGGCTGCCTTTGACCTAATGTGACATCAAGGAACCCTAGCAAAACTGGAGTCAATGGGAATCAGGGGGAAAACTCTCCGCTGGTTGGAGTCATACCTAGCACAAAGGAAGATGGTTGTGGTTGTTGGAGGTCAGTCACCTCAGTTCCAGGACATCACTGTAGGAGTTCCTCAGGGTAATGTCCTCGGCTCAACCATCTTCAGCTGCTTCATCAATGACCTTCCTTCCAACATAAGGTCAGAAGTGGGGATGTTCGCTGATGATTGTACAATGTTCAACACCATTTGCAACTCCTCAGATACTGAATCATGTCCAAATGCAGTAAGACCTGGACAATATCCAGGCTTGGGTTGATAAGTGGCATGTAACATTTGCACCACACAAATGCCAGGCAATGACCATCTCCAACAAGAGAGAATCTAACCATTGCCCCTTGATGTTCAATGGCATTATTATCACTGAATCCCCCGCTATCAACATCCTGGGGGTTACCATTGATCAGAAACTGAACTGGACTAGCCATATAAATACTGTGGCTACTAAAGCAAGTCAGAGGCTAGGAATCCTGTAACGAGTAGCTCACCAACTGACTTCCCAAAGCCTGTCCGCCATCTACAAGGCACAAGTCAGGAGTGTGATGGAATACTCCCCACTTGCCCGGATGAGTGCAGCTCTCACAACACTCAAGAAGCTTGACACCATCCAGGACAAAGCAGCCCACTTGATTGGCACCACATCCACAAACATTCACTCCCTCCACCACCAACGCACGATGACAGCAGTGTGTACCATCTACAAGATGCACTGCAGGAATTCACCAAGGCTCCTTAGGCAGCACCATCCAACCCCACGACGACTGCCACCTAGAAGAATAATGGCAGCAGATAGATGGGAACACCACCACCTGGAAGTTCCCCTCCAAGCTACGCACCAACCTGACTTAGAAATATATCGCCGTTCCTTCACTGTCACTGGGTCAAAATCCTGGAACTCTCTTCCTAACAGCACTGTGGGTGTACCTACACCACATGGACTGCAGCGGTTCAAGAAGGCAGCTCACCACCACCTTCTCAAGTGCAATTAGGGATGGGAAATAAATGCTGGCCCAGCCAGCAAAGCTCACATCCCGTGAATGAATAAGAAAAAAAACTGTTTAAGATTTTATGCTAATTTTTGTTTTGCTATCATACAGAAAAAGTAAGCTCCTATTATATTCACTCCTACTGAAAATGGTTTCTCAGGATGTACCTGTCCTCTCTAATGTTCAATTACTACACAGGATTTGAGAAGGAGAAACTTTTATAAAGAGCAAACTAGGCATATTCTGTGAATGGCCAATAATGTTGTGAATCACACACAAACAACCTGGCAGTCATAGGCTTTTGAGGGCTGCTGATTTGTTCAGACTTCCTTTGTTTTTCATTAAGTTTATGTATCTTCCTTATCTGCCTTTTAATTGGTATCTTGCTTATTGTTCAGTTCTGAAATAATGCAGTCTTATTAATCTGAAAGTTGAAACCAGGTGGCAATGTGATGTATAATAAAAACAGAGAATGCTGTTCATACTCAGCAGGTCAGACAGCATCTGTGGAAAGGGAAACAGAGTTAACGCTCCAGATCAACAACTTTGTATCAGAAGTAGAAAAAATTAAAGAGGTGTTAAGTAGGTACAGAAACAGGGAAAATCAGGAGGGAAGAAAAGAACAAAATGGAAGTCCTGTGACAGGGTGGAAGGCGGGAAAGATTAAATAAGAAAAGGGATGATGGTGCAAGGCAAAAAGGGATGGTAATGGGATAAATATTGAAAAAAAATGGGTGTGTAAATGTGAAGAACAGAATCGTCACCAGCAGCTGGCTTCCAAAAAAAAAATGGGAGCAGTCGTTCTGATTTGGAATTGTGGAACTCAATGTTAAGTTCGGAAGGCTGTAAAGTGCCTCATCAAAAAATGAGGTGCTGTTCCTCGATCATACGTTGAGCTTCATTGGGATAGTGTAGGAGACCTGTGGATGCAGAGGTCAGAGTGGCTGCGGAGGCGGTGGGGGTGGGGAATTAAAATAACAGGTGTTGTAAATGCCTAGTTCATGGTTCATGTTAATATTTTAGAAGTAATTTTTAGCTCTGGGAGGATTAAAGTTTAACTGTACGAAATGGGATAAATGCAACTAAAGCAGCTTGAAGATTATTACACTTAAAAGGTTGGAGCCATGTTGACTTAAAAGGTTTACAGCTAGAAAGATCATAAAACAGAAGGTGATCTTACATAGCTGGAGAATTGGAGATGAGGTGTCTACACTGCTTGAAAAGAAATTCAGCCCAGCGAGTTGTTTTGTTTTGGGAATTAGAGGTACGGTTAATTTAAAAGCATTCAGTGAGCCCTGGAAGGCTACGTTGTCATGGAGATGGGGTGGAGTTTAAGAGAGTTCTAGAGTTCCAACTTATCTGTTTGTTTGCTGGGGAAGTGAGTGCTCTGTAACAGGGGAAAGGCCATCCTGAAAAGGTGCTGCTGTTAGCAGGCTCCAGGCAGCAAAAGTGTTCCTGTTGGCTGGCTTTGTGTAGTTGGGCCTCAGGACAAGTCCCAGGAGCCATTTGATAGCCCTGAGCTGTTAGAGATCAGGACGAGTCCTGCAAAGCTGAGAATGTGGCAGAAGACCACTGGCTCCCTGCTGGAAAGGGTTAGGGCTCAGAAGAAGCCCTGGAAGCCATTTATAGCTTGGTATAGCTGGGGAGATTGGAGATTGGTGAAATCTACATTGGCAGTGCCAAACCAGTGAAACTAACCAGCTAGTAAAGAGCTGAAATTGGGCCAATAAGTAGAGGCTGGAGTGCAGACTTGGAAACCCAGGGGACCGCAATCTCGGGAGTCGAGGTTTAAGCCCTGGGAGGTGTGCAGTCGTTGAGACTTAGAGTGGAGAGAATTCACAGGCTTGATCTTCGAAAGTGAAAAGTTTGGAAAATTTTGCTGAGAAATTTGTGGGATCTGTCTTGGTTGCATTTGCTAATTATTGTGCACTGTGGGGTGTTCGACCGCAGTTCATCTGTTAATTCACATGTACCTCATATTAATCCTGAATGTTAGAGTATAAGATAGATATTGTAAATCGTTTATCTTTTTATCGTTGTTTGTTCAAAATCCATGGAATCTTTTAGCAAGTGTCTTGAGTTTCAAACTTTTGTCTACTTTAAACAAAAGTTATTGGTCCCTAACTGGATCGTACCAAAAACTTGGGGATCTGGTCTAGAATCATAACACAGGCGACTGGCAGCTCAGGGTCTTGCTTGCGAGCTGATTGGATGTGGTCTGTAAAGCAATCACCCAATCTGCATTTAGTCTCCCTGACCACATCCTAAGCAGCAAATACAGTATGCATATGTTGATTCTTAACTTGTATTAAGCCACTTATAGTGGCCATGCTGGTGTTGACTAGATCCCTCAGCCACTATTGTCTAGCATATCAGCACACACTCTGCCTCTGTGTCAGCTCTTCTCACTGGGGGGCTGAATTCACCCCCAGGATTCTGAACAAAGACAGACGGCAATGAATGTAAGCGTGATAAAGAGATTTCCTTTGCGGTTTTATATACTGAATTGAATGCATACTGTGGAGGATTGCTTAAATTCCACCCCAGGTAACGTTTCTTCCTAAATCAAATACAGATTATTTGACGATAATGACACTGGAACAGTCACTTATGTCAAACATAACGAATATTTTGAAGCAATGCAATAAATCTTGTGAAGCATGATTGCTGAATGGCGGCTGGCTTCCTATGTTCCTAGGGAATGCTGCTGATTAACAGTTAAGGCCCTTCAGTATGTTACCAATTTATATAAGCCACAAGCTGACAGATGTGATCAGTAAGAGTATTATGGACGCTTTTTAGAAATTGTGGCTTTGTTTTCTGTTAGTTCAGAATTATCGAGGCCATTAGCAAACCTCAGTCTGAAACCATTAATGCCTGTGTTTCAACACAAGCATTAACAAAGACAAACAGGGCGTCAGAATCATTGGTTGCCAGTGCTGTTGCATAGCAACATCAAAATGTCGTCTGCTGCTCCAGTCATTAGGTAAAATTAATGCTGCGTGCATCTTTGACAACATTGCAGTCAGGCAGGCATGGTTAAAGGGGCACTGTTCTCATTGTTAAGTAGGAGAAAATCAAAGCTCTGTGTATATCTATGCAAATCTCTTCACTCCATTAGAGCTGTGAAACTCTGCTTAGTGATCTCGGATAGCCCTAGAAGTTTCTACAACAAAGTCTTCATTTATATAGCACTTTAATGTAATAAAACATTCTAATTTGCTGCACAGAAATGTAAGCAGGTAGAAAGTTGACACCTTGTGAAAGAAAGAGGACAGTACAACAGGTGACTAGAAACAATATCTAAGCGGTGGGTTTTAAGGAGCATATTAAAGGAGGTATAGAGGCAGAGAACTTTGGGGAGGGAATTCCAGAGCTTGAAGTCCAGGTAGATGAAGGCTTGGCGATCAATGGTGGGGCAAAGGAAGTCATGGATGCTCAAGAGAGCAGATTTGGAGGAATGCAGGATCTCAGAGGATTGTAGGGCTGGAGGAGGTTACAGGGATATGGAGGGGTGAGATGGAGATGGAACACCAGGCTTGGAATTTTGGATTTGAGGCATTTGCGATTGGATCATCAGCTGTTTTCAGTTACTGGCAGGGTGGTACAGAGAGGCACTTATGGGATTTTTTTTTTCAACCTTAATACCTGGGTCTGAGGTTTCACCATTGGTACCTGGACCCAAACGCTCAGGAATATTCATCTGACATTCCTCCACTCGTTATCTTAGTGGAAACTCAAACCCATTTATTTTGAACTGGCTAATGGCTCCTCTGAAAGAGAAACGGAAAAGAATTTCAGACAAAACCATTAAGCATTTGTCTGTTAGCATTACTAATCTTGGGGCCTTAATATTTCAAGAAAGTTTGCATAGCTCTGTTAACCAGTGAATAACCCTGCTGAGGCATCAGAGGATCTTGCTGGTTTGTTTTGAAGGAGGGAATATATGTCTAAACAAGGTGACTTTAAAACCATCAAAACATCTCTTGCTAATTCTGCTGCTTGAGGGGGTTAGCCAAGTGGCTTCCTTATGTGTAAAAGTGGACTTGAATTCAAATCCCGCCTCCACAGTTTGAGAATTTGAATTCAGTTTTAAAAAAAATATTGGAATTAAATTTCTGATATCGGTAAAAGTGACTGTGAAGCTGCTATATTGTCATAAAAACCTAACTGGCTCAATAATGTCCTTTTGGGTGGGAAACCTACCTTCCTTATCCAGTCTGCTACACGTGACTCCAATCTACTACCAAACTGACCAACTCTAAATTGCCTCTGAAGTGGCCTAGCAAGCTACTTAGTTGTCTCAAATTTCTACAATTCAGCAGCTCAAGAAGGCAGCTCACCACCACCTTCTCAGGGGCAACTAGGGATGGGTAATAATTGTTGGTCTTGCCCTTCCTCCTACACCCCAGAATAAAGAACTGCTGAGTGATTTTATGCTTCCTAAAATAAGTTGATGCTGAACATTTATAAGTCAGTGCTTGGACCTCAGCATAGTTCTCAGCACCACACTTTGGGAAGGATGCCAAATTTGCCTTGGGTTAGGGATACATAGGAGATTTAGAGGAATTCTCCCCAGGATATAGGATTTCCATTATGTGGAGAGACTAGAGAATCCAGAATTAGTCTCCTGAGAGAAGAGCAGGTATGGGGGAGGTGAAGTAGTGGTGTTCAAAATTAGGAGGGGTTTTGATAGAATAAGTACTATAAGGAGAAACTGTTGCCACTGGCAGAAGGGTTGGTGACCAGAGGATGCAGATTTAAGATAATTGGCAAAAGAACCAAAGGAGACATCAGGAGAACTGCTTTTTCTATGCACCAAGCTGTTTATGGTCTGGAATGCACTGCCTGAAAGGGTGGTGGGCAATAGTAACTTTCAAAGGGGAACTGGATAAATATGTAAAAAGAAAAAGAAAATTCAAGGCTGTGGGGAACGAACTGGGCTGTGGGCCTCATTGGATAGCTCTTTCAAAGAGCCAGCACAGAAAGGATGGACCAAATGGCCTCTTCTGTGCTGCAACATTCTATGATTCTAAGTCTTTCAACCAAGGATAAAAATTACAATCTAGAAACGTTGATGGTGATATTGGTTGAGGTATAAATATTAGCCAGGACACTATGCACAACTTCCCTGCTCTTCTTTGAAATAGTACCAAGGGATCTTTCATGTCCTACCAGGAAGGCAGATGGGGCCTCAGTTTAATGTCTCATTCAAAAGACAGCACCTTTGTCAATGCTGCACTTCTACTGCGCTGCATTGGGAGTGTCAGCCTAGATTTTGTACTCAGGTCTCTAGAGAGGGACTTGAACCCTGACTCAGAGGCAAGATTGTCATCCACTGAGCCAGGCCTTGTCAGGGGTCTGCTGGATCTGAAACCGGGTTCTAATGAAGGACAGTGACTAAAATGCTAACTCATCGCTTCTCACCACAAATGCCGTTGCCAGCATATTCTGTTTCTTATAGTAAAATCCCAGTACCTGCAATATTTTTCTCTTTCTTTGTGTTAGATCACTCCTCACAGGCCCAGGGATGTAGACAAACAGACCATCCGGTTATCTGGTCCATTCCACATGAGCCTCCTCCCACCTCAGCCCATCAGCATAACGCCCTGCACCGTTCTGGTGTGTGTGTGTGGCTTCTCCTTAAATGCACCGAATCCAGACGGAAAAATATGATACCAACTATTCCACGTTACTTTCTGTTTCAGGATCTGCCCGTCTCTCTCTCTAATTTTAAAGCTTGTTTTGCATCAGTAACAAACTATAATAAGTGAGTGTGGCAGACTCCAATTTTTATCCGTGCTAGCAGACTTCCTATCTCTCACTGGGTCAGATGATGCACTGTTTTATAAGGATAGAAGCGTTACACGATGGGCAGGATTTTGCCCTTGGTGGGGATACTCAGCAGGGATGGGGAACCGCCTGCCCGCGATCAGCACCACACCGCGATTTTACTTGGGCAGGCCAATTAAAGTCTGCCCAGCATGGAATGCGAGTGGCAGGTGGGTGGGGGGGAGAGGAGTGCAAGAGGGCCTAGCGCCAACTACGCGCATGCGCACGAAAGAGCGCTTCAGTCTCCCTGAAGACACGGAGCTGCCTCAGGGAGATGAAGCAAGCGCTGTTTAAAAAAAATAATGAACAAAATAAAAAAAATGTCATAAAACATGTCCGCTCATGTGACTCTGTCACATGAGCAGGGACAAGTTTTTAATTCAAGTGTAAAATTTTTATTTTGTTTTTATTTGCTTTAGGAAGCCTCATCCCACCCGTGGATGAGGTTTCCTAAAAAGTGCAAAGGCTGCTTGGCGTTTTGGCCTGCCCGCCAACAGTAAGGTTGGACGGGCAGTGTAGAGTTAAATTTAATTACCTTTTTAATGGCCTTTTAATTGTCGAACGAAATATCGCGGGATACGCGATGGCGTCAGGATGCTCGCCCGATGTCATCGCGCGTCACTTTACGCTTGGCCGGGTCGGGTGCACGCCCACCTGCCGAGCTCAATATTCTGCCCTATATAAAACACAAGGTATAATTTTGTTAGGACTGTGGAGCTGTTTCCCTTTTCAGACCACAAAATCTAATTATTGACTAGCCATAGCCCGGCCAGACTGTTGCTGGATGATATGGTGCAGGGTGAAGTCAATCAGTGTAATAGCTGGATGATACTGGCAGGGTGAGGTCAAGGTTAATCAGAGTATAATTGCCTGATGACACTATGCAGGACAAGGTCAGTCAGAGTATAATTGCTTGATGATACTCTTTCGAGTTATCAACAGTCACAGATTGCAACTCTTTTGAGTACAATCACAGTTATTGGTTTCCGGGAGTGGGACATGAACCCACAACCCTCTGATTCAAAGGCGAGGGTGCTATGAAAATTGCTTGATGATACTGTGCAGTGTGAGGTCAGTCAGTGTACTGTAATTGCTGGATGATACTGTGCAAGGTGAGATCCTCCTCAACCATAGGGAATTCCCATTCCTCTGTAGAGTTCCCCATCTCTCTGTGAGGAAATGGATTCTAAAGGCAAAGCTGAAAAAGAACCCTGAGTGGCAGGCAGTGAGGTAATCTCAATCTCCTCTCTCTCTCAGCTGACTAAATTACTGTTTGTGCAGAAAAACCTTAAAAACGTTCACTGATTAGAAAATTTCCAGGACTTTTTCCTGATTACGTAGAGATGGCCGAGTTCAGTTGGGCACTATAAGGAGAGGTGCCTTTTGAGTTATTGATGAGATTGCACAGTTCTCTCTAGGGGCTCAGGTGAAGCAATATTCCCTTGGATGAAGCAGTCGGTGGCTGTGAATCTATACCAGCAATGACAGGAGAAAATTAGAGTAAGAAGGCACTGTTCTTAACTTAAAAAATGGAACCCTTGTGTTTGTTGTGTAAAAATGAACATTTTTATTTCACTTTTTTAAACAATGCCTTTTTATTTAGTTTCTGATTAAAGGCATGCCTGGGAGTCCTGATCGGCACATTGTTCCCTGAAATAAAAATGAAGACCAATGTGTTTAAAGCTGCGACATTGGGGAGCTAAGAACCAGAAATTGGCTTCTCCTCCTTTCCTTTAGCAGGGGTTGTGATTCTCAAACTATCCATACCCCTGCAGCATGCAAATTTAGTGCACCCACCTCAGCTGCACCACTGCAGCGTCTGGTCGAGCAGGCTCCACACTGCTGTCATCTTAGTGTTACCTCTGCGCTCAGCAGCAAGCCAAGTAGCATTGTTTAGGTACCACATTGGTATAGTCAGCCTGACCTTCATAAAGGCAGGCTGCCCCTCCTAAAGGGAAGCTGTACTGAATATTATTACTGCAATTTCAATGATGGCAAAGAGACCACCAGGGCAGAGTCTGGGTGTCTGGGGGATAAATGAAGCACTGGAGCCAGGTGGGCAGGAGGAGAGAGGCCATGGATCCACAACAGGCCAAGGACTATCTTCAGAAAGGAGTGAGAATAGGTGACCAGGGACCACAATACAAATATGAACATGAGGGTAGATAGCTGCGAAAGTCTGCAAGTTATGTGTTTTTGTTGTTACTGTACCTTGTGTTCTTTTAAAGACATTGGGCTGAATCTTCTGGCTGATGTGCGGGTGGTGGAGCCCACCTGTCAGCGCTTAAAATGTCGCGCGAGCGTCCCGATGTCAGCGTGCGGCATCGCGATATTTAGGTGGGTGGGCGCGCTATGCAGCGGGACGCGCGCCCGCCCGCCATTAATTAAAGGCCTCGTTAAGGCCATTAACTCGGCAATCGATGCCGATTTTGAGGGGCCCGTGCGAACTTAGGTTCAGCGCATGGGCCCAACGGGCAGGCGGGTAAGATACTTTTTAACAAACCTCATCCACGGGCGGGATATGTGGGCTCAGAGGGGTTGTTAATGTTTTTTCTGAAGTATTTAATGCAGAAAGTGTTTTAAACTTGCCTGTGTGATTGTTACCAGTTCAGATCGATTTCCAACAGCTTTCTCTGTGCTTTGAAGCTTCAGCTCAGCTCTCTGTAGACAGTAATCTCTATCGGGCCTGCAGCTTTCTGGAGGCCTCAATTTAGCCTGGGTATGGGTTTTGACATCTCCACTGGAGGCAGCTCCTCTGAGGAGGAAGGGAGGAATAGAATAAGGAGGAGGCCAGGAGTGGACAATCAGCCTCCAGGGGAGCCACCTTTGGGAGGCCAGGCGCAGGCACAAGGGGCACAGGGCCAAGAGATTGTCCAAGGTGGAAGGGGCCGCAGAAGACGCCACTATCCTGCTGCCAGGGTTTACAGGCGGCGAAGCAGCTACCTCAATATGACTGAGGTCCAGTGCCGAAGGAGGATCCATCTGTCAAGGGAAACAGTCAACTATATCTGTCAGATGATTGGCCCTGAGATCTCCCCTAACTGTGTGGGTGGACACCCCATGCCAGTGGCTCTGAAGCTCACAGTTGCCCTCCACTTCTATGCCTCTGGCTCCTTCCAGGGCTCGGTGGGTGATCTTTGTGGTGTCTCCCAATCAGCTGTCCACTTGTGTCAAGCACATACAGATGTTCATTGACCTTCATCCACTTCCGCTGTGACCAGGCCAGCCAGGCACAGTGAGCCAGAGGCTTCGCGGCCATTGCTGGCTTCCCCCATGTCCAGGGTGCTATAGACTGTACACATGTGGCCATCAAGGCACCAGCAGGTGAGCCTGGTGCCTTCGTCAACAGGAAGGGCTTCCACTCCATGAACGTGCAGATAGTGTGTGATCACAGGATGCAGATTCTACAAGTCTGTTCAAGGTACCCAGGCAGCTCCCACGACACCTACATCCTCAGACAC
The DNA here is from genome assembly GCF_964194155.1 of Cetorhinus maximus. Taxonomy (NCBI): domain Eukaryota; kingdom Metazoa; phylum Chordata; class Chondrichthyes; order Lamniformes; family Cetorhinidae; genus Cetorhinus; species Cetorhinus maximus. Next base: position 16,514,491 of record NC_135894.1, on the reverse strand, counting down.
TCCCAGGTGCCGGAGCTCTTCAGTGCTCCAGCTCGGCTGGATGGTTGGTTGCTGGGTGACAAGGGCTATCCCCTCAGAAGGTGGCTCATGACGCCTCTCCACCATCCAAGAACAGAAGCTGAGGAGCGCTACAATAGGAGCCAGGGCACCACAAGGGCTGTGGTGGAGAGAACCATCAGTCTTCTCAAGATGCGCTTCCGATGCCTGGACCGCTCAGGGGGCGCACTCCAGTACCCCCCAGATTGTGTCTCTCTGATAGTGGCAGCATGCTGCGCTCTGCACAATCTTGCGCTGGAAAGGGGGGATGCAGTTGACGATGAAGACCTTGACGCCCTGGATGAGGCTGCACATGATGAATCCAGCAGGGCCTCAGGGGATGAGGAAGTACAGGGCGATGATGAGGGGCAGCACGCCGACCCGCTACTACACCAAGGAGGCAGGGACACCCGGGACAATTTAATCCAATGAACCTTCAGTGAGCTCCACACACATGGATCAGCAGGAGCAGCCTTGCCTGGCGCTTCCACACGTGGCACTTAGTTGGTACATCTTTCACCTCATCAGCTGCAACTAAGGGCTTAGTACAGAAACATCAATGTCCACTCAAACACTCATGAGATGTCTGTGAAACATACAAATGTACCACAAAGGAAACACCCTCAGCCATGGTCAGAAAAGTGGACTTATTGTCACCAAAATAAACAACAAACATCGCTCTGACGCTGATAATGAAACATTCCCTAATCTAGGACCAACACAAAATCACCAGTGACATACCCGTGGAGTGCCTAACGTGCCTTATGCTTTCGTTTACGGATGCTACGTCTAGGTGCCACCCCATCGCTCGGAGTGGTTTGTGAGACAGCCTGCTGACTCTGCTGTCCTGTTGGCCTCGATGACCTTGGCGGGCGTCCTCTGGCCTGTGGAGCCTGTGCTGGCCCCGCCTGGGAGGGAGTGGCCAGTTCCAGAACTGGCACCTTCCCAGTTGTCGCAGCCTCAACGGATGCAACGGTCACTGGCAGAGGGTCGGAGGAGCTGCTGCCCTCATCCGGAGCGCCCTGAGAGGAGCTCACAGTGACGACAGGCAGCTGCTGCGCCGACATGAGGTCACATTGGACCTCCCTGCTCACCTCAGATGCATGGGCACCGAGTGGCGACACTTGGTGCCCAGAACATCTCCCACATTGGGAATGATCACCTGTGCCCATTAGCGCTGTGAGGGTTTGCAGGTCAGAGCGTAACCCAATCAGAAGAGTCTCAATCCGATCGAAGCCCCTCTCCATGAGAGTCGCCAATCTCTCAGTGGAGGAAGCCGGAAGCTCTGTCCTGAGGTTCATGCCATCGCTGACACTCTGCCTGGATTCCTCCATCGCAGAGACCAACTGAAGCACACTCTCATGCAACCCTGCCAGATGCTCCCATGCACCCGGCCGCTTGTCCTGCAGCTGCTGCACTGGTGACATCTCCAGAGGCAAATCATCACTGCCAGACTCAGCATGTGCCTGGTCCCCTGCAGCCCTCCGGCTGCTGACGCCATCGGCACTCTCTGCCCGTGCCATCTCCTCCAGCGATCGTGAAGTGCCCTCTCCACTGTGCCCCAGGACACTAGCTGACGTCATAATCCCCACCGCAGTGTTTGTCACTGCGCTGGTGCCTGGCTGGCTGAAATCATGTGCCGCAAGTTGCATGTTTTGGCCCTCAGATGTGATGGGGGGGCTCTGGACGTGTTGGGGGCGGCCATGCGATGGTGATGCTGAAATTAACAATAAGGACAGTGCATCATTTAGTGTTCAGTCCGTAACACCTTTCATCCCTTTCCCCCCCCAGCCTCATAAGTCACTCACCCTTCAAGAACCTAAGGAGACGAACATTGGTGGGGTGGTAAATAGTCAAGAGGAGGCCCAAACATTACACCCACATACAGACAGGCTGGTCAGATGGCCTAAGGAATGCCACATGGAATGTTATGTGGATAAGTGTTCGGTTAAGCACTTGGGCAAGACAAGCAAGGTACAGGAATATATGAGTAATGGTGGGACCGTGGGAAGCCACGACGATTACAGGGACCTTGCTGGGCAGAACCGTTAAGTTAGCAGAACAGCAACATAAGGCATTTAATAAGGTCGAAGCCAGACTTGCCTTTATTAGCCGAGGAATAGAATGTAGGAAAAGGGAGGTCATGTTGCAAGTGCAGAAAACGCTGTCGAGGCCACATCTGTACTCCTGTGTCCAGTTGTGACCTGCGCTTCATGGGAGGGATGGCATTGGAGTGGGGAGAGTGTAGAGGTACCTGACCTGGATGCATGCTGGCCTGGAGAGTTGGAGTTGTGAGGAAACATTGCGTACACCTGCGACATTTGCCGTGGAGCACAGGAGATTGACAGGTCACATTATTGACCTTCATACTGTTGAGGGGCATAGACTGGGTGGGCAGAAAGCAACATCTCCCCTTGGTACAGGGATGAGTAATGTGGTGGCATTTATTTAAGTTGAGTGCCATGAGGTTGACAGGTGAGGCGCTGAGGACCTTTTGGACAGAGTAATGTGGGACGCACTGGCTGAAAGGGTGGTGTTAGGCCATGGGGATAGTGGTCACAAATGGGATAAGGCGACTTTGGAAGGTGCTAGAGACGCACATCCTCAAGGGGCCGAGGGACCTTTGTGTATGACGCACACGTCTGACTGTATCAGTCTGTGAATGAGCAGTGTTGCTGCATTAACGATTGCAGCAACCATCAGTGCTTTGGATGGTGGGGAGACAGAGCGGATGGGACTGTGGCCCTCAAATACCTGTCCGCTGAACCCCAGCCTCGCCAACACCTGCCGCCCTGGCCGCCTGCCTCCTCCCCATCTCCATGGGCTGCTCCTCATACGTGGTGAGGTGCTGCAGCACGGTGTGCCCACCACCAGTCCGCTGGCGCTCCCTCAGAATGTGCTCTGTTTTTGCCTGCAGAACAGAGAAGAGGATTTATTGGGGCTGATCGCTAATGTACTCTGCACGCGCATGCCGCACCCCAACCACAGTGGCCCATCTGAGGCCTCCAGCGGCTCCTGTCCACACTACTGGTGATCAGTCCCCAGAAGATAGTACGGCTGCTCCCAACCCCCTCCCCCAACGGACACCTTGGACACATTCGGCCTCCATCACTTTGAATAACACATGGGTCTTAGCGCCCATGGCAAGGAGGCGCAACTAGGTGCGGCGCTGAGGCCAGCAGATGGCTCTTGGCCACGACACCTTGAGGCTCCCCTTCCACCATCTCATCACCACCAATATGACACGTGTTGGAGTTCTGAGTATGTGTCTAGCTGCCTCCCCTGCAGGTTACCCCCAGACTACTCAAATGCCACAAACACCAACATATGCTGCGGGAAGAACCCATCTTCTCCTCACCCACTAAGGCTGATGTAAGCATGGTCACTATCTGTTTGCCCACCCAGCGTGCACCAAATGCCCATTGCAGTAACGACACTAAGACATGGGGGGGTGGGGCTCATAGGCTCAGCCTACCTGCTGGGTAAAACGGCCAAGGCCGACATGGTACTCACCCTTTCAGAGCGCAACAAATCATTGAAGCGCTTGCGGCACTGCGTCCTGTTGCGCCGCACATCGTCATGGGCGCTTACAGCCACCGCCACCTCCTGCCATGCCTGCCTGGTGACGTGGGGGGGCCCTCCTCCTCCCCATCATCTGGATACAAAATATCCCGATGGTTGGACACCTCTTCGAGGACGACAGCAAGGCAGGCACCAGAGAACCGAGGGGCACAGTGGCCCCCCCCGCTGGCCTATCCTGCAGCCTGCCCCCCCTCCTCCTGCTCCTGTGTCCTCAAACCAGCATGTCCTTCTCTATGAGTGGCCATGGTGAACTGCCTCAAGCAGGCTGCCTGGCCACTGTTTATACAGACTGCCAGTTCCCCATTGGAACCGGCGGTCTGAACACACCCGCCACCGATTCGAATTTCACGGGAGTCGCAAACCCGCTGGGCGGGCCTTAATTGGCCCACCCGCGCAAAATGGCGGCGCGGCCCGTTTCAGCGGCGGCGATCGGCTGCCCGGCCACCACCGAGTCAGTCGGGCCCGCCCGTCAAGGGCAAAATTCTGCCCATTGAATTTCTCTGAGAATGCTGCTGGACCCTGTTAATTTGGCCCCCTGCATTGCTTCACCCTGACACCATATTTACCCCTATGCCACAAGAGACATATAGCGACATATAGTAAAAACAAAAACAAAAATACCTGGAAAAACTCAGCAGGTCTGACAGCATCTGCGGAGAGGAGCACAGTTAACGTTTCGAGTCCGTATGACTCTTCAACAGAACTAAGGAAAAATAGAAGAGAGGTGAAATATAAGCTGGTTTAAGGGGGGTGGGACAAGTAGAGCTGGAGAGAGGGCCAGTGATAGGTGGAGATAACCAAAAGATGTTATAGACAAAAGAACAAAGAGGTGTTGAAGGTGGTGATATTATCTAAGGAATGTGCTAATTAAGGGTAGAAAGCAGGACAAGCAAGGTACAGATAGCCCTAGTGGGGGTGGGGTGGGGGGAAGGGATCGAAATAGGCTAAAAGGTAGAGGTAAAACAATGGATGGAAATACATTTAAAAATAATGGAAATAGGTGGGAAAAGAAAAATCTATACAAATTATTGGAAAAATGGGGATCGGAAAGGGGAGGGAGATGGAGGAGAGAGTTCATGATCTAAAATTGTTGAACTCAATATTCAGCCCGGAAGGCTGTAAAGTGCCTAGTCGGAAGATGAGGTGCTGTTCCTCCAGTTTGCGTTGAGCTTCACTGGAACATTGCAGCAGGCCAAGGACGGACATGTGGGCATGAGAGCAGGGTGGAGTGTTGAAATGGCAAGCGACAGGGAGGTCTGGGTCATGCTTGCGGACAGACCGAAGGTGTTCTGCAAAGCGGTCACCCAGTCTGCGTTTGGTCTCTCCAATGTAGAGGAAACCGCATTGGGAGCAGCGAATGCAGTAGACTAAATTGAGGGAAGTGCAAGTGAAATGCTGCTTCACTTGAAAGGAGTGTTTGGTCCCTTGGATGGTGAGGAGAGGGGAAGTAAAGGGGCAGGTGTTACACCTTCTGCGGTTGCATGGGAAGGTGCCGTGGGAGGGAGTTGAGGTGTAGGGGGTGATGGAGGAGTGGACCAGGGTGTCGCAGAGGGAACAATCCCTGCGGAATGCCGCCGGGGGGGTGAAGGGAAGATGTGTTTGGTGGTGGCATCATGCTGGAGTTGGCAGAAATGGCGGAGGATGATCCTTTGAATGTGGAGGCTAGTGGGGTGATAAGTGAGGACAAGGGGGACCCTATCATGGTTCTGGGAGGGAGAGGAAGGTGTGAGGGCGGTTGTGCGGGAGATGGGCCGGACACGGTTGAGGGCCCTGTCAACCACCGTGGGTGGAAAGCCTCAGTTAAGGAAGAAGGAAGACATATCAGAGGAACTGCTTTTGAAAGTGGCATCATCAGAACAGATGCGACGGAGGCGAAGGAACTGAGGGAATGGGATGGAGTCCTTACAGGAAGCGGGTGTGAGGAGCTGTAGTCGAGGTAGCTGTGGGAATCGGTAGGCTTGTAATGAATATTGGTGGACAATCTATCATCAGAAATTGAGACAGAGAGGTCAAGGAAGGGAAGGGAAGTGTCAGAGATGGACCATGTGAAAATGATGGAGGGGTGGAAATTGGGAGCAAAATTAATAAATTTTTCCAGGTCCCGACGAGAGCATGAAGCAGCACCGAAGTAATCATCGATATACCAGAGAAAGAGTTGTGGGAGGGGGCCGGAGTAGGACTGGAACAAAGAATGTTCCACATACCCCATAAAGAGACAGGCATAACTGAGGCCCATGTGGGTACCCATAGCCACACCTTTTATTTGGAGGAAGTGAGAGGAGTTAAAGGAGAAATTGTTCAGTGTGAGAACAAGTTCAGCCAGATGGAGGAGAGTAGTGGTGAATGGGGAGTGTTCGGGCCTCTGTTGGAGGAAGAAGCTAAGGGCCCTCAGACCATCCCGGTGGGGGATGGAGGTGTAGAGGGATTGGACGTCCATGGTGAAGAGGAGGCGGTTGGGGCCAGGGAACTGGAAATTGTTGATATGATGTAGGGTGTCAGAGGAATCACAGATGTAGGTGGGAAGGGACTGGACAAGGGGAGAGAGAATGGAGTCAAGATAGCAAGAAATGAGTTCCGTGGGGCAGGAACAGGATGCCACGATCGGTCTGCCGGGACAGTCCTGTTTGTGGATTTTGGGTAGGAGATAGAAGCGGGCTGACCGAGGTTGGGAGACTATCAGGTTGGAAGCTGTGGAAGGAAAATCTCCAGAGGAGATGAGGTCAATGACAGTCCTGGAAACAATGGCTTGATGTTCAGTGGTGGAGTCATGGTCCGGGGGAGGTCGGAGGAAGTGTCTGCGAGTTGACACTCAGCCTCTGCGAGGTAGAGGTCAGTGCGCCAGACAACAACAGCACCACCCTTGTCAGCGGGTTTGATGACAATGTCAGAGTTGGACCTGAGAGAACGGAGTGCAGTAAGTTCAGAGAGAGACAGGTTAGAGTGGGTGAGAGGAGCAGAGAAATTGAGATGACTGATGTCACACCGACAGTTCTCAATGAAAAGATCAAGAGAAGGTAAGAATTCAGAGGGAGGGTCCAGGTGGAGGGAGAATATTGGAGGTGGGTAAAAGGATCCATTGAACGGGGAGAGGACTCCTGCCCAAAGAAGTGAGCATGGAGAGGAAGGCGGCGGAAGAAGAGTTCAGCATCATGCCGAGCCCGAAATTCATTGAGATGAGGGCGTGAGGGTATGAAACTGAGTCTTTTGCTGAGCACCGAACGTTCAGCATCAGAGAGGGGAAGGTCAGGGGGTATAGTGAATACACGGCCGGGGCTGGGATTGGAAGACGGGATGGGGACAGAGGGACAGGCAGGGGTGGAGGGTCCTGGATGGGTGTTGGTGTCGATGAGTTGTTGGAGCTTGCGTTCTTTTGCACCTGAAAGAAAGAGACAAAGTTTCTTGTTGAGGCGTCGGATGAGATGAAGAATAAAATGAAACTGGGGGCACGCGCAGCTTAGAAATAGGGTGCGTCAGTGCTGCTGGAGGGAGAGGTTGAGGGAGAGGGAGAGAGACATATAGTGTTTGTCCCCACTCTGCTGGTGCCTGGGTGAGCTGATGATAACACCCCATCAATGTGGTCATCTGCTGCTGTTTCATTTTTCTTAGTTATTCATTCATGGGAGGGATGTGAGCATCTCTGGACAGCAGCATTTGTTGCCCATCCCTAATTGCTTGAGAAGGTGATGACGAGTCACCTCCTTGAACCACTGTAATTCAAGTAGTGCAGATACACCCACTGTGCTGTTAGGAAGTGAGTTCCAGGATTTTGGAACAGTGATATATTTCTAAGTCAGGATGCAGTGTGGCTTGGAGAGAGGCTTGAGAGAAGATTTCCCATGTGCCTGGTACCCTTGTTCTTCAAGGTGGTAGAGTTCATGGGTTTGGAAGGTGTTGTCTGAGTTGCTGCAGTGCATCTTGTAGATGGTGCACACTGCTGCCGCTGTGCATCGGTGGCGGAGGGAGTGAATATCGAAGGTAGTAGATGTGGTGCCAATCAAGCAGGCTGGTTTGTCCTGCACGGTGTCCAGCTTCTTGAGTGTTGTGGGAGCTGCACTCATCCAGGCAAGTGAAAGTATTCCATAACACTCCTGACTTGTGCCTTGTAGATGGTGGACAGGCTTTGGGCAGTCAGGAGGTGAGTCACTCGCTGCAGAATTCCTAACCTCTGACCTGCTCTTGTAGCCACAGTATTTATATGGTTGGTTCAGTTATTTCAGGACAATGATAACCCCCAGGATGTTGATAGTGGGGGAATTCAGTGATGGTAATGCCATTGAATATCAAGGGAAGATGATTAGATTCTCTTCTGGTGGAGATGGTCATTGCCTGGAACTTGTGTGGCACAAATGTTACTTGCCAGCCCAAGCCTGGATATTGTCCGTTTCTTGCTGCATATGGACATGGGCTGCTTCAGTAGCTGAAGAGCTGGACCATTGTGCAATCATCAGCGAACATCCCCACTTCTGACCTTATATTAGAAGGAAGGCCTTTGAATCAGTTGAAGACAGTTAGGCCTAGGACACTACCCTGGGGAACTCCTGTAGTGATGTCCTGGGGCAGAGGTGATTGATCTGCAACAACCACAACCTTTGTGCTAGGTATGACTCCAGCTAGTAGTGAGTATTCCCCTTCATCCTCATTAATTTCGATTTTCTCAGGGCTCTTTGATGCCAAACTCTGTCAAACGTTGCCTGATGTCAAGTACTGTTACTCTCACCTCACCTTCTGAGTTCAGCTCTTTTGTCCATGTTTGGACTAAAGCTGTAATGAGGTCTGGAGCTAAGTGGTCCTGGCAGAAACCAAACTGAGCATCAGTGAGTAGGTTGATGCTGAGTAAGTGCTGTTTGATAGCACTGCCAATGTTATCTTCCATCATTTTGCTGATGATCAAGTGCTGTTACTCTCACCTCGCCTTTTGAGTTCAGCTCAAAACTGATAGACCGGTAATTGGCTTTATTGGATTTGTCCTGCTTATTGTTGACAGGACATACCTGGGCAATTCTCCGCAATGTTGAGCAGATGCCTGTGTTTTAGTTATACTGGAACAGCTTGGCTAGGAGTGTAGCTAGTTCACTTTTTGTAACTTTTACTTTAACACAAGTAAGAATTAATGTAAATTAAATATAAATTAACAGGCAAACGAACTATAGTCAGTTCATTTCAGTCAGTATGAACTATAAATTACACATGGAATAGGCGGATGCCACAAAGACTATCTCACAAATCTTACAGGCAGTCCGAACATCTACATGGTCCCAGTTTCAACTGCACAGTTCATCCAAGCAGAATTTCATTCCTTTTCCTCCAAGGATGTAGCCGATTCTCCGCAGGCAACAGCTACCGTGTAACAGGCTTTCGCCCGTGCAGTCTTCCCCATATGGCGCATTTCCTTCTGGGACCTTCTCAACTCTTCTCTCCAGCTCTCCTGTTTCTCTTTCTATCTGCGAGCACATGGCCTCTGTATTTTAAATTCTTTCCTCTTGGTACTGCTTCCAGGTCAAGGGTCACCAGGTCACATGGACTAGTTTTTCTTATGATCCAAAAATTGTAACTGATCCCTTTATAAGCGATGTAAACTCTTAAAACTCCTTTCCAAACATTTTTGAAAACAATTACAAATTTTCCTTGCTGTTCTGCTTCAGGCAAAGATCATCACAGTAGAGGCTTTAAAAGACTTGGGTATACTAATCAGTTATATAACAAAAGGTTGAGTTGACAAGTCGAGATGCTGGTCCTTCAGTCAGCAGCAGTAGTCAGCCCTTCCTCAGTCAGGACACTTTGCCCTTCCACCCAGCGATTCAATGGCTGTTGTTATTGTGTTAATTGCTGTGCAAACCAATTCCTAGAGGGAAACTTGGCTTACAGGCCACAACCTGTTTTCTGTATTCTAATAATGAGAAGAATACGCACCAATTTCAGCAGTAAGAGGTCCAGTAACGCTTTTGGATTTTAAAAATTAAAAGTAAAAGTTTTATTAACAAAAAAAAACTTAAAACACTCAAGATTACAGTTACACAATTAAGGTTAGCCTTACAAAACATTCCCCCAAAACTCTCTACTTTGTCAAACCCCAACCCATAAGTAAACACTTTCCAGGCAACACTCCCTTATAGATATTTAAATATAGAATCCAGTAGTATCACACAAGGAAGACTGAAATAGCTTCAATAAAGGTGTACCGGATGACCTGTACCTTCTTCCACTTTGCTATGGAATTCACTTCAGAATAAAACTGCTTGCTGCAGCCCAAGACTTCTCAACAGCTCAAACAGCTGTCTCCAGGCATATCCAGCTTAACATCTTATCCAGCTTAATAGCTAAAAACCAGCTATCCACAGTATCTCTAATATACCTTTTTCCCCTTTCATCTAAGTCCCATTGTTCTCACACCCCTTTGAAACTCAAACCATTCCAAACATAAGATCTTTCATGTTTCCATCTTGTGCTTGATTTTGGGTCAATAAAAATATAATATCCCGGTTATTATTTGCCTATGGACTCCTGCAAGTTGCAAACATTTTCCTTGTCGCCTGTGATTCCTCTTTGAAATTCAAAAAATCTCTCAACTTATCTAAAATTGCAAATATTAGATTTAATCTATTTACTTGTACCTCAAACTTAACACCTGTAACCTTTTCATGTTTCCAGACAACCTGATTCCTATCAACTTTGCCCAGCTGAATTAAATCACACATACACACACACACACATGGACATAGCACCCATTCTCACACCATGCAGAGTGCAGTATTGAAGGAGCCTGGTCTGCTGTTCCTGTGTTTCCAGTATCAATATAACTGGAAACCAATGGTGCATGTGATAAGTGCCTGTCCATACTTTTCCATATTATGCTTTTGTGGACTATAATTGACATGTTTCATGGTGCATGACATTCTTTCAGTTTGACAGACGATGGAGGACCAGGGGATATGCTTTTAAATTATATAGAATCATAGAACAGTATGGTCGATAAGGAGGCCATCTGGCCTATCGGGTCCCATTCCCCCACTCTTTCCATATGCTGAAAATTTTTTCATCATGATGTATTTATTCAATCCCCTTTTTGAAGGTTACTATTGAATGCGTATCCCCCCTAATTAGCCCCATTGTTCCTCTGATAACCCTTTTACTGTTAATATGCTTCTACAAGACATTTATATTTCTTTTTATGTTAACTGCCAATCCATTCTTGTACTTTCTCTTTGCTGTTTGTTTCTTGTTCACTTCTCTGTACTTTTCCATTCAGCCTGGTTGTCCCTTGTATTATCAAGCTGGTATCTGTCATACTCCCACCTTCTCTACTAGGCTAATAGAAATTGGAATAGACAGGATGTTACACAGTTCTTCCTTTCTTAGGGAGCAGGAAACCTCTGGAATGCACTGTGGTATGTGCTAGTTCTCTGCATGCCTTCAAAAGAGAGCTGGACTGGTTCTTGGTTGGTGTGGGGTGGTTGGGGGTTAGAGAAGAATTATCCAAAGTCTTTCTCCCTCCTTATTGGCTTGGGGTACTTTTTCGATTTTCTTTTTCACCTCCCAGGAGGTGATGCAGCTGAGGCAGGGTTGGGAGTTTCTAAGTCACAGCGCCCCAGCGATCGTGACCAAGCAAGGGGCAGGCTTGATGAGCCAGTTGGTCTTTTCTTGCCTGTCATTCTTGTGTGTTCAGTTGGCCCCTGCTGAGAGACAATTCTGGCATGTGTTTTCAATGATCTAAAGCAGGAGCCACTTCCTACCTGAAGCTTGTGCCTCATCAATGCAATGTGCTTTATTCTATTATAATCTCTTCAAAGGCAGTTACTGTTTATAGTCTTGCTTAGATCCTCTGCCCGACTGCACATGTTGCCTTCTATTGACTGCTGACGTTTTCTGCAGGAAGGAAAGTATCTGTTCACTGATTGACCGTGATGTGCTGTGTATTTTAACCTGTAGCACAGTTTTACGGCCTGTTACCTTATACACAGCAGATATGAAGGAGCGATTGTGAACTGACTGAAAGAAAGATTTGAATTTAACACTTTTCGCAACCTCAGTTTGTTTCAAAGCACTTCACAAGCAAAGAAGCACTTTTTGAAAGATAGTCACTATTATGATGTAGGAAATATAGCAGCTATTTTACAAAAAAATAAAACTCCCATAAATTGTCATGTGATAATAACCAGATAACCTGTTTTAGTGATGTGGATTGAGGACAACACTCTTGCTCTTCGAAATAGTGCCACTGGATCTTTTAAGTACTCCTGAACTTTTTGAGGATGTAACTAGTAGAGTTGATAAGAGGGAGCCAGTGGATGCGGTTTATTTGGACTTTCAGAAGGCTTTCGACAAAGTCCCACATAAGAGATTAGCGTGTAAAATTAAAGCGCATGGGATTGGGGGTAGTGTATTGAGATGGATAGAAAACTGGTTGGCAGACAGGAAACAAAGAGTAGGAATAAATGGGTCTTTTTCCGAATGGCAGGCAGTGACTAGTGGGGTACTGCAGGGATTAGTGCTGGGACCCCAGCTATTCACAATATATATTAATGATTTAGATGAGGGAACTAAATGTAATATCTCCAAATTTGCAGATGACACAAAGCTGGGTGGGAGGGTGAGCTGTGAGGAGGATGCAGAGATGCTTCAGTGTGATTTGGACAAGCTGAGCGAGTGGGCAAATGCATGGCAGATGCAGTAAAATGTGGATAAATGTGAGGTTATCCACTTTGGTAGCAAAAACAGGAAGGCAGATTATTATTTGAATGGCTATAAATTCTTCTTCTTGTCGTGTCCACGGACAGTCTATACATGACCCAGCCAGAACTGGACACATTTTTGCACCTTGTTGTTGAATTCGGCAAGATCTACAACAGTGCAGGGTTCCTCTAGCAATAGGCATTGCAGGAGATGTTGCATAGTCTGTGGCTCAGTTCCACATTCACAAGTTGTCGGGCTGGTTGTATATCCCCATTTGCTTAGTGACACCTTTAAACAACATACACCAGTCCTAAGTCTGTTAAGGCACTTCCAGGTTGCCCAGTTGCAATTAGCTCCTGGGGGAAGGCTTTCATCCGGTAGAATTTCCATTGCTGGGGGTTGTTCGAGACTGGCGAGCCGGTCTTTCCACAAGGCGATGCGGGCTTCAGATGGGGTTGATTGTAATGGAACAACACTGTTCATGAAGCTCTTCATTGACTTTAGGTGGCTGGGTGTAGGTGTATGACCGTGTAGAGGGTGCCTCTCATCTGATGTTTGACGGAGTCGCTCTTTCTTGCTGGCTACCGTTCTTCTTATATCAGGGGGAGCGATACCCGCCAGGATATATAGGCTGTTGGTGTTTGTTGGTTTTAAACAACCTGTGGTAAGTTGGCAGCTTGCATTCAGAACGGCATCCATCTTCTTAGCATGAGTAGATCTTTCCCATGCAGGGCAGGTGTATTCAGCAGTGGAATAGCAAAGAGCAAGTGCACTGGTTCGCAATGTTTTCGAGCTTGCTCCCCATTTGGTGTTAGTGAGCTTATTCAGGGTGTTGTTTCATGTGTTCACTTTTGCCTTTGTCTTTTCGATGTGGTTCTTGAAGGCGAGGCATCTGTCAAGGGTGACTCCTAAGTAGATAGGGTGCTCGCAATGCGTCAGTGTTGCTCCAAACCAGGTTACTTTAAGCTGGCATTTGGCTTCACGGTTTCTTGGCTATAAATTGAGAGGGGAATGTGAAACGAGACCTGGGTGTCCTTGTACACCAGTCGCTGAAGGTAAGCATGCAGGTGCAGCAGGCGGTAAAGAAGGCAAATGGTTTGTTGGTCTTCATAACAAGAGGATTCGAGTACAGGAGCAGGGATATCTTGCTGCAATTATACAGGGTCTTGGTGAGACCACACCTGGAATATTGTGTGCAGTTTTGGTTTCCTTATCTGAGGAAGGATGTTCTTGCTATAGAGGGAGTGCAGCAAAGGTTTACCAGACTGATTCCTGGGATGGCGGGACTGACACATGAGGAGAGATTGAGTCGGTTAGGATTATATTCGCTGGAGTTCAGAAGAATGAGGGGGGATCTCATGGAAACCTATAAAATTCTAACAGGGCTAGACAGGGTAGATGCAGGAAGGATGTTCCCGATGGTGGGGGAGTCCAGAACCAGGGGTCACAGTCTGAGGATATGGGGTAGACCATTTAGGACTGAGATGAGGAGAAATTTCTTCACCCAGAGAGTGGTGAGCCTGTGGAATTCGCTACCACAGAAAGTAGTTGAGGCCAAAACATTGTATGTTTTCAAGAAGGAGTTAGATAAAGCTCTTGGGGTGAAAGGGATGAAAGGATACGGGGAGAAAGCGGGAGCAGGCTATTGAGTTGGATGATCAGCCATGATCATAATGAATGGCAGAGCAGGCTCGAAGGGCCGAATGGCCTACTCCTGCTCCTAGTTTCTATGTTTCTATATTAGGAGAGGCTGGGCTTCAGCTTAACATCGCATTCAAACACCAGCACCCCTGACAGTTGTTACGATCCTCATGGGAATCTATAAACTAAAATAACCAAATTTACCAAACCACCCGCAAATGAAGAAATTACTGGACAAAATTTCACATTTTATAACTTTAACATGAATCAGAGTCAACACAAAATAAACATGGATTAACAGGAAAATTTATGAGCTATATATTACACAAGGAATAGTGGATATAGCAAAGACTACCTCACTAAGGTAGCAGATAGTCCACTCCACCTATATGATCCCAGTTCTAGCCACTTAGTTCTTCCAAGCAGAAATCCAGTCCCTTTCCTTCAAGGACTTAGCCAATCCTCCTGAGGCAACAGCTTTTGTGTAAACAGGCTTCCTCCCATGCAATCTTTCCTCAGAGGTGCACTTCTTTCTGAGGCTTTCTCAACACTCAGCTCCTTTCTTCTCTTGGTCTCTCTGTTGTTGTGTCTGTGTGCCATACAACCTCCATATTTTAACTTCCTTCTTGTTGGCAGTACTCCGAGGTCAAGGGTCGCCAGGTCACATAGGCCAGTATTTCTCATTATTCAAAAATTATAATTGATCCCTTTACAATTGATACAAACTATTAAGTCCTTTTCGACCTTTTAAAAAAAAAACATTTTCAGATTACCCAAATATTTTAAGGTACTGGAAATTTTCCTTGTTGTTACTGCTTCTGGGTCAAAGGCCGTCACACTTTAATGGGCCTCTGGGTTTCTCTCCCCCATGACAATTGGATTCCATGGGCATGTCTCCGATTTGGAAGGTTTATGCAGATTTCCCTGTTTTACTTTGAGTTAAGGGTACATTTCAAAACATAATTCCCTTGTAAAGTTTGACGTTCATGACACAGTAGTTGAAGAGAATAGTATAGATGCATTTAATGGGAAACTAGACAAACATTTGATGAGAAGTGAATAGTTGGTTGTGAGAAAAGATGGAAGGAGGCTTGAGTGGGGCAAAAATACCGGTATGGACCGGTTGTGCCAGGTAACCGCTTTCTGTGCCTTATATCCTATAGTTTTAATGATCAACTATCAACTGTATGTGTGAGTATTAGTCAGTGTTCAGATATAGTGTTAACATTATTAAGCTAGTGATGAGTTCGAGGCCTGGAGTAATAATCCAGAGAATATGAGTTCAAATCCCTCCCAAGGCAATTTGAAGGTTTGAAGTCAGTTTTTAAAAGTAAAAAATTGGAAAATAAAACCCCAACTAATTTACTTATATCCTTTGGGGGAGGAAACCTGTTGACCCCGTACCCAGTCTACAAACAACTGACCATTGGGTTTGTTAAGAAGTTAAGTACCTTATTAGATTAAAACAAGAGGCTTACAACATTGTCAAAAAGATAGTAAGCTGAGGATTGGGAGAGCTTTAAAGATCGGCAAAGGTTGATCAAGAAATTAATCAAGAAGAAAAAACTAACTGAGAATAAACTGGGAAGAAATATAAATGTAAATTATAAGTATGTAAAAAGGAAGAGATTAGTGAAAGTAAACATTGGAAAGTAAACAGAGGCGGAAACAATAGAAATTATAATGGAGAAGGAAATGGCAGACACATTAAAATGAATGCTTTGTATCTGTCTTTACTCTAGAAGACACAAAGAACATCCTGGAAACAGTGAGGAATCAAGTGTCTAATATGAGTGAGGAAATTAAAATAATTAATATCAGTAAAGAAAAAGTACTGGAGAAAGTAATGGGACGAAAGGCTGACAGATCCCCTGGACCTTGTGGTCTACATCCAAGTGTTTCAAAAGAGGCATCCGCAGAGGTGGTTTTCATCTTCCAGAATTCCTGAGATTCTAGAATAATCCCCGCGGCTTGGAAGATAGAAAATGTGACCCTACTGTTCAAGAAGGGAGGGGAATGAATACGGGGAACTAGAGGCCAGTTAACCTGATGTCAGTAATAGGGAAAATGCTAGAATCTGTTATTAAGGATGGAGCAAAAGGGCACTTGGTAAATCGCAATATGATTGGGCAGTGTCAATATGGTTTTATGAAAAGGAGATTCTGTTTGACAAATCTAAAGTTTTTTGAGATTATAAGTAGCAGGATCAATGAGGGTGGAACCAATGAATGTAGTTTATTTGTATTTACAGATAAGATGCCACACAAGAGATTTATACACAAGATTAGGGCTGCTGGGATTGGGGGTAATATAGTAATATGGACTGAGGATTGGTTAATAAGCAGGAAATAGAATAGGAATAAAGACCTATACTATTCTCTTCAACATTTTCAGGGTGACAGGCTGTTGCTAGTGGAGTGCTGCAAGGATCAGTACATGAGCCTCAAGTTATTTAAAATCCATCTCAATGACTAAGGTGAAGGGGCTGAGTGTAAAGTATCCAAGTTTGCTGAGTATACAAAGCTAGGAGAGAAAGTAAGATGTAAAGAGGATGCAGTTGAGTAGTTGTGAAGAAGGTGTATGTAGAGGTGGAGTATGATGTAAGGAAGCATGAAATTATCTACTTTGGACAGAAAAATGGAAAAGTAGGATACATTTTTGTTTTAAAGGTGACAGACTGGTAAGTGTTGGAAACCAGAGGGTTTTGGATGTTCTTGTATACAAATGACAGAAAGCTAACAGGCAGGTACAGCAAGCATCAGGAAGGCAGATAGAATGTTATTGCAAAGGGTTTGGATTCTAAGAGGAAGGAGGTCTTGCTGCAGTTATGTAGGGCTTTGGAGAGACGACACCTGGAATACTATGTGCAGTTTCAGGCCGGGATTTTCCAGGCCTGCCGTGGTGGTACCTCCCGCGGGAGATTCAGCAGCCTGGCCAAAAGTCCAAAAGACTTTCGGCAGGACCGGACAATCCTGGCAGTGGGCGGGGCTGGAAAATCCCACCCTTAGTCTCTTATCTAAGGAAGGATACACTTGCCTTGGAGGTGTTATTACAAAGGTTCACCAGATTGATTGCTAGTTTGAGAGAGCAGCCTTACGAGGGTAGATTGAGTGCAATGGGCCTCTATTCTGTAGTCTTCATAAGAATGAGAGCGGATCTCGTTGAAATGTATAACATTCTTAGTGGACCTGACAGGTTAGATGCCGAGAGGATGTTTTCCCCCTGGTCGGAGCATCCAGAGCTCAGGGACACAGTCTCAGAGTCAGGAGTTAGCTACTTAGGACTGAAGCGTGGAGAAATCTCTTCACTCAAAAGGTTTTGAATCTTTGGAATTCTCTACCCCAGAGAGTTGTGGATGCTCAGTCAGTGAGTGTATCCAAGACTGAGATCGATAGGTTTGTGGGCACTAAGGGAAATAAAGAATATGGGGTTAGTGGAGGAAGGTGAAGTAGAGGATCAGCCGTGGGCTTATTGAATGGTGGAACAGACTTGATGGCACTATGGTCTACGCCTGCTCTCATTTCTTATGTTATGCAGGATCCAAATGACTTTAAATTTGGTTTCTCTGAACCCAGACAAAAAAGAAGTGTGTGAACAAGTTGGCAGTAATGTGCTAACAGTTTCATTTTCATGTTGGCTTGCCAACTTAAGGCATTGGGACTCCCTATTAATAATCCGACATAGACATGTCTAGACTGTGCATAAGATTTGTCTTGGGCAGAGGTCACTCCCTGTCGTTTGACTGCTAAAAACCTGAACATGTTTTATTAGGATACGTGCTGCTGATGCACGGAGCAATATAGAGGCAATAGGTAACGTGCTGGCGTAAGGAGAAATTAAATCTTGGAATGATGCCAAGGTTTGTGAGCAGTGCCATTGCATTTTAATGTGGCTTCACTCCAGATAGAGGTTAGCAGCCTGCTCTCATTTGGAGAAAAAAAATCACCTGCAATCGTGCAGCCCATAGTGGGTCAGTCAGCACTTGTGAAAAGAGGTGTTAGATCCTTTGCTGAAGCACTGTCAGAATGCTGCCTGACAGCCTGTGGACTACTTCCAAAAATAGCTTTGATTTTTAATTTTAACCTGCAACACTTGCAGTTCTTTTTCACTCTTCTGTTTCTGGCCATACAGCTTGAGAGAGACACCAAAGCAAACCACTCTTCAAAATCCAGCCCCGTGTGCTTGCCTAATGGGAAGACCAAATAAAGACCACCGCCAGTGTATTGTACTTGAGATCTTTTACATTTCTGACTCTGTATGGTGAAAGATGGTCTTGAGTGGTAGCATAAATGTGGTCATGATAAATCAGACGCCTGTTTTAAACCTCACCTGTTTTTTCCGCTCCATTGAATTGCACACAAGAGAATCGGGCAGTGTTTAAAACATGCTGTCAATTTGCCATCGACCACCCCACTGCCCAGAACCAGTTTGTGCCCTGTGTGCATATGGCAGATGCAAGATAACTAGCAGCAGTGGTTTGTGAAACTTGGCATTAATGCCCTAGGCTAAGCCTAGGATTGGATCTTCCATACCACCTTCCTCATTCTTCCTTCTCTGGTTATTCATACCACCTGTTCTTGATCTATTTGTGAGATTTTCTAAGTTTGTCCTTTACACCTTGGTAAATGAGTCACACATGATTAAAAGAAGAATTCTGTCAGTTGGCTTTGGTCCTTCTGATTTCCTGCCACTTGCTCCCATCAGTGATTTCATGTTGCTGGTACAGGAAAGTCTGTCTTTTAACCGCTTACAAAGTTTGAACTTTACAGAATCACACAATTGTTTTGTCACAAGCCTTCTCTTCTTGTTCCTCCCAATTTTGTACCTCCAAACTCACCTATTTAATTACCTGGAAAAACTCAGCAGGTCTGGCAGCATCGGCAGAGAAGAGTACAGTTGACGTTTCAAGTCCTCATAACCCTTCAACAGAACTGAGTAAAATTAGGAGAGGGGTGAAATATAAGCTGGTTTAAGGTGGGGGGAGAGAAGTGCGGGGGTGGGGGGGGGCGGGGGGTGGTGGTTGTAGGGACAAGCAAGCAGTGATAGGAGCAGATAATCTTTCTCCGGTACATCAACGATTACATCGGTGCTGCTTCATGCTCTCGTCGGGACCTGGAAAAATTTATTAATTTTGCTTCCAATCTCCACCCCTCCATCATTTTCACATGGTCCATCTCTGACACTTCCCTTCCCTTCCTTGACCTCTCTGTCTCAATTTCTGGTGATAGACTGTCCATTACAAGCCTACTGACTCCCACAGCTACCTCGACTACAGCTCCTCACACCCCGCTTCCTGTAAGGACTCCATCCCATTCTCTCAGTTCCTTCGCGTCCGTCGCATCTGTTCTGATGATGCTACCTTCAAAAACAGTTCCTCTGACATGTCTTCCTTCTTCCTTAACCGAGGTTTTCCACCCACGGTGGTTGACAGGGCCCTCAACTGTGTCCGGCCCATCTCCCGCGCATCCTCCCTCACGCCTTCTCCTCCCTCCCAGAAACATGATAGGGTCCCCCTTGTCCTCACTTATCACCCCACCAGCCTCCGCATTCAAAGGATCACCCTCCGCCATTTCCGCCAACTCCAGCATGATGACACCACCAAACACATCTTCCCTTCAACCCCCCCTGGCGGTATTCCGTAGGGATTGTTCCCTCCGGGACACCCTGGTCCACTCCTCCATCACCCCCTACTCCTCAACCCCCTCCCACGGCACCTCCCCATGCAAATGCAGAAGATGCAACACCTGCCCCTTCACTTCCTCTCTCCTCACCGTCCAAGGGCCCAAACACTCCTTTCAAGTGAAGCAGCATTTCACTTGCATTTCCCCTAACTTAGTCTACTGCATTCGTTGCTCCCAATGCGGTCTCCTCTACATTGGAGAGACCAAACGCAAACTGGGCGACCGCTTTGCAGAACACCTGCGGTCTGTCTGCAAGAATGACCCAGACCTCCCTGTCGCTTGCCATTTCAACACTCCACCCTGTTCTCTTGCCTACATGTCTGTCCTTGGCTTGCTGCATTGTTCCAGTGAAGCCCAACGCAAATTGGAGGAACAGCACCTCATCTTCCGACTAGGCACTTTACAGCCTTCCAGACTGAATATTTAATTCAACAACTTTAGATCTTGAACTCCCTCCTCCATCCCCACCCCGTTTCTTCCCCCTCCCTTTTGTTTTTTCCAATAATTTATATAGATTTTTCTTTTCCCACCTATTTCCATTATTTTTAAATCTATGCCTGTAATGCCCTGTCAGTCTGTCCACCCCACCCCCACTAGAGCTGTACCTTGTGTGTCCTGCCATCCATTCTTAATTAGCACATTCTCTTAGATAATATCACCACCTTCAACACCTCTTTGTTCCTTTGTCTGTGACATCTTTTGATTATCTGCTCCTATCACTGCTTGCTTGTCCCTACAATGACACCCCCGCCCCCCCCACTTCTCTTCCCCCACCCCCACCCACCTTAAACCAGCTTATATTTCACCCCTCTCCTAATTTTACTCAGTTCTGTTGAAGGGTCATGAGGACTCGAAACGTCAACTTTATTCTTCTCTGCCGATGCTGCCAGACCTGCTGAGTTTTTTCAGGTAATTCTGTTTTTGTTTTGTATTTCCAGCATCCGCAGTTTTTTGTTTTTATATATATTTAATTACCTCTCCCTTTGGCCTATTGTGCTTATTCTTCTTCCTGTACAGGCACGAGGGGCTGAATGGCCTACTCCTGTTCCTGTAACAGGCGGACGGGTTCCTGCAACAGACCTGAGGGGCTGAATGGCCTACCCCCATTTCCTGTGTTACATAAGTGTGGCTGAAACAATAACAGAATTACAAAACCAAACCACTAGGAGGAGCACTGGTTACACCAGAGTGAAGGCACTGAACAAAGATGACAGCACAAGTGAAATAACATTCTTATATGGCCAGGATTTTACAGCCCCACCTGCCCAGTGGGATATTACGGTCCTGCCGAACTGAATGAAGATTTAAATGGATTTCTGCATCCACGTTCGCTGCAGCGGGCCTGTAAAATCCTGGCCTTTCATTTGGGCAACAAATATTTTAGAAAATTTAATGAAGTGGTAGTACAGTCCAGCAACCTGAAAATTTATATTCACATCCGTGTTCAACTCCCCCCCATGGCCTTGCTCCTTCACTATCTCCAGAACCTCTTCTAAGCCCACAGCCCTCCAGAAACCTCGGGCTACTGTTGTATCCGCCATTTCCTTCTCTCCATCATTGACGGCTATTCCTTCAGCGTCTGGGTCTAAGTTTTGAAATTTGCTCCCTAAATCTCTCCATCTCTCCATTCTCCTTTTAAGATGCTCTGTAAAACCTACCTCATCACCTATCCTAATATCTCTTTATATGGCACTGTGCTCCTGTGAAGCACCTGTAGAGCTTTTTTACTATGTTCAAAGTATCTGAACACAAGCTATTGTTCTTGTTAAACAGCAGGTTTAAAATGGTGAGGTTTTTAAATAGCACTGTTCACCTCATAATCATTTGCCTCAGAGAGGCAAAAATATGTTTATTGGAAGAAAGGTTTCGCCACCGTCTTTGTATGAATGAATTTCTGGCCAACGTTTATAAAATACTCCACTAATTTGGTGCTCAAGGGTTCATAGTTTTCAGGCAAGTTGTGGTGGGCTGTAGTAGGATCAACCCAATTTGTTTTGGAACGAGAACGTTTGATAGAATCTGGTCTAAACTGCCTGTTTGAGATCAGATGGCGATGAATATAATTGCTGTTCATAGCCTGACAGTACTGGATACAGACAGAGGGAAATGAATACCAGGAGATAATTTTCAGGAAGATCTTACCAGCAATGTGAATGAACTCTTGCTTGTCTGGTTGTGATTGGGTGGTGGCAGGCTGAAAATTGAAGTGCTTTGAAGCACTTCCTACATTTGCTCGGAACCTTCTGGAGAGGTGGCCTGGCCCTGGCCCTGGCCTGAAGCAAGAGAGAGGAGCCTTAGTCCAAATATTTAAATCAGATTCCTATAATGTTGATAAGAGCCTAACGCTATTTTCACTAGAGGGAAAAAAATTAATGTAGCACGCAGTCCCAGACCTGCCACGTGGTACTAGATGGTACAAGCATGAATCTTCAACTTAAAGCACGACTAAAAGGGGCACTCACCTGCAAATTGTTCACACGTTTTCCCTTTTCATTTTACTGAATTTCGTCTTCTGTCTCATAACCTTCAGGAAACCCAAGGCTTAGTATTGAGTCATATTGGCTAGCTTACTTTAATTGGAGCATAACATGCACCAGATTAGGGCACTCAAAGAGATGCAGTTGGGACCCTGAAGAACTTGCACATGAGGAGGGTTGCTCACCAGATGCCCAGTGTCAGTTGCTTCTAGCTTACAGAGGGACATTCTATCAGGAGGTTACATTCCAGAAAGCATTTCCTCCAGAAAGCATGTGATAGATCTATGCAGGAAGATCTGTCACATCCTCTCCCACCTGGCTGTGCATTGCCTGTGGCCTTCAAAGTAACTGTGGGTCCTCTCCAGGCCCATCACAATCATCAGTCTGAAGCCCATGCTCGGAAGAAAGATGTCACTGTCATCCTGTTTGCTAAGACCATTGTCTTTATTACATTCCCCATGGACAGCAGCTGGAAAGTGTTGTAGGTTTTGCTGCCATAGCAGGCTTCACCCTAGATCAGGCACTGATTGGCTGCACCCATGTAGCCAACAGGGCGTCTCCCAATGAACCAACAGCATGAATAGAAAAACTCACCAATGAAAGTTCAGATAATAAAAACAAAAAGCTAAAAGCTACTGCAGATGCTGGAAATCCAAAACAAAAACAGAATTTCCTGGAAAAACTCAGCAGGTCTGGCAGCATCGGTGGAGAAGAAATCAGTTAACGTTTCGGGTCTTCATGACCCTTCGGCAGAACTGAGTATAGTTAGGAGAAAAGTGAAATATAAGCTGGTCTAAGGTGGGGGGGGCGGGGGGAGAGAGAAGTTGAGGGTGGGGTGATTGTGGAGATAAGCAAGCAGTGATAGGAGCAGATAATCAAAAGATGTCACAGACAAAAGGATCAAAGAGGTGTTGAAGGTGGTGATATTGTGTGAGAAAAGTGCTAATTAAGAATGGAAGACAGGATACTCAAGGTACAGCTCTAGTGGGGGTGGGGTGGAGAGACTAACAAAGTTTTAGTTTTAGATTTAAAAATAATGGAAATAGGTGGGAAAAGAAGAATCTATATAAATTATTGAAAAAAAAGGGAGGGGGGAGAAACGGGGTGGGGATGGGGGGAGGGGGAGTTTCAGATCTAAAGTTGTTGAATTCAATATTCAACCCGGAAGGCTGTAAAGTGCCTAGTCGGAAGATGAGGTGCTGTTCCTCCAGTTTGCATTGCGTTCAGATAATGGTGAACCAATTTCATAGCGATGGACAAACAGTGCGAACAGGATGAAAATAGTCATGTACAAGAGAGTGGCTCCATGTGCCATGTGTAAGCAGCCACAGAGAGGTGCAATGCTTTGCTGCTTGAGCCTGTTGAGAGGGGAATGTGTGATTGGAATGAGACAGAGAGATGGTGCAGTGTTCCCTTCTGATTGGTAGAGATGCATGTGGAGCAGGGGAGAGAGGAAGAGCAGTGGCCAGAATCAACATGGAGGAATGGAGATAGGAAGACATTGTTCTCACCTTGCTGTTCGGATCAGGTGGAAGTAGTTCCGGCACTGAGCCCAAGTCCTGGGAGATGGCGTTGAGAGTGTTGACATTGTCCTCCACCTTGCTCCAGGGGCTGCACCAGCTGCTTCAGAGGCTTCAAGAAGCTCTTGATTCCCAGCTAAAATTCATAGGCTACCGTCTGGACTAATTTGAACAGAAAACCTTGAGAACATTGCTGGAAGATACTTGAATCTGTTGAGCTCTGTCAAGGCCATACTTTGGCCAAAATATTGCAATCTGCTTTTATCAAACATAAAAAAAGTTGCACATTTTTACCCAATAACAGACTTTTTCAAACTTGACATTGAAATATTTCCAGTATCTTCTGACATTTGCCCTATTTACACTTCAGCCTTGGCTCAGTGGGTTGCACTCTAGTCTCTTGAGTCAGAAAGTTGAAGGTTCAAGTCTCACCCAGAGCTTGGTTGACACTTTGAGGAAGCGCTGCACTGTCAGAAGCGCTGACTTTCAAATAAAGTGTAAACGGAAGCTGCGCCTGTCCTCTCAGGTGGACATAAAGGATCCCGTGGGACTTTTTTTTTTGAAGAAGAGAAGTGGGACAGTTGAAAAGTCTGGAAAGAAAAAGCCAACATCAGTAAGGTTGGCCATGAAGCCAGATTGTTGTAAAAACTCAACTGGTTTACAGACATCCTTTAGGCCAGCGGGGCTCCATCCCTACCCTGGTTGGGCCTAGGTGATTCTAGCCCCTGCACTAACCTCACTCTGAATTCATTGTGTCAGACTGCCGCACCATCACCTTCTCGAGGTCAGGTAGGAATGGGCAATAAATGCCAGCCTTGCCAACAATGCCCACATGCCCAGAATTAATGAAAAGGAAAGAAGAGTCAATTACCAATAGAGTTTTCTAAGCTGGTTTGGTGTACCATCTGGAGGCCACTTACAGAATGGTATAAGTAGAGGTCTGGGAGTCAGTAATTTTCCCACAGAAACTAACTACTGTGTGCTCAAGAGGGATTTAAGAGAGAATGTCTCGGTTTTAAAAAAGAGGGAATTTAAATAATCTTTTTAAAGTTTTGAGATGTGAAACCCCTGGTAACTTTCTCAAATTTGAGTTCCCGGACACTATTGTAGAAATCCAACATTGAAGAATGCATTTCCTCACTGGGGCTGTTCCCTAAGGTTTAATGTACTCATTCTAAATTCTCCTGGGGATGCTATTTTTTCCTAATGCAAGAATTAACCATTTGTTTTTAAACGAGTTAACAGAAAAAGTTGTAGTAATTATAGTTTTGGTAAACGTAGGACTGTAGCTTTAAGAATAATCCTGTGTTGTAAGATCACATGATCTGTGTAAGCCAATGAGTTAGCAGCATGGGGAACCTCAAGGGAGGAGTTTTTCGTTGGTTATAGAGTTAGATGCACACGTGTAGTTGTTGCTGCTGTCTTGTAAATAAAGTTCAATGTTTCCACCAAGAAAAGTTACCTGGAATATCAACTCTATAACAAACTGGCGACGAGGATAAATCAGATCCGGTACTGTTCCTTGCCCAGTGATTGTGAGTATCTAAGATAATTAAAAAGAAAGGAAGATATACTCATCTGAGATGCCACAGTTTGGCAGAATCGATCCCTTTGAGCCAGCCACAGACAACTGGTCTCAATATATAGAACGTCTTGCGTTTCACTGTCAAGCAAATTAAATCACGGGGGAGGAAAAGAGGAGAGTGATTCTCCTGAGTATTTATGGGTGCAAAACCTACAGTTTAATGCGAAGCTTGACAGTCCCAGTGCCCCAGATTGGAAGACTGTCAGTGAATTAGTCGACCTCGTTAAGGGACATTTTCAACCCAAGCCCTCAGTCACAATGCAGAGGTTCAGGTTCAATTCACAGAATGGAGCCCCAGGGGAGACCATTGCTACCTACGTGGCGAAATTAAAACAACTAACGGAATACTGTGATTTCGGTGAAACCCTGAATGACATGCTCAGGGGTGGTTTAGTCTGTGGCGTGCAGGATGATGCTATTCAGTGAAGATTGCTGGCTGAAGTGGATCTTGATTTTAAGAAAGCGTTAGAAATAGCACTTGTGATAGAAAGCGCTGTAAGGGATTCACAAGCGATTCAAGGTGCGCAAAATGGCGCCATTATCCTAGTTGGGTGGGAACAGTCAGCCAAAAGTGACGTGCAAAGACGGGACTCTGTCACAAAGCAGGACACAGCCCCTGCTAACCAAAAACTTAGAGGAAACAGCTTAGCAGCAAAGTCGAAAACTAATTTTTATCAATGTAGAAACAATCACACTCCTAACGATTGGCAATTTAAAAAAATAGAATGTTATTTTTGTCACAAAAGTGAACCCATATTGAAACATTGCAAGGTGAGATTTAAACAGGATTCCAGTCAATAAACAAACTCTAATGAAGTATATAGTGTGGAAGAGCCAGAAACAACCAATTCTGACATTTATTCCTTATTCAACATGAAACTTGGGAAGACAGAGCCAATCACTGTCACATTGCAAGTGAATGGTAAATCCTTAAAAATGGAAGTCGACACAGGTGCTTCTACCACTGTAATAGGAGAACACACTTTTAGATATTTAAATAAAGGTGCTCAACAATTAAATTTGGAACAAACATCTACCAAGTTGAAAACGTACACAGGCGAAGAAATCCAGGTAAAAGGTATCACCAGGGTAATTGTTCATCATAGACACCAAATAGCACATCTACCAGTGATAGTATTAGAAAGAAGAGGACCAAGCCTTCTAGGTCGAAATTGGTTGAGGGAAATTAACCGTGATTGGCCGGTGAGATTTCAAAAGGAAGCAGGAAGAGTTCCTGAGTTGGAAAAGGAACAAGACAAGGTGCTTCAGAAAGAGCCTGGAGAGTCCAAGGACCACAACTGGATGAAAAAGGAATGTGTAGCTATTCAGCAACCTGAGGAAATGAAGACTGTCTTAAACAATGACATGGAAGAACAGCAGAAGAAACTCAAGTAGACTCTGCTGAATGACAGGATTGAAGATGAAGCAAGTGAGCTTCGCAAAGAAAAGGAAAACCTGTTGAAAGACCTTCACACACGACAAGGATCCCTCAGGTCAAAGTTTGTACCTCTGGAAAATTACAAAGAGACGCAGGAGGAATTTAACTTCACTCTGAACAAACTGAAGAACCAGTTGGCAGAGAAGATGCAGCAACGTTCAGTATTCCAGGAGGAAGCCCACAGATACAAGAAGGGGTCAGAAGAGCTGAAGAATCAGCTGAATGAAGCTAAAGAGGCTTTGAAAGTAAAAGTTGTAGAACTTTCCAAGATGCGAGTAGATAATGAAGTCATGGGTAGCTCAAATACTGAACTAAAACCAGTTGAGATTTCACCTGAGAGAAGTCTGGCTGACAGTGAAGTCAAAAACAGAGGCAGTGGCTAAATTCTGTGGTAGAAAGAAGAAGACACGTAGGAAGAGGATGCAGAATTACTGATGAGGCACTGACTTCAAATAAGACTAAGGCTGATATTTCCCAATTTGGTGGGGAGGGTGGAGAAAAGTCAAGGGAACCAAAAGGCGACTCATGATTTGCATAGTCATGAGCAACAAGTTAATGTTGGAGAAGCAGTATATGTAAGGAGCTTCGGTGGAGGACCGAAGTGGTTACCTGGTAAAGTAAGCTGTGTGGCCGAACTGTACCATGTGGAAGTGGAGGGTTGGATCACCCATAAGCAAGCGGATCATTTAAGAAGCAGGGAGATACTCCAACAAAATGATGTTCCACCTGTAACCATTGCTGAACCTGTGGTTCCTGTTGAAGTTTCTCAGCCAGGGATAGACATGCCCGATGTCTCTGTCGGACTGGAAGAGGCTGAACTGCCTGTGCCTAATGAGGTACCTGATGTTGAATGTGGTTCCTGCCAAAGAATCTGAAGTTGTGGAGCTGCGACGTTCCACACGGATCAGGAAACCACCTGAAAGACTGAACTTGTAAATTTCATGACCTGTGTAAATATTGTAACGTCACGAGATAAATATCCTTGTAAATACAAAATGTACAGAAAAGTTAAAGGGGGAGGAATGTAGTAATTATAGTTTTGATCAAAGTAGGACTGTAGCTTTAAGAATAATCCTGTGTTGTAAGATCACATGATCTGTGTAAACCAATGAGTTAGCAGCATGGGGAATCTCTAGGAGAGAGTTCTTCTTTAGTTATAGAGTTTGATGCACACTTGTGGTGGCTGCTGCTGCCTTGTAAATAAAGTTCAATGTTTCCACCAAGAAAAGTTGCCTGAAAAATCAACTCTATAAAAGAAGTGTTTAAAAATGCCATGCACAGGAATTTAGGAGGTGTGTTTGTATGGGAATAGTGCTAGTTGGAAAATAAACCTCTTTGCGCCTGGTGTATGGATACTGTGATTTGGGAAGTAGTAAACTGTGCTACTGCCTCTGCTGCAGTTTGATCAACTTGTAAACTTTGTTTGGCTAAGACAATTTTCCCAGGTTGCATTAGACAGAAGACATTGTTTATAGGAGAGGGCAGGAAACAGAAACCATGATCTTATTGGCTGGCAGAACAGGTGCCGGAGACACGTAGTCCACTCTGCTCCCATTTCTTATGCACTTTACGTTAAATCTTTTGGGCAAGGCTGTGATAAAAATAAACACACAGTGCCTTCAACCATCTAGGCCCTGAGCTCTGTAATTCTCTTCATCACCTTCTCTGCCTCTCCACATCTCTCTCCATGAAGACACTCTCTAAATCTACCTCAGACCAAACTTTTGGCTACCTCTCGTAATGTCTCCTTGGGCTTGGGTGTTAATCTTTGTTTTGATTTTGTTCCTATTGTGATGAAACTCAAATACCTACCTTAATCTGAAGTTGGAGGTCGGGAACTCCGGTTCCCGATGAGCCTCAGGCCTTGTGCTCATGCGTCGGCCGGGAAATGGCTGAAGCTGCGCAGTTTGTTGATTTTTACCTTCCTCAGGCCGGAACCGGTCTTGTGTGCCTGTGCAGAAGCAAGGAAGGGCAAACAGTGTGAAAGGCAGGTCAGATGACCCTGAGCTGGAGCCCCGTTATCAAGTAGGTGTCTCAGGGACCAGGATACAGGAGGGGGACAGGGAGAAGGTCCCAGATGGGAGTACCAGGTAAGGGACAAAAACAGGGACCAGGAATAGGTTCTGTTAAGTTGAGCTAAAAGAAAGGGGTAGAGGAATAGGCTCTGAGTTAAAGAATGGGCTGCAGTGAGTAGACTTGAAGTGAAGTGGGCTTGAGAGAAGCCCTGAAGATCTGAGGAGGCAGCCTTAGACCCAAGCGAAAAGCCTTTGTGTCAATCTCGTGGTGATGCCTCACTGGTTTATGTGTCTGTAGCGTTATTGCTGGGGTAAAGGAATATTGGGAATTTGAATCATCATCTTGTGTTTGTATTGAGATCTTTCCAACTGTTTTGTCTAGTGTAATGTAGTTCACTTTTCTTGTTTTCATAAATACTTTATTCTTTGTATTGAGCAGGACCCCTGTGAATCTGTTCAGTAATTTACCTCCATGTTTTCTAAGAAAAAGTTAGGACCTCAGAAGCTCGGTTTCACTCTGGGATCCAACCTGTCCAGAATTAACAGCAATTGGGATTGTGACACTATGAAGTGCCTTGTGCACTTGGCAAATGTAAAGAGTCTAAAAGCTGTATGTGCAGAGGTGCTATCTGATCAATTGATCGGCAGGCTTTTTGGGTGTGTCTTGGAAAACACGAGTGAATTTCTTTTGTTTTCATTTTAGAAACACATATGGAACGTTTTTGTCAGTAATCTAGTGGGGCAAGTTCCCCACTGATTGTAGATTAGATTCTCCGTGCTCTCTTCCATTAGCTATCATCGCAAGCCAGGTGAAGACATCGGCCTGGGTACTATGGGGCACTGTGGTCCCCGACTGCATGACTAAAACGTCAGCAGTGAACCCACCCACCATAGTGATGGCTGCCCCTCAGCAATTTAATGCTGGAAGCAGTGTTACTGGCCTTAAAGTGAGACTTCCGCCCCTATCTCAGGAGGAAGTCCTGCCTTAGAGAGCTTCCAGCCAACTGGTTGGCCAGCAGCTCTGTAGTCTCACCAGTGCCAAGCAAGAGTGGCAGCCACTGCTGGAACTACAGGCAGCCCTGACAAATAGGAGCCCAGACTTGAGCTAAGTCTGGGGTATTGCCAGGGCCTGGTCCTGGTGAGGGGGCTTGGGGACATGGGGGATCAAGTTTGAGATGCCGGGGGGTGGTAGGTGTAGGGTAAGGGGGCAAATGATGACTTTGAGGTAGGGGCACAGGGGACCCACAAAGAAGGTTCTCCCCTCTCCCCCTCACCTTGCCCAATGGACATAGGGGCCTTCCCGCTGACCAGCACTGTTCATTGCTGGACTTCCAGCTGGCCTCTTCCTTTGTAGCATAGCTGAGACTGAAAATGCTTGATAATCCTTTCAATGATTTTGACTTGGATATAAAGGCTTCAGGGGGAAAAAATCACCTGTGAAGATTTTATTGCATTGTAAACTAAAACAGTTGTGTGAAGATGAGGATTGTTGACATCGAAGGTGGAAACCCTTTCAGCTGACATCCTCCAGTCTCAGCAACGGTTACAGCACAGGCTGCAGAGTGAAACTCGGACCCGACTGACAGGCCTAAGTCTGATGGTACCCAAGGACAGGTGGAAAGGACTGGTGTGATGAACTCCTTTGCCCGTAGAGACTCCTCAGGCCTTGTTAGAATAAATGAGCTGTGGGGGTTGGGGGGGGGGTGGACAATCAGACTCGACGATGCAGGTCACAGGCCTGGGCCCTTTGAATTTCAGCCAGTTTAACTTCGAGCCGCTCATAGGTAAATCAAGGTGGGGAGGGGGTAGAAGCAAATGGGATGGGGAGGGGGTGACAGTGGTCAACAATAGAAATATGGAGGCATAAAGAGCACTGCAGCTCCTACCTGCTGCATATTAAGGTAAGTTAAAAGTAAAGGTAAAACACCACCTAGTGAGTATACAGTTACAACACTGTGTACAGAGTATACGGTTCCATTAGCTTACTGAGTATACAACAACAATGGGCTGGATTTTCCGGCTCCCCGGGACGGGTTGGCAGGCGGGGGTGCTGTAAAATTGGGCGCCATGCCATGGATGCCATCCTTGGCACCTCCCTGTCTGCCCCCCCCATAGCGGCTTTACCAGTGGCGGGGTGGGGCAGGTGGGCAGTCCACCAGCCTGTGGGTCAGTTGAGGCCTAGTAGTGATACTTAATGGCCACGTAAGGGCCTCACACTGTTGCCGCTGGGATTTTACCTGGTGATGAGAGACGCTCATACCAAGGGTGCAGCCTTGGCTTCACTGGTCTGGCTGGTGGCCAATGAAAGAGGTGAGCCTGCTTTATTGGCTCTCTGTATCTGCCGGAGGCCCCCACCCCAAGGTCTTCCCACCCCTGTGATTCCCCTCCTCCCCTGGCCTGTCCACCTTCGCTGGTGGCCTTCCAGCTTGGCCCCAACAAGACTCTGGACTTACCCTGCATCATGCTTCCCTCGGGGTCTCGCTGCAGTCCCAGCTGTGACCAGAGAGCTGATTGGCCAGCAACTCTCAGCGGCAGGACTTCCTCTGCCGTGAGGGTGGCATGGGGGTGGGGTGGGAGGAGTGGTGAGCCGGCAAAATGGGAGCAGGCCTACCCCCAACGTTAACACCAGGGCTGAGTCATCCTGCCTTTCCCATTATAACCAAACCAATAACTTTCATTTATATAGCGCCACTTTATCCCAAATGCTTCACAGAAGTGTTATCAAACAGCAGTGTTAGAATACCATTGCACTGTGCAGTATTGCAAATATACTCTGTAGACCATGCATTAACAGCATTAACTATTGTAACAGATTTTGAGTTGCTGTCCAAACATTTTCTTTACATTGAAATACATTCTTCCTTGTATAATTTGTTTTTGCCTTTTTGACAGCATCTGGTATGGCAACACGAAGTGAGATGAATGGCTCAGGGAATTTAATGGACTTCCTGGATGAATCAGTCCCAGAGGTTGGAATGTACGAGGACTTCCACACAATCGACTGGTTAAGAGAAAAGTCCCGTGATACCGACAGACATAGAAAGGTATATTTTTAATTATTTTACTTAGTCACTCATGGCAAGGCCAGCATTGAATGCCCATTTCTAATTGCTCTCCAGAGGGTGGTGGTGAGCTGCCTTCTTCAACACTGCAGCCTGTATAGTAAAGGTACAAAGGTACTCCCACAGCACTGTTACAATTTTGATCCAGCAACGATTGAACATAAATGCTCCATTTAAAAAGAGTTCATAACAGAGTGTGCACTTTTTCCATGTGCAGGCGAGTGTTAGTTGAAACTGAAGCCTAGTAAGCAGATCTGCTGGGCAAGCCTTCCTGCAGTGCCATGGTGAGGAACCTCCCACTTAATACACTGCCAGGGTGGGAACGTAGAGAAATAGATGACAATACATCCAATGTGAGGTGAGGTGCCCTTGACATCAAGACAGCATTTGATCGAGTGTGGCATCAAGGAGTCTAGTAAAATTGAGGTCAGCGGGAATCAGGGGGGAAACTCTCCACTGGTTGGAGTCAGTCGAGCACAAAGGAAGGTGGTTCTGGTTTTTGGAGGTCAATCATCACAACCCCTCAATCATTGGAGGATTTCCTCAGGGTAGTGTCCTAGGCCCAACCAACTTCAGCTGCTTCATCAATGACCTTCTCTCCATCGTAAGGTCAGAAGTGGGAATGCTTGTTGGCAATTAAACAATGTTCAGCACCATTCACAACTCCTGTGATACTGAAGCAGTCCAGGACAAGACCAGGACAATATTCTGACTTGGACTGATAAGTGGCAATTAACATTCACAGCCAGACAATAATCATCTCCAACAAGAGAGAATCTAACCACCTTTCCCTTGACTTTAAACAACATTGCCATTGCTGGATCCCCAACCATCAACATTCTGGGGGTTATCATTGAGTAGAAATGGAACTGGACCGGTCATATAAATACTGCGGCTACAAGAGCAGGTCAGAGGCTGGGAATTCTGCAGAGTGTAACTCACCTCCTGACTCCCCAAAGTCTGTCCGCCATCTGTCTCCACTTGCTTGGATGAGATCAGCCCTAACAACACTCAAGAAGATCAACACCATCCAGGACAAAGGAGCCTGCTTGACTGACACCCCAACTACCACCTTAAACATTCACTGCCCCCACCACCGACACACAGTAGCAGCAGTGTGCACCATCTACAAGATGCATTGCAGCATCTCGCCAGGGCTCTTTCAACAGCACCTTCCAAAACCGTGACCTCTACCACCTAGAAGGACAAGGGTAGCAGACAGATGGGAACACCACCATCTGCAAGTTCTCCTCCAAGCCACTCACCACCCTGACTTGGAAATATATCACCGTTCCTTCACTGTCACTGGATCAAAATCCTCAAACTCCCTCCCTAACAGCACTGTGGGCGCACCTACACCACCACATGGACTGCAGCGGTTCAAGAAGGCAGCTCACCACCACCTTCTCAAGGGCAATTAGGGATGGACAATATATGCTGACCTTGAATGATGCTCACCTCCTTTGAATGAATTAAATGAAAAGTTGCCATCAAAGCTGCCAGCAGAGGCCCCAGCATGGTTGGTGCCACTTTGTATTCATGGAGCATTCATTCCATGTTGGACAAAATGCTCACCATGTTCCATTGAAGCCCCAAGGTAAGTTGAAGCAGGACTTTACAATGCTCTGAGCCATCATGCCCAAGCTTGCTGGCACAATCATTCAGCATTTTTCAGCTTTATAGCTAAGACTTAAGCACATAGCATGTATCGCCTCAGCCACCTCTTCCCATTAGTGATGGAGGAGTTGTCTGGAGGACTGCACGCACCAGGGCCTCCACAGTGGTATCAGTGAAACTACTCTCTGCAGCTAGAGACACCTCCCCGTTAAGAGGTGCTGACTGCCTTGTTCTAAACTCTCTGAAAGAGCTAACTGGAGATTGAGGGATCAAAGGTTTGGAAGTGCTAAACCCTCTTCCAAAGCCATCGTAACTCTGAATATGTGAAGTGAAGTATTTGCACAACATTTAAATACATCAGATGGAGTTCAACCATTGCCTGATTGAAATAGAACACAAGTACATTAAGAGAATTAAAATGTTACATTTAGATCTTCAAACATATCAATGGTAGGGAGTGTTCAACTGATGGACATGCTCAAAGCCCAGGCAGCCAATAATTTGTATCTTCACATATGTCCTGGATGAATTTTATGTGCCTGCAGTTTTGGAAAAGGTCTGTTTTTAGTTGGGAAGTGAATCCAATATCAGAACGAGATCTGATATTGACAGTAACTCGAGATATTTGTATACTTGAGGGAGATATGGAGATATGAGATTCTGGCTCTGTGGTACGCAACTTTATAGCATATGAGAGCAACAGTCTGGATAAGCCATAATTTACAGAGCCATGTTAAAGATAAGATGTTTGCAAGAGTTAGGAGCTACGTAGCATTCGTATAAAATGATAATCCAGGCATCTCCTTTTATAGCTATTCCAATAAATCTGATTTAGTTCCGTACCGTAAATAGGGTTGTCATGTCCTGACCGTCCATAATGGGCTCACTGTTATCTTGTTTATTTGTGTGTGTTAGCCATGACTCAGTGATAGCACTCTTACCTCTGAGTCAGAGGGTAGGGGGTTCAAGTTCCTCTCCAAGCACTTGAGCACCTAATCCAGGCTAACACTCCAGTGTAGTACTGAGGGAGTGCTGCACTGTCAGAGGTGTTATCCTTTGGATGAGACATTAAACCTAGGCCCCATCTGTTAACTGGATCCATGCCAGTTGAAACAATGTAATTAAGAAGACATTGACACAATCTGCCCCCCTCAGCGATCCCATGGCTCTACGCGAACTTCTGACCAATATTTACACCTCAACCATCACAAAGATTGTTATCTGGTCATTTACCACATTGCTGCTTGTGGAACATTGCTATGTGCAAATTCGCTGCTGTGTTTCCTGCATTACAATAGTGATTACACTTCAAAAAAAACTATTTCATTAGCTGCAAAGCTCTTTGGGACTTTCTGAGGTCAGGGAAGGTGCTAAATAAATGCAAGCCTTTCTTCTGATTTTTTTCTGATAAACGACCTTCTGTATTGCTGTCCAGTTAGCTTTACTGGGTGGAATTTTTCCAGGCAAGGGGAGGTGCAGTTTTCATATGAGGCACTTAAATCTTCACGTCAGTCATTAAGTTTTGTTTTAACCAGGGATTCGGGCTCTATCAGCCAACAAGCAGATTTCCCAACCTGTGAGCAACTCCCCAGCGTGGCCGAGGTGATTGCACTGAGACGTGTGCTTCTCCAGTGGAACTGACGGGATGGGAAATCTTTGATCGTTGAAACTGAGGAGCTGCCCCCATGTCCCGGTGAGATGCTCCTGCACATAGCACTCCTTCCCAGGGAGCGCTGTCACTGACGGATGATTGCTATCTCCTTGGAAATCAATTTACCTGTCTTGTACTTTACTCACCTTCAGCTACACTTTCCTGCTGCCAGCCTTCACCACAGAATGGCAGCAGATTATGCAGCTCTACCTTGTACCCCTGGTAGAGGAACGAGAGAAGTAGTAAAACCAACACCAGCAGTGCCACTAGCCCCTTCCTCTCAGCTTCATGCCACTCCACAGAGCAGAAGGATTGGACACTGAGATGCAGCTAAAAGGAGACCCTCAACACGGGGTCTACAGACAGAGGATCAGCCCTCCTGGCATGTCTGACCATTAGTGCCTCAGGAAGCTCAGACTTTCACAGCAGGTTCTGCTACTGATCTCTGCAACCTCCTGGAACAAGACTTCCTTTCCAGTGGACCTGGTGGGCATGCATGCCAATGGCTGTGAAGGTGGCTGTCACTGGAGGGCTACCACCGACCCCCAGGGGCCTCTGGGTCTTTTGCTGTTCCCTGAGGCTTTTTTGCTGTCTTCTCTTGTAAGGAAAGCATGCAGAGAGATGTGAATGTTTGTAATAGTTTGTGTGGAGAGGAGGGAAGGACAGCGTTTGTGGAGGGTGACTCTTGAGGCATGGGTGTGAGAGGGCAATAGGATGAGAGTGAGTGTGAGTCTTGGCTGTTCAGATGGGAAGGTGAGATGCCTGCAGGGAGAGGAATGTGTGGAGCTGCAAGCTGTGTTCACCTGAGGAGTGCTGCGAAAGTCAGTGTGAAGGTTGGCACCTGAATAAGCTACGCCATTCACCTTTCCTGTCCTCCCAAAGTCCAAAATCCTCTTGGTGCACTGTCTGCAGGTTAGAGACCACAGCACATTCTGTGCCCTTGCTACCCTCAGTCTTGTTCCAAGTGGTATTCAACATGGAGGAGTACTAATTCATCAGAGGTACGTGGTAATCAGCAGGAGGTTGCCTTGCCCATATTTGACCTGAAGCCATGAGACTTCATGGGGCCTGGAGTCAATTTAAGGACTCCCTGACAACACTCCTGATGGTATACCACTGTGCTGCCACATCTGCTGGGTCTGTCCTGCTGGTGGGACAGGACATACCAGGGATGGTGATGGAGGTGACTGGGACATTGACTGTAAGATATGATTCGGTGAGTGTGACTGTATCAGGCTGTTGCTTGACTATTCTGTGGGATAGCTCTCCCAATCTTGGCACAAGACCCAGATGTTTGTAAGGAGGACTCTGCAGTGTTGACTGGGCACGGAGTGCCATTGTTGTTTCCTTTGCCCAGGTCAGTGTTTGGTGGTCCGTCCGATTTCATTCCTTTTCAACTTTTCTGTAGCGGTTTGACACAGCTGAGTGACTTGCTGGGTCATCTCAGGGTCAACCGCATTGTGTGCTTGTCACTGATAGGCTAGACTGGGTAAGGAAGGCAGAATTCCACCCCTGAAAGACATTAATGCACAGGATGGTTTTTACAACAATCTTATAGTCTCACGGTCACCATTTACTGAGGCTAGCTTTTTGATTCCAGATTTATTAAATTTATATTTAAATTCCACCAGCTGCTGTGGTGAGATTGTAACCCATGTCCCCAAGCACCAGGCCTGGGCCTCTGGATTACTAGTCCAGTGACATTACCATTACATCACTGTCCACCTCTACAGAGAGCTGGCATGGACTCAATGGACTGAATGGCCTCCTTCTGTGCCTTTATGACTCCATCTGTAAAGTAACATTTTAGATTTTAACCTAATTCACACAACAGAATTCTGATAGGGTCAGTTCATGCATTCCTTTTATACCCCGTTTAGTTTTACTTTCTATTAGAGTTGTTAGAAAGTTAAATGGGAGGGGTATGAAATAAAGGAGGTGTAAAATGGTGCGGTGTTGTTAAACCAGCAACTGATCTGATCCCAGTCAGTTTTCTGCCAGGCCAGTTTGATTAAAACTGTCCTTCCCCCTTTTAGTGTGAAATCCCCTTTGAAAGAAGCACTTTGTTTGATAATGAACAAAAGTGTTTTATTTTCATTTTCACTGTGTTGGTTAATGAGTTAAACAAAAGCTGAATTTTTAAAATTGCCATGGGCATAAAAGTAACATTTTCTCCGCAATCTCACAGTCATATTATGAATGTAGGATCACTGTGAATATAAGGATATTCCCCATAGCCATTCTGTAAACATAAATCTATCATCTGCAAATGAAACTCTTCCTCTCCCGAATGTAAATCTACTAAATCGACATCCTGAGAATATAAATCAGCTATTCCTCAAGGATGATATATTACCAATGTATTCATCATCCTGTCTTCCTGCTGGTATTGTGAATATAAATTTCCTATTCCAGAAGGATAATATAAGTCATCCCTCATTTGGTGTGTTGTGATGAGAATTTCCCTATTTTTTCCCCCAAGGTTTCTACTATTAATGTAAATTCACCACTCTACACGAGCAAACGATGAATGTGAATTAATTATGCCTCCCAATTGTACTACCAATACTAATGCACAGTGATTACATGAAGGCAAATCCATTGTTTCTTGTGGATACACTGTTTGGAACAAAGTCAATGTTTTAAATGGATGAAAACACACAAATTCTCACAATTGCTCTATGACTATAATACTCCTATTTCCCATGTATACATTGTTTAATGTCAAAGGCGCAATGCTCAGCTGAAGATTGCAACCATGACAACATTGGAAAGAATCTCCATTTTAAGGAAAAGGAGAGTTTGAGGGAATACTGATGGTTCTAAGTGTAAGAGTATCAATATGATCAATATCACATATCAATATGTGAAGCTCAACGCAAGCTGGAGGAACAGCACCTCATCTTCTGACTAGGCACTCTACAGTCTTCCGGACTTAATATTGAGTTCAACAATTTCAGATCATGAACTCTCTCCTCCATCCCCACCCCCTTTCCGATCCCCCTTTTTCCAATAATTTATAATTTTTTTTACACACTATATTTTTCTTCTCCCTCCTATTTTTAAATTTATTTCGATCTATTGTTTCATCTCCACCTTTTAGCCCATTTCAATCCCTTCCCCCCACCCCACCCATACTAGGGCCATCTGCCACTAGCTTGCTTCCCTTAATGTCCCCATTAGCACATCCTTTAGATAATATCACCACCGACAACACCCCTTTGTCCTTTTGTCTATGACATCGTTGGCAGTCTCTTCTTGGCCTCCACCTATCACTGACCCCCTATCGAGCTCTCCTGTCCCACCCCCTTCTACCAGCTTATATTTCATCTCATTTCTATATGTCTTAGTTCTGATGAAGGGTCATACGGACTCGAAACGTCACCTGTATCCCTCTCCGCAGATGCTGTCAGACCTGCTGAGTTTTTCCAGGTATTTTTGTTTTTGTTCAATATGATTTGACATTGTTTTTGTTTTAATCGAGATAAATCTGCAATGTGGAAAGTACTTGTTTAAATCATATTGTTGGCAGCCCTCAGAGCTGCTGATAAGAGAAGACTATAAAGAGTTAACATTTGAGTGCTAAAGGGCATGGACGAGACCTCTCATCCTCTGGTAAACTATCTGAAACAAGTGGATAGTTATAGAGGGTTGCATTTATCAGGCAGGGAACTATAAATCAAAACAGTTATAAGATGGATGCTATTTTTAATTTGGAGAAGGAAGAGAGGAAGGAAACGAGGAACAAAATCCTGGAAGGCTTGGAAAAGTCATCTTCATGATTTCCCATTAAATCTCCGCACTGTAAGTTTTGGACACAGGGCTAACGTGTGCTATTCTGAATGGTTGGTGAGGGTGTGTCAGATGGACACTTTGTTGGTTGGGGTGTTTAAGATGAATGATTTCTTGGTAATAAATGAATAATCAAACATATTACTGTCTCTAGTTGATATGGATTTGTTTAAGGAGTAAGGAAGAAATTATCCAACATTAAGTACCTCCACAGGACTTGGGATCAGATGTGAACAAGGTTAACCTGTTAACGTTAACACAGGATTTTTAACAACCATTGAACACCTTCAGCGCAAACTAGCCACGCTAGATTTCCATGCTGGGACTGCTCTCGGTGTGTCACAGTGTTTCTGTACTCTCCAGTGATTTGGAACTAGCCTGGTTGTAGCCAGAACTGACAAACACTTGTACATTAATCTACTTATGAAAAGAAATAATAGAAGAAAAAGAAAGAAATGAATTAATCGGAGTTATAGAGCACAGTTGTCAACCTTAGGAAATCCCAAAGTGCTTTAAAGCTAATTGAGAACTGTCCTTTTGAAGTATGATCACTGTTTGTAGTGCAGGAAACATGGCAGCCAGTTTGCACACAGCAAGATCCCACTGGACACAAACACCAGTGAGATCAACGATATGTTTTTAGTGATAATGGTTGAGGGATAAATGTAGACCAGAACACTGAGGAAAACTCCCCTGCTCTTCTCCGACATAATGCCATGGGGTCTTTTACATGCACTTTAGAAGTGTAGCACCTCGATTAAAAGACAGCACCTTCAACAGCGCATCACTCAGTATGGAACTGAAATGTCAGCCTGTATTTTGTAATCAGCTCTCTGGAGCAGGTTTGAACCCCGACCTTCTGATTCAGAGGTGAAAGCGCAACCAACTGAGTCAAGCCTGACGCCCACGCTCTCCCTTGACCATTTATAGCTTGTTTGTCTGACCATGAACAGACCCTATTACCCATAAACCCAGCAACTAAGCAAAACTGACATTAATTGCATATTAATGCAGAACAGTAAAAAAATATGATGGCTTTATTGAGAACAATCAAAACATCATCAATCTGCTTCTATTTTCAGATCACAAGCAGAAGTAAAGAGTCGCTATGGGAACGTATCAAAGGCTTGTTGGATGCGTGGTCAGGGTGGGTTGTGATGTTGCTCATTGGACTACTGGCAGGTATGATGTCACAGTGTATACTTCCCAAAGTATATTGTTCAAATGGTCCATGCGATCACCTCGATTGATTGTAATTGCCTGAGGGGACAGAGGAATTTACCAGAATGTTCTTTCCCCTATTGCTCCTGAGTTTTTCACTTTTTATTTGACTCTCTCAGAATATCACATAACCATGGGGTGGGCTGAGGGATTGCAGAGCTGGGGGTGAAGAGTCCAGTCGTGATACTCCAACCATTGAGTGTGGGGCAGGCTTGATGGTCTTTTCTTTCTGACCATTTTTGTCATAGCGTGTATGCCCCTTTCACTGTGCTTTTAAACTCAGCAATCAGTGCAACCAGTGTTTGATGAACAGCAGAGCCTATCCTCAACTGATCTACGCAATGTAACTTTTCTGTTCTGTGTCTCAATGTATACGTCAGTGACACAAGTAAGTGCTGGAGGTAACAATGATAAAACAGTTGTCCCAAAATCTGTACCATGAAACCTTTAATCTCTTCTGCCCTCCACCCTATCATGGACCTCCCCGATATTCTTCTTCCCCTCTCCCTCCTTTCACTCGCTCAAACCTTATTAGATTTCTAACTTTTTCCTTTTTCCAGTTCTGAAGAAAGGATACAGATCTGAACTATTAGGCCAGATTTTGCCTCTAAAAATGGTGGAAGGGACCCAGATGTGGAAGTCCCATCCTATTCCTGACAGATCCCATTATTGCTAATGGGAGAACAGGGCGGGGTGTGATTCATTCAGGAGGGAAACCCAAGCTCAACAGGGCGTTTTGAAATTAAAGCTAAGTCCAAACATATCCCATTTTGGTTGTTGCAAGGGCCTTAACCTGCAGTGTGGGAATCATGAATTGATGGAGTAGACGTAAACACTTTTGAAGGGTGGATAAGGTATGTTTAAGTGTCATGACCTGTTTTTTCTTAAATGCCCCACCTTTTAAACATTAATAGAAACAGACCACAACTGTAAGTGAAAGTTTTTTTAAAAATCTGCTGAACTGCTTTGATTGACAGGCCATCTGGTGTAGGTTAAAAAAAGGTTAGCACTGTTTGCACAGTTTCAGTCGAGCTCTTTGTTGACATTTCCCAAGGGCTATTATTATTATTATTATTATTATTATTATGCCATTATGAATGCTTGGCTGAGTTTTAAAAAAAACTACAATTATCTCAGCCGGAGATTCTGCATTCAGTTTGATTGATGGTTTAAAGATGCTATTAAAGGATTACCTGTCTTTGGTGTGGAGTTTGAATAGAAATTTGATTTTATTAGAGATTAACCGCTTGAGATTTAAAAGCTTTGAATGGATTTCATGAATGGGAGTTTTTTCACTATCAAGCAGGTATAAGTGAGAACTGTATTATATTGCTTTTTTTTCATTTCCACATGGCTCCTGAGGCTGCCCATGGTGGATACTGGGTGACTGGCTATGGAGATGTCATGAGGGTATGAGGGTGTATGGTGGACAGGTGGGCGGAGGACATGAGTTGGCTGTTGGCTGCACTTTGAGGGGAACTTGGAGGTGATTGCACAGTAATGTTGTGGAGTGCTAGTGAGGGACGCCTATTGGACTTCAAGGTTGAGGCCCATTGGTGGGAGGGGGGGCAAGACCTGCCCTGCGGTTGAGGCATGTTGGGGGGTTGGGCAAAGGCTAGCCTGTGGTTGAAGTGACTTTATGGGGAGGTGGCAAAGGCTTCCCTGTGGTTGAAGGTAGTGCACAGGCATGTGCGGGGTTGGGAGGAGGTGGGTGAGGGAAGCGGCCACTCATTAGGGAAACCTTGTATAAAGTGACCATTCCTCTGCAGCTGAGACAGTTCAGGCGCAGCCTCATTGATATAATTAGAGTCGGGTCTCTAGTTTATCTGCCCACTCAAGCAACGCAGAGGCATCAAAGTGCCACCACATGCTCCAGAGCTTTTCACCCCTCGGGCACAGGCTGCAAACTAATGAGCATTTTAGGGGACTGCAGAACAGTTGGACGATTGGGAACGTTGTACAATCTCCTTGCTAAAGCTGGACATGGAGCAGTCGCTGGTGGAGGTGCTCACAGCCCCTTGCAATGTCATCATCCCGGTTTGGACCAGTCTCCCCCATGGTTCAAGCTAACAGTGCAGCCTTGCAGTGTGGGTTAGGAGAATGCCTGTGTCTGAGCTGAGAGCACAGCATACAGTCCAGTGGGCAAAGCTGCTGCCAATTGGTCAGGTGGAGTGGGGCGGAGATGGGTGGGGTTTCGGGCAGCCATGCAGTGCACTAAACACTGGCCATCCAAGTGGTGGCCAGCACTCTCCAGGATGCATTAAGGGGCCTTCAGACCTAACCAAGAGAGGTTCTTTGTACACCCATGCTAACCCACGCACCTCTCTCTTTCATTCTGCAAGAGTACAGCAGGATCATAGAGCCTGGTAACCTAGCTGTATGCCTCATGGCTTACAGTGAGCGGAGACGACGGAGAAGAGAGTGACCCAGGTGCCTGGCTGCGCAGGGGGAGGAGCAGCACCCTCTGGAAGAAGGGGCGGCTGGGGCTCCTGCACACGCTGCCGAAG
This sequence comes from Cetorhinus maximus, assembly GCF_964194155.1. Classification (NCBI taxonomy): domain Eukaryota; kingdom Metazoa; phylum Chordata; class Chondrichthyes; order Lamniformes; family Cetorhinidae; genus Cetorhinus; species Cetorhinus maximus. The sequence goes on along the minus strand of NC_135894.1, from coordinate 16,471,996 downwards.
GGTCACAGTGAGCTGTCGCTGGTGTCACGCATCATCGTCGTCTGCTGCGCCCTTTACAACCTGACGCTGCAATGGGGAGAGGAGCTGGCTGAGGAGGAGATGCGGGAGCTGGATGTCTCCTCCAATGAGGAGGACGCTGATGGGAATGAGGGTGAGGAGGTCCTTGAAGGCGTTGAGGCTGTGAGCGGAAGGCGTAGCTGGAGTGAGATCAAGCTGCCCAACACCCCTCTCGTGTACACACTGTTGGAGGGTGAGTGTGGGCGCTGTGACAAGACTTTAAGGAGGGTGCCTTCAGACTCCTCTTCAGAGGTTTCTTCAGAGCTTGATTGGAGGCCCTGGGTCATGGACTGTTTGGCAGATGTGCCTCCGAAGGGGAGATAATTAGTGTAGGGCAGTGGCCTGTCAAAAAGGACACATCATTCACAGCATGGTTATCTGATGGATGTTACACTGCTGGACCCTCACTTGGTAGAGCAGCACCGACTTCACTGTCAGCACAGGACCGGTCCCGGTCATCACTGGCCAGCTGGATGGCTCTGTTTTTAAAGTCCGTGAGGCATTCCTTCATTGGTAAGCAACCTCTCCCTCTTGTGTGCCAACTTGTCCTGCCTAAGTAGAGATGGAGAGAGTGTAAGCAGGATGCTTGCCAGGCAGATGATAAGTATGCCTGGCATGTGTGGGTGCTGAGTGGTCCCATGGACGGGATGAGGACAATGAAGGTGTGTATGAGAGACTGAATGGTGATGTCCCTTGAACTGGGAGTGAGTGAGAGCCCTGTGGATGTGTGATGGGTTTGAGAGTGTGTGAGAGTTGAGAGTGATGAGAAGGGTGAATTACCCTGGCAGAACGGAGGAGATCATCCATCCTCTTGTGGCACTGGGTGGCTGTCCAGTTTTGCAGGGTATTGGCACTGACCACCGCTGCCACCACCTCCCAAGCAGGATGTGTGAGGTTTAGACATGGCACTCGGTGTGATGAAGCGGCGAGATGGTGGCATGACAGGCGAATGAGAGCCCGCCCGCCCGCCCGCCATGGAAATGGCGTGTTTCCCGGGAATGCATAATTAATACGACGGGTTTGGGATGATACAGCGTGAAAAGCAGCCATTGTGGCCGGTGTGTAAAACCTCATTTATCTGCCCATTACTGCACTTAGTGCAAATCTGGGATGATTCCACCCTTTGTGTGAACAAACGGCTTCTCATTTTCTCTTTTGATCTTCTATTGATAATCATGAGTTTCTGGCCCTTTGATTTCTAACTATTGAAAAACGATCTTTCATTATTTAATATCTCAAAACCTTTCACAATTTTGAAAGCTTCTATTAGATTATCCTTTTTAAGCGTCTCTGCTCTGTTGGAAGAAAGGCCCAGAGTTTTGAGCCTTCAGCAATATAAGCTCTCCTTCCTGATATAATTGTAAGGAACAAAGAATAAAGCTACATTTTCTCGGTACCATAACATACCCTCAGGGTGTTCCAACTGTTAGGAGACTTCCTGTTTAGTGTCTGCTTTTTATTATGCTTTTTTCCAAAAGTGTACTACTTGTCTGCATTGAACTCCATCTGTCACCTATTTCCATGTTCTGCTGATCCAAGTCTCTTAGATCTTTCCTCAGTTTATCTTAAACCCTAATTTGCTGGCATCAAAAAATGTCAACATCATTTCTCTTCAGTTTATGTCCAAATCATTTGAACTTTTAAAAATTTATTCTTGCATGGGATGTGGGTGTTGCTGGTAAGGCCAACACTTATCACCCGTCCCTAATTTTTCTTGAACTGAGTGGCTTGCTAGGCCTTTTCAGAGGGCAGCTAAGAGTCAACCACATTGTTGTGGGTGTAGAGTCACAGGTAGACCAGACCAGGTAAGGATGGCAGATTTCCTTTCCTAAAGGACATTGGTGAACCAGATGGGTCTTTAACCACAATCAATTATAGTTTCATGGTCACAATTACTGGCTTTATATTCCAGACTTATTAACTGAATTCAGATTCCACCAGCTGCTGTAGCCCTTGTGAAGATGGTGGTGTCTATATGGCATAAGTACTCCTACAGTGGTATAAGAGAGGGAGTTCTAGGATTCTGACCCAGTGACAGTGAAGGAATGGTGACACAGTCCCAAATTGGAATGGTGTGTGACTTGCAGGTCGTGATGTTCCCATGCACCTGCTTCCTATGTCCTTCTAGATTGAGGAGGTTGTGGGTTTGGGATGTGCTATTGAAGAGGACATGGCATATTGCTGAAGTGTATCGTACAGGTAGTGCCCACTGCAGTTATGGTATGCCGCTGTTGGAGGGAATGGATGTTTAAGGTGGTGGAAGAGTTACCAACATTGTTGTGCCATACTTGTCAAAACACTGGAGGACTCTTGATTATCAGACAGTTTTCCCCTAAAGTGTGGATCTCTCTGTCTCTCCCCGTATCAGAAGTAGGTAACAGCTACAGTAACAATAAGCTGATGGAGCTTGTTTGTCCTTGCTGGTTTTAATGCTGTACTTTGTGTCTCACTTATTCAGGGACACTGGCTGGAGTGATAGATCTGGCTGTGGACTGGATGACGGACCTGAAGGAGGGAGTCTGTTTGGCTGGATTCTGGTTTAGTCATGAACAGTGCTGTTGGACATCTAATGAGACGACCTTTGAGGACAGGGACAAATGTCCTCAGTGGAAGACATGGTCAGAGCTTTTGGCTGGCCAGCCAGAAGTAAGAAATTACAGGACTCCGTTTGACTCTTGGGCCTATACACTGCAACACATCATGCCAGTCACAGCTATGAGCTTCAAATGCAGTTGATTCTAGATAAATGCACAAACTGATCCAAGCATAGAGCTGAAATGAACCAATTGCCCTTGAATTGTAAGACACCAATTGCTCTGGAATTATACTCGTGTTCCAGGCCTCTGTTCAGTGAAGTTTAAAATTTAGAAAACCTTCTGCACGCAGTGTTTATGTGCACCCTGCGCGCAGCGTTTATGTGCACGCTGTGCGCAGTGTTTATGTGCACGCTGCGCGCAGTGTTTATGTGCACGCTGCGCGCAGTGTTTATGTGCACGCTGCACGCAGTGTGTACATGCCAGAAGCATTCTTGAAATGTAACTCACTAAAAGAGTACAATGAAATTTGCAACTTTGCTAAATTGAGCATGTTCGAAGTTCACTCTTGCCCCAATATCAGTTTTTAAATTAATTTTTCACCTGTGCCATGAACATGCTTCAACTTAGGTAACGATCCCATCCCAGCACTCTGCCCCTATCAAACAATAACCATCCAGGAGGACATACCCAATAGTAACGCAGTTCACTGTGGCCCTCTGGACATCTCTTCCTGGTGTTTGGAAATGGAGCTAAGATCAACTCACTCACTGTGCTGAGAGCACAGTTTCTCAGCATTTTAGCTCTGATTTTCTTAAGGAATAAGAAACTTAAGAAACTTAACTGTCCGCAATCCTATTGGTTTAATACTGTCTAGTTAAGGAGTTTGCATATTTATTGATATATTAGCCACCAGATACAAATACCAGGGGCCAGATTTTGGCTACTCAGGCAGGTGGTTTGAGCTGGGAAATTTCCTGACTTGCTGGATCTGCCTCAGTAGAAAGTTTCCCGAAACGTGGCGTTTTTATTATGGCATGAGGGGGTGGGGGTTGTCAGATGGAGTCGGGTCAGCCGATCCCAAAACCAGAACTTGGGTGGCCATGGGGACAGGCGAGTGCCAAGGCCTGCTGGTTAGAAGGCCTGCCTCGGTTGTTTTAGAAGTTGTTATTCCTCTAGCCCTCATTCCTCACACCCATGGCTCCTCATATCCTCCATGCAAACTCAATGCCAACTCATGCCTCCTATCCACCCCCATGGCCCGTCATACCCTCCATGTCAACTCAATGCCAATTCATGCCTCCTACCCACGTCCACAGCCCCTTGTACACTCCGTGCTAACTCATGCCCCTACCCACCTATGCCCTTGACCCCTCATACCCTCCATGCCAAAACATGGCCTCCCATCCCCCCCCCCCCCCCCAACGGCCTCTTATATCCTCTACGCCAATTCCATTGCCACTTACACAGTGTCCACCATGGGCAGACTTCAGGAGCCTTGTGTAGATGAAAAAAACTTCTAACAATCTAATACAGCTTTCACTCCTACACACTTGATCATGAAAAAACTCCCATCAATAAATCCCATTCAAAGCTTTTAAATCTCAAGTGATTAATCTGTCATAAAAATAAACTTCTATTCAGACTACACATCAAATTATCTTTGAACTGTCAATGAAACTGTGAATTCTAAACCCCTTATGAGATAATTATAGCTTTTGAAACACAGCCAAGCATTAATAATGGCAAAATTTCTCTGAATGCACAATTTTTTACCTTGATTTAACATCTCATCTGAAATACATATCTCTCACAGTGCAGCGCTCCCTCACTACTGCACAGCTGTATCAGCTGGATTGTGTGGTAACATGAAGCCACAGGTGTCACCTACACTAGTGTATCACGATGCATTGTGAAATCAGGAGCCATTATTGATTTTTCTTTTTAACTCAATTCCTCCCACCCCAGGACTTGACAGCCAAGGAAGATGCATTCATCATGCAGCCAAATAGGTTGATCATTAACTGCAAATCCTTCCAACATGCGCCAATGGCAGGTGGGGAAGAGTGGGAGAGATTCCTGATCAGTCATGTGATAGAAAGAAAGTTGGAGCCTCTATCATCACTGTACATAGTTCCAGACTACAATATGTATGTAATATGCATGTTGCCACCTCAAAACAGACTCCCTGTGTGAACTGGAACACACCACCACTAGATGTTTATAGGTGCGCATATTGTTGTACATGTATGAGGATTAGAAAATTACTGACGATACTCCGTGCTTGTAACAGCCCAGGTATTCTTACCAAGGACTTCAAAAAGCTATGCTCCATGCATTCTGTAAATAGCATTTAACTTGTATCTAATATATCTTTGGGTCTTTTGATGATCAATTAATTGAGATTGATTGTTACAATTAGTCAGCAACTCCATCTTCGTTGTATCATGCAACCTCTGGGATGGTGAATGGATCTAAGCCTTTTCCATCTAAGGAATTGCAGTGTTAGGCAATCACAGCTTTTGCATGACATGTACTGTATGTTGGAAACTGTAAGTTAATTGTAAGTGCCCATGTCTATGTTTTTTTCCCACAGGGCGCCAGTGCGTACATTTTGAACTATCTTATATATGTTCTTTGGGCTTTGACCTTTGCCTTCCTGGGAGTCTCACTGGTCAAAATGTTTGCACCCTACGCATGTGGCTCTGGAATTCCAGAGGTAGGTACCGGTCCAAAGAGATTAAAGCTACATTCTGTATTTCACAGCAATGACCCTTTACGTGCTGCTGCTTTCTACATATCAAAAACTATCAGTCATCAAATTAAGTGATTGACAAAACACCTTGCAGCTGGCCCATATACCTCCAGCATCGTTGGCGATTATGAATATAATGCTTCGTAATGGACCCGGCCTAAAGCTGGCTAAGTAACATGGGCCAAGGTTGTACAAATGCTGCGACATGCAAAACTGGGACCTTCATGAGTGAAACTGCCTTTTGCTCATCCTTTTCTTTTTACTCCCCTGGCCTTTGGGGAAGCAGTGTAGCTCCTTTTCACACACTAACCTACCTGTGTCCCAGAAGTCAATGTGCGGTGAATCATGCTGCTGAGCTCATTACATAGAGATCCCAACAGAGGAACAGGCAGCTTGGCCGAAACAGTTTCTGTTGGTATTTAGCCTCCTCACAAGCAGTGTCCTAGTCCTATCTGCCTACCATGTCACCAGCTCCCTTTCCCTACAAACACCTCTGGTAACATGTCCTTAATTGTTTCTCTGCTTCTGTCACTAACTCTGGTTATACTTTCCACAGCCATGGAAATAAACTGACTTCCACACTTTCCTAGATAATTTCTATTTAATCTTGAATCTGTGCCCCTTCTGTCTAGACCCCTTAATTACAGGGAAGCCACGAGTAACGTCGAAAATAACCAACCTTAGCAACGGGTCCTCATTAATAATGTTTAGCTTTGTCACCTACCTGGAGAGCTGGCTGGCGGGCACGAGGGGAGACCATTGGCAGGAGGCCAGAGCCAGGTACCCCGAGGGGTGGTGCCTGGTGAATGGGAGGTTGGTGAAGCCTGCAATCGGTGGCGGGGGGGGTGAGGAACATTTGGAGGCTTTGTTGAGGGTTCTGAGAGAGCAATCCTTCTGCTGCACAGCCAGAAATGCTGAACGAGACACTTAACTTTGTGGACCCAAAAGCTGTCAAGTGTCCCAGCCTTGGTAAATCCTCATGGTGACAGTATATGTTACATTGGGTTCCTAATTGCTCTGTGGGAGTCCAATTTAAATATGTTCATGAACTGCCCTGCCTCAACTCAGTGGACACTCTGATATTCCTGCTGTAAAAAAGGGGCAGAGATATGTACAGCAGTTGTGGTCAAATTCCCCGTATTTCACTTCTCAACTCCCAACTGTCTCCCACCCATTGGGTGGGGAGTTGGGGGGACAATATCGAAGTCACTGTTTTTATCAACTCTTCCCAGTTTCAAAGCCTGGATTTAGCACATCGCTTTGGCCCCAGTAACTGCTTACTATAACTTAAACTTGCCTGGGGGCACTTCAAGAGAAACCTGCAGGCTGAGCACTTACGTGCCAATTAGACACAATTGTCCTGGAGCAGTGTATGTGGGCTCCTCACACCTCTTTCCTCTGAAGTGTGGAATATGCTGGCTGACGCACAATGGATCGTCACAGAGTGGCTCCGGGACTGAGAGAAAGGGCGCACAGGTTCACTCGAACACAGGTGGAGGGCATCCAGGAAATTCCTGTAGTCACATTGGGGAAAGACACCGCCTCATTCTTCTTGCCCTCCTGTCCCTCTCCTGCAGCGCCTGCTGCTGTTTTGCCTGACCTCATGTCCTCCTCCCAGTCTTCATCCAGATAAAGGGGGGCTCCTAGCAAAATGCCGATAACCGAAGAATACCTTTCTCCTCACAGCTCCTATAAGGTGGGAGAGCACAACAATGACCCCTTTCAGGTGAAGTCCTCAGTGAATTTCAGGATTAAATGTTGATAGAATTAGGAAGTCTTGAGAAAGTGTCTCATAAAGTCTCCCAGTGTATTTCAATGGTCCTGTTCAAACCTCCAGCAGCAGGTGAAGAGTGAGGTGCTTGAAAGTCGCGTTCAACACCCTCTGCAATGAGTTGCTCACTCTTCATCAGCTGGCCACAGTTAGGGGGAGCTGTTAGTTCAAGTCTAGCCACCAAAATGCCATGCAGCCTTCGTAATAAGCACTACGAGGCACTTTAAGCAGCAATCAGCCCTCAAACAAGCCTCCTGGTGGCTATTCCTAGCACCAGCTTCAATTCCTTTACCAAGATGGTGCGTTGCACTAAACAGGGGTTAAACCAATGTTTCTGTTTATGATTCACTTTGGCTAATGGAGGTTCATTAGCACCTAAAGTATGCAGGGAATATTGCCCCTTCTTTAGAATCATACAGTACAGAAGGAGGCCATTCAGCCCATTTTGCCTGTGCTATCTCTTTGAAAGAGCTAACCAATTAGTCCCAGTCCCTTCCCTTGACTCTTTCCCCATAGCCCTGCAAATTCTCTCCCCTTCTGTTATTTGTGCAATTTCCTTTTGAAATTTACTGTTGAATCTGCCTCCAACACCCTTTCGGGCAGTGCACTCTGGACCATAATAACGCCTATCAAGCCACCCTATCAGTCTCTCTGTTGTAATGAAAACAGACCCAATTTTGCAAGTCGATTTCTGATCTTTTTGTGGTATAATAACACTAACTTGCACTTGTGGAGCACCTTTAACATGGTAAAGCGTCCCAAGCTACATCACAGGTGTGCAGTGAGACAAAAATATTAACACTGAGCTACATAAGAAGATATTAGGACAGGTGACCATAAACCTGGCTGAATCGATGGGGGGAGAGAGAGCTGGTGAGGCCATGAGGTTTGGGAAGTGAGTTCCAGAGCTTAAAGCCTAAACGGTTGAAGGCACAGCCACCAACGGGTGAAAAAAAATGAGGGAGACAAGAGGAGAGAGTTGGAGGAGGATTGTAATGAACAGTTTATTGATACATGAATGCAATAGAATCTGCCCCTAATGTGTCTAAAAATCAGCTTTTAATTGAGGTTGAGCATTCTTCAACTAGAAATATATATTAGCTTGGAGAAAAAATCTATCAGCTTTGAATTGTACTGTGCTTTAGTGAGATTGTTGATGTGTTTGGCTCCCTTTTAATTGACTTAAATCTTAATTTTTCAGATTAAGACCATCCTTAGTGGCTTTATTATCAGAGGTTATCTGGGCAAATGGACATTACTGATTAAAACAGTAACTCTGGTGTTGGCTGTATCCTCGGGCCTAAGCCTTGGGAAAGAAGGACCCCTGGTTCATGTGGCATGTTGCTGTGGGAACCTCTTCTGCTGCCTGTTTTCAAAGTATAGTAAGAATGAAGGGAAGAGGAGAGAGGTAAGTGGTAACTTCAATTTATAGCAGAATATCTCTGGTAATTCATGAAACAGAAACTGGATGAGGATCAGTTAGGAACTAGACTGAGGCTTTTTAGCATCAAATACAGATGGAGACAACCTTATAAGCCTGAATCCAGTTCCGAAATGTGCAAGTGGTGGTCGAATGGTTCCATATGTTGGAAATGCCACGAAAGGACAGGCAAATGAGGTGTAGGCCATTCAGCCCTTCAAACTTGGTCCGCCATTCAATCAAGTCACGGCTGATCTCTTCCTCGACTTCATTTATCCACCATTGGTCCATACCTCTTGATAACCTGTACCCAACAAATCCATCTCAATCTTGAAGATGTCAATTCAGAATCCACGATCTTCTGGGGGAGACAGTACCCACTGAAAAATGAAATGGAAAAAGACAGACTTGAGATAAGTGGCCATGCTGTGTTATCTGAATTCACTGTTTATTGCCATAGGCCAGAGATTGGGAAGAAAATGATGAAAGGGGAGGTTCTCATTGTGTGTTCATCGTGTGTTCATTGTGCTGGTGAAAGTACTAGGGCATTATACAACTCGAGTATTTGTCTTCCTTTCAGGTCTTGTCAGCTGCTGCTGCTGCAGGTGTCTCCGTTGCATTTGGTGCTCCCATTGGTGGCGTGCTTTTCAGTTTGGAAGAGGTAAACCATATTCCTGCCAAGAACTGAAACTTCCTCCATTGCCAATTCAATCGATTATAGTAGGTTAGAAAAGCAAGGACAATAAAATATTGCAAACATAAGTTTTAAACTCCATTGTCAATCTTGTTTTTGTTAAAATTCATTCATGGGCTGTGGGCTTCACTGGCTGGACCAGCATTTATTGCCCACCCCTAATTGCCCTTGAGAAGGTGGTGGTGACTTTAACCCAGCGACAGTGAAGGAACAGCGATATATTTCCCACTTATGATGGTGTGTGACATGGAGGGGAACTTGCAGATGGTGGTTTTCCTATGGACCTGCTGCCCTTGATCTTCTGTGTGCTAGAGGTCACGGGTGTCCCCCACCACCCAGTGATGTAGTCCTGGTGAGCAGGATTCCGAGCTCTGGCTTCCCAGTACTGGCTTGACATTCAGCCGGGTGTTCTCATCAATGGGAGTGGATTGGCCAAAATATTTCCATTGCCTCTAGCCAGCCCATGATCAATGAGCTATTAAACACCATCATCCCCAAAAGATCTGCTGTTGAAAGGAATGGGAGTGTGAGAGGGTAGGAGGACTATACTTAGTCTAAGCAGGGTGACTTCAGCACCCATTCCTAGATTCAGCAGTGCTGACGCCACCCCTTTCCTCAGCAGATTCCTGTTTCTGGACTAAAATGGTCTTGCCTGTGTTTTCTTTTACATAAAGTGTGTTGTTTTCATAGCTCCAGGTTAAAATGAACAAGGTGTGCTAAGTCAGAACAGTCCTAAGTCAGCAGTCTGTCCACTATCGCAAGACATTATATACATGAAAAATAATGGACTGCGGTCATAAGTTCCCTTGAGATCCAAGGGTATGTGAGCTCACCCTCACTCTCCCATTGATTAACTTTGTCTAAAGGGAGCATTGCTGGGAGATAATATTGTGTTGGTACTGAGACTTATTATCCTATTGTGCGTGTTGGTAAAAATATATTTTATCGCACAGCTAGAATGATTAGCTCAAAGGATAACTGTTATTAGATTGATGTGAATGCTATAAGAATGATATTGTCAGGTAAAAGCTGTAGAGATCGCTTTCATTAGCACCTCATTGTTTAAGGGTTTGAATGTTTATTAGCTTACACCAGAGGCATAATATGGAGGCATCATGGTTCAGTCTGATGACACGCATACACTTTCAGAGAGGGCCATTGAACAACAATTGGAAGTTGCTGATTTTGCTCTCTCTCTAGTATGGAGGGCACTGAGAGCTGGTTGAACTGACCTAGCTCTGCACTGACTTGGTATCAGACATTGCTGGTGTGTATGAATCAGTGCCATGCCCTTGGGAAGCTACTCATTTATCCCCTATGACCAAAAGCATGGCCAAAATCCAATTGAATTCAGAATCTTCAGTATTGTTTCTTGCTGCTTTTGATAAGAGGTTTCATTCTTTTTGGTACAGCTCCCAATAATTCCTTTGAACCCCATCACTCTCAGTCTTATACCATGTCCAAAGTATGACGAGCCCCTGACGATTTATAATTCAGGTTCACCCACAGGCAGTCGACTGAATTGAAGTCCAGGAGCTGCCCAGCTCGATCTGAAAATTTTTGTGCCTAAACTTTACTGATGTTCGCCTAGCTCTCATTTTCAGTTATCAATGGACCCTGGTCTCATTGGATCAATTTACTATTCAATTGAGCTAGAAATTTGGCTGTGCAGCACCCATTTTCCCGGTGCTGAATGACCTCCCATGTTTTCAATATGGCGGGCAGGAAGCACACAGCCATTACAAGTTGGAAGTGCAGTCATCCACCATAGTGGTAAAGGTCAAATGCTCCCCAAGGGTCACAGCTCAACCCCCAACCACCATTACCCCTCCTCCCCACCCTACTCACAGATTTCCCCCACCCTCGGCTATCTACTTTCCCACCTGATCACCTCCCCTACCTCGCTTACCTGAGGGGCTCAGCACCCTAATTTACAGTGCCATTCCTGTACAGCTCACTGCTGCCATGGGAATAAAGGCTCAGGCCCAAAAATGATGCACCCTAACTTCGAGGCCAGTGAGCTAAAATGCTGCTTTCATCAGCTGATGAATTGAAACGCCTGTGGAAATGAAAGTGGCTAATATATCAATAGTCTTGCCTAAATTTCAGCAAGTGAGGCACAGTACCTTGAATTATAACAACATTATGCAAGCCAGCAAGCTCCCAGCTTTGACCCTCACTGTTGATGTGTATGCTGATCTCCACTGGCTATAGGGGTGTTATAAAGACCCAGGTACCCCTGGGTTAGAGAGGAAAGAACATTATCCCCTGTCAGCCAGTATAAAGCACTTTTCATAGTGGGCAGAGATATCTGCATTTGAAACCTCCAGGTTTTCCGAGAAGTCTGGTGGGAGGCAACAAACAAGGATTGACTCCAAAAATTGGTGAAAATATTCTGAAGCGAGAGAAATGATGGTGTTAGTGATGGTGGAATCTGCTGTTCTCTTTCAGGTCAGTTACTATTTCCCATTGAAGACACTCTGGAGATCATTCTTTGCTGCTTTGGTGGCAGCTTTCACCCTCCGGTCAATCAACCCATTTGGTAACAGTCGGCTGGTGCTGTTCTATGTGGAGTACCACACGCCCTGGTACATGGCTGAACTGGTGCCTTTCATCCTACTTGGGGTTTTTGGAGGTCTGTGGGGAACGCTTTTCATCCGAGGGAACATTGCCTGGTGCAGGAAGCGTAAGAGCACCAAGCTTGGAAGGTACCCGGTACTGGAGGTGATCGCGGTGACTGCCATCACGGCCATCTTTGCCTTTCCGAATCAATACACAAGACAGAGCACCAGTGAACTAATCTCTGAGCTCTTCAATGACTGTGGGGCACTTGAATCTTCACAGCTCTGCGACTACATCAATGATCCGAACATGACTCGTCCAGTGGACGATATACCGGACAGGCCGGCTGGTCCAGGAGTCTACGCAGCTATATGGCAGCTAGCTCTTGCCCTGGTTTTCAAAATTGTTATCACCATATTTACTTTTGGCATGAAGGTGAGAATGGGCAACACAAGTCGTTTTATCTGGAACTGCCTCCACTGTATGATCCTGATCAGCACAGGACTAACTTACCAATGCCTGTTTAATATTGAAACAGAACTGGTAAAAAAAAAGGCCAGTCCTCAGCGAGCAGAATTCAGATTCTGACCACTATCCTGTGATTCTGACTGGGAGTAAGGACTGGACGGGATAGGGGTCTGATTATGTTGTCACAGCTCTATAGCGGCAGTGTTAGTTGACTAGTAACCAGAGGCCCAGGCTGTGAATCTAGTAGAACATGAGCTTAAATCCCACCAGTTTGAAAATTTGAATTCGGTTTAAGAAAAAAAATCTGCAAATAAATTTCTGCTACAAGTAACACTTGTGAATGATGCCCACGTTTCTGAGCATTGATTTTTAAAATATGTGCAGGTGCTCAGTGTGAGGTGAAAGGGGTGGGAGGGTGTGTGGGTTAGGGTGTGACTGACAACTATCCAGTAAGGAATGAATGTCTTCAGATGAAGAGAACTGAGGAGAAAAATTGGGAGAGCAAATTGAAGAGAAGCTAGTGCGACTATGGGATTCATTCACTGTGCAGTTAAACCCAGGTCAAAACAGCACAGAACAAATGTACACTATGGAATACAGGTAACGTTTTTTCTTTACAATGTAGTGGGATGCCTTTTCCTTTGCTATCCTGACTGAAACTGGGTAAGGGAGCAACAGAACATGGGGAAAAATTGAACGTTTGTGGGGGTGGGCTAACATCGCTTCATGTTCAGACCTGAATTTCCCTCTCTTTTCCCTGTTGGTACTAACTGCTTTGGCCATTTCTTTCCTGCCCACTGCATGCAGTGGCCTGAGGTGTGAGGTGTGCAGTTTGGGGTCCTGGCCCATTTCCTTCACATCCACCCTTGGTCCTGCCACTCCCTCAGACCACCAGATAAACCATATAATAGGCCTCGGGTGACACCAGGTATGGACTCACCTGAAGCTAATGGAGATGGCATAATTTGGGCCTCCTGTCCCTCCAATCACACACCCAGTGAAGGCCCCCAAGTTAGCCCAAGGCATTCAGTTATTTTACAGGGCCCAGTAATCCCTTTAATGCAGCCTCTTAAAGGTGCAATGACTGGGGTTGTGGCAGTGGTCGACCTCTTTGGGGTGACAGGAGTGGTGGGAGATGGGGTAAGGGGCAGGATTAAGAAAATCCAGGCCAATAATCCAACAGGAGAATTGAGATGAATCGTAAACCACAAGAATTAAATGAATAGCTGATGTGGTCATCTGAACTTGGATCAGACAGGGAGTTATGTAAATCAACTTATACAATAAATTAATTGAGTGAGTTGGGACCATATTGGATCTCCCTCACACTTGATTTCTTATTACTTGCACAGTGTGGCATTGGCCTGAAAATGACCCCTCCCCCAACATGTATTTTTGGCTGTTGTTTGTTCTGGAATGAGCCAGGACTGGTTTTCCTGTGTTCTTGGACTGCTTTTCAAACCTGGTTAGCTCAGTTCATTCAACATTCAGCAAAATAAGGCCAAGCCTTGAAAATATGTTTTCCTTTTAATGATTTAACTTATCATTTACAGCTATCATTTATAGCACGCCAAAGCCCTAGGGAATCTTACACTTTTGGTGTTGAGCTACAACTTTGGCATTTAGCGTAAGGACAGACCCTCCTTTATCAGCAGATTATTGAAACAGTTGTGTTTTCCTGTACACTGTGATGATCCAGGCCTTTAGGTTGTGTCTTCACCGAATTATCTCCTGTATTAAATTCTTACATCATGAAAGGAAGCCATTTGGCCCATTGTGCTTGTGCTGGCTGTTTGAAAGAGCTATTCAATTAGTCCCACTTTCTGCTGTCTCCCTATAGCCTGATCGTTTTTTTCATTTTCAAGTATATGTCCAATTCCCATTTAAAAGTTATTATTGATTCTGCTTCCACTGCCTTTCAGGCAGATAGTAACAACTCACAGTGTAAAAGAAAAATCCTCTCATTAAAATTACTGACAAGACATGAGGGTTAAACACTGTTAACACACCTCGTGTTAACAGCACCCTGTAGTATAGCATACTAGCATACATTGAAAGAATGCATCACGTTTTTTATGCACCTTGTTTCTGCAGATGCCATCAGGACTGTTTATCCCGAGCATGGCTGTCGGGGCGATAGCTGGCAGAATGGTTGGTATTGGTGTGGAGCAAATGGCCTATCACCACCATGACTGGTTCATCTTCAGAAGCTGGTGTAGGCCAGGAGCTGACTGTGTCACACCAGGGCTGTATGCTATGGTTGGGGCTGCCGCGTGCCTTGGTGAGTGATACCTGATTTGCCGTCGACCAGCAACTTTTGAAAGAGAGATCATTCTGCAGCAAAGCCAACAAACTTAGTGTTTATATTTCACTTGAACATTTTTTATTGATCCCTTTTGGAATCTCTTGATAGCAATCTGAACGTTGACCCCTATTCATTGGGTAGCACCATTGAATTGTAGGGCAAAGCTTTGCAGCTTTTGGAGGCCTTTTGTGAATTTGTGTGCCCAGGTAGATACTGAACTTACCTGGAGCTTGCCTAAAAGAAGCTCACTTGGTAGCAATCTTGAGTCAGGAGATTGTGGGTTCAATCCTGCACCAGAGATTTGAACACATAATCTAGGCTGACCCTCCCAGTGCACTGCTGAGGGAACACTGCATTGTTGGAGGTGCCCTCTTTCAGATGAGACATTAAACTGAGGCCCCATTTACTTTGGCAGCATCGGCGGAGAAGAAAAGAGTTGACGTTTCGAGTCCTCATGACCCTTCAACAGATGATCTGGTCATTATCACACTGTTAATTGTGCGAGCTTCATGTGCTTAAATTGTCTGCAGTGTTTCCTGAAATACAACAGTGACTACACTTCAAAAACGCTCCATCAGTTGCAACACACTTTGAGACATCTTGAGATCATGAAAGTGTGTCTTTCCTGACTGGACAATGGAATGAGGGAAAGGCCTGGGAGGACTTTGGCTTCCAATGAAATTGGATGTGGTTCTGGTGGAGGAGAAAATAAATATCATGAAGTCAAAATAAATGAGAAATTAGTTTTTAAACAAAGGCCTTGTATTTTTATAGTGAGTTTCATGTTCTCAGGACACCTGAAAGCACTTCACAGCCAGTGAATTTTGAAATGTAATCAGTTTTGTTCTATCATCAGATGTGAAGGCCAATTTTCACACAGCAGTGGGATAAATGACAAAATAATCTGTTTTGATCATGACGGCTAAGTGATAATTATTGGCCAGGATACCAGAAAATTCCCTTTCTCGTCTCTGAAATTGTGCCCTGGAATCTTTTACGTCCATTTAAAGGGCAGCCTTGGTTTAGCGTCTCATCTAAAAGATAGCACCTCTGACAAAACAGCACGCCCTCAGTACTGCACTGGAGCGTCAGCCTGGATTTCTTTTCCAAAACCTAGAATTCACAATTCTCTGACTCAGAGACAAGAATGCTAGCACTGAGCCAAGGCGAACACTACAACAACTTACAAATTCTTAACATCGAAAAGCATTATCAAATGAAATATAACATTGAGGCAGATAAAGAGGTGTTCGATCAGGTGACCAAACACTTGGTCAAAGAAGCAGGGTTTAAGGAGTGTCTTAAAGGAGGAATGAAAGGTAGAGAGGCGGAGAGGTTTAAGGAGGGAATTACAGAGTTTAGGGCCTAGGCAACTGAAGATGCGACCACCAATGGTATAGCGATTAAAATCGAGGATGCTCAAGAGGCCAGGCTTAGTGGAGTGCTGGTATCTCAGAGGGTTGTGGGGCTGGAGGAAATTAGAGATAGGGAGGGGTGAGGCCAGGGAGAGGTTTGAAAATAAGGATGAGAATTTTAATATCAAAATGTTGCTTGATCAGGATGTCAGTGTAGGTCAGTGAGTACAGGGATGATAGGTGAACAGGACTTGGTGTGAGTTAAGACATGGGCAGTAGAGTTCTGGATGACCTCAAGTTTATGGAGGGTAGAATGTGGGAGACCAGTCAGGAGTCCACTCCTTGGAATAGACAAGAGTATACAGTCTTGGGTTTAGTTCATGACAGGAATGTTGTGTAAACTCAACCATTTCCTGTTCTGATGAGAGATTGTAACTACTTCGGAATAAACAACAACAATTTGCATTTATATAGCACCATTAATGCAGTAAAATATTGCAAGGTTCTTCACAAGACTGTAATCAGGCAAAAAAAAAATTGGCAGCAAGTCACAGAGGTGATCAGAAACCTGGTGAAAAGATTAAAGAAGTAGGTTTTAAGATGCCTGTGAAAGGAGGAGTGAGGGATGGGGAGCTGCAAAAGTTTAGCGGGGGTTGGGGGGGGGGGGGACAGTTCCAGAGCTTAAACAGACAGTTGAAAGCATGGCCACCAAGAGTGGAGTGAAGAAAGTTGGGGATGTGCAAGAGACCAGAGTTAGAAGAGTGCAGAGATTTCATAGGGTTGTACAGGTGAAGGAGGTTACAGACATAGAGAGGGGCGAGGCCATGGAGGGGTTTGAAGACAAGGATGAGAATTTTAAATAATACTGTGCCAGCCTTATCACTTGTCAGGGCACCAATTTAAATGAGAAGTTTCAAAGTGTTTCATTCTGGCTGTTGATAATTCTACTGCAGGTGGAGTGACTCGTATGACGGTGTCTCTGGTTGTGATCATGTTCGAGTTAACTGGAGGTTTGGAGTACATTGTACCATTAATGGCTGCAGCAGTGACCAGCAAGTGGGTGGCAGACGCCTTTGGGAAAGTGGGTATTTACGAAGCGCACATACACTTGAATGGCTACCCTTTCTTGGATTCAAAGGACGAGTTCAGGCACAGGACACTGGCAACTGATGTCATGAGGCCAAGACGCACTGAGCCTCCCCTCTCAGTTCTGACCCAAGGCAGTATGACAGTGGAGGACGTGGAGACCCTTATTAAAGATACAGATTACAACGGCTTCCCTGTTGTTGTCACTAAGGAATCGGAGCGGCTCATTGGCTTTGTCCAGAGAAGGGATCTCATTCCCGCAATAAGTAAGTTTTCTAGCTTGGCAGCTGTTTCTTTTACATTGAATTTTGACTTCAATTTCAGCACAGAATTGCGAATTGAGCCTGACAGTGTTTTTTTAATGTTTTAAGTTGAAGTGAGCCTTTGGCTTAGTGGTTACATTCCAGTCTCCTAACCAGAGGTACTGGGTTTGAGCTCCTGCTCAAGACAGTCCTAGCGAGTGGAAGTTGGAGCTGCAGCTCTGAATTTTTAAAAATATATTCATTCATGGGATGCGGGCATCGCTGGTTAAGCCAGCATATATTGCCCACCCCTAATTGCCCTTGTTCAGAGGGCAGTTAAGAGTTAACCACATTGCTGTGGGTCTGGAATAGGCCAGACTAGGTAAGGATGGCAGATTTCCTTCCCTAAAGGACATTAGTGAACCAGATGGGTTTTTATGACAATCGGCAATGGTTTTGCGGTCAGACTTTTAATTCCTGGTTTTTTTATTGAATTGAAATTTTCACTATCTGCCGTGGTGGGATTCGAACCCGAGTGCCCACAGCATTACCCTGGGTTACTAGTCCAGTGATAATAGCACGATGTCACTGCCTCCCCAAATTCTGGGTTCACCTCCAGCGGAGTACTCACGTCCAGTGGTATGGGTGTGGCCCCTCACCCCTACCCCCCTCCACCCCCCACCCCCCCCCGAACACCCTCCCTCCCCCAATCGAGGGAGTTGGGTTGGGTTGGGAAGCTCATAACGCTCTCCTTCCATATTGGGCTGACCCGCCTATTGGCTAGTAGAAAATGATTCTGGCCCTCTGTCCCTGGAGGGATCATTGATGTAATGGCTGGTCAGATTATAATCAGCCTGCTAATCCCTCCATGCCACTTAAATTCAATTAATTAATTAAATTAATTGCAAAACCAGAAAACTAGCTAAAGCTGACTGGCAACATCAAAGGACAGGGGCTCTGAAAAACTCACAACACAAAAAATCCTCCATTTACAAGGCAATAATGTATGAAGGCAAAAGTTACATGGGATTTATAATTAAGGCCTAGATATGTTGTTCACTATTTACATAAATGATTTGGACTCAGAAATCAGAGGCACATTATCAAAATTTGCAGAAGACGCTAAACTGTATTTATCAAAGTGTTCCTCAGTATAAATTAATGGTGGCAAAATACAGTTTGAAAATACGTGAACAGTTAAGTAGCTACATAAATTAAATGGGGTTTGGGTGGGGAGGGGGTGGCTGCTGGTGGAGGGGTTGGTGTGTGACACCAAAGGAAGGCTGTCCCAAAATGGCTCAGACTTGATGCCTAGTTTGTGTCGAGTCAGGCAATCTCAGCACAGATTGCACGTTGCTGAAATTGGTGGAAGAATCAGTCGTGCATTCTTCCCTCAGTAATTCTGTCCTCTCTGCTGGAAAGTGTACATTTGTAAATTTGGGATGAAGGTAGGAGTGAGGTTGATTATGATACACCAAGAAGATGACCTGGTCCTTGCGTTTGCTGCCTAGGAACGTTGGCTGAGATATAAGTTCAAGGTGAGGGGCAGGAGGTTTAGGGGGGGGTGTGAGGAAAAACCTTTTTACCCAGATGGTGGTGACAGTCTGGAATGCACTGCCTGGGAGGGTGGTGGAGGCGGGTTGCCTCACATCCTTTAAAAAGTACCTATTTGAGCACTTGGCACGTCATAACATTCAAGGCTATGGGTCAAGTGCTGGTAAATGGGATTAGGTAGGTAGGTCAGGTGTTTCTCACGTGTCTGGGCATACTCGATGGGCCGAAGGGCCTTTTCTGCACTGTGATTCTGTGATTCTATTAGACATTTGATAATGCTCATTGATTCATCCCGGGCTATGTTTCCAATGTCTTCTGGGGAGGAAGGGAGAAAGTTGTTGGGGGGGAGTGGGGGCTAGGGTGGGGGCGGGTGTTGAGATGTCTAGTGTGGGAGGGGGCAGGGTGCATGGGGAAATCAAAAATTAATTAATCAGAATGCTAAGATTTTGTTTCCTCCCAATTTTTGACTTTTCCTATCTATGTCAGAAAATGCAAGAAAGGTACAAGATGGAGTGGTCAGCAACTCCATTGTGTATTTCACTGAGGATCCACCGCCACTGCTTGGTAACAGCCCCTGCCCACTCAAACTGCGGAGGATTCTCAACCTGAGCCCCTTCACTGTGACGGACCACACACCCATGGAGACGGTGGTGGACATCTTTCGTAAGCTTGGCCTCCGGCAATGTTTGGTCACTCGCAGTGGGTAAGTAGCTTTTGCAAGCGGCAGGGCAAAGGGCAGCTTTTCAATCAGTTTACTGCCTTCCCACGGAATATCCATCTGCAAGAAGGCACAATGAGAAAGGTCTTTATGGATACCAAATCATTAGAATGACTGTCATCTCGACGAGAAACTGTCAAGCATAGGACAAAATAGAGGTCATGTTATTTTTGAAACACCGACAAGTTGTATTTATGTAGCGCCTTTAGTGTAGTGGAGCATCTCAAGGTACCCACAGGAGCATTATCAAACAACATCTGAGAGACTGGAACAGATGGCCAAAAGCTTGATCAGAGAGAGATAAGTTTTAAGGAGCATCTTAAAGGAGGAGAGGGAGGTACAGGGGCACAGGAGGGTAGAAGTGACTGCTGGTGATGTTATTGTGTGTAACTGAGTGCACTAGTATCTAACTCCTCCCTCTGGCCTTTTGAAAGGGGAGTTTAATGCCCTTATTGGAAATTATTGGATTTCAGATCCTTGGAATGAGCTTTTCCTGTCCCCAGCAGGAAAAAGACAGTTCAGATCAGTACTCTTACTTCCCAGTTTTTATTTGTGTTCCATTTTAAGGTATACAAGACCAGGTCAGACCAGTATTCTTATTTCCCAGTTTATACTGTTTTTCTCGCTCTGTGTTGTTAGTCCCATGAACCAGTGCTGTTTACCACGCGGCTTACTTCAGAAGTTCCTTCTGAAAATCGGGGGGGGGGCAGGGAATCATGCAGGGGATGCACCTGGGCGCACTGGGCAGGGGGGGGTCAATGAGGTGGTGCAATTGGGGCAGCTTGTAATGAACCAGTGCCGAGTGCCTCACTGAGAAAAGGGAGAGAAAGGCTTGCATTCCTATAGCGTTTTTCACAACCTCCAAATGCCTCAAAGCACTTTACAACCAATTAAATACTTTGTTGAAGTATATTGACTGTTGTAATTCAGGAAATGTGGCGGCCAATATGCACTCAGCAAAACCCCCTCAAACAGCAATGTAATAATGACCAGGTATCTTTTTTTTGTGATGCTAATTGAGGGATAAATATCGGCCAGAACACTAATAAAAAAGCAAAAATAAAAAATACTGTGGATGCTGGAAATCTGAAACAAGAACAAAAAATAGTGGAAATTTCTTATACCATGGAGAACTCCCCTGCTTTTCTTCAAACGAGTGACATGGGATCTTTTACTTCCACCTCAGTAGGCAGATGGCACCACAGTTTAACAACTCCTCTGACAATGCAGTGCTCCCACAGTACTGCACTGGAGTGCCAGCCTTGACTTGTATGCTCAAGTGGGCATAGATTTAAAGTAAGGGGCAGGAGGTTTAGAGGGGATGTGAGGAAGAATATTTTCACCCAGATGGTGGTGGGAATCTGGAACTCACTGCCTGAAAGGTTGGTAGAGGCAGAAACCCTCATAATATTTAAGGAGTATTTGGATGTGCACTTGCGATGCCATGGCATACAAGGCTATGGGCCTAGTGCTGGAAAATGGGATTAGAATAGTTAGGTACTTGTTTGACCGGCACAGACTCGATGGGCCGAAGGGCCTTTTTCTGTGCTGTAGACCTCAATGACTCTATGGGACTTGAACCTGGAACCTTATGATTTAGAGGTGAGAGTGCTACCAACGCATGGCTGGCACACACATACATACAAACATACATATTAGGAGCAGGACTAGGCCGGCCTGTCAGAGGATGCCAAGAGAGGCACGGAGAGAAACGGTAGGCTTATTTAAGAGGGAATCAAGCCCGGGATGCAGCAAAGAAGCAGCAAAGCCAAGGAGTACTGAAGGGTCGGAGCAGGGAATTGTCAGGGCCAGGGATCTGAGAGAGGAGAAAGGAAATTAGGTACAATGATAGGAAAGAGTCTAGGAGGGGTAAAGAGGAAAGAGGCAAAAGTAGAATAGAATGATGGGCTCGGGCTCAGGGTGGCAAGCAAAATGTGGATGCTAAATTACATTGGTTACATAAAAACCAGGATTCATGCAAACCAGATGGTGAGTAGGAAATAGGAGGTAATAGACAAGGACCCAGAGTTAAAGTCAGAAACCCTGGTGATTGGATAATGATGATGTTGATAGGTTGGATTCAGGCGGAGCATTGACAAACTGTTCTCCGAGTTCGGAGATGGATGTAGCAAGTGAAATCCCGGAGCTATATGAGGATAGTATATCAGAGGACATACTGATGGTACCATTTTCCCGGGAAGGATGATGGCGACTTTGGAGGACACCATAATAAATATTGCCACCAAACACTTCCTGAGTGGGCAATAAATCCAGCCTGGCGTTGGCAAAGCTTTTTAAAACACATTCCCACTCCACAATGGCCTGCAGGAAAACACAGGCTTTCTAACACCATCAGATAATTGTAACCTCTTCTATGCCTTGAACCACATGAATGCACATCAATTATTTAATGTAATTATTGCAAGTATTTTTTTCTTCTGTTTACAGACGTCTCCTGGGCATCTTAACTAAAAAGGACGTACTAAGGCACATGGCCCAAATGGCAAATCAGGACCCTGAGTCCATCATGTTCAACTGACCTCTTGCATGCTCACTGTGCCAGCCTTACCCAGTTCTGATTTTATAAGGTAAAGGGTAAGACTGAAGTCTCAGCATTGAGGTGGCCTTTGAGTGAACTGAATTCTGATCACTTGATCAACAAAACGTGACTCGAAAACAGTCTTGCTCGGGAGAGGAGCCATCAGCAATGCACTGGATTAAGAGATGACGACTGACCCACGGCGAGTTCATTGTGTTCTTTTAGATGAGTGAAGGATGAGAAGCCAAACCCTCAGCTCTTTTGCAAAGTCTGATGACCTGGTAGATGATGCATATTATACTAACATCTCAGCTGCCCAGCTTTGTCTGAGAAGTGTGCCCACTAGGGGTAAAAAAAATAGTGATTAATAAATGCATAGCACGTTGATACTGGTCAGTGATGTAACAGACTACAAGACACTAGCTAAGAGCTACTGTGCAAGGCAAAATGGGGAATAATTCCAGAGTCTGTTTGGATTCATGGTTAGCACAGAAAATGTCAGTGTTAAAGACCTTGCATTAATTTCCTTATTTACCTATTGAGTTCAGAAGGAGTCTGGTCAGGGTCCCTGTGTAATATTAAACTGTATTTGCATCAACATGTTACTTAGAATTTTACAGCACAGAAACAGGCCACTCAGCCCATTGGTCTATGCTGGTGTTTATTCTCCACCTGAGCCTCTTCCCACCCTACTTCGTTTCACCGTATCAGCATATCCTTCCATTCTTTTCTCCCTCATGTGTGTTTTGCTTCCCCTTAAATGCATCTGTGTGAACAAACACAGCCCTAGCCTGTACAACCACAGCCCTGGTGTCATTATAATGAATCTGAACTGCATTCCCTCCAAGGCCACTGTTCCCTTCCCGGGAGAGGGCTGGAAACAGTATTCCAGATGGGGGTCGAACCATCTGGACTATACTTTAGTATAACTTCAATCCCTTTGGATCCCAACCCTCATGAGATAAAGGCCAACATTTCATTAGCCTATTATGTGTAGAAATATGTAGACAATTTGGAGGGAAGAAGCTGAACTGTGCTAAGAGAATTCTTCATTGTGCCAAGCAGTAAGTTTTACAATCTAGTGCTGTTGACGCAGACCTTGATGGGGCTAGGGTGGTGGGTGGGTGGGGTGGGGGGAGGGGGCTGTCAATGGCTTTGGGGCCCACAGCGTTTACACAAACAAATGGATGGAAAATCTTGCAGAAAGCGATATCATGGGCACCACTCCCATTGGGGCTGAATCTTCGGCTCTGCAAGCGAGGGCAGGGCCCACTCGCCAAGGCGTAAAACGGGCGTGCGTCCCAATGTCACCGCGCGTCATTTAGGTTTTCAGTTCAGTGGGCGTGCAGCTAAGTTGGCTGAGCGCCCGCCGAACAACCAAAGGCCCGTTAAGGCCGTTAATGAACTAATTAAGCCTTTTGAGAAACCTTAAGGTTGGCGGGGGGCAGGCGAAGAGCCCAGGCGGCCTTCGCATTTTTCATGGAAGCTCATCCAGGGGCGGGATGAGGTTTCATGAAGGGTTTATAAATTAAATTAATTTTTTTATTAAAGTCCATTGACATGTCCCAGCTCATGTGACACAGTCACACGAGGGGACATGTCTTCAATTTTTTTTCTTCTTTATTCAAATTTTTGAAATTTAACCTAATCTCCCTGAGGCACGGAGCTGCGCTCTTTCACGCCCCTCCCCCCAGCCCGCACGGGGAGTGCTCAGTGCTTCCGAGCGCGCGTCACGCTGGGCGGGCCTTAATTGGCCCGCCCGCGTAAAATGGCGTGGACCCGCCCCCGCGCAACCCTCCCAACGGGAGGGAAATTCTACCCATTGTGTAAAGCACTGCGACAGCCGCTTTGGGAGGTAAAATTGACACCTCAGTGCTAATGTGCAAGCAGAAGATGGGTTCATAATTTTGTTGCAAGTAACGCACAGAAGAAGTGTTTGTGCCTATGTTTGTAAGTTTGTTGTTGATGTATTTCATGAATATTGGATTGTGGAGTTCGCTTCATTTCATTACGCTCAAAATCGACCAACTATGGTTAAATCATTGTTCTTCCCATGCTAGCATGCTTGAATATCCATATCCCATTGCTGGTCAAAGAGGTCAGGTCACCATGGTGACACAGTGGGAGTTAAGCACACTGTAGATATGGGTATTGGAGAAATTGTAGCCTCGCTACCCCACAATTTCACAAAGATGATGATATGCCCCTGCTTTCTTCTCTCTGTGGTCTAGGCTCCCCAGCAAAATACAAAGTTGGCTGTAGTGTATCGGATTACAGTGGAGCTCCTAGGGACTGATGCTCTCCCCATCTCTGTAACTGTCTGCAGCCCTAAAAACCCTTCAAGATCTCTGTGCTCCTCCAGTTCTGGCCTTCTCTGCACACCTAATCTTCATCACTCCACCATTGGCGGCTGTGCCTTTAGCTGCTTAGGCCCTAAGCTCTAGAATTGCCTCCCTAAAGCACTCCTCCTTTCTAACTTTCTCGTCCTTTTAAGCCACCCCTTAAACCCACCTCTTTGACCAGGCTTTTGGTTATCTATCCTTAGCTGGCTTGGTGTCAATTCTTTTTTCTTGTCCGATAATGCTCCAACCACATTGCGAGAGCTATCTAAATGCAAGCTGCTGGTGGTGGGATTTCCAACAAAAATGGAACTTGTCAATTTCAAGTGTAATTCTACTGTAACCGATGGCTAGCTTGTGAAGCAGGAACACCTTGAAGCTTTTGCTGTGGTATGGAAATTCCTACGTATGCTGAGAGATTCCCATTTTATATTACTAACAAGAGGCATGGACCTTAGCCAGTGGTGAAGAGTTTACCCAGAACAAATTGCCCTTTTTGAAAACTTTTGGGTGCTGTATCAAACAGGAATTAATCTCGGGTCTCTATCTTCATATGTTTCTGGGAAAATAGGTAAGATGGCAAGGTGAGATTTGTTACATTAATAACTTTACTAGTGATATCCTTTATTGCTAAAATTAAGCTGAGCAAGCTGATAGTGACTTTTGAACAACATTGTGTTGGTGTTAGTATATGAACCCATGGTAATGTTTTGTATCAAATCCTTTTCTCTTCTGTTCAACAATTCATTTTAAAATGGGTTAAAATTTCCAATAAAATGGGGGAGAAAGTAATTTGAGACAAAAATGCTAAATAGTCACACACTGTATTGTCATGGTTAATGTCTTGATAGATATGCGTCAAAAAACCATTGTGTAGTGCAAAGAAGATCAGGTACATTATTGATTCATTATCCTTGTTAGCTGCCATCTCTAGACAGATTTCAGCT
This sequence comes from Cetorhinus maximus, assembly GCF_964194155.1. Classification (NCBI taxonomy): domain Eukaryota; kingdom Metazoa; phylum Chordata; class Chondrichthyes; order Lamniformes; family Cetorhinidae; genus Cetorhinus; species Cetorhinus maximus. The sequence continues at coordinate 16,446,650 of NC_135894.1, read as the reverse complement.
CTAAATAAAAAATACCTGGAAAAACTCAGCAGGTCTGGCAGCATCGGCGGAGAAGAGTGCAGTTGACGTTTCGAGTCCTCATGAGGACTCGAAACGTCAACTGTGCTCTTCTCCGCCGATGCTGTCAGACCTGCTGAGTTTTTCCAGGTATGAGGACTCGAAACGTCAACTGTACTCTTCTCCGCCGCTGCTGCCAGACCTGCTGAGTTTTTCCAGGTATTGTTTATTTTTTGTTTTGGATTTCCAGCATCCGCAGTTTTTTGTTTTTATCAGATTTCAGCTCTCTTGGCTTTTTCACTACTGTTCACTGTTAGAAAGGTTAGCCATGGGTCTCTGCTATATTATGGTTCAAAACCATGATTGCTCGCTATATTTAAGGATTCCGTTCAACTAGCATCGAAGCTTAGGATCAACAGTGTTCTGTTTCATAAGATATGCTGGGGCATTTGTGGATGGGAATGAATACTACACTGTACTTGTGAATATATTGATTTGCACTTTACATGTCAAGGCTCAGTGGGTTCTCAGCTGGTGCTGTAAACATAAGAACAGCAGACAAGGCAAAATGTCTCATTTTTGAAAACATGACTCCATTTAGAGATTAAACCAAGAAGAAACAAACCTAATTTAAGATTGATGGAGGCCAGATTTGGAGCAACAACATTCTCAGAGGGTTGTAAAGTTGGAGGAGGCTGTCAACTGTGGTTTAGTGGTAGCACGCTCGGTCTGTGCCAGAAGGTTGTGGGATCAAGCCCCCAGCCAGGGACATGAGCACATGAGCACAAAATCCAGGCTGACACTCCAGTATAGTACTGGGGTAGAGCTGCATTGTCCAAGGTGTTGTTTTGTGGATCCTGTCTGCTCCCTTGGGTAGATGTAAAAGATCCCATGGCATTATTTTGAAGAAGAGCAGGGATGTTCTCCCTGGTGTCCTGGTTAATATTTATCCATCAACCAACAGCATAAAACAGATTGTCTGGTTATTATCAGATTTAGATTTGTGGGGCTTTGCAGCTTGTAAATTGGCTGCTGTGTTCCCTACATTGTTATAACAGTAACTACATTTCAAACGTACTTCATTGGCAGTAAAGCATGTTAAGACATCCTGAGACTATGAAAAGTGTTGTAGAAATGCAAGACAGAGAGGGAAGTCGGATAAGTGAAGAAGAAGCTGGCTGTGGCCCACCAGGGATGAATATGGCCCTGGAAATAGAGAGCGCAGAGCATCTGAGTGAACATATTTGAGCGAATGCAGCTCCCCCAGACCCTGTCAGAGTTCACAGAAACAGGGGGTTTTCATTTTCACATTCCACATTTTCAGGTGGTTCCACCAGGAGGGGCCTATCTGAGTTTCCAGCTGTTGTGAAAGGCTGGAGATTCTGGCAGATGAGGCACAGCCCGGTGGAAATATCGTGTTCCCCTCCCTGGAAACTTTGCCTACCTTCATTCCAAATCTTCAGAGGTCTGGGCCATGATTGAACCCTGGTCTCCAAGGTGCCTCCCACACCCATTGCTGAGTCAGCCTTCATGCCTGGCATTGTAAAATACATACCTGCACCAATCCTATACCAGTATCCACTTGAAAGCCCAACATAGGGCATCTCTGCTCCACCCCACTTATGACCATGGTCTTGTAAGGGCCAGGCAGAGGCTCCATCTTGTGAAGACCATCATCAAAACATGAGGCCAAAGCCGGGTATCTGAGCTCTGTCTTTGTTTCTGGTCATTCTGGCAGAATGGGATGGGTAACAAATGCTGGCCTTGCCAGTGATGCCCACACTCCATGAAAGAATTAAAAATATATTTCACCAGATTTCCACTGGAGTAGTCATGAACCTTTGGCCGTCTGTACATTTTGAAAATCCGAGCATTGGAACTATATTTGAAAGCAAAGAAGTGTGACAATAGACAGAGCTGCCCGTACTTCAACTACAATTGTGCTGAGTAAGTACGGTGAAGTGACTGCTGGCTTTGATTGCATGTCAGGCAAGTATAGAATGTCAGGCCCACTACTGAGAAGATACCACGGGGAGGATAAGCCATAAGTTCTAGAATTTCCTCCCCAAACCTCTCCATCTATCTCTCCTCCTTTGAGCCACTCTTTGAAATCTTCTTTGAGTAAACATCTTGTCACCTGTTTTCATGTCTCCTTATTTGGCTCAATGACAATTTTTGTCTAATTGTGCTCCTGTGAAGTGATGTTTCGTTATGTATATAATTGCAAGTTAGACCAGATGCCAATCGTTATGGAACTTCTAAAGAAATAAATGATTTGATCACAAAATCTCCAGGACCACTGGATTGGGTTAAATGTCCATGATCCTTCTGAGTGGCATATCTGTAGCCATCACTTAAATCCTTTGTGCTTCAGTCACTGTGAGCAATGTGCAAATATTAGCTGTTATAAAGAGTTTGTGAAAGCTGCTGCATATACAGGTCAAAAGTAAAACTGACCTCAGGCTGTTTGAGACCATCATGGACAGCAATCGCGTCTGCTACAGGAGACTGAATTTTCTGAGGCCTTGCCCATAGTCAGGCACCTTACATGCCACAAGTGCACATCTGAAATCAAAGGCTCCTTGCCCCCAATCTTTTCTAATGTCCATTCATAGCATTCAGGTTATCTCATTTTGGACAAGGAAATGGAAAACCCATCCTCGTGATTCGTTTTACAGTGTCATAAGGCATGTCTAATATATTTACAGTCACATATTTGATACTATTTGTAGTCACTCCCAATACAGTTCAATAATTTCCATTCAACAAGAAAAGGGATTCAATCAAAATACCTAGAGAAATGCTGAGTAATTATTGAGTGTTAAACCTCACATAATACACCATTCTGGCAGTGAGACAGTCTGTACCCAATCTATGCAGGTGCAGCTCCCACTGATAAATTGGTGGGGCCAATTTTTTTTAGGCATCTGATAAAGAGCCTTTAAATATGTAAACTAAAGGTCTGGTGCTCATTATAAGACCCCTGTTTTTTTTTAATTCATTCATTGGATGTGGGTGTCACTGGCCAGGCAGCATTTATTACCCATCCCTAGTTGCTCTAGTTCAGAGGGCATTTAAGAGTCAACCACATTGCTGTGGGTCTGTAGTCACATGTAGGCCAGGCCAGGTGAGGACAACAGATTTCCTTCCCTAAAGGACATTAGTGAACCAGATGTGTTTTTATAACAATCGACAATGGTTTTATGGTCATCATTAGACTTTTAATTCTAGATTTTAATTGGATTCAAATTCCACTATCTGCTGTGGTGGGATTCAAACCCAGGTCCCTAGAGCATTACCCTGGGTCTCTGGAATACTAGTCCAGTGACAATACCACTACACCATCGTCTCCCCTTTGACAAACTGACCTCCTTATTAGTGGGTGAAGGGTTCGGCCTGCTCCACTCAGGCGTTCTTCACTGGCTCCCACAACTCCAAAGATAAATTTTTGTTCAATGTTTTTCAAAGACAATTTCCATGGAGTCGGAGCAATAGTGCTCCTTTAAATCTACAGGAGTCACCATTCGCCTTCACAGCCATTCCAATTCCCCTTGCAAGGACTTAGCAAAGGCTCTGCCAGGCAAGCAGCCTCAATTTGACATCTCTTGTCTCCACATAGGCAGCTTGCCTCATGGATGTGGATGAGGCCCAAGAGCCAATTTCTTTCGACCCTTGGGCCTTTTGTTTCAGGATTGTACACTGCCTCTGCTGGGGCTACCTTCTATTTCATTGAGTTTAGAGTATGTCAGTATATGAAAATTTGACTAAAGGAGGCAGGCGCAATTGCGTAACCTATATTTTCTATGATAGAATCATTTTCCTGTCTTTAGATTTAGTAGTTACGCCTGTTAATAGTGTTGGGTATTTCCTGTTATGAGGCCAAGAACAATCAGCTTCTGTGTGTGACTTACTGGAATCTGAAAACCTCAAAACACTCAAAGTGAAATGTCTGACACGGTATTGAATTGAATTGACCACATGGTGATTGGTGACTGGTTGTCAGTGATAGAGATTCAGAAATACATTATCCACACTTTGAAATGTGATTAGGTGAAAGGCAGGTGTCCAATTTTCAATGTTTACTGCAATCTTGTAAATTAAGGTGCAATATTCACAATTAGCTTGTAGTTATTCGACTCGTATCTCATGAGTGACATAGGGTTGCCACTTGTGGTTGTGAATAAAATGAACATGACTAATCTAATAGAGATCTAGAATATTCCTCCTGTTGCACAGGCTCACAACCTAAGTGATGTGTTGTAGACTTAATGTAGCAATACTGCTCCAAACAGAACATGTCCTTTGAAACCAATTAGCATCAACAAAACTGCAAATTAATTGACTTTCTATTTCCCACGTGATGAACAGATTCAGCTAACACTTCAGCAGAACTCTGATTACCTCAGGCTTCTTTTGCTCATTCATATTCATTGCGTACTTGATCACATCTGGCCTGAGAGTGCATCTGTAAGTGTGGTAGTATTGATTGAAGGAAACAATTTGGTTAACAGCATTCTCATAGGGGACATGTGTGATAGCTTTGTCTTCCTCAAGACATCAAACCATTTCTGCTTGTACAAATGATCACTGGACCTAATCCTTTCATATCAAGAGATTAAATTTTCCTACCATGATAATTTTGAGTTATCACTTGATGTGCATTCTAATTCAAAGATGCAAGAGGTGGAGTAGAATAAACCTGTTGCATTGCTTACTTAATTATTGAGGTTGTCATCAATGTCAGCATTGATGTGCTTTTGTTATACAGCCAAGAGAAGACTCTACAATAACAGCAGCAGTGCACAGCATTGACATGCTTGATATTGTCATTAGGTGCCATATTAGACAAAACGGTCTATTCCCTGAAACATAATTCATTACCTCGACCAACAGAAAGTTGAGAACTTGGTGGTGCTGCAATTGGCACAGAATAATAGCCACATTTTGTCTCTTAGAGTCGCACAAAAGTCTTTGATGAGGATAGCACATTATTCTTATCTGGCAAGAAGCTGTTAATTAAGCCAATTTGTTGAATTAAGGTGTCACTCAGAGTGAAATTTGTATTTGTGTAGCTGTTCTACACTCTGTTACAAATTCAGGTCTACTTTAGATATTCCCTTATGCTAGTGCCAATGGCCTCTCTTCTAAATGAACTGTATCCCATATAATCAGGAGTTTACTTTTCTGTCAATGAGACTGGAGCCAGATACAGTGGGCCTGACTGGGCATGGACAGTAGCTTTCCTTCCCTAAAATGTATTTGTGGACCAGTTATAACAAAAAGCAGTATTATGGTCATTTTTATGGATACCAATTCTCTATTTCCAAATTTTTTTCTTAAACTAGATTCAGATTGTCAATTTGCCATGTTGGAATTTGAGTTCATGTTTTCAGGAACGCAATTATTAACATTATGAGCTTAACATCAAGCTATTGAAAATATTAGTATATGTTATTATATTACAAAGTTCCTACATTAAAGTATTGGACTAGGTGAAAAAGATGATAAGATCCATTTTCCCATATGTCAAGTATGTTGAATGCCTTTTTAAGGGCAAGAATTCAGCATTGTTTTTATTATGACTATTAGACTATTAGGATGTGTGTGGGTAGGTGGGTGTGCGTGTGTGTAGGTGGGTGGGTGTGACCACGCGTGACAATTTGTGATGACATGATGGCTCGTTATTGCATCTGGTAAATAGGTTGCACAAAGTTGCTATGTCACTGACTATGTAGGGGAGCATTCATTGTTTTCTTTGTAATGCACATTGAATAGTCAACATAGGAAAAATTCATTGGATTAAGAATAATTCAATGGATTTATGATATTAATTTTGATTGTGATAAATAGAGCACTAAAACTTTAAGTACCGATATCTAATAAAAAATTTACCATTTCATGACATAGTCTACGGTGGAAGTGTCCTGGACTCGTAAGATGAACCAATTTATCTCAAATGCCCACATATAGGCCGGACCCGCCCACCGCCGGAATCGTGGAGCGGAAAATTTGATGGACCAGCAAAAGGTCTGTTGACTAAAATCCCGCCCGTAGTTCGTACAAAAGCCATAGACCAGTGCTAAAAATAGCGTGAGCATTTCCTGACCTCCAAAGTACACAGCATTTTGCTTTTGTAAGCGTCCAAGATACCTGTCTCTCTCCAATTCTGGTCCCTTCAGTAGCCCCAATTTTAATTGCTGTACCATTGGCAGCCATGGCTTTAGGTTTTTTTTTACTTGTTCATGAGTGTTGCTGGCTAGGTTAGCATTTATTGCCCATTCCTAACCTAATTGCCCTCATTCAGGGGGCATTTAAAAATAGGCTTTTAATTCCAGTTTTAAAAAAAAGTTAAATTCAAATTCCACCAATTGCTGTGGCAGGATTTGAACCCAGGTCCCCAGTGCATTACTAATCCAGTGACAAAACCACTATGCCATCACCTCCTCCAACAAAATTGATGAGATTTTAGCACTGGAATCCTTCCTCTATATCCCTCTGCCTCTGTACCACTCTTTCTTACCTCCTTCAAGTCACTCCTTAAAACCTAGCTCTTTGACCAAGCTTTTGACTTTCTGTTACAATATCTCCTTATGTAGTGTGGTGTCAAATTTTGTTTGCGAATGCTCTCGTGAAGTGCCTTGGAACGTCTGACCATGTTAAAGGCACTATATGAATGCAAGTTGTTGCTATTCTTTCAGCAAGTCTTTCATGTTGACTTGAATGGAGAAGAAATCTGGCTCCCAAGTCACTACTACCTGTTTTGCCCCATTGCCCGGCACTGAATCCAGTCATGCGCATTTAAAACAACTGTTTGCTTTTATATCTCATTGATTTTTGACATTGAATGATTTTGGCACATGACAAAATCTAGGGAGCTTTTACCAAACCACTAAGCAAGGTTGGACCAGTGGAGATGAAGAGTGAAGATGGGATGAAAAGAATGGCAGAGCTGGCTGATCCAAATTAGTGGATTAATCCTCATTATTGACAAAGACCAATCAAAAGTCATTGCACACTGGCTCTCTATTGAACTGAGTGATATAATTTTAGCCAAGAGTATCTGTTTTGATTCTTCAAAAGACCAAGAGATGCTGAAAGATAATTAACTTGACTCTCATGAGTAAATTGGTAAGATTAAGCTGTACAGGGACCATGCTGTCATCCATAATTAAGGTAGAACATTGCTTTGATCCTAAGGTCAATAAATTCCTGCTCATTAGAAATACAGCTGAATCCAGGGATTCTAGTGAAATGGGCTGGTTTTATTTCTGTTCGCTTGTGTCTAAAGTGCACAGACCATGTTTTTGATACACCGTAGATCGATCATGAAACATGGTCTTTACTTTTGAGGTTAATAGATTGTTAAAAATGCTTCTGACTTTGCTTTGACTTTTTAATGTATTTTGGAAGGAATTGCAGGCCATCAATAGCTGAAGGGCAGTATAAATCTGGAACTCTTTCCACAGAAGTGAATGGATGCTGGGACAATTGGAGTTTTCAAGACCGAGGTTGACTTCTGTCGGGTACGGGTGGGTGGGGTTGAGATACAGATTAGCCACAAACTCATTGAATGGCGAGGCAGTGTCTAGGGACTGAATGATATACACCTGTTCCAATGATGTATATTGTGTGTTCGTCATGTGCTTCTGTGTGTTAATAACTCGCACTATCTTAAGTGCTCCTTTACAAACCTTTAATAAGTGCTTGTATCTGAAAGTGTAAACTGAGCCAGTGATTGCAAAGGCAAAAATTGTTCTACCCTGTAAATTGAATAAATAAACTGGAAAGCAGATGATTTTTAAGACGGTGTATTATTTTGACTTGTTATTGTGGATCAATATGCTACTCTAAATCCAAGGTTTTGGAGAATAAATTAGACCTGCGGACAATTCATTTGACTGAAATCAGGAACGTAAAACAGTAGCAGAACTGTATCTCACCTTGGGCTCATTTCTATTCCCTGTAGTCATAGATAGCCATGACATGCCAGTCACGTGATAGATGCACCCATAAGCTCACATTGTTTCCTCATCTCTACCTAACTGTGTGACCCTCTGCAGCTCCAAAACGCTCCTTCAATTCTGGCCAATTGCGTATCCCCAAATTTCATTGCTTCACTATTTGCGACCATACCTTCAGCTGCCTGGACCCTAAGCTCTGGAATTCCCTCCCTAAACCACTTGTATCTCTACCTCCCTTTCTCCAATAAGACATTCCTTAAAACCTACCTCTTTGGCCAAGCTTTTGGCCATCTGCGTTAAAGGGTGGAATTTCCCCATCCCGCCTGTAGCGGGTTTCCTGGCGGACGGCGGTGGAGAATCCAGCAGCAGGCAAAAAGTCGCAAATCTGCTGTCGTAAAAATAGGCTGTAATTCTCCCGATGGTGGGTTAATGGCGGGTCGGTTATTCCCCCTGACTAGTGGCGCGAATGCCATTTGCATTCATTAACATGCCATGAATGCTCATTAAAACAGCTGCTCGCCTGCATCTTGCCAGGCTTTCTAATCTTGCGCCATGCCAGCGGGAAATGGCATCGGCCTCAAACCCGTTTGAAAAGTGGTGGTGTGCACAAGTCGGACCTCAGTTCGCTCGTGACTTCGAGGTGAGTGAAACATACAGAGCCTACCTGCCATAGCGCAGCACTGGTCTTGTTGCTGGGGTTGTAGGGCTGGTTTGCCCCTGCCCTTTGCCTACATTGTGTGGTACTCATTCAGGCCTTCACTTTTAGAAACTAGCACTTCAACTGGGGGTGGGCTGTGAGGCGAGGGTGGGGTTGATGAACACGAGGGGGGCAATGGGGAGGGAAGGCTGTGCGATGGCAGTGAGGGGGAAGGGCGAACATGAGAGGGGCCTTTCTGGGGTCACCCTCTAAACTCTTGTTGCCGCCGGAGTAAGCAGAAGTCTGTTTAGAAAGAAAGGAGGAAGACCTCCTTGTGATGTAAGCCACCGAAAGCCAATGGCTTCATTCGCACTGTTAAAGGGCTATTCAGAACTCAGTGGCTTCACATCACTGTCGCTGCATCTCAAGAGTAACACATAAGAATGTAGAATTTGTGAATGCGGGCGATAGTGGAGGAGATGAAGCTGTATCATATATGGCATTATATCAATGAAGGCCTGTTACCAGATGTGACATTCTTAACAGGCCAAAGGGCATCCACTCATTGACCATGAGCAGCTGATTGGTCATTAATATACCACATCAGAGATTGGAGCACAGAGTTAGGTTGGGTCACTCATCTCACTGAACCTTTAGCATCCCACACAGGGCTCAAGTTGTTACATATCTGCAATGCCACATTGGTCAGCTCGATGTGTGTGCTAGTGTCTCAGGGGCAGGGCAGCACCAGCCACCAGGCCTGTAGGGCACAAAAAACCAAGGACCCTTACAGTTTCCAAACGTGTCATCCTCTGAGCTTCACTTTCTTGCCCCTTGAATCATTAATATCTTCAGTGTTTCCTTTCAGAGAGAAGGTAAAAGCAGATGTGGATCCAGGGCTCAATGCTGCCTTTGTCAGGGTCCTAATGCAATGGGGAGGCGAAGGAGGGAGAGGCTATGCTGTGCACAGCTCCAGCAGGAGGGACATGGTCAAATGGAGCCACAACATGAACAGGAGGGTCAGGAGGAGAGACCCAGACAATGGGGGTGACTTGACAGACCTAGGGTTTATCGTAGAAGAGTCTCCTATTTACAAGTGAGTGACAGGCAATGCCATGCACGTCTGTGCTTGTCTCGAGCTCTGGTACATCACATATGCCACATTCTCCGTGAAGACCTGATGCCACGTGGAGTTGGAGGGTATCCCCTGCCAGTGAAGGTGATCGCAGCACTCAATTTCTTGGCCTCTGGGTCTTTCTAGGGTTCAACAGGGGACCTGTGTGGCATCTCTCAATCCGCAACACATTGGTGTATAAAGGAGGTCACAGATGCCCTTTACAGGAAGGCCCATCGTTATATCAGGTTTGCTCTGGGTGAAGACAGCCAGGCTGTGTGATTCACGGGCTTCGCCACCATCTCAGGCCTAGTAAGTGTGCAGCGTGCAATAGACTGCACCCATGTGGCTATATGGGCTCCATGGTAGCAGCCCCTACTGGTTATAAACCACAAGGGCTATCATTTCATCAATGTACAACTGGTGTGTGATCACCGGAAACACTTACTGCATGTTTGTGCATGGTACTGACAGGGCCCCATGGACCAAAGCAAAGATCATGGCCTGGTGATTCATGAGGCCAGAACGTGCAAGTGTGAGTGTGGGACTCATTCTCACGCAAGTGGGTGGACATCCTCTGAGATGAAAGAAAATGGCATTGAGGACTAGGAGGGATGTGGCCAAATTCCCTCACTTAACTTTACTCTTCCTGGAACCTGTCAGCAATTAACATATCACGGGCATGTCTCCCATGTCTTCCGCCTTCATGGTATGATCACGCTCACACTGACCCTCAGCAGCCTCGTGAGGTTCCTGGGCCTCTGGATCTTCATCCTCCGATGAGCTCTCATCCTCCTCCAGCTCATCCTCTGGCATGAGTTCACCTCTTTGCATTGCCAGATTGTGAAGGGCACAACCCACTGAGATGATGCAGGGAACCCTGTCAGGAGTGCATTGCAGTGAGCCACCTGAGTGGTCCAAGCATCTGAAGCGCATCTTCAGAAGCCCTATGGTCTGATCTATAAGGGACCCTGTGGAGCTGTGAACAGCATTGTACCTCTCCTCGGAATGACTCTGAGGATGATGCACTGGTGTCATCAGCCAGCGTTTCAGTGGGTCCCCCTTATCTCCAAGCAGCCATCCCTGCAGACGTAATAACCCCTCAAAAATCTCAGGCACCTGGAAATGACTCAGGATGTAGGAGCCAACCATGGATTGTTGCTATCAGAAAGGAGCCAATCAGAAAGTGTGTAGAAGGCAGGGCGGGAAGCAGAGGCCTATTTAAGCACGTTGTTTATTAAGCTCGAGGCCATCGCTGCAGCTGGGCAAGGAAGGGGAAATAGCCTGGTCAGCTATCTGAACAGAGAACGGACAAGGATGGATCGACCAACTGATCCTGCCTGTTTCTCAGGGAAACCAAGCAACTAAAGCAGGGGGTGTGTAGTCACTGCTGTAAGTATTATTGAACTGTTGTAACAAATCAAATAATAAAGTGCAGTTGTTTTGGGCAAAGTCTCAAGTTTTGGGTCACTGATATCCAGAGTAGACCTCCGAACCCAGCTGGTAGGAATAGCCTACAGAGCTGTGAACCATACTAGGTTGGCGGGAGAGGCCGATCTCCCCTTCCCCACAGGAACGATCCCTGTCCCTCCCCCAGCCAGCTGGGCTGCAGCCTCCTCAAACTCACTGAGGGCGATGATGTTGGCCTCCCTCCCCTGGTCTGCGCTCTCTCGTCTTTGTTGTGCACCAGCTTGGTCTGTATGAAGAAGAAAGGAAGGCATGTGATGGGCAGGGATGGAGCAGAGGTTGGGTGAGGTGCATGTCCCCTGTGTGTGGTGAGACCTCCCCAGAAGGGCCAGGGGATGGAGTGTGAGCAACATGATAGATGGGACGGTGGTGATGGGAAAGTCTCGGTGAGAGAATCAGTGTTGGTATGTGTCCCCCGCTAATGGCTGTGTGAGATCCCTGAAGAGAGGAGCCGTTTGAGTGTATGATGCAATGATGAGAGTTTGATATTGGAGGGAGTTGAAGGCTGACTTATCCTGGCGGAGTGGATGTGGATGAGATCATTCACCCTCTTCCTGCGCTGGATGGCATTTCGGGCAGGGCTGCCAGCCGCGCTGACCTGCTCTGTGACCCCCTCCCAGGCCGGGGAGGTGAGGCTGCTGTGCTTCCTGGAGCCATCCCTGGGATACAGGGCTTCCCTGTGCACCCGCACTCCTCTGATCAAGGCCTGGAGGGCCTGGTGTGTGAAGCGGGGCACTGCCACCTCCTTCAGGCTCTCGGCCTTCCTCTTCTGGCTGCCAGACATCTCTGGTGGGCTGGAGAGAGTGAGATTATGTGTTGGACTGACCTATAAACATGGCGCCCGGACCTTCAAACCCACCAGCTGACAGCGGGCGGACAAATCAGCTCCCGACCCGCCAGGCAATTCGGACCGATAGGCGCCTTTGCATAATTAATGAGCCTCCAAGCACAGAATCGGGCACGAGTTCCCGCCATTCCGGACAGTGGGGTGGGCACTGCCGTAAATGCCCACCACTACACTAAGCCTCACTTATGGAAAATTCCTCCCAATATCTCCTTTATGTGGCTCGGTGTCAAATTCTGATGGCCGTCACTCCTGGACATCATGCCTTGAAGCATTGTACAGAAGGATTTACATTTATACAGAGTCTTTTACAATCTCAAGACTCCTGAAGTACTTTACAGCAAATGAAGTACCTCTGAAGTGTAATCATTGGAGGAAATGCAGTAGCCAATTTGTGCACAGCAAGCTCCCACAAACAGCATTGTGATAATAGCTAGATAATCTGATAATTTTTAGAAGTGATTTTAATTGAGGGATAAATATTGGCCATGGCACCGGGAGGACTCCCCTGTTCTCCTTACTAGTGCCATTGGATCTTTCACCTCCAATTGGGAGAGTTGACTGTTAAAAGTCACATACAAAAGGCAGCACAGTTGACACTTTTACTATGTTAAAGATGCTCTCTTAATGCAAGTTGTGGCAGGTTTATATGAATGGATAGGGCTTTGTGTTCATTCATTTCTGACTCCAATGGGACAGAAAGCTTTGTCTTGAGGTTGCAAGGAGTACAGCTTAAAAAATCCTGATTTTGAATTCAAAATAAGAATGGGACTTTAAAGAACATTTCTCTGCTAATTATTGGATTTCAGATATTCCCATCTCTGAATACTTGTCCTGGAAATCCAGCGAGAGACTGGCATCTGATAGGAATAAAGTGTCAACATTCCTTTCCCTTCACACCCTCCCACCCCCATTACATCTAAACTGGCCACATACAAAGGAACCGTCATTATGATATGACCCTGAGTGTAATCAGCTGCCTTGTATGTCACTAGGCATGGAAGAGGGAAGACTCACTGGAAAATTGGGTTTGTTTTTGTTTGGTTTATATAATGCTTGAGTTTCTGGTATAGAGACTCAGAGGGTGTAACAGGTGTCTTCGTCTCCCGACCTTCCTTTGACAGGTCACAGATGCAGACGTGACTGAAGTTAGCTGTCTCCTGACATGGCTCACTCATGTTGTACATTAACAATAACAAACCTCAGACATTCTACTTCAGTCAGCATGCCTTCAACTAACTTCTTCTATTCCCATGACAACAAGCAGGAAATGGGTATTACATTCACCGTAAGTCAATTCATTCCGCTGTTGTCCAGTTTTGCTACTGCATACGTGGACCAGGTCTATTAGAGTGAGAGCGGGTGGGGCACAGGACAGGGGGAGAAGACTTGAGTTAGGCAGTGGAGAGAGAGCTGTGACAAGGAACTTCCACGTGAGAAGACAGTTAGGAAGACAACTGCTCAATGACCATACATTAGAACTTCAACATGTCCATATTGCAACTTTGCTCTTTATGGTGTCATTTTGATATTGTGTTTCTGATTCTCTTTTGAAGTGAATTGTAAAAATTACAGCTATCAATTTTACAGGTACATTAAAGCAGCACGAGAATGATGTCTATGCAAGTGGTTGTAAGTTGGCCAGCCTTTTTAGAATTTTATGAGTGAGAATTGTTGTATGATGTTGTATGTGCCTGCTTTCCCCTGTAATGGAAAGGTGCTTGGCAGAGCATGGGTTAATGTGGGACTGGAGGATAGCACGGCCCATGGTATGATGCATAGAGTCACATGGTAATAGACTGAGAGAACAGTCCAGAGAGAACACTGCAACCAGCCTGCGTGGAGATAACAGCACCATGCATGACAGTAACCTGGTATCTGTAAATAGTTAAAGCTTAACAATAAACGGTTCATGTTTAAATATGCAAGTCTCAAGATCTCATTATTGAGCCATCTCAAGAACCCATATGATAACAAGAATGGCTTGGTGGTCGTATTCTTGCTCATGAGTCAGGAGATTGTGAGTTCAAGCCCTGCTCCAAGAGTTTATAACCTGGGTTGACATTTTAAACCAGTACTGAAGGAGTGCTGCAATGCCAGGGGTGTTGCCTTTTGGATGAGATTTTATACTGAGGGTCCCGATAAAAGATCCTGTGCCACTATATTGCAGAAGACCAGAACATTCTTCCTGATGCCCTGACCAATGCTTTTCTCCCAGCCAACATCACAGAAACAGATGATTATTATTATTTTCTTATAGCTGTCGCTGGGATCTTCCTGTAAGCAAATTGGCTGCTGGATTTCCTAAACTACAACAGTGAATATGCTTCAAAAGCAATTATTTGTCTGTAAAGCACATTGGGACATGCTGAGAATCTGAAGGGTGTTGTGTAAATTGTTACAATCTCTATGGAGACTGATAACCTTTAAAAACCGATTAGAAATCCCAGTGATCAACTTAAAGGAATCGCATAACAAGATATAAAGTTTTAAGACTTTTCCTGTAACAAATCAAAATCGACTAAACATTATTTCGTAAGCAACTGCTAACATAAACTACAGAGGAGGTAGAGTTTAAAAATACGACCAATAATACCACATTTATACGTTACACTGCACTCTCAGCAGAAATGTCTTGTGATTAAATTCCCAAATCCTCCTGGCATTTCAACAAGCTCTCTTTACCCAGTCCACCTCAAAAAGGGTAAATCTTCCCGAGTCCTTTTAAAAGTCCCTTCGCTCAATCCTCCTGACTTCTCAGTTCTTAAATCTCTGTGAGGTTCATCTCTTCAATCGGGGAAACTGTTCTCACCAGAATTCCCTCTCAGCAATAGTTTTCCTGCATCTTCACACAGCAGCATCTCTCTATCTCTCTGTCTCCGCCTCTCTTTCTCTCTCTCTCCAGGACAGATTTTAACTGACTGGGGGTGGAATCGTCCCAGATTTGCACTGTGTGGTAGTGGGCGTGGAAAACGATGTTTTACCCACTGACCGCAATGGCAGCTTCTCACACTGTATCATCCCAAACCCGCCGCATTAATCATGCATTCCTGGGAAACACTCTGTTTCGATGGTGGACAGGGTCTCATTCGCCTGCCACGCCATCACCTCGCCTCTTCATCACGCCGGGCAGCACATTTAAAGTGCAGCCGCGCGCACACCTCTCAGTGCTCCCAGCTACACAGAGACAGGATGGCCCCAAAAGGCAACAAGAATGCAGCTCCCCACCCCCCCTCCCCGGTTTAGTGACGTGTCCCTCGAGCACCTTTTGGTGCTGTGGAGGCCCATCATGATGTCCGCTACCCTCCTCTGACCACAGGTAGGACAGCGGCAATACTAATCCAGCATAGGAGGCGGTGGAAGCGGTGGTCAGTGCCAATGCCCTGCAAAAGAGGACAGCCACCCAGTGCCGAAAGAGGATGAATGGTCTCATCCTTTCCCCAGGGTAACTCACTCTTCTCATCACTTTCAACTCACACACTCACAAACCCATCCCACAGCCACAGGGATCTCACACCTCAAGGGACAACACCACTAACTCCCACACACACCCTCACATCCCCATCAGGCTCATACCCTCTGGAGCTCATATCCTCATCCTGTCCATGTCTCCGCTCACCACACAAACATTCCACACAGTGCCATGTGTCCTGCTCACACCCTCTCTGTCTGTTTTCATGCAGGAGAAGCTGGCTCACATCAGCAGGGAGAGGTCCCAGACCCGGGGTGGAGTGGCCCACATTAGGCCCCTCACTCACTTTGAGGAGTGTGCCATTGCACTGACTGGTGAGGACATGGACCCTGCCTGCAGTGATGGTGAAGTCAGTGGTGAACACTCACGTGACGAACCTGCACCACATCATCCCTCTCTCAATGTAACTGTGAGTGCTCTCTCTCCTGCTTTTGACTCTGCTGCCATGCATGAATTATCTCTACTTTGGTTCACTGGGAGCTCTGCCAAGTGACCGACACCCTCAGTCAGCCAGTCCCTCAGCTCCATCCACATCCACCCCTCCAGCCAAGAGGACACCTCCTCCATTGAAGAGCTGGAAATAAGCAGCCTGGAAGACCCATCACAGCGCTTACCCACACCCTGCACCAGCGCAGAGACACACACCTCGGTGGGACCTAGATCTAGAACAGGCTCGGGTTCACAATCTGGTGGTCACCACACAGACACATGTCCGCAGCAGGAGGAGGCAGGTTCAGCCGAGCTCCCTGGCACTCAGAGGGCTGCTGGGGAAGATGCATCTTTGTTGATGTTGAGCCTCTGGATTTGGCCACCTAACTCATCTGGAGGGACAGCAGAAGGCATGGGAACATCATGCAGAGCTGTTGGAAGCCCTCAATGGAGTGGCACACAAGTCGGAGGAGTGAATCTGTCTGCTCTCTGATGAAGTGGTTCCCACCTATGTGCATATGGAGGTCTCCATGGGGAGGATGGCGGATGCCATGGAGACACTTGACCAACAGAACGCGGAAATATGCACAGACCTGCACTCCATCTCGAGACCCATGGATGAGTTCCTGCAGTGGCAACGCAACAGGGAAACAGGGCACCTCGATATCCCTCCAGATGACCCTTCCCCTCAAGGAGTTAGGCTGGGGCCACGGGGCACCCAAAGAGCAGAGGAGCAGCAGCTGAACACCCCTAATTCCCCTAGGAATCTCAGAGGCTGTTCTCTCCCTCTGAGTCCCCTTTGCCTGTGAGTCCCTCAACCTCGTCCTCTGTCACTGCAGAGGGAGCAGCTGGCACTGGAGAGAGAAATGTGTGTGTGTGTGTGTGTGTGTTTATATGTGTGTGTGTGTGTGCGTGTGTGTGTGTGTGTGTGTGTGCTTTTGTGTGTGTGTGTGTGTGTGTGTTTTTGTGTGCGTGTGTGTGTGCTTTTGTGTGTGTGTGTGTGCTTTTGTGTGTGTGTGTGTGTGTGTTTTTGTGTGCGTGTGTGTGTGCTTTTGTGTGTGTGTGTGTGTGCTTTTGTGTGTGTGTGTGTGTATGCGTGTGTGTGCTTTTGTGTGTGCGTGTGTGCGTGTGTGCGTGTGTGTGCGTGTGTGTGTGTGTGTGCGTGTGTGTGTGTGCGTGTGTGTGCGTGTGTGTGTGTGTGTGTGTGCGTATGTGTGTGCGTGTGTGTGTGTGCGTGTGTGTGTGTGTGCGTGTGTGTGTGTGTGCGCGTGTGTGTATGTGTGTGTGTGTGTGTGTGCGTGTGTGTGTGTGCTTGTGTGTGCGTGCGTGTGTGTGTGTGTGTGCGTGCGTGTGTGTGTGTGCTTGTGTGTGTGTGCGTGCGTGTGTGCGTGCATGTGTGGGGCAGGGCTTTTTGGAGCCTCTTGCAAGCACTATCCCAGACACGTGGATCCTTCATGTTTCACACTCATCTCAATGCCCTGATGAATTCCAATGCTACCTGCTGGGGTTCACTCTCAGTCGTCCATCTGAGCAGACCGGCATCTCCACCCACCCACTGACCACACTGCCATGCTTCACCTGGTCTCACCCACCACGACCGTCCTTTCACTTTCCATTTAGACAGCGTGGTGGTGATTCCCCGTCCTTTCCCCTTCCCCAGTCACCCATTTCCTTTCCCCCATCACTGTTGACTACCCCCGGCATCACCTTTCACCTCCCCTCCTCCGTCACCTAACAGCCACAACACTTTTCCTTCGGGAATGTCCAGGTGAACGTGCACGTTCCCTTCCTTCCCGAAAATCCCACCCCCATCTTCATTCACCTCCCTGACCTCCTCCTTCCCATCCCCAGGGTCTGTGTCCACCTCCGAGTCCCCACCAACCACCCTTGCCGTCCCTTCTACTGCTACCGTTGAACCCTCACCCTCCCACCCTACTGCCTCACTCTGCCCTCAGTCACTCTCACCATTCCCTTGTACCACACCCACCCTCAGTTCGCTCCCCAGGAGGCAGCCGTGGACTCATCAGAGCCTTCCCTTGTACGTTCACCTGGACATCACGCCTCCGGATCTCTTCCCCCCCTTGGAACCCCTTCCCCCCCACTTGGTCCTTCCCCCTCCGGGCTATTTTCTCCAAGCTTACTTCTTCCTCCGGCCTTACCCCTTCCTCCTTCCTGACTCATTCAGACACCCTTATTTCTTCCTCCACACTTACTCCCTCCCCTCTCCGCACTCCTTCCTCCCCCAGACTCTCTCCCCTCTCCGCACTCCTTCCTTTGATGGATTCACTCCCCTCTCTGCACTCCTTCCTCTCCCCGGACTCCCTCCCTCTTTGCACTCCTTCCTGTCCCCAGACTCCCTACCCTCCAAACTCCTTTCCTTACACCTTCCACACCCCTTACACTTACCTCCCCAGTTGCCATGTCCTCCCCATTACCTCTCCTCCCTGTACTCCTTCCCCCTCCCAACCTTGCCCCTGAAAACTTTGTCGCCCCCTCCCAACTTTACCCCGCTGACACCTTCATTCCTTCCTCCTAACCTCACTCCCTGACAGCTTTGTTTCTCCCCTCGACAAACCTCACCCCTCCCACCCCCTGACATCTCTTCCTCTCCCTGTCGATCCTACCCCTCCCTCTTCTTCCCCCCAGGTACATCTTCCTCTCCCAAACACAGCTGGATCTTCCTCTCCACCCCCTCGACCATCACCGGTTGTGAGCAGATCCTCAACGGTGACTTTCCAACTTCCGTGAGCTGCTTTGCAGCAGAGCCATGTCCACATGAGGCCACCCAGCAAGTCATGGACGTTCCTCCAGGGTGCTGTTGCTGTCAGGCTCCAGCATCTTCTGTTCCTTCGATGTCTGCGATGTGAGCAAGGCCCTGGTGGTAAGCCCCGACTTCTGCACGTCACACTTGTCAAGGTGTGCAACCATGCCGATGTGGACGGATGATCGAGCAGCAGTGGGGGTGTGATTCTGGCAGGCCGGCCTTATAATGACATGCAGATTTGTTATAACGAGGTTTCCGATGTCCGACAGTGGGAAACGCGGCCTGCCATAGACGGGCTGAGCGGAAGATCACAAACTGGTTTCACGACGTTGTGAAACTGATTTCTGGCCTTCTCGCTGTATTGTCCGCTCGCACCGCGGAGCACGCCTGGCGCCAGCAGGCACGGAAAACTCCGCCCTGAAAATCTGTAAGGATCGGCACAAAGCAAGGCCAGCTGCTTCACCTTGTTGTTCAGGCGTGAAAGCCGGCACTTGAGTTTCAAAAGGGCCTGACCTGGGCCTACAGTCCCCATGACAACCAGGTCAGGTGGACTTATTTTTGGGCGGGACTAGTAGGAAAATCACCTCTCCAAAATTCCATTTTATCTTGAATTAAAGAAACAGATTAAAATATAACCATCTTATAAAACCTTGCACTTGTAACAAAATGTCATTTATCTTTGGTACAATATTCTCCATAGGCTGCTTGTTGCTAATGGCTGTCTGCCAACAATTTACGCTTTCAGTTGACATTCTCCGCTTATTTGAACAAAGCATTGAGTCAAAGCTGTAAAATAAACTGTGATTTTGAGCCCTATACCTATGAGAGAAAATGATATATCGGTCTGGGTATCAACTTGTAGTCATCAAGTGTGACGACAAAAAGAGCATTTTTATTATACCAATAAAAAAAGGCTATGTGATATGAACATATGAATTAGGAGCAGGAGTAGGCCATTCAGCCCCTTGAGCCTGATCTGCCATTCAATAAGATCATGGCTGATCTGAATGTAACCTCAACCCCACATTCCTGTCTACCCCCGATAACCTTTCACCCCCTTGTTAATCAAAAATCTATCTAGCTCAGCCTTAAAAATATTCAAAGACTCTGCATCCACTGCCTTCTGAGGAAGAGAGTTCCAAAGACTGACAACCCTCTGAGAAAAAAAAATTCTCCTCATCTCTGTCTTAAATGAGTGACCACTTATTTTTAAACAGTCACCCCTAGTTCTAGATTCTCCCACAAGAGGGAACATCCTCTCCACATCCACCCTGTCAAGACACCTCAGGATCTTAAAGATTTACAGCTATTCCCGGGATGTTACTTGTGTTCTCTGTAGTGAAGATTGAAGCAAAATACCTGTTTAATTCATCCGCCATCTCCCTACTTTCCATGATCAATTCCCCAGACGCACTCTTATAAGACCAAAGCTCACTTTGTTAACTCTTTTCTTATTTAAATATCCATGGAAACTCTTACTTTTCATTTTTATGTTACTAGCTAGCGTTCCCTCATACTCTAATTTTTCCCTCCTTATTAATCTTTTTGTCATCCTTTATATTCTTTCCAATCTTCTGATTTGCCACCTATCTTTGTGCTTTTTTTTAACATGCTTTTTCTTTAAGCTTGATACTGTCTTTAACTTTTTTAGTTAACCACGGATGATGGGGCCTCCCCTTGGAATTTTTCTTTTTCATTGGGATGTATATATTCCGTGTATTCTGAAATATCCCTTTAAATATCTTCCACTGGACCTCTATTGACCTATCCCTTAACCTCATTTGCCAGTTCACTTTAGCTAGCTCTGCTTTCATGCCCTCATAATTGTCCTGATTTAAGTTTAAAATACTAATCTTGGAAGCACTCGTTTCTCCCTCAAAATTAATGTAAAATTCAATCATATTATGATCGCTGCTACCTAGGGCTGCCTTCACTAGGAAGTTATCAATTAATCTTATCTCATTGCTGAATACCAGGTCTAGTATAGCCTGCTCTCTGGATGGCTCCAGAACGAGCTGTTCTAAGAAACTATGCCAAAAACAATCTATGAGCTCCTCATCTACATTACCTTTGCCCAACTGATTTTTCCAATCTACATGTAGATTAAAATCCCCCATGATTGTTTTGGTACCTTTCTGGCAAGCTCCCATTTTCTCTTCATTTATACTCTGCCCTGCTGTGTAGTTGTAATTAGGAGCCTGTACACCACTCCCACAAGTGACTTCTTACCTTTATCATTACTCATCTCAACCCAAACCACTTCTACATCCTAGTTTCCTGAACTTAGGTCATTCCTATCTAATGTGCTAATACCATCATTAATTAATAGAGCCACCCCTCCAACATTTGCAACTTCCTGTCCTTTCTAAATGTCACATATCCTTCAATATACAGGTCCCAATCTCTGTCATCCTGTAGCCATGTCTCTGTAATGGTGATCAGATCATACTTTTTGCGCTACTCTATTTGCACTATCAATTCATCTGTTTTGTTTCTAATTCTATATGTATTCAGATACAGAGCCTTTAATTTTGTCCTTTTATTATTTTTGTAGCATCGAGCATTATCTGTTGATTTACTCTTGGATTTGTATTCTCTGTCCCTTCCTGTCACAGTCTTTATCATTTCCCATATTAATACCTGTCTCTCTTGCCTTGTCTCTACTCTTTGGTTAACCACATCTTCCCAAATTTGATCCAAGATGAAGGGTCAGTACATTTCCAAACAATCCAAACTTTTCATATCACTCCTAAATTTGAGTGAAAGTTGGTGTATTGGAGAAAGAAAATCAGTTTGTGATGGTCTCTGTGTAACTGAAGTCTCGAAAAATGGGGAGGATTGAGAGTAGAGGAAGGATTATAGCCATTAATTGCAGCATTAATTATAAAAGCTTAACATAATTAGAACATTATAGTTCATTTCAATAAGTAATTAAGAAATATTTTTTTTTCCATTTAAATGATACTTTATGGTGTTAAGCAGTTGATGTTTTACAGAGAGTAGGCACGAGGAAACAATACTGGAGACCAAAAGGGAGTCATCAGGAGCCAGAGAGAGTGAATCTGAGGGAAAAAAATTTGCTGTAAGTCAACAGGTTAAAGTGGAAGAGCAACAGAGCAGAGTGAGCACGAGCGTCAGGGAGCCAGGTAAAAAAAAAAGTAACTTCAGCATGAAAGAAGGTGTTGTTTCATGAGTAGCTGGCAGGTTTTTCAATATAAGTATTAATTTGTTTCTGTCAAGTTTAGTTAGACTGAAAAATAGGGGTATGGCAGGGCATCTGTAGAATGCGCATTCTGTTCCACGTGGGAACTTCTGGACTTCTCGTGTTCTGGACAGACACATATGCAGGAAGGGTCAGTGGGAGCAGCTTGAGCTCTGTGTTTGAGTTTGAACAGCAGCTGGCATCACTGCGATGTATCCTTGAGGTTGAGAGCTACATGTTTAGCACGTTTCTGGATGTGGTCACTCTGTGGCTTAAGTATGTGCAAGCAGAGAGGGAACAGGTGACTGCGGGCAGTCAAGGAGAACCAGGGGATTAGTACATCTCACTCTCCAACCTGCATTCAGTTCTGAATACTGATGAGGGTGGCAGATCACCTGGGGAGTTCAGCCGGAGCTAAGCCCACAGCACCATGGCTGAATCAACTGTAAAGGAGAAAAGGAGAAGATTTGGAATACAATAGTGATAGAGGATTTGATCTTTAGGGGAGCAGGCAGATGTTTCTGCAGCTGCAGATGTGAATCCAGAATGGCCCTCCCAGGTTCCAAGGCCAAGGATGTCACTGAGCAACTGCTGAACACGCTAAAGAAAGAGGGTAAACAGCCAGGGGTTGTGATCCATATTGGTACCAATGATACAGGTAGAAATAGGGATGTGGTCCTACAGGCAGATTATTGTGAGCTAGGAAAGAAATTACCAAGCGGGATCTCAATAGATATCTCCAAATTACTCCTGGTGCCATGTGCCAGGGAGAATAGAAATAGAAGGATGGAGCAAATAAATGTGCACTGAGAGATGGTGTAGGAGGGAGGGCTTTAGAGTCCTGAGACATTGGGACCAGTTCTGGGGAAGGTGGGACATGCACAGGCTGGGTGGGTTGCACCTCAACAGATTGAGAGAGAGTAAGGTCTAAATTATGTATACAGCGCAAGTATGTAAATGTAAATGGCATGGCAAATAAAGGTGGTGAGCTGCAGGCACAAATAATCACATGGGAGTTCGATGTTGTGGCAAAAAATGCAGACCTGACTCAAAAATGGCAGGACTAGATGCTAGATATTTCTGGATGCGGGATGTACAGGAAAAGTATGGAAGGAAAGAAAGGAGGGTTGTCAATGTTGATAAAGGAGAATATTACAGTGCCAGAGAAAGATGTCCTAGAGGGGTCAGGGAGTGGATCTCTTTGGTCAGAGCTAAGAAACAATAGAGGTACTACTGTCTGTATTCTATAGGTCAGCAACAAGTGAGAAAAATATTGAGGACTAAATTTTCATGGAAGTTGCAGAAGTATAAAAACTACAGTGTAGCGATAATGCAAGACTTCTATATGCAAGACTGGTATAGTAACAGTGTCAAAAACAGAGAGAGGGAAGAGTTTCAGGATGTCCCAAAGTGCTATACCGGCAATAAAACACATTTGGATTGTCACCCTTGTAGTAATACAGGAATTGCAGCAGCTCATTTGCACCAAGCAAGGCCCCACAAACAGCAATGAGTTAATGGCCAGATAACCTGTTTTTGAGGGCTATTTATTGGCCAGAATGCTTGGAAGTATCCTCCTGCTCTTCTTTGATTTATGCCATGGGATCTTTTACATCAACCAGAAAGGTAGATGAGGAGGCCTCAGCTTTAAATTCCATCTGAAAGACAAGACCTCTGAAGCATCATCCCAGATCATGTTTTTAAGTCTCTGGAGTGGGACATGAACCCTCAACCTTCGGATTCCGAGGCAACAATGTTATCACTGAGTCACAGCTGCCGGCCATGTGAAAGAAAGCATTGAAGGCTGAACTTTGAATGTTGATAAAAACCTTTCTCGTCTCAAGGGGATTAAATGATCTTTATACACAGAAGCTTCCAGAACTTCACACAGTTTGTAGTCTCCAAAATGAGCCACTACAAAGAATGGGAGGACTGACAATGTTGCAGTTACGATACTGTTGGTCACAATTTAGTTTATTCCCAGTTAAGAACAATATTGTATTTAGGAAAAGCCTAACCAAGATGTACCAAAGCACTTTACAAGCAATGGTTCACGTCTGTCACTGTGGTCAAGGGTGACAGTCAACTTGGCTACAGCAAGGACATACAAACAGCAAATTAATAACCAAATAGCTGTTTTTGATGGCTGTAGAAGGAATGTTGACTAAGATTTCAGGAGAACTCCCTGGTCATGTCTTTGGATCTTTAACATTCACCTGGCCAGTGCCTTCATTTACTGCCATATTCAAGAGACAGTGGCCTAGAAATTAGCCTGGGCCCAAGTTCAGATCCAAATTCGCATGTGTGACTGGCCATGCCTGAACTAAGAGGATTGTGGATTGATGGAAATTAGTCCATCGACCCCATCATTGTACTCAGCTTGAGGGATTGGTGCTGGTCTCCCCCGCCCCCCATCCCCACCCCGACAGTTCATCCTGAGTGAAGACATCAGTGTTGGGCCTTGGGCCTCCTACCTTGTGGCCAGCAGGTAAGTCCTGAGAGCAGGGAATTGGAGCGGGCTACAGAGTGGGGGGAATGGTGACCCCTGTGGAGTTGGAGGCAAACCCTCCTGCTCCTGGATCCACAATTTTAAAAAGCAGAATGATGACTTATCAGTGGGAGTTGTTGACCATTGGGGCTGCTGAAGGATCCTGAGTGGGGTAGGCCCGATAGTTACCCTGCTCATTGCCAATGGATTCTGTAGCAGTACCCTTTAACTGGAGCTGACACAAAACTCCATATAAAGTAATTTCTCCTGCCATCTACTCTAAATCTCTTACATTTAATTTTTCAGCTATGGTCATTCATTCTAGTGCCCTCGGCCTTGCCAGTAAAAACCAAGGTAATATATCCCATCTAGAGGTCTGCTTTTGTCTGCACTGGAATGCTGCTTTGGGCTGCATGAGGGTGCTTCAGTTGGAGTTTGGTGAGAGAGGGACTTTTAAGGGCTAATTTCTATCTAAAGCCTAATCTTTCTTTAATTTAGCAACTGACTAAAAGTTGGTCTTTGGGTTGGGAGAAGGTGAGATTTGTCCAGCTTTAAAACAGGGGTTATACAGGCTCTGTTTGCAGCTAGTTAATTAGTTAACTGGCTTAAACAGGTTTTCAGAAGCTGGGCTCAGATAGCATAAAAGCAAGCCATCTACAGTGCTGCTTTTGTCTGCACTGGGGTGCTGCTTTGGGCTGCAATAGAGTGCTTCAGTTGGAGTTTGGTGAGAGAGGGAGTTCGCTGAAGAGGGAAGGAGGTGATCCTTTCATTTTCTACCTTTCCTCAGTAAGAAGAGCGATGGCCTTGGTAAGTAGGACCTGGTAAGTATTTCTTCTGTCCTTAATATCCTCTAAACTAGAGGAACTAGAAGTAAAGGGAGTAATTTAAGGGTCAGTCATGGCAGGGCAGCTTGGCCAAGTGGAATGCTCCTCATGTGTCATGTGGGAAGTCAGGGACACTTCCACCATGTGTGCAGAAAGTGTCTCTAGCTGCAGCTACTCAAAATGTATGTTTCAGAGCTGGACCTGCACCTGGAGCCACTGTTGAGCATCCACAAGGATGAGATCTTCATGGACAGCACATAGGGTGAGGTGGTCACACCGCAGGTAAAGAGTGCACAGGCAGAAAGGGAATGGATGACCGCCTGACAGAGTAAAAGTACTAGACAGGTAGTGCAGGAGTCCCCTGGGTCCATCTCCCTCTCCAACAAATCTTCTGTTTTGGATACCGCTGGGGAGGTGGTTTCTCAGGGGAATGCAGCAAGATCCAAGTCTGTGGCACCACGAGTAGCTCAGCTGCACAGAGGGGAGGAAAAAAGAGTGGGAGACCAATAGCAATAGGGGATTCTATCGTAAGGGGAATAAATAGGTGTTTCTGCGGCCACAGACGTGACTCCAGGATGGTATGTTGCCTCCCTGGTGCCAGGGTCAAGGATGTCACTGAGTGGCTGCAGGACATTCTGAAGGGGGAGGGTGAACAGGCAGAGTTTGTGACCCATATCGGTACCAACGGCATAGGTAAAAAGAGGGGTGAGGCCCTGAAAGCAGAATATAGGGAGCTGGGAAATAAATTAAAAAGCAGGACCTCATAGGTGGTAATCTTAGGATTACTCCCAGTGCCAAGTGCTAGCAAAATCAGGAATAGGAGAATAGACCAGATGAATGCTTGGGTGCAGAGATGGTGTAGGAGGGTGGGATTTAGATTCCTTGGGCATTGGGACAGATTCTGGGGAAGATGGGACCGGTATAAGCTGGATGGGTTGCGCCCCAGCAGGACCAGGCCCAATATCCTTGCAGGGGTAATCACAGGGGTACTGGCAGGGGGATGGGAACCTGAGCGGCGAGACACAAGAGGGAAACAAAGATAGGAATGAAAGATAGAAAAGTAGAAAGCAAAAGTGGAAGGCAGAGGAAACAAGGGCTAGCAGCAAATAGGGCTGCAGTTCAAAACAAAGTGTAAAAATCTTAAGAAAACAAGTCTAAAGACACTGTATCTGAATGTATGGAGAATTCACAATAAAGTAGATGAATTAACAGCCTATTAGATGTAAATGGGTACGATATGATTGTGATTACGGAGACATGGCTGCAGAGTGACCAAGGCTGGGAACCGAATATCCAAGGGTATTTGATATTTAGGACGGACGGGCAAAAAGGAAAAGGAGGTGGGGTGGCGTTGTAAGTTAAGGATGAAATCAATGTGATAGGGAGAGAGGATATTGACTCCGACAATCTAGATGTAGAATCAGCCTGGGTGGAGCTAAGAAGCAACAAGGGGTGGAAAACATTAGTGGGAGTTGTCTATGGGCCTCTAAACAGTAGTGACAGGGTAGGGGACAGCATTAAACAGGAAATTAGAGATGCATGTAACAAGGGCACTGCAGTGATCATGGGTGACTTGAATCTACATATAGACTGGGCAAACCAAATTAGCAATGATACTGTGGCAGATGAATCCCTGGACTGCATACGAGATGGTTTTTTAGACCAGTATGTCGAGAAACCGACTAGGGAACAGGCTATCCTAGATTTGGTTATGTGCATTGAAGGGGTTTAATTAATAATCTTCTTGTGAGTGGTCCTTTAGGGAACAGTGACCATAACATGATCGAATTCTTCATTAGGATGGAAAGTGAAGTAGTCTGATCTGAAACTAGGGTCCTAAATCTTAACAAAGGAAAGTACGAAGGTATGAGGCGTGAGTTGGCTAAGATAGATTGAGGAACTTCATTAAAAGGCATGACGGCGGATAGACAATGGCTAATATTTAAGGAACAAATGTATGCAACAGTTATACATTACTTTCTGGCGCAAAAAACACAACAGGAAAAATGGCTCAACCATGGCTAACAAAAAAAATTAAGGATAGTATTAGATCCAAAGAGGAGTCGTATAAAATTGCTTGAAAAAGTAGCAAGCCTGAGGATTGAGAGTAATTTAGAATTCAGCAAAGGAGAACAAAGAGATTGATTAAGAGGGGAAAAATAGAGTATGAGAGTAAACTTGCAAGGAGCATAAAAGCAGATTGTAAAAGCTTCTATCAATATGTAAAAAGAAAAAGATGGGTGAAGACAAATGTAGGTCCCTTACAGTCTGAAACGGGAGAATTTATAATAGAGAACAAGGATATGGCAGAGCAATTAAACAACTACTTTAGTTCTATGTTCACAGAGGATAACACAAATAACTTCCTAGAAGTACTAGGGAACCAAGGGTCTAGCGAGAAGGAGGAATTGGAGGAAATTAGTATTACTAAAAAAATGCTGGAGAAATTAATGGGACTGAAAGCTGATAAATCCCCTGGGCCCGATAATCTACATCCCAGGGTACTAAAGGGAGGTGGCCATGGAAATAATGGATGTGTTGGTTGTCATCTTCCAAAGTTCTATAGATTTTGGAACAGTCCAGGCAGATTGGAGGGTGGTAAATGTAACACCACTATTTAAAAAAGGAGGGAGGAAACAGTGAATTACAGACTGGTTAGCCTAACATCAGTAGCAGGGAAAATGCTAGAGTCTATTATAAAGGATGTGATGACAGGGCACTTAAAAAAAAATCAATGGGATTAGACAAAGTCAACATGGATTTATGAAAGGGAAATCATGTTTAACAAACTGACTGGAGTTCTTTGAGGCCATAGCTAACAGAATAGATAAGGGAGATCCAGTGGATATGGGGTATTTCGATTTTCAGAAATCTTTTGATAAAGTCCCACATAAGAGGTTAGTGTGTAAAATTAAAGCACATGGGATTGGGGGTAATATATTGGCATGGATTAAGAATTAGTTAGCAACAGGAAACAGTAGGAATAAATGGGTCTTTTTCAGAATGGCAGGGGGTGACTAGTGGGGTACCGTGGGAATCAGTGCTTGGGCCCCAGCTATTCACAATATATATCAATGATTTGGATGAGGGAACCAAATTTAATATTTCCAAGTTTGCTGACAACATGAAACTTGGTGGAAATGTGAGCGATGAGGAGCATGTTAAGAGGATTCAAGGTGATTTAGGCAGGTTGAGTGAGTGGGCAAACACATGGCAGATGCAGTATAACGTGGATAAGCGTGAAGTTATCCACTATGGTAGGAAAAACAGAATGGCAGAGTATTATTTAAATGGTGATAGATTGGGAAATGTTGATGTACAAAGGGACTTGGATGTTCTTGTACACCAATCACTGGAAGCAAGCATGCAGGTGCAGCAAGCAGTTAAGTAGGCAAATGGTATTTTGGCCTTCATTACGAGAGGATTTGAGTACAGGAGCAAGGATGTCTCACTGCAGCTGTACAGGGCCTTGATTAGACCACACCTGGAGTATTATTATATGCAGTTTTGGTCTCCTTACCTAAGGAAGGATATACTTGCTGTAGAGGGAGTGCAGCGAAGGTTCACCAGACTGATTCCTGGGATGGCAGGATTGTCATTTGAGGAGAGGTTGGGCTGACTAGGTCTGTATTCACTGGAGTTTAGAAGAATGACAGGAGATCTCATTGAAACATATAGAATTCGGACAGGGATGGACAGGGGGGTCTAGATCAAGGGGTCATAGTCTCAGGATACGGGGTAGACAATTTAGCACTGAGGTGAGGAGAAACTTCTTCAGTCAGAGGATAGTGAACCTGTGGAATTCTCTACCACAGGAGGCTGTGCAGGCCAAGTCACTGAATATATTTAAGAAGGAAATAGATAGATTTCTAGACTCTGAAGGCATCAAGGAATATGGGGTACGACGTTGAGATAGAGGATCAGCCATGATCATACTGAATGGTGGAGCAGGCTCGAAGGGCCGAATGACCTACTCCTGCTCCTAGTTTCTATGTTTCTATCAGTCAGTTCTAACTTGGCCAGGCAGTGAGAGGTGCTTGGGGAGCAAACCAGACCCAGTTCGATTTGAAAGGCAAGTACAACTGGAGACCAAATCTTTTAGTCATAGTGGCAATCTGTGTTTCATCCTTTCCAACATGTATTTTGCTGTGCTTTCACTAGATGGCAGACAAATACAGAGTACAGAATAGTCTCCTCCCGTCATAAAAAAGCAAAATACTGCAGGCGCTGGAAATTTGAAATAACAATAAGAAAATGCTGGAAATTCTCAGGTCAGAAATACTCAGCAGGTCATCAGCCTGAAACAATGGGCCGTAGCTTCCGAAGGAGTTGCATCGAATTGCCACTCCGCTCAAAAGTACTTACCCTGAAACGCAGGCAATCCTACCTTGCCCGACCTTCCGACTGAGCCCGGGTGAGGTCCGAGTAGTGCAGTGAACCATCAGGGCCTAGTGTCGAAGGGCTGCTCAGTTGAAAGGAAGGTAGCCACGCCCCCCCCTTTATTTATGTCACTAGCTGCTGTGAACCAAGTAACTTTAAAGGTCTTTGTCAAGGCAAGTGTGTAAGGTAAATGGGTAGGATTAGTGCGGGGGGCAGGGGGTAAGGGTCAGGTGGAGCCTTGGGGGGGGTGGGGTTGGGTGGGGCCTTTTGGGGTGATGGGTGTGGGGGTGTTGGGAGAGGGTCAGGCCTGGTGGGGGTGGGGGAGCTTCTGGCCTTGGGAAGTGAGTGTTGGGGGATGCACCCCTTGGGGATTGGGGGAATGGGGGCTTAGGTCCCTGGGAGGTATCAGGTTGAGGGTTGGGCCTGGACGGGGGTGGGGGGGCACACGGTGGGGGGGGGATTGGGTGGTGCCTTGGGGTGGTGTCAGGTGGTGCCTTGCGGGGGAGGGGTGGGGGTGGTGGTGTCAGTTGAGTCGGGACTTGGGGTAGGGGATGTTGTTGGGGGGCCTGGTCGGGTCAGTTAGGTCTTGGGGAGGGTGGGGCTGAGAATTGGGCTTGGCAGGGTGGGGGAAGAGTCCCCATGTGGATGAGGGGTATCCAGTGGGCTGGGGAGTATCCTGTCGGAAGGTGTTGGGAGCGGGGGACAGTCTCATGTGGGTTGTCGGGGGGGTGGTGTGGAGACCCCTGGGATCAGCGGTCAGGTGGGGTTGGTGAGGGGAGTCCCGTGTGGGCGGTATTCCGGAGGCCGTCCCCTGCAGCTTCGGGTGTTGGGGAGGGGGGATTCCTGTGGGTCTGTACACCAGTTACCCAGAAGTTAGAAGAGGCTTTAATTCTTCTAACATTTTCAGAGTAACTATTGGTGTAACCCAGTCGGAACCATACAAGGTTTGTGATTTTCACACTTCCATGGTTCTCAGTGCAGCGCAATTGTCCAGGGGAAGTTTGCACTTTCGGGAAATTGCCATACAAATGTTACCTGTGAATATCTGTGGAGAGGGTGGGGGGCGGGTTCCCCAGCGCATCTTTCAGGTACCCCCCCAATACGATAGCCTGGAGCTCGGAAGTTATGGGTCTCTGTTTCTCTCTCCTCCCAACAAAGCTTGGAGATACTCAGTGACTGTTGACAGTCAAAAGGTTTGGTTTTATAGGAACTGTTTCGATAATAAGGAGCTGAAATCATGTTTAGACTGTGCACAACTGTTGTGATTGCTGAAAGTATGACTCACAACCTGGAACAGTGGGGGAGAAATTCGCCTCCTTGTTGGCAGAGTGACTGACCAGTGCAGGCCCCAGGCCTGAGGCTGATGGTGCAAAATATGTCTTGTCAATTCTGGCTTACCAACCAGGGGCCTGCAAATTCTCTTCAGCTCCAACGTTGAGCTGGTGGTCCAAATGTGGGCCATGGGAGCGGGGAGAGGCAATGCTGGACAAGCCTGTGATGGGCTGCTGGTGTTAATGGCTGCTTGAGAGGTTACACAGCACGAGCCCCACTTACTTGTACCTAAATTTTGCATCGAGTCTTTGGAGTGAGGCTCATACCTATGACCTTCTGATTTGGAGACTGAGTCACGATTGAGACTGAGTGGAGGAATCACAGTTCACAAAAATATCATGTGCACAGAATGCCTGTGTGTCACAGTTTAGTAAATGCTTCCTTTTGAATGCAATGACATAACTTTCCTTATCGATGTGCTTGAGTGCATTGTAGAATTTTTAAGTTCCCCTTGGATTTGGGCCTGGGTCCTCGTTTGACTAGACTGCACAGCAAGGGTTATGGCTTTTAATTACTGTAAATGGGAGTTGATCCTCAGTCAGTTAATCTGCACAAGAAATAAAGGCTCACTTGCATTTCTTTTGCATAGCTGCTGGTGTTTATGTACTCAATTCCCCGCCCCCCCCACCAGTCAGTTTGAATGTTCTGAACAGATTGGCAAATTGCCCCAAGACATTTCCAAGCAAATAAGGAGGGTCTGCTTTTCCCATCACTAACAAACGGACTCGCTGCTCCTAATGAATATTTAATGCTGTATAACCAGCACGTCTAAATCAATCGAGCTGAAAAGAAACGGATGGCTGTAACCTGGGAAAAACAATTGCAAGCATTAGTTGTGGTCTCTGCTTTTGTGTCCAATTATAAACCGTTCCTGTCATCAGATTTAATAGATGTGGCTGATAAGACATGTGAAAGCACCCCTATCAAGACCCAGTCTCCCAAGGCATTTGCAAACACATTAAATGTGTTAAACATGTTACACATTACCAAATATTTTCTTCTTCTTTGCCGAGTTGCAGATGGGCTTGTTCATTTATTCCATGGCTTTTACATGCAGCAGATCTCACTCTGAGCTGATTCTGTAATGACCCTGCTTTTACGAACATGCAAACTAGCAGCAGGAGTAGGCCTTGAGCCTGCTCCGCCATTCACTAAGATCATGGCTGATCTGACTGCAACCTCAACTCCGCATTCCCTTCTACCCCTGATTTCCTTTCGCCCCCTTGTTAATCAAGAATCTATCTACCTCTGCCTTAAAAATATTCAAAGACTTTGCTTCCACTGTCTTTTGAGGAACAGAGTTCCAAAGACTCACCACCCTCTCAGAGAACAAATTTGCCCTCATCTGTCATAAATGGGCGATCCCTTATTTTTCAACAGTGGCCTCTAGTACTAGATCCTCCCACAAGAAGAAACATCATCTCCACATTGACCTTGTCAAGACCCCCCCGGATCTTGTATGTTTAAATCAAGTCACCTCTTACTCTTCTACACTCCAGTGGATACAAACCTAGCCTGTTTAAGCTTTCCTCATAAGACAAACTGCCCATTTCAGGTATTAGTCTAGTAAACCTTCTCTGAACAGCTTCCGATGCATTTACATCCTTCCTTAAATAAGGAGACCAATACTGTATACAGTACTCCAGATGTGGTCTCACCAATGCCCTGCATAACTGAAGCATAACCTCCCTACTTTTGTATTCAATTCCCCTCACAATAAAGAATAACATTTTATTAGCTTTTCTAGTTACTTGCTGTACCTGCATACTAACCTTTTGCGATTCATGCACTAGGACACTCAGATCCCATCTCAGAGCTCTGCAGTCTCTCTCCATTTCGATAATATGGGCCTTTTTTATTTTTCCTGCCAAAAAGATAATTTCACACTTTCCCACAATATACTCCATTTGTCATTTGCCCACTCACTAAACCCATCTATATCCCTTTGTAGCCTCCTTATGTCCTCTTCCTAGCTCACTTTTCTACCTATCTTTGTGTCTTCAGCAAATTTGGCAACCATACATTTGACCCCTTCATCCAAGTCATTTTTATAAATTGTAAAAAGTTGAGGCCCCAGCATCCCTGTTGCACACCACTCGTCATATGAGCAGGGACATGTTATTAATTACATTTTAAATTTTTTATCTTATTTTTATTTGCTTAAGGAAACCTCATCCCGCTCATGGATGAGGTTTCCTAAAAAGTGCAAAGGCCGCTTGGCCTTTTCGCCTGCCAACAGTAAGGTTGGATGGGCAGCAACAAATATAATTGAATAACCTTGTCAATGGCTTTAACAGGCGTTTTAATTGCCGATGGGTGCGATGCCGACTCTGGCGTGCACCAGCTGAAAGAAATATCGTGTAACTGCATGTTGACGTTGGGATGCTCACCCGATGCCAACGTGTGTCAATTTACACTCGAGTAGGTCAAGGCTGCCCACCCTCCAAGCTAAAAATTTTGCCCATAGTCTCCACATATACGTCTGGTCTGGTCAGGATTGACCACTGGAATTATGGGTGTGGCCCACTCAGAGAATTGGACAGGCTGAATTATCCCCAGGCTTTTTAACCAGTACGCCTCTGCATCCACCCTTTCCTTCAGTGTATAAGGCACAGGTCTGGCCTTGAAGAAAGGTGGTGTTGCCTGGGGATCGACATTTATCTTGGCATTCATGCCTTTCAACATTTTTAATTCATCCCGAAAAACCATGTTGTATTTCTTAAGAAATTCTGGAATTCCATCTGTTGTTCGGTGAAATATCTCGGACCAGTCGTGTTTTATCTTCTGTATCCAATCTCAACCTAAAAGGCTGGGTCCCTCCCCTTTTATGATTATCACAGGCAGTTGGGCTGTCTGTCCCTTGTAACAGACTGGGACAGTGGCAATGCCCTTGACTTGAATTGATTCTCCCATCTGACTTCTTAACTTGGTGGTTGTCCGCTCCAGGTTTATTGGCTGTCTTCCTTCATTAAGATGCCTGAAAGTTTGCTCTCTAACCACCATGGTTGAGGCACGAGTATCCGCTTCTATACGCAGTGGCTTCTCATTTACTTGTACTGTCACCATAACAGGCTCAGTTTTCACAGCCGTACACATCAGTATCAGCAGCTTCAGCCTTTGCTGTACCTGTTAACTCCATCATGTTTGTTTGCTGTCTTGCAAGTTGCTTCATCTTTGTTCGGCATTGCCTAACCATGTGTCCCTTCTGATGACAATAATGACATTCTGCCCCTCTGAATTTACAGGTATCTGCTCCGTGGTCACCTCCACATCGATAGCAATTTTATCTTGAAGTTGTTGATGAAGTGCTTCTGTTAGGCCTCTTAATGTTTCTCATAGTGAACATTGAATTGCGCTTTAACTCTGCAGGTCTGGTTTTCGCACCACACTTGAAGGCAGGTTCCCACCCCACATGGAGTACGGCGCCATTATCCATGTGTTGCAAAGCCTGTGAGCCTCTCGCAGCACTTTCCATGGCGAGGGAGATTTCTAGGGGGTGCTTAAAGACGATATCGACTTCGGCAAGCAAGCGGCGCTGTATGGGATCGCCCTTGACTCCACATAACAGTCGGGTGACTTCAACAAAAAAACTTTGAAACAAAATTGTTGTTTACAGCTTCTTTATTTGTCCAAGTGGATTTCCTTGTATTTATTATTACCATGTGTATTCCAAACTGCTGATTTGTGTACATAATTTTGAAACCCATTCTTGAAAACTCAGTGGGGAAGAAACATCAGACAGTGAGAAAAAGCAGTTCAGGGATGTTGGGACCGGAGTCACCTATGGATCAGACCAAGTAATGATGGATGCTTCCCGTCTATAAAGAACATTAGTGAATCAGGCAGGTTTTTGGATCAATCCAACAGCTCTGTGGCCACTCTTACTGAGGCTAGGACTATAAAACTCAGCTCCTTAGAGCCCGGTTTTTTTGTTGCTGCAAGAGCAGTTCTGGTTCCAAAATGGCACCCAGTTTGTGGGAGCGACTCCTGTTGTGAGCAGCACCAGATACTAATTTGCTGAAGGCGTTATCAGGGAGTATCTGACAGAAGTCTGCAGGGTAGCCAGATTGTGACATCAGTCAGGTATAACACTGATTTGAGGCCGATGCTGCCATTTTGAAGCACAACCCTCTGCAGTGA
The DNA here is from genome assembly GCF_964194155.1 of Cetorhinus maximus. Lineage (NCBI taxonomy): Eukaryota > Metazoa > Chordata > Chondrichthyes > Lamniformes > Cetorhinidae > Cetorhinus > Cetorhinus maximus. The sequence goes on along the minus strand of NC_135894.1, from coordinate 16,411,599 downwards.
CCTCTTGTAACCTTGCACAGCTGCACAGATGTTCAGCAACAGGAAGGATCTGCCCCCATCCCCACCCAGTGCTATTTAAAGGGACCATCAATACTATCAGGTTAGTTGCTGATTAATTTTTACTGGCTCTTGCTGCCATTGTAGAAGTGTTTGCAGATTCCTAGAGTTGTTTCAGATTACTACGTGGAATCTCTTGTAGGACTTTATCTTGACGTCAAGGATTCTGCACACGCCATTTACTCCCAGACTTTGCTGCAGTAGTTTGTATCCCCCCGAGACTAAAGCGTGACAGGGAGAATAAGTAGAGGAGGACTAAGAGCAGAGCAAGCAGCTGGAAGAGGGAGGAGGAGGAGGGAAAATGGTTCTCAGAAGGAGGTCATGCCTTCCCAGTTTGCAAACTTTAACCTTTAATGCATTTGATGGTAAAATAGTGGTGCACGGTGGGGCGGCGGGGGAGAGGTTGTCTGGGCGGACGGTGGAATGGTAGGGGGGCAGTGTCTGGGTGAACAACATTACAGGGGGGGTCTGGGTGGATAGTGGGGTATGTTCAGGTGGACAGCGTTGGGCTCGGGGTGGACAGTGAGGGGGGCTCGGGGTGGACAGCGGTGGGGTCGAGGTGGCCGGTGGAGATACGGGGGTTGGGGGGGGGGAGGAGGTGGTGGGGAATAGTGGGGGGATCGGGTGGACGGTGGGGCATTGGGGGATAGCTGGGCCGGATCTCAGTGGTGGGGGTTGGGTGATGGTGGGGGAGGTTCAGGCAACAACATTGTAAGCAATTAGTCTGAAGTTGAAGTATCCTCTGTAACTGCTGGACAGAAAGCCAGAAGCTGCTCGGAGATGTGTTGTCTGATGAAGTAAGGGCACAATCCCACACATGGAGCCATTGAATGGTTCCTGAGTGAATGGCAGTGCATGTTTACCATGTCAATGTAAATGTGAAGGTTATTTACCTGCAATTATGTGTAAGGAGCTTCATAATAAATTAGTGCATGTGGCTAAGAATGTTGCTGTGTTCAGACCTGTTGCTAGTCAGTGATATCTACTGGACAAGACTGTTCAGGATGTTGTTTTCCATTTCTCAACATGTGAGCTTGCCTTCCACTTACCCAGGCTACTCTCAGCCTCGAACGGTCTAGAACCTGAGCAGTTTCAACAATCTTCAGCCAGAAGTGCCAAGTGGATGACCCATCTTGGCCTCCTCTGGAGGTCCCCAGCATCACAGATGTCAGTCTTCAGCCAATTCGATTCACTCCAAGTGATATCAAGAAACGGCTGAAGGCATTGGGTACAGCAAAGGCTATGGGCCCTGGCAATAGTACTGAAGACCTGTGCTCTAGAACATGCAGCGCCCCTCGCCAAGCTGTTCCAGTACAGCTACAACACTTGCATTTACCCAGCTATGTGGCATCAAGGAGTCCTTGCAAAACTGGGGTCAATGGGAATCAGGGGGATAACTCTCCGCTGGTTGGAATCATACCTAGCACAAAGGTAGATGGTTGTGGTTGATGGAGGTCAGTCATCACAGCTCCAGGACATCACCGCAGGAATTCGTCAGGGTAGTGTCCTCAGCCCAACCATCTTCAGCTGCTTCATCAATGACCTTCCCCCCATCATAAGGTCAGGAGTGGGGCTAGTGATTGTACAATGTTCAGCACCATTTGCGACTCCTCAGATACTGAAGCAGTCCATGTCCAAATGCAGCAAGACCTGGACAATTTCCAGGCTTGGGCTGACAAGTGGCAAGTAACATTCACGCCACACAAATGTCAGGCAATGACCATCCCTAAAAAGAGAATCTAACCACCGTCCCTTGACATTCAATGGCATTACCATTGCTGAATCCCCCACTATCAACATCCTTGGAGTTACCATTGACCAGGAACTGAACTGGACTAGCCATATAAATACTGTGGTTACAATAGCAGGTCAGAGGCTAGGGCCGGGATTTTTCAGCCCCATTGTGGCGGGACCTGGCGTGGGAGATACGGCAGCCCAGCCAAAAGTTCATTGACTTTCCACGGGACCAGATGATCCCTGCAGCGGCCAGAGCTGGAAAATCTCGCCCAAGTAATCCTGCTGAGAATAACTCACCTCCTGACTCCCCAAACCTGTCCACTTACAAGGCACAAGTCAGGAGTGTGATGAAATAATCTCCACTTTCCTGGATGAGTGCAGCTCCCACAACACTCCAGAAGCTTGACACCATCCAGGACAAAGCAGCCAGCTTGATTGGCACCCCTTCCACAAACATTCACTCCTGCACCACCCACACACAGTAGCAGCAGTGTGTGTACAATCTACAAGATGCACTGCAGGAATTCACCAAGGCTCCTTAGACAGCACCTTCCAAACCCACGACCACTACCATCTAGAAGGACAAGGGCAGCAGATACATGGGGAACACCACCCCCTGGAAGTTCCACTCCAAGTAACTCACCATCCTGACTTGGAAATATATCGCCGTTCCTTCATTGTTGCTGGGTCAAAATCCTGGAACTCCTTTCCTAACAGCACTGAGAGTGTACCTACACCACATAGACTGCAGAGGTTCAAGAAGGCAGCTCACCACCGCCTTCTCAAGGGCAATTAGGGATGGGCAATAAATGCTGGCCTAGCCAGCGATGCCCACATGCAATTAATGAATAAAAAACTCACTGCCATTGCTCTCATTTTAATCAGCAAGACAGAATTGTAGCTGACCTTCCTTTAATGTATCCAAGGTGGGGGGTTTGGGGAGTGGGCTGGGGGCATGTTATTGCGAACAGTACCGCACTGAGCCATTGTGTTTAAGGCCAGCTTATCTCCATCCCCTTTATCGACTGTAAGCTGTTTTGAGAAGTGTGCGAAGAGTGTCATTACAAACTTGTGCTGAATGATTATGCAAAATGAATTTGTAGCGCATTCAATCTCCTTCAGAATTCCAATGCTTCCCAGACGATTTTATTAAAAGGCATTATGAATGGCAGAAAAAAAATGTTGCTTCAGACTTTATATATTCACAATATCTGAATCCAATGACAGTGCTTCAAATGAGCAATGTCCATTAACTGCTCTCTCTGAGAGCTGTCATTATGAAGAGCTCCAGATAGTTTTGGAATTTTGAAAGAGTTAATCATTTTAACATTTGTTTTTGCTTAAGCAATAATGTCTTCCATCTTCACCATCACACGAGACCTGGGCTACATGTCGAGCAGCTGAGATTAATACCAGTCAACAGTCTGCTGGAGGAATTCTGAGCTGTGGGGGTGGGTGGTGAGGGTACTGTGACAATAAGGGAGACTCCATTCTGACTCCAATGTTCAGTCTATGTTTAAGGCCTCCTTAGCCCTGTGCATTTGGTCCAAAATTTAACAATTTTAAATGTCTTACTGTCACTCCTGACTCAGCACATGTCTGAGTGCCACTCCACAGACTGCAGCGTAGTGTCTAGGTTGATAGCCCAGCCAGTATTGAGGGGGCAGGCACTGCGCTGTCAGCTGCCATCTTTTGGGGTGAAACAATAAACAGATGCCCTGTCAACCCTTTCAGTTCGGAATAAAAGAACCACGGGCACTATTTTGGAGAAGAGCCGGGAGGGGGTTCTCAGGTATCCTGGTCAATACTTATCCCTCAATCAACATCATTAAAATGGATTATCTGGTCATTATCATATTGCTGTTTATTGGAACTTGCTGTGTGCAAACTGACCGCCACATTTCCTACATTACAACAGTGATTACACTTCTAAAATACTTAATTGGATGGGCTTTGGATATCCTGAAGTTGTGATAGGCGCCACATAAATGCAAGTTCTTTTTTTTGTCTTTCTTTGCTCCAATTTCAATTGACTATTACTCAGTGAACCATTAACCATCCTTCTAACATTGTGCTTTTACTGCAGAACTGTCGAACCGTACAGCTCAGAAGGGGCCCTTGATGCCCATTGTGTTTGTGTAGGCCTTTCGCTAATGCAATCCAAAACCATCCCCCCCACAAAGGCCTTCACCATCATCTGCTTCAAATATTTACTGCTCTGAGCAGCCCATTCATGAATAGAAATTATCCATAAATTGCATATGTCTTAAGTATAGTAGATTAAAATCAGGGGGTAATGAGGAGAATGTTTTTACACAGTGGGTTATAATGAACTGGAATGTACTGCCTGACAGGATAGTGGAAGCAGATTCAATAGTAAAGTTCAAAAAGGGAATTGGATAATTAATTGAAAAGGAAACATTTGCAGAGAAAGAACGTGGTGTGGGTGGGGTGGGGGGGAGGGGGTGGTGGGGGTAGTGGACTAATTGGATAGCCCGTTCAAAGAGTCAGCACAGGCGTGATGGGCCGAATGGCCTCCTGCTGTGCTGAGGAAACTATGAAAACATCTGCCTTCAATCAGAGATTTTCTAACATGGTTGGGGGTTGGGTGGGGTTTAAGGGTAAAATCCCAGTAAACTTCAGCCTAGTTAATCGATAAGCTGAAATTCTGCTGCCGAATGATTCCCCTCTATTCTGGTGGTGACATTTCAGGCCGTTTTGAATGGATCTCCGAGCAGTTCCTTGGGAGTGGAATTATTTTGTGCAGCACTGTCTCGAGCGGTGCCAGGGATGCCTCGTGCTGTTTCAATGGTGTGGCCTGCACTGCTGGCTGCACCCGGTAGACCCAACGTGGCGCTGCGGCAGCTGTACGCGTACTTTTGCATCCCTCGCGTCCACTGGGAAGCTTTGAGTTAACTATCCTGATATCACACAAACTACCCAGCTAACGCAATGTCAGGATTCCAAATTTGGGCAACGCTTGCTCTGGCAACCAATTTGCACATTAGTCTTGGAAAAGCAAGCATCGTTGGGAAAGATGGGGAGAAAGCGGGAGCAGGCTATTGAGTTGGATGATCAGCCATGATCATAATGAATGGGGGAGCAGGCTCAAAGGGCCGAATGGCCTACTCCTGCTCCTAGTTTCTATGTTTCTATAAGAGTGCAATTTGTGCATTCTTCCCTCCCTTTTTATTACTTGTACATTATAAAATAGTTAGTTATCTTTTGCCCTAGCTTCCACAGTAGCTTTGCAGAATGTGACTGAGGTGCAAGTATTTCCCTCAACAAAATTGTCATGTTCTCAGTTATTTGAATGAGTAGAAAAGCTAGTTTTTCCCTGTTATTTCCTAGTTCTTGCTGAGGTGTAGTCCAACCCAGGCACAAATCCTTGCATCAAGGCTTTACATGTCCGACTCTCAAACAGGTGGTCGCTTTGCAGAAAAAAAATGAAAAAAAAACTTAATTTTCCTCAGTGTTCTGGCCAACATTCAATCCTCAAACAACGTTTAAAACTGGTTACCTGGGGTGGAATTTTTCCACTCTGGAGACTTAAGTGCGGTGGGAGGAGGGAAAGGTGGTGTGCATCCCGCTGGCCAGCGTGGGAGGTATCAGTGCCAGATCGCCCGCTTTCTACCCCATTATGTATGCATGAAAGAGCAGCCCATTGTATCCCGTGGCTGGGCAAGCTAGGTTTTTTTCCGCCCCACCATTACCTCACCGGGTCCTGTTTCTGGGAGGTGTATTTTAATGGCACCAACACACGCATTCAATCTCTGCAGCCCAGGACTTGTCATGGCGGGGCAGCAGAATGGTCCCCACAAGAGACAAAACATGAGCGCCAAAGTTCAGCGACAAGCTACTGGCGGCACTCTTCCAGGCAGTCGAGGACCCGTGGGAGATCCTTTACCCTGTGATGGGAGCCAGAAGTCCACCAACCTCATCACCACAGCTTGGGAGGAGCTCGGCAGGGTGGTCAGCACTTGCGCTTCTCAGAAGACTGCCTTTCTCCAGTGCAGGAAGAAGCTGAATGATCTCATCCGCTCCGCCAGGGTAAGTCGACCTTCTCCTCAGTCTCAACTCACACTCTCACAAAGCCTACAGGGATTTGCAGGGTTACATTCCACAGGAATCTCACACGCTGTCAGCACAAGGGACATGGCCACTGATACTCTCACACACATTTTTACACCTTCGTCTTTTGTCACATTCTGCACAAGTCACACCTTCATCCCTTACAGCTAAATTGGCTTAGTTGTAGGAGGCAGAGGGTGATGACAGAAGGATGCTTTAGTGACTGGAAGCCAGTGTCTAATGGCGTACCACAGGGATCTTGCTCGGTCCCCTATTATTTGTCATTTATATAAATGACATAGATGACTACGTGGGGGGTAGGATTAGTAAGTTTGCGGATGACACAAAGATTGGCCGGGTGGTTAACAGTGAGGTTGAGTGTCTTGGGCTACAGGAAAATATAGATGGTATGGTCAAATGGGCAGATAAGTGGCAAATTGAATTTAACCCTGAAAAGTGTGAGGTGATACACTTTGGAAGGAGTAATTTGGCAAGGAAATATTCAACGAACTGCATAGCACTAGGAAGTTCTGAGGAACAAAGGGACCTTGGCGTGTGTGTCCATAGATCTCTGAAGGCAGAGGGGCATGTTAGTGGAGTGGTGAAAAAGGCATATGGGACACTTGTCTTTATCAATCGAGGCATAGATTACAAAAGTAGGGAGGTCATGTTGGAGTTGTATAGAAACTTGGTGAGGCCACAGCTGGAGTACTGTGTGCAGTTCTGGTCACCACATTATAGGAAGGATGTGATTGCACTGGAGGGGGTGCAGAGGAGATTCACCAGAGTGTTGCCTGGGATGAAACATTTAAGTTATGAAGAGAGTTTGGATAACTTGGGTTGTTTTCGTTGGAGCAGAGAAGACTGAGGGGGAGACCTGATCGAGGTGTACAAGATTATGAGGGGCATGGACAGGTTGGATAGGGAGCAGCTGCTCCCCTTAGTTGAAAGGTCAGTCACAAGGGGGCATAAGTTCAAGGTGAGGGGCAGGAGGTTTGGGGGGATGTGAGGAAAAACTTTTTTACCCAGAGGGTGGTGATGGTCTGGAATGCGCTGCCTGGGAGGGTGGTGGAGGCGGGTTGCCTCACATCCTTTAAAAAGTACCTGGATGAGCACTTGGCACATCATAACATTCAAGGCTATGGGCCAAGTGCTGGTAAATGGGATTAGGTAGGTAGGTCAGGTGTTTCTCACATGTCGGGGCAGACTCGATGGGCTGAAGGGCCTCTTCTACACTGTGATTCTGTGATTCTGTGTGATGGGTCCATTCAGCACACACACAGAAGGCAGGCATGCTTATCATCTTTGGCATCTGCCCTGTTCAGTCTGTCCATCTGTTTTTATGCAGGAAAAGATCACCCACAACAACATGGAGAGATCCCAGGCTGGAGGGGACATGTAGGAGCTCAGGCCACTGCCCCCCACCCCCATTGAGGAGCAGGCAGCAGTACTGGCCAGTGAGGACCAGGACTGTTCCTGCGCCAAAAGTGAGATAGGCGTCTCCCAACAAGCCAGTGAGGCCCCACCCATTAGTCTTCACCCACCTGCCGAAATTGTGAGTGCTCTTTAATATAGGCGACTATCCGGCCAATCACTAATTATCTCTTCTATCTGTTACAGCCACCAGCAAGAAAAGCAGGAGGCACATAGCCCATCAGCCCCAGCCTCAGACTACCTCAGATGAGCATCCTGAGGTCCGGCTAGATGTGAAGCTGTCACTGTGTTTACCTGCACCCTCCACCAGCACAGAGACACACACCTCGGTGGGACCTAGTTTTAGAGCAGGCTTGGGGACACCATCTGGTGAGCAGAGTACAGATTCCGGTCCACAGCAGGCGGAGGTGGTGACAGCCAGGATCACTGACACTCGGAGGACTGCAGGAGGCCAGGCTCCTACTGAGTCTGAGTCCAATGATGAGCCTCTGGAATTGGCCCTCAGAGAAATGTTGTAACTCCAAAGACTGGCAGGGACACAGCAGGCGGGGTTGTCAGAGACTGTCACCAGATTAGAACGGAGGATGGAGGAGTCTGTCCACGTTCTGTTTGATGTCATGGCGCCAACATGCCCACGCATTGAGGTCACCATTGAGAGGGTGGCGACCCGCCATGGAGACCTTGGTCTAGCAGTTTGTACCGGATAGGTGCTCGGACCTGCACTCCACATCGCTATAGCCATGAGTGGGATGCGTCCGTGGCTATGCGAGAGGGGGACGGGGCACCTCGATCTCCCTCCAGGAGCCCCTTCTTCTCAAGGAGTCAGAGAGCCACAGGGAGGAGGAGCGTGAGCCGGACACCCCAGGTCAATCCACCCAAGCCTCTCCTCGGCTCTCCAGTCGCCCCCCAGTCCCCTCTGCCTGTCACCCCAGCAACTCCAGCTGCTCGGGCCAAGGAGGGTGCACCTGCCCCACAGCAGGAGACCCAAGGTAGGCAGGGTCTCTCCAGGCCTCAGCCCTCCACAGGACGTGTGCCAAGGTCATCACAAACAACAGGGCATAGTAGTCAGCAGGCTGCCTCCACCACTGCTGAGGATGTTTGGGAAGCACCTAGACGTAGCAGTAGGGCACAAAAAATTAAGAAATATTGAGAGCACAAAGGTGGCATGGATGTTCACTCACTGTACTTTGCACTTCTGTAAATATATTTTGCTTATCTGAAATTCTCATCCAGTGAATGTCTCTTCTATCTGATGCAATGCTCCACGGTCCTACAAGTGTATTAGGTGATCCCCCCTCCTCACTTATCTCCGATCATGTGCCTCAGGCCTATGGTGTCTCGCACACTCTCAGTACAGTGAGTCTCCTTTCTGGCCCCAGCAGCAACATGAGCAAAGTCTCTTGCTCTATCAACATGGTGGTTGGGTCATGCTTATCCTAGACTTGCCTCAGAGCATCATATCATGTGGCCTCATAAGTATAGATTTTGCAGTTATGTTTATTCTCCTGATGCTGCTGAACTGAAGCCTGGCCTATGTGAATCTTATAGGATTTAATGACGACCTGCACTGGAGTCTAACTCAGTGCATCTTTCAATGGCCTCCATGTAACGTCTGTCAGGCTTGAGTGTGGATTACATTTCAAGGAATAGTCAGGGACCTTAGCTGCTCATGATGGCCTGGAGCATGATGATGTGACTGCGCGTACAGCTAGACATCACCCCTATAGTACTTCCCATTCTCCACCTGCATGATGCAGAGCTATGGACCGAGCTAGCATTTGGTGACTCCTGAAATGTCTGCCATTCGGCAACAGCTATGTGAGATCAGAGATGTGCGTCTAGGCTCTTGATGCCGGGCTATTAAATGGGAAGATGCCACTTTGGATTGGACAGTCTGGCTATCGTGACTTGATGGAATCCCTGAGCCAGATCTCCGATGGGCAATCGGCATAGTTATCTGATCGTCACAATGTCATGAGTGTGCCAGGTTTCCCTGAGTCTATCTGAAACTGCTGGAATGAAAATGAGGAGGCTTCAAATGGGATCAGAGTGAAGCTCCCCTACACCTGATGTGTGCTCTTTATTATCAGTGAAGTTACTAAGTAATGCCTAAATGCAGTGGCAACATTTTCCAGCCCACAGATTCCAAGGCAAAGCTGGACGTGAACTTGGGAAGCTCCAGGTGAAGGCTGGGTCATTAGTAATGTCAATGATCAGACGAAGGTGCTGCTGGAGCTCTCTCTGTGCACACAAAGGTGACCGGACTCACAGGCTCACATCCTTGGCTGAGAGTGTCCTAAAGAACGGTCATGCTGGGGAATCAGTATGAGGATGAGGCCAGAACATTATTCTTGCATAAGGGATGGCCTGTGGAGAGATGCCGCAGTCCAGATTCAGAGCAGACCTTAGACAGTTAAGTGAGAACCAGTGACAGATGATTGTCCTCCTTGAGGCACTTTGCAATGTTGCAGGCATACTGCCACGAGTGCTCTGAGGTTTGCAGAGCTGCTCCTGCCTCTTGAAGGCTGCCATAGCTAGTGAAATGTTGGCCTGATGCTTGAAAAGACTGCAGCATTTCAAATTTCTTCACAGTGCACGCTGGTGGAGTTCTTATCTCATAACAGAATGGTCACATGCTCCAGAGACGGCCTAGCCTTCCAAGGATGAGGCCATCTTAACACAAGATTGTGACTACTCATTCTGAGATTGGAGTCCTTCATTGAGATGCTGAGGACAGCAAAGAGGGTGTTAATGTCGAGCCCGTATGGAGGGCGGAGGTGAAAGCGTCTCGTATGAGCTAGTTGTCATCATTGTCCTGGAACCTTCTGTTATAAAGATCTCACGGGGCGTGTCTGCCGTCTGGCCCGTGCTATGGCCTCTTTCCTGGAGCCCTTATCGAGCTCATTCCTCTCAACTTCCTCCTTATTGGAAGAGACGTGCAGCCCCTCCATCTCTCCATCTGGCAACTCACCCCCCTTTTGGAACGCTAGGTTGTGTGGGGTGCAGCAAAGCATGATATTGCAGGACACCCTCTGGGGAAAGTACTGGAGAGCGCCGCCTGATCAGTGCAGACATCTGAAACGCATCTTGAACATGCCAATGGTCTGCTCAATCAAAGAGTGTGTTGCAGAATGAGCTGCATTGCACCTCTTCTCTGAAGCACTCTGTGACTGCTGAAAGGGCGTCATTAGCCACGTCTTTTGTGGGTGGCCTTTGTCACTGATGAGCCAACTCTGAATGCGCTGAGGGCCCTCGAACATCTGCGGCACCTGTCAGTAACTCAAGATGTAAGAGTTGTATGAGTTCCTAGGGTATCTCGCACAGAACTGCATAATCTGCTTTTGGTGGTTACAGATCAGCTTCACATTGAGAGAGTGGGGCCCTTTTCTATTGATGAATCATAGTGGCTGCTGCCAAGGAGCTCTTAAGGCCACGTGTGCAGTCGATGACACCTTGCACCTGTAGGAAGCTGGTGATTGTTGCAAATCCCACTGTTCTGGCAGTGACTGACTCCATCCAGGGAAAGCTGGACGCAATTGTGTGCCTTACTGAATAGGGTGTCAGTAACTGCTCGGATGCATTTATGAGCAGAAGATTGTGTTATTCTGCAGAGGTCCCTGGTGGAGCCCTGGACTGAGCCACTTGTGAAAAAGTTAACTGCTGTGGTCAGCTTTAGAGCCACTGGCAATGGATGACCACCCAGGATGTGCAGCGTCAGATCCTCCTGAAGAATCTGGCAGATGTGAGCTACCACATCCCTTGACAAGTGAAAGTGTCTATGACGCTGTCTCTTGCTCATCTGCAAGTAGGAGAGGCATCTTTGGTACGGCCTGGGTGGTGCCAAATGCCTCCGTGGAATTGGTCTCTCCTCCTTGGCTGCTGGGTTTTCATGGGGCCCTGCTGGCCCATGTTCCGCCTCAGGCTCTTCCCTTTGCCCTGCCTGGTGGTGATGGGTCTCTCTCCTCCTCAGTTGCATGAGAGCCATGAGAAAGGCAGCGTTGCCCGCTGCCTCCATTCTGCACTCCTCCTTGTCTGTGCAGGAAAACTGAACAGAGACGTGATTGAACATAACCCCGCAATGATCACCTTCCATGCCAAGCTAGGGAGTCATTGTGAAGCCCTTGGGCTGCCCTCAGTCCAGGAATTCCATCCCCAGATCCTCCCTTGCAGCTGTCGCACTGGATCACTGGAAGCTGAACCCCATCTTCAACCCCCACCCCCAAACTCCCCAGATACCCCAGGCATGACAGTGCTTTCACAGAGGAGGTGGGATCTGGATGAGTACAGCCAGGCGCTATGAGCCTCAGTCAGGGCTCTGTCAGGCTGCCTCCTTTGGAGTGGACTAGAGCCCAGCCTTGCACTAGTGTGATGACTGTAATCGTGTAGGCTTGTAAAACCTTTCAGATGCGATGTGCAGAGGTCTTTGGAGCTTTTTGCGTCCGTACTTTAGCTGTTGCCCTTTACAGCTGGATCCTTGTGACCTTTGTGCATTCCGATGAGAGGGAGAAATGGCCATTCAAACCCAATCAACATTTGACCCCAGGCCGCTATGGATTCTCGCAAGAACACCCCCATGAGTTAAAGTGCCCAAATTCTTCAACTGGTATTTGAATATTTCTAACATGTCTCAGTTGAGCCTTGCTCTCCATGTCCTGAAGTGGAAATTTATTAGGGTGCCCCATTAATTGGCCTCAAAGCGCAGTAGTCGACTCCTCCCACAAGCCCTCAGACTCCTTCCCTGGCGATTTTTGTCCTAGGTTATTTTTCAACTTCGTCATTCCATCGGCTGTCGAAATGGTGCTGCTCTGGTTCTACTGTGAGACCAGGTTTCAACACCCCCTCCCTCCTCCCCCTCCCCACTCTGTGACCATCCAAGTCCCTCTTATCATCCTGGAAGAGCATTATTTGCAAGCTTCCCACACTCCGATCACAATCCTTCCTCTTCCCTCTAATCCTGGAGCCCACCGTAATTCCTGTAGATATTCTTGTCCTCCCCCTGTACCGTTTTCCATGGTTGTCCCCGTGCCCCATGTCGACCTGATCCCACCCCACATCTTGAGGCTCTACGCACAGGAACCTAGTGAGAACTCCCACATGAGACCATTGAGTTTTCAGTTCCCCAGATACAGGCTGCAGATGCCTCCCCTGACTGTGACTGTGCCCAATACAGCCCAATACGAAGCCAGCAGCACCCAGGACACAAATGTGAGAGGGACTGGCCACTCTCTGCACACCATGCTGTCCATGAATGACACAGGATGGACAGGCCTTCCCCCCCCGGACCAGGACAGGACATGCGTGCCAGACACAGCCTTGTCGCATGGTGCGCAATGGTCCAGGACTGTCTCTGCTTTCTGGCCCCAATTACACGGTGCGCACTGCCCCAGGTCTTCATTATAACCACCACCACCACCACACAACCCCCCAAGTCATGTGTCTCTGTCCGTTCCCTCCCTGGCTCTGGGCAACCCACCTACCCCCGACTCATCACCACCCCCCAGTCAAGCGTGTACCTTCCAGACCCCACCCCCTTGCCTTCCTGTTGGTATTGCCTAAACACAGAGTCAGAGTAGCCGCGAACGCAGCGCAGACAAAGGTAGTCGATTGCTGCACATGCAAACCTCAAGGTTGTGAGTGAAGTGAGTTTGGCAGGTGAGCGTCAGTTATATCTGGTTATGGTTCACGATGGTCTAATTGGCCGACGGCGTGATCATTGGATTTAAGTGGAGTGTGCTTCTGGCAAACTGGGTTTTTAATGAGCATTCGTGAGATGTAAATACGGTTCCTGACATGGCGCGGTGGGCAACCCGAGAGTCAGGAGGGGAAAATTACAATCCATTTTTACGCTGGCAGGAAACTGACTTTTGGCCACGCACCAAATTTTCCGGTCCCAGCTGCCATATTGCCCACTGCTGGCAGGACTGGAAAATCCCGCCCCTGGTCTTTCATCTCATGGCTGTCCAGACGCAAATTGGTCACCATATTTCCTACATTATAGCAGCGACCACACTTCAAACATATTTCGTTGGCTGTAACATGCTTTGGGACATTCTAAGGCTGTGAAAAGCACTATAGAAATGCAAGTCCTTTATGTTTGTTCTTTATTGGGTACTTGTTCGTCAATGGATGCTTTGCAAATCATTTCCATTTAGTGATTCAGATATCTGATCGGTTGATTAACAGATCAGTGGCTGTTTGTGCCTGTTATATTTTTTGTTTGCCCTCATCACAGCAGTTTGTCCTGGTGGGCTGGGCTTGTGATGATTTAGAGATATGACAATTCCGACGTGTGGGATGTGATGCTTCTGGTTGCAACATGTTGATATTTTTGAGGAGCATTTCCAGGTATGATGGGATGGCAATAAAATAGATTCAGGAGTCATCATAATAGATATTTATAGGTGTTAAACATGTATTTTCCCAGTTTCCACAATGGCTAGATGTGTAGCCACACCCTATAAGGTGATATTGAACCATAAGGATCAGGACGGTCCTGGGCCTGATGTCTGCTCCATGCTGAGGTACCTGATCTCACACAAGGAGGCAAGTCCTGTTGTCTGCCCTTTCATCCAGCCAGGTGGCAAATTAACCAGAGTTTCCACTTCTGATTCCTACTCTGTGGCTTCTTCTGGAAGAACAATGTAGATTCTGAAGGAGAAGGGGCCAAACTTACCTGGGATAGAATCCCACAGTCGTATAGTTTGCCTAAGGCCGCAGATAAGGAAAGACCAGTTGTGTGAAGTCTTGAGCCTCATTGGATTCTATCCCTGAATGTTAGCTCCTTCAGTAGGAGAGGAAAGTACATAAAGGGATCTCCTAATAGGGTTGCCAACTGTGATTAAATGTATTCCTGGAGGTTTCATCACTTGACTTGCCTCATGCTCCTTCAGCCAACACATCCATTCTTGTGATGCACTGCCTTCCTCCTGTTGTGAGGGTTTGTTCTGTCCCTCACAAAGAGGGCTGGAGTGTGGTTGGACATTGAATGTGTATTAACAACTCATTGTTATCTACATTTCCAAGGTACAGCTCTCACTCGGTACTATCCCCATGTTAGCTTCTGCTAGTCTCTACTGTACTCAGTCCACTACCACGTGAATCTCTAAATCATACTCTGGGCTGTACTGTTCTCTAGTTCCACATTAACCATTGCTATATCAAACGCCTTTATACTACACCTGCACCACATGGAAAGCAAACAGATTCATTGCCGAATCGGATGATGCTTGACTGTAGCTAAACAGCATTTACCCCCTCACCCGCTCCGCCCGCCCCCTTTTCAACATTTGTACGTTGGGTAAAGGGAAATGATTAAAGAAAATTAAAACAAAAATCCTTTATTTTTTATGGCCCTATGATTTTTCTCCAGGATTGCACACAGTGGTGTCCTGGAGAGTGATCTGCAATTCCTGGAGATGCCACACTAATCCTGGGGTGGTTGGCAACCATAGCCCACTGAGGGAGAGGAAGTTTGCTTTTGTTAAAAAAAACTCCTTTAATATGCATTTTGAATATTTTTGCTGGTTTGAATTCATTGAGAAGCCCAAATATAAGCTAAAAAGAGTGGAGAGAATTCTGATAGTTTCTTGCTCCTAGCTGGGCTGTGTTGGACTCTCAATCAAAGACCAAATTCAAATTCCAACCTTCCAAGCTGAATATAGGGGCACTGAAATTAACGGTAGCAGTAGTAACCCAATGAAGGGTGTTACAGACCAAAGAGGGATTAATTTAAACAGCCCTGGTTTCTTCTCTACTACCCATCCATAAACAGAAAGGTGTTTTTGATTTCTGATTTCCCCCTTTATAAATGGTGGTGTGTTTTCCCCCAACCCTTCAGTTTTGGAGTGATCCAATCCACACACCAAACTTGAGGTAAGGTAAAATAAGAGGGGTAGTTTATTTTACACACACACAAAACACGGGAAGGGGTTTTGTACCATCTGCCCCTTTTTTGCATTCATACAATAAAAGAGGCATAAGAGGAAAGAAAAGGGTACAGGGCAAAACCATGATAAAAATTAGAGTTATGGTTTTGTGAGTCTAGACTCCAGAATCAGAAGTCTGGTGACATGTTCTTTCAGAGGTTAGCAGGCTGAAACTGTTGCAGGGTGATCCGACTTCACAGCAATGAGGACTTCCATGGTGGGATAGAGCACATAGAGATGAATTAGTCTTGAAGGCACAGATACAGAAGTTCCTATGTTCCAGTAGTTCACAGTGTAGATGAGAGTCAGGCATTTCATCTGGACAGAGCTCTTTCTGCTGCTACCCGTTAGATGGTAAGATGATAGTCTGCCTGGGTTCAGTTCCACACGGCAGTATTACAGGTTCCAGCCGCTTATGGGAGGTCATGTGACATATAAAAACAAAAACAAAAATACCTGGAAAATCTCAGCAGGTCTGGCAGCATCGGTGGAGAAGAGAACAGTTGACGTTTCGAATCCTCATGACCCTTCAACAGAACTAAGTAAAAATAGGAAAGGGGTGAAATATAAGCATGTGACATACCTCCCACTTCTCCCAGGGCTCAATCAAAGAATGCATTTTCCCAGGTCTGGAATCTTGAGGTGTTTAAAAGAGGAGTCAGGGTCCCTTTTATCCTTTGCAGACATACTGTCTCCATTGGCCAGGGCTCTGCCTTAGAAATGTAAAGGTGGTTTCTTTGGAATTTGATTGTCGGCAGTCACAGAGGGCATTAGCACCTCTTTAAAGATAACGAGGTTCCTGCTGGTTTCTGAAGGTTAGAAATTCATCTGGTATGAGTCATGGCTAGTCAGGGTAAAGCACTGTCCACTTTTAAAATAAAAAATCAGATAATAATTTTATAGAGTAGCCAGGTTGATGTGGATATCTGTACACATTTTGCTTCTGTCTTCTGGACGGGGCACGGGGCAATTTATTTAAATACGCTTTAAAATATATCACCTGAATATTATTGTAAGCAATACTGACAGTTAAAAACATGTGTAATATTTTATTGTATGTTTTGCCCCTTTAGTTGTGACCATTTGCTGCTGATTTCACCAGGGCCATGGGAAAGGGCTCATGTTTCGGAGGAAACCCGAGAGCCTCAGCTGCAATCTGGTTCCTCCTCTTCAGGCTGTGCAGACTTCAGTATCCCAAGAGAACTATTTGTTTACCAGACTTCCTCAGACTTTGAGCACTGCCCAGATCCATTCCAAGCACTGCCCTCTATTTTAGAATAGTACACCACCATGGTTCAGCTGCAACAACACCGAACCATAGTTTGATGAGAAATTACCAACAGGCACATTTTAACAGAACGTAAACTTCCCTCATGGTGACAGTTATCACATGGGATCCATCTCTCTGCCAAATGTTATTACAGTCCCTGTCTTCATGTTAATGTCAGAGGGTAAAACTGCAACAGGTTTATCAAAAGTGTCGCATTAACAAGAAACAGCCCCCACGGTTTATGAAGTCTGATCATCTTTCATTAAAAATATTCCTGGGGCAATTTTAATGTGGTTTCCTTGGGTTTCAGTGGCTCAGTGATGGATTGTAGTCTGGTCTGAGCTCGTCTCCCAGTCGAAATGGTCATCATCATTAGAGACAACGAGAGATGGAACGGGAAAAGGAGGCCAAGTGGATTCCAATCCCGTGGTAACTCCAACTGACCAATTTGAGTAAACCAGGATTGTCAACTCATCCCCTTTAAACAGACACCTCAAAACAGTAAACAATAAACAATGGGTGGAATTGTCCCAGATTCGCACTAAGTTTGGTCGAAGGCAGGAAAGAGGACGTTTTATCTGCCGGCCACAATGGTGGCTTTTCACGCCGCATCGTCCCAGTCCGCCTCATTAATTCCGCATTCCCGGGAAACACTCTGTTTCGATGGTGGGAAGGCTCTCATTTGCCCGCCATGCCATCACCTCGCCGCGTCATCACGCCGGGCACCATATTTAACGTGCAGCTGTGAGCGCACCTCTCAGTGTTTCCAGCCCAAGACTGCTGCAAATAAGACATGGCCCTGAAAGGCAAGAGGACTGCAGCCTGCCCGGTTTAATGACGCTTCCCTTGAGCACCTTTTGGATGCAATGGAGGCTCGCCATGATGTCCTTTACCCCCACTCTAGCTGCAGGATGGGCAGCAACTTCACTAATCCAGCATGGGAGACAGTGGCTCTTCTCATCGCGCTCAACTCTCACACTCACAAACCCACCACACATCCACAAGGCCCTCACTCACTGCCAGTGCAAGGGACATCACCATTCACTCTCTCACACACACCATCATTGTCCTCATCCTGTCTGTGGGACCACTCACCACCCACACATGCCAGGCATACTTAGCATCTGGCCTGGCAGGCATCCTGCTTACACTCTCTCCATCTCTATTCATGCAGGACAGATTGTCAGGCTGAGGTGTGATAGAGCCGGCATGCCAATGCAGCAAGGTCAACACAGGTAAGATGGCGGCTGCCATGGAGACATTGCAGGAGTGACGCCCCGGACCATTGCGGACGCCATAGTTGGGCCTTCAACAGTGTGTATGCGAGAGGGGTGCAGGGCAGTTCGATCTCACTCCAGCTACCCCTTCTCCTCAAGGAGTCAGCCAGGGGCCCTTGGGCACCTATAGGGAGGGGCATAGCAGGTGCACACCCTGGGGCTATCCACCCAGGTGAGTCTGGGAGCATCTGGATCCCCTCTTCCTGTGACCCCACAGCTCCAGCTCCACAGGTCAAGGAGGGTGCCACTGCCACACAGCAGGAGCCTGAAACCAGGTCTCGGCCCGCCAGATGATGCCCACCAAGGCCATCACAGGCAGGGCATAGCCGTCAGCAGGCTGCCTCCACCTCCGCTGTGGATGTCCAGGGAGCACCAAGACATAGCGGCAGGGTTAGGAAAGCTGAGAAGATGTAACTTTTTTGACCCAACCAAATAAACTAAATTAGCAAAATCAGGGACAAATTAATAGGCAGCCCCTTAAAGGGAAACAGCAAAAACAAAAGACAAAACACAAAGGAAACTTACAAACATTAAATCAAAATGTGATTAAAGGGGTCGATAAAACACCCCACGGTGCCCACCGGACATGGAAAGCCTCCATGGTGCCAGCAGACACCGTCTGCTCCCTCTCCAGGGACACCCGGCCGCGAACGTAGCCATGGAAGAGGGACAGAGAGACGGGTGGGATGACCCTCTCGATCGCCCGCTGCCTGGACCTGTTAATGGCCAACTTGGCCAGGCCCAGGAGCAGGTTCACGAGGAGGTCCTCCTCCTTTCCAGCCCCATTCTGCACCGGGTGTCCGTAGATCAGGAGCGTGGGGCTGAAGTGCAAACAAAACAACAGTAAAAGGTTTTTCAAGAAACTAAAAAGGGGGTGTAGCCGACAACAACCAACATACACGTGGTCCACAGACTCCACAAGACCGCAAAAAACGCAGGCATCTTGGGAGTCCGTGAACCGACACATCCTGTGGTTGTAGGGGGCTGCTGTGTGCAACATCCTTCACCCCAGGTCCCCACTGGAAAGGGGGAGGACTCCAGTGTAGAGATCCCCCACTGGGGACCTCCTCCACCAGACGGCAACAAAGCACACCAGGGTGTGCCCAGGCGGTGGGCGAGGGCAAGGAAGTGAAGGGTGTGCAGCAGCAGCCCATACAGAAACGCCTCCGCACCGTGATAAAGGACATCGAGGGCATTTCCGCGAGGCAACTCAGGTTGTGGGGCACCGGCTCCCGAGGGAGGGTCCAGGGCTTGGGGCCAATGTGGTACTCCCGGACGGAAGACAACCGCACACCTCGAGTCCCAGTGTGATGCGGGGTCAAGAATGACCGTACAAAGGTCTTGAATGGCACTGGCCGCGAGCTGGATGTCCACTGACGTGTGATGTTCCAGCTCCTGTGAAATCATCCAGCCCACTCCTCCGCCACCCAGCACGTCCCCGATCCTGGTCACCCGGGCAGCCACAGCCCTCCTCTCCGCCAGCCACTGAAAAGGACGGAGGGGCAGATTCCTGAGCGGTAAGACAGCACTTGGAGCAGTCCTGTCCAGCGCCACAGGCGAGTGGTGACTTTAGCCTCCAACTCCTGCCAGTTCGCTGGCCAGGGTTCCTCAGCAGAGCAGAGTTGGGCCTCCAGGTAGAGGAGGCAGGTCCTGCTACAGGTGAAAGGCCTGAGCTCCTCGGGTAGGGGATCCATCTGCCACGGGCCGACCAGGAGTCCAGAACACTTGCCCCAGTTGATCCTGGCAGAAGATGCGGCAGAGTAGACCTCCTGGCACTCACACATCCTCCACAGGTCAGCCGGGTCAGTGAACGTGAGGAGCACGTCATCAGCCGAGAGGACCACCCCGATGCCCGGCCCACGCAGAACCAATCCCGACAACCTCCTCCGCAAGAGGTGCAGGAAAGGCTCCGCCAGACAGGGGGCAGCCCTGACGCACACCTCTCCAAAGTGAAGAGGCGCCATCAGGGACCCTGTTAACCTTCACTAGACACTCTGCAGCAGTGTACAGAAGTTGGAAATGGGCAACAAAATGCGTCCCGAACCCAAATGCTCACAGAGTCCCGAATAAGTATTCATGATCAACCCTGTCGAACACCTTCTTCTAGTCAAGAGGCAGGAAGGCGCTGGACAGACCAGCCCTCTGGGAAAAGTGGATGACGTCCCGGACCAGATGGATAGTATCGAAGATGGTCTGGCCCGGGACCATGTAGGACTGGTCAGAGTGGATCATGTGATCCAGCACGGTGCCAAGGTGAGAAGACATTGCCCTGGCAAAGATTTTGTAATCTGTGCTGAGGAGGGAGACTGGGCGCCAGTTTTTAAGAAGGCGGCAATCCCCCTTCTTTGGCAGCAGGGTAATGACCGCCCTGCACCACGAGAGGGACATCTCCCCGGGAGCGATACTTTCCCCCAGGACCCCCGCATAGTCACTCCCCAGGACATCCCAGGATGCCCTGAAGAACTCCACGGTTAGCTCATCTAGCCACAGGGACTTGCCCCTGGAGAGGCTGTTGAGGGCGGTGTTCAGCTCCCCCAGACTTATAGAGGAGTCAAGCTTTCTGGCACCCTCCGGGCCGACCTGCGGCAGGTCCTCCCACAAAACTCGCGAGCATCCTTGCTGGACAAATCCGGAGAGAACAGGGCTGTGTAATAATCTCGGGCGAAGGCCCTGATGCCCTCCGGATCCGAGACAAGGGATCCATTGTTGGCCAGCAGCGTAAGGAGCTGCTGATGGACCCCGTGCCTTTTTTCCAGCGTGTAGAAGAAGGGGGAGCCATGGTCCAGGTCCTTGAGGAACTGGATCCATGACCTCACGGATGCGCCCCGGGACCCGACAAGTTGCAGGTCCCGCAGCGCGCCCTTCTTCTCATCGTACACCAGCCGCAGGGCCGGGTCCGCGTCGGGCTGACGGAGACGTGACTCCAGGTCCCGCAGCGAGCCCTTCTTCTCATCGTACACCAGCCGTAGGGCCAGGTCCGCGTTGGGCTGATGGAGAAATGCCTCCAGGTCGAGCACCTCCTTCTCCAACTCCTCGACCCTGGATTTCCGCCTCTTTGTCGACCCCCTCGCGTACTCCTGACAGAAGTCATGGACATGAGTCTTGCCCACGTCCCACATCCCACCATAGCCTCAAGGAGGGGAACCCTCCCCGCTTCCTTCTCCAGCCGGCCCAGAAACGATGGAACGAGTCCAGGAACCGCTCGTCCTCCAGCAGCAGGTTGTTAAAGTGCCAGTACGCGGACCCCGTCCGAGCGCAGAATGGAGCGAGTTCCACCCACACCAGATGCTGGTCCGTGCATGGCACCTGCCGCACAGAAGCCGATGGAATGCAGGACACGAACGTCTCAGAAACACAGAGGCGGTCAAGTCTGGACGCTCTGACTCCAGGTGACACAAAAGTGAAAACGCTGGAGTCAGGATGGGGATGTCGCCAAGTCGAAGGACCCGCAACATACTCACACCTAGTGTGTGGTGCTGGGCACCGAGACAGTTCCTGGCCTCGAGGGTACTGTTGAAATCCCCCCCACACCTCCCCCCCCAGCCCTGGGGGATGATGTACTCGCCCCCGTCAATGGAGCCCAGATGAGTGGACGCTTCCTCAAAGAAGCCCACTTGCTGCTGCGGGCCCAGGGGAGTGTACACATTCACAAAGTGAAGTGCCGTGTCCTCTAGGCACACAGTAAGGTGCAGCAACCGGCCTGGCACCAGCTCCTTGACCCGCAAGATCGCCAGGGCCAATAAAATGGTCACCCCGCCAGAATTGGAGGCTGGGTGACTCATGTAGACCCCCCCTCGCCACTTCAGGAGCCACGTAGCTTGTCTCCTGGAACGGTCTGGATTTCCTGTAGGAAGAACAGCGTATACTTCCTGTCCCGGAGGACCGAGACATTCTGGAACCTGCGCTGTGCGTCCCTGCTACCATTGATGTTGAGGCTAGCTATGGTTGTCTTCATTGTCAGATATGTGCTCCCATTCACCCAGTGAATGTAAGTGTAAGAAGGAGAGGACATTTTTTCAAGTCTTCCTCTCCTTCAGGAGCCCAGCAAGAAATGTGTGGACCCTCCTCTTAGTGTTCCGGTCCAGCCCAGGAGCCTCAAAGGCCTCATGGGTGGACCAGAACACTAGTGGAAAAGAATGCCAATGGTCCAAGGCCAACTGGGCCCTGTCTCGGTGACTGCGATGACTCGCTAGAAAGTCCTGGAGTTCCCGTGGGGGGATGAGGGGAGAGTTGACAGCGGGCGCCAGGGGATCCACCACCTCACCTGATAATGACTCCGAGTCGCCCCCAGTGCTCACCACCGGAACCCCATCCTCCTCCGGGTCATCGCCTCTGGCCTCCAGTCCCTCCCCCACATCGAGTGCAGGGACTGATCCGGAGCCACCAGCTGGCTCTACCTCTGCCTCGATCCCACCCAAAGGATCAAGGCCAGAGGGGTCCTCTCTCTCTCTCTCTCTCTCTCTCTCCTCACATAGTGCTGGGCCACAGGGAGACAGCGGCTCAGAACACCACTCCCTCCCCGGCACCGGAACGCCCGGCGAGTCTGGAAAAAGCTCCGGGCCCAGAACTGTGGCGCTTGGTGCCAAAGGCTGAGAGGGAGCAGGGAGGCCTCCCATGTCACTGCCGCCCAATGACCCAGCATCTGCAGTAGTCAGTGGCAGGCCACAGTCCCCTGCCAAGCCAGATGGTATCTTGGGGGCTTCAGGTGGATCGGGGTGGGGTACCACCGCAAGGAGGATACCCTCACCTAGCCCCCCGAGGGGCCCTGTTCAGGGGACTGCAGTGGAATTTATGAACTTTCGTGTTCCCTCAGAGAGCAAAATGAGATCTTTTGTGGCAGAGGCACCACTTCCCCCAACAGGAGGGGAGGCAACCCCGACCTCATCGGCTACAGGGTCCTTCCCCTCAGGCGGGTGGCGCCTCTTCCGGGGTAGGCTGGGTTGGGGAGACCTCCAATAGGGAGGCCTCCACTGCCTCATTCACCGCCCCAGGACGTACCACCCCCTGCGGTATGGACAGGTTAACCCTCTCAATAACATGACCGGCACAGGGTCTCACGCCTCACCGCCGGGGGACCCGGGAATCCACGCAGGGATGACACCAGGCCCAGCACCTGGTGCTAATGTGCCTACAGGCACATGAGCATCGCCTGGTCACACCGCTGGGGCCAGATGTTGTCATTCCCCTCGAGCCAGTGCCTTTGGGGGTCTGGGGGATCAGGGTGCATTTTGCAGGGGGGGGCTGCCTCTGTCTCCTCACCTTCTCTCGGCACGGGGTCTCTCCCCGGCCGCCTTGCTGGCAGCCGAGGTGGTGTTGGCCACTGGCATCACCTCCCCTTGCAGGGAAGTAATTGGAGTGATGGCGGGGGTGGGGCGGGGGGGTGGGGTGAGGGGGAGGTGGGGGGGTGGCGGGGGTGGGGGAGCGGCGTCGCCTGCCGTGGCCGACTGAGTGTTGCTGGCGGCCGTGGAGATGGGGCAGTTCTTCCTTACATGCCCCACCTCCTTGCAGGCATGGCACCGCACAACATCCAACCAGAAATTACAGCACCTCCAGGAACAGGACCAGCACCAGGACCAGGACCAGCACCAGCACCAGGACCAGCACCAGCACCAGGACCAGGACCAGGACCAGGACCAGCACCAGCACCAGGACCAGCACCAGCACCAGGACCAGCACCAGGACCAGCACCAGCACCAGGACCAGGGCCAGCACCAGGACCAGGACCAGGACCAGGACCAGGACCAGCACCAGGACCAGGAACAGGACCAGGACCAGGACCAGCACCAGCACCAGCACCAGGACCAGGACCAGGACCAGGACCAGGACCAGCACCAGCACCAGGACCAGGACCTGCACCAGGACCAGGACCAGGACCAGGAACAGGACCAGCACCAGGACCAGGACCAGGACCAGCACCAGCACCAGCACCAGGACCAGGACCAGGACCAGGACCAGCACCATCACCAGGACCAGGACCAGGACCAGGACCAGCACCAGGACCAGGACCAGGACCAGGACCAGCACCAGGACCAGGACCAGCACCAGGACCAGGACCAGGACCAGCACCAGCACCAGGAACAGGACCAGCACCAGGACCAGGACCAGGACCAGGACCAGCACCAGCACCAGGACCAGGACCAGGACCAGGGCCAGGACCAGCACCATCACCAGGACCAGGAACAGGACCAGGACCAGCACCAGGACCAGGACCAGGACCAGCACCAGGACCAGGACCAGCACCAGGACCAGGACCAGGACCAGCACCAGCACCAGGAACAGGACCAGCACCAGGACCAGGACCAGGACCAGGACCAGCACCAGCACCAGGACCAGGACCAGGACCAGGGCCAGGACCAGCACCATCACCAGGACCAGGAACAGGACCAGGACCAGGACCAGGACCAGGACCAGGACCAGGACCAGGACCAGCACCAGCACCAGCACCAGCACCAGCACCAGGACCAGGACCAGGACCAGGACCAGGACCAGCACCAGGACCAGGACCAGGACCAGCACCAGCACCAGGAACAGGAACAGCACCAGCACCAGGACCAGGACCAGGACCAGCACCAGCACCAGCACCAGGACCAGGACCAGGACCAGGACCAGCACCATCACCAGGACCAGGACCAGGACCAGCACCAGGACCAGGACCAGGACCAGCACCAGCACCAGCACCAGCACCAGCACCAGGACCAGGACCAGGACCAGGACCAGCACCAGCACCAGGACCAGGACCTGCACCAGGACCAGGACCAGGACCAGGAACAGGACCAGGACCAGGACCAGCACCAGGACCAGGACCAGCACCAGCACCAGCACCAGGACCAGGACCAGCACCAGGAACAGGACCAGGACCAGGACCAGCACCAGCACCAGGACCAAGACCAGGACCAGCACCAGGACCAGCACCAGCACCAGGACCAGGACCAGGACCAGCACCAGCACCAGGAACAGGAACAGCACCAGCACCAGGACCAGGACCAGCACCAGCACCAGGACCAGGACCAGCACCAGCACCAGGACCAGGACCAGCACCAGCACCAGGACCAGCACCAGGACCAGGACCAGCACCAGGACCAGGACCAGGAACAGGACCAGGACCAGCAACAGCACCAGCACCAGGACCTGCACCAGGACCAGGACCAGGACCAGGAACAGGACCAGGACCAGGACCAGCACCAGGACCAGGCACAGACACAGACACAGACACAGCCAGCAGCAGCTACAATCACAACAGCTCCCACTCAGGCAACAACGAGCTGGTCCTGAGCCCAATCAGGAAGATGTAACTCTTTTGAGTCAAAAAAAATAAACTACATTTTAACAAATCAGGGACAAATTAAAAAGCAGTCCCTTAAAGGGAAACTGCAAAAACAAAAGACAAAAGTTAAAGGAAACTTACCAACATTAAATCAAAATGTGATTAAAGGGGTTGATAGAACACTCCAGTCCCCGTGGTGCCCATCGGGCACGGAAGGCCTCGATGATGCTGGCAGACACTGTGTGCTCCCTCTCCAGAAACACCCGGCTACGAACATAACCGCGGAAGAGGGGCAGACAGTCGGGTCGGACGACCCCCTTCATCGCCCACTACCTGGACCGGGTGCCCGTCGATCAGGAGCTTGGGGCTGAAGTGCAAACAAAACAGCAGCAAAAGGTTTTTCAAGTAACTAAAAAGGGGGTGTAGCCTACAATAGCCAACATACACGTGGCCCACAGACTCCACAAGGCTGCAAAACACGCAGGCATCTTGGGAGTCCGTGAACCGACATAACCGATGATTGTATAGGACTGCTGCGTGCAACACCATCCACCCCAGGCCCCCGATGGAAAGTGGGAGGACACCCCCATAGAGAGCCTCCCACTGGGGACCTCCACCGCTGGACGGCAACAAGGCACACCAGGGTGTGCCCGGGTGGTGGGCGCAGTCAAGGAAGTGAAGGGTGTGCAGCAGCAGCCCGTACAGAAACCCCTCCACACTGTGCTAAAGGACACGGAGGGCATTTCCGCGAGGCGACTCAAGTTGCAGGGCACCAGCTCCCGAGGGAGGGTTCGGGGCTTGGGGCCAATGTGGAATTCCATCTGAACAGGGGTACGCTTGGACAGAAGACCACCGCGCAGCTGCACCACCTCGAAGCCCAGTACGATATCATGGCCGAGCACGACCATCCTAAGGTCTTGAATGGCACTGACCGCGAGGCGGACACCCACCATCACGCGATGCGGCAACTCCTGCGGGAGCATCCAGCCCACTCCTCCGCCACCCAGCACATCCCCGATCCTGGTCACCCCGGCAGCCACAGCCCTCCTCTCCACCAGCCACTGAAAAGGGTGGAGGGGTGGATTCCTGAGCAGCTGTTCTTTGACAATAGCCCCTACTGCTGACGGGGGAGAGCTGCATCGCGAGGCGACCACGTTCTAGGCTTTGATCAGGTGTACATACTGTTCACTATTGTAAATAAACTCCCAAGAGTGTCTCCTTGCCTATGGCACCTTGTTCTGAGGAACAGTGCTCCTCCCACTCAGATGTGGAGCCTTGATTTCTGCTTTCAAGATAAAGGCAGGTGTCTTAGTCCAGGGCCTCTTCCCTGTGCTTTGTGCGGCCTTCAGACCACAGTGATGGTCCAGCCTCACACTCACTGGAAACATTACTGATGCCTGCACCTCAGGGGTGCTGGTCATTGCTGCCAGAATATCGTGGGCAGGCGTCACAATGTTCCATCATTCTCTCTGTGTGCTCTCAGCACCTTTAAGGTGGGGCTGGACCCCCATCATACCAGCATCTGTGACCAGTGATGCTGTGCTCCTGAAGGGGACAGGAGATGAAGGTTGACAAAGGATCAGGTGCATTTAACATTTCACAGCTGTGGCTCTATGGTATATCCCTGATCACAGAGCACAAGTGAGCTGCCCTCAGACAGACAGGAGTCAGACATTCTCAGAGGCTATGTGAAGATCTATGGAGTGTCCTCACTGCATGTCATCATCATCCTCCTGCAATCAAGCGACTATTAGGGCCTCTACTGCGTCTCTATGACAGGGGCATTCTCACAGAGGGTCTGTGCGTTGCCATAAGCCAGACTGGAGTCAAACGTTCACAGATGCAATGTGAGGATCTATGGGGACACCTTACTGATGTCATCATCATTCTCCACACATCTAGCAGCTATGAGGGCCTCCCGAGCATGCCTGCCTCACCTGGCCAGTGTGAGGGCGTCATCCCCGTCATCGGCACCTTCGAGGACCTCCTCACCCTCATCCCCAGCGATGTCCTTCTGATTGGAGGAGACCTCCAGTTCCTTCATCTCCTCCTCAGCCAGCTCCTCTCTCCGTTGCAGTGCCAGGTTGTAAAGGTTATAGTAAGTGATGACGATGTGTGGCACCCTCTGTGGACTGTATTGCAGGGCTGCACCAGACTGGCCCAGGCACCAGAACCTCATTTTCAACATCCTGATGGTTTGCTCCACCAAACTGCAAGTTGCAGCATGAGCCTCATTGTACCGTCGCTCTGCTGCAGTCTGAGGCCACCACACAGGTGTTATCAGCCATGTCCTCTGCGGGTAGCCCTTGTCCCCAAGGAGCCAGCCTGCAGCCTCTGTGGACACTGGATGACCTCAGGGATCTGTGGCCGATTGAGAATGTAGGCATTATGCACACTCCCTGGGAACCGTGCACAGACTGCAAAACGTGTTTCTGGTGGTCACACACCAGCTACACATTCAGCGAGTGGAAGCCCTTGCGATTGACATTGTTGACCGCTTGTTGCGACAGAGACCTGAGCGACATGTGAGAGCAATCATGCACCCTGCACCTGTGGGAAACCTGAGATCTGGACAAATCCAATCGCTCTTGCAAACTGGCTTTCCTGGTCCTGTGCGAAATGCATAAGGTTGTGTGCCCTCGTGAAGATAGCAACCCCTCAACCCTTCCCCTCTACTCCACTCCCTTATGGATGCATTGGTGGGTGGAGGCTTGCGATATCCCACTGAGGTCACTTGTGGAGCCCTGGAAGGAGCCACTGGTGTAAAAAATGAGCGCCACAGTCACTTTCACAGCCACTAACAGTGAATACCCTCCATGTCCCCATGGCGTCAAATCCTGCAGCAGGTGGCAGGTGTGACTGACCAGTTCCCCAGACATGCGCAGTCTTCGGTCATCTGCAGGAGTGAAAGGCGGTGTCTATAGACCCTGGGTGTCGCTAGGTGCTGCCCACCGCTGGCTCGCTGTGGCTCTTTGGCAGTGTGTGCAGGAGCCCCAGCTGCCCCTTCTTCCTGAGGGTGCTGCTCCTCTCTCTGCCCAGGCAGGCATCTCTGTCGCTCTCTTCTCCTTTGTCTCCGCTCACTGTAAGCCATGAGGCCTACAGCTAGGTTACCAGGCTCCATGCTCCTGATGTACTCCTTCTGCAGGATGAAAGAGAGAGATGCGTGGGTTAGATTGGGTGTTCTAAGAACCTCTCTTGGTTAAGCCTGAAGGCCCCTTAACAGACCCTGGGGAGTGCTGGCCATCACTTGGAAGGCCAGAGTTTAGTGCGCTGCATGGCTACCCGAGACCCCACCTTCTTCCGCCCGATTCTACCTGACCGATTGGCGGCAGTTTGGCCACTGGACTGCATGTTATGCTCTCAGCTCAGACACAGGCATTCTCCTAACCCGCACTGCAAGGCTGCCCTGTTAGCTTGAACCATGGGGGAGACTGGTCCAGACCTGAATGGGATGATGACTGGGATGATGACATTACAAGGGGCTGTGATCACCTCCACCAGTGACTGCTCCATGGCCAGATTTAGCAAGGAGATTGTACAACTTGCCCAGTCATCCAACTGTTCTGCAGTCCACTAAAGCGCACATTAGTTTGCAGTCTGTGCCCGTGGAGTGAAAAGCTTTGGATGCCTCTGCGTTGCTTGAGTGGGCAGAGAAGCTAGAGGCCCGACTCCAATCATATCAATGTGGCTGCGTCTGACTTGTCTCAGCTGCAGAGGAATGGTAACTTTACACAAGGTTTCCCTAATGCATGGCTGCTTCCCTCCCCATGCCCTGCACGTGCTTGTGCACTACCTTCAACCGTGGTGCAGCCCTTGCTCCTCCCCAACTTGCCTCAATCGCAGGTCAACCCTTGTGCCTCCTCGCAACTCACCTCACCCACAGGCAAACCTTGCCCCCACACCCAATGCGCCTCAACCTTGAAGTCCAACAGTTGACCCTTGGGAGCGCTGCACAAAATTACTGTGGGCTGACCTCCGAGTTGCCCTCAAAGTGTTTATAATGATATGCAGATGTATTACAGTGAGGCCCCCAACATCCGACAGTGGGAAACGATGGGCAGAGCAGACGATTATGAACCAGTTTCACGATGTCATGAAGCCTTCTCGCCATATTGTCTGCTCATGGCACCTAACACGCTCGACGCCAGCGCTCACGGAAAATTCCACCAAATATCTTTGTAATCCAATGATGATGCAAATAGTTAGTGTTATTTGCCTGATATAGGCGCTTGCCTGTAATAAGCGAGGAGGGGGTAAATGGTGACAACTGTATTAAAATGAGGCCAGGGTTACTCTGCCTACATCGCATCAGCTATTCGCTAGTCATGGGTGTCTTCTTCCTCAGCCTCTGCTAGGAAGATGGCACCTCCTCAACCCCCTCCCCCTCTACTCCACTCCTTCACACTCTGCAAAGTCACCAGTGCCATCTCCTCAACCCCTCTCCTCTACTTCCTCACCCATGAATTAGCCAATAGCAGCTGCTTGTTTCTCCTCTGCTCCCTCATGCCCTGCGAATGGTCTGGTGCCAACCTTTCCCCTCTCAATGTCCTAGTGCTAACCTTTCCGCTCGCAATGTCCTGGTGCTAACCTTTCCCCTCTCCTCCGCTCCCTCACACTTTGTGAATACCTGGTATTAAACTATCCCCTCTCTTTTGCTCCCTCACACATGACCCTGTGCCACATCTCACTAAGCCTAGCTAATTCCCAAAGCCTATTTAACTGCCTCCAGCTGAAAGTACTTGAGCTGGTGCCTGGGAGTGAATGAGGAAATGATGCAGTGTGATGGGAGGCTGTGGTGTTGAGATCAGAAGTGTTGCAGCAGGTGGCACTGGTGACTGTATAGAGTGTGAGGGAGCGGAGTAGAGGGGAAGGGTTGAGGAGGTGCCATCTTCCCAGTGGAGGCTGAGGAAAAAGACACTCATGACTAGCAAATAAGCTGATGAAACGTAGGCAGAGTAACCCTGACCTCATTTTAATACAGTTGATACCATTTATCCCCTCCTTTCTTATTACAGGCAAGCACCTATATGCAGGATCTAATAGCAGGGCTCGACCTTGACACATCCGTGTCTCTTCATCGCCATCCGCATCTCTTCACCGCAATCTGTGCCTCTTCATCGCCATCCATGTCTCTTCGTCACCATCCGTGTCTCTTCGTCACCATCTGCATCTCTTCACCGCAATCCGTGTCTCTTCGTCACCATCCGTGTCTCTTCGTCACCATCCGCATCTCTTCACCGCAATCCGTGTCTCTTCGTCACCATCCGCATCTCTTCACCGCAATCCATGTCTCTTCGTCACCATCCGTGTCTCTTCATCACCATCCGTGTCTCTTCATCACCATCCGCATCTCTTCGTCACCATCCGCATCTCTTCGTCACCATCCGCGTCTCTTCATCACCATCCGTGTCTCTTCATCACCATCCGCATCTCTTCGTTACCATCCGCGTCTCTTCGTCACCATCCGTGTCTCTTCGTCACCATCCATGTCTCTTCGTCACCATCCGTGTCTCTTCATCACCATCAGTGTCTCTTCGTCACCATCCGTGTCTCTTCGTCACCATCCGTGCCTCTTCATCACCATCCGTGTCTCTTCATCGCCATCCGTGTCTCTTCATCACCATCCGTGTCTCTTCATCACCATCCGTGTCTCTTCGTCACCATCCGCGTCTCTTCACCGCAATCCGTGTCTCTTCGTCACCATCCGTGTCTCTTCATCACCATCCGTGTCTCTTCATCACCATCCGCATCTCTTCATCACCATCCGTGTCTCTTCGTCACCATCCGTGTCTCTTCGTCACCATCCGCATCTCTTCACCGCAATCCGTGTCTCTTCGTCACCATTCGTGCCTCTTCATCACCATCCGTGTCTCTTCATCACCATCCGCATCTCTTCGTCACCATCTGTGTCTCTTCATCACCATCCTTGTCTCTTCATCACCATCCTTGTCTCTTCATCACCATCCGCATCTCTTCACCGCAATCTGTGCCTCTTCATCGCCATCCGTGCCTCTTCGTCACCATCCGCATCTCTTCACCGCAATCCGTGTCTCTTCGTCACCATCCGCATCTCTTCACCGCAATCCATGTCTCTTCACCGCAATCTGTGCCTCTTCATCACCATCCGTGCCTCTTCGTCACCATCCGCATCTCTTCACCGCAATCCGTGTCTCTTCGTCACCATCCGCAACTCTTCACCGCAATCCGTGTCTCTTCGTCACCATCCGTGTCTCTTCACCGCAATCCGTGCCTCTTCATAACCATCCTTGTCTCTTCATCACTATCCATGTCTCTTCATCACCATTCTTGTCTCTCCGTCCTTCCAATGGATGAGGAAGAAATACCATTGCTGTTCCTCCTAATCCTCACCCTTCTCCTCTTCCTAATGCTCACCACTTTCTGCTGTGGTGAATGAGCAAGGAAGGATTGTGCAGGTTAAGAATGGATGAACAGTTCCCCCCTTGGGATGAAGAAAGCAGAGGAGGGGTTTTGGAAGGTCGTGGCTGTGTACTCCTTCACAGAGATGCCATAGTGACTGTGTAAGAGGCCAACCCAACGCTGGATATCTGCCCCCCTTTGACAGCCTCCACACAGCAGTATTAGTTCCAAGGCCAGTGACAAGTTGTTTAATATGAGAATGCCCCTCTGATACTGTCTCTAGCTGATGTGATATGCATGTGACCTCTGCAACAAGTTTAGTTGAATTAGGTGAAGGTTGCAGTCTAGGGCTGTTTTCTAGGTTGCATTGGGGATCCAAGGTATCACCCTGTTAAAGTGGAAGAAGGAGTTCTAAGGTTCTGCTGTTGGGCGAGATAGCTCCACATACTGATAGATCCATAGTCTGTGCATCCTTTAACCAGACCGCAGTGAAAAGGGTTAGTTACAGAGTGCTTCATTCTCCAGAGTGAAGAGAGAGGGACAGTTCTCACACCAGGGAGCCAGAACCTAGGAAATAGCAAGGAGGTATTTGGATTTATACAGGGTCTTTCCTAGCTCCAGGAGATCCCAAAGTGTTTCACAGTCAACGGAGTGGAGTCGTTGTCATTTGTAGGCAAGGTCAGCAGCGGGACTGTGCACAGCAAGATCTCACAAATAGGCGTACGGTGAGCACACCATCTGTTCCTGGCCGTGTTGCTTTGATTCATTCAAATCCGCTAGATGTAAGAAGATTTCTCATTTTCCCTTCTGTCACCCATTTGGAAGTTGTAACTGACAGCCAGGAAAATAAGGAAAAGCAAAAGGGATGTGCTCGCTCGTTTTCACCTTGGCCACAAAGCAAAGCCTGTGGATTGGATTCCACTGATTTTGCAGGGAACAAAGTAAAATACTGCGGATACAGGAGATCAGAAATAAAAACAGGAATTGACATAAAGCACTCAGCAGTTCAGAAAGCATCTGTGGAGAAAGAAACAGAGTTACCTTTCCAGCTCCATGACCAGTTCCGATGAGAGGTCAGAAACACTGTTTCTCTCCACGCAGAAGTTGCCAGACCTGCTGAGTGTTCCCAGCATTTTTTGCTTATATTTCTGATCTTACAGGACCCTGTTCAATTCCACCTTCATCCAAATGGCTGTGAAGGACCTGTGAGTGAAAGGAGTTTGGGTGGTGACTCCTGCTGGGTTTCTAGTTGGGGGCGAGTGCAGGTTCCAACGTCGGCATCACTATTCTAAATCAGCACAGTGAAAAAAAGAGGGACAGATGTTAGTTAGTTGGGCAAAATTCAGCTTGTTTTCAGTTCAATAGTGATCAAAGATTTGCAGAAAGTATTGAGCAAGATGAGGGAGTGCCCTTTAAACCCACAGCAGACTATAAACCACTGTTATTCTCACCAAGAATCCCATTCACTTCTCCTCAGAACCTTTGATAGGCTTATTAATGAAGTAACTAAAGTACATCTGCAATAATATCTGTGACAAGGGTGTGTAAGATCAAAAGGAATTTGACACTTGCTCGATGAAAGGAGGCTAGTGTCTAGGTAATCGCATTGTTTCAATAGTATAGTCTTTGCTATTATTCTTTTAACTATGACTCATTTTTAAACAGTTCAGGTTTATTTGAACTCATGTTAGTCTGATGTGAAGAGGAACTTGAGACCACAATAAACAGTTAGGAAGGAGTGAACGAGAGAGCTTTGATTTGGTTGTTTACTTCAATTTGCGAGCAAGCCTCAGGCTCAGTGGTAACATTCATATCTCTGATTCACAAGGTGCTGGGTTCAAATCCCACTCCAGACTGCACGGTGAGTGGAGACTGGAACTCTGGCTCTGAATTCTGGGTTGACTTCCAACAGGATGCTTGAATCCAATGGGTGCGGGCGGAACTCTTCCCTGTCACCTGCCCACGCCTCCTCCCCTCACTGTGTGGGCTGTGGGAGTTCATAAAAGCTCTGTTGCTGCATAGGGCTAACCACCCTCTCAGTAACTCTTTCGAGTTATCAACAGTCACAGATTGTAACTCTTTCGAGTACATTCACAGTTCTTGGTTTCCGGGAGTGGGACATGAACCCACAACCTTCTGATTCAAAGGTGAGGGTGCTATGGACTGAGCCACAGCTGTTTATTGCAAAGGAAGGAGCATTCGCATTGTGTCCTGTTAGACTGTTAACCAGCCTGCGTATCCTCCCACTGCTGTGCTCCAAGGACAGAGTGTGAAAATATGAAAACACCAACAGGGGTTTTAATACAGTAAATGAGAAGCTGGCAGAAGGGTCATTAACCAGGGGGATACAGACTGAAGACAATTTACACAAAAATCAAAGGAGAGATGAGAAGATTTATGCAGGGATTTGCTATGATCTGGAATGTGCTGATTGAAAGGATGGTGGAAGCAGACTCAGTAATAAGTCTGAAAAGATGGGGTTAGTGTGGCTCAGTTGGTAGCTCTCTCACCCCTGAGTTAGAAGGTTCAAGTCCCACTCCAGATCTTGAGCACAAAAATCAAGTTTGACACTGCAGTGCAGTACCTAGGGAGTGCTGCAATGTCTGTGGCACTGTCCTTTGGATGAGATGTTAAACTGAGGTACTGTCTGCCCTCTCAGGTGGATGTGAAAGGTCATAGGGCACGATTTTCAAGAAGAGCAGGGGAGTCATCCCCGGTGTCCTGGCCAATATTTATCCCTCAATCAACAGCTCAAAAATCAGATTATCGCATTGCTGTTCATGGGAGCTTGTTGTGTACATATTGATTGCTGCGTTTTCTACATTATAACAGTGACTACACTGGAAAAGTACTTCATTAGTTGTGTAGTGATTGAGATGGCTGCCGGTCCTGAAAGAAGTTATATAAATGCAAATTTTCATTTCAAAAGGGAATTGGATAATTGCTTGAAAAGGAAACATTTGCAGGGCTATGGTTAGTAGGAGAGTGGAATTAATTAACTAGCTTTTTCAATGATTGGCTGT
Organism: Cetorhinus maximus; assembly: GCF_964194155.1. NCBI lineage: Eukaryota > Metazoa > Chordata > Chondrichthyes > Lamniformes > Cetorhinidae > Cetorhinus > Cetorhinus maximus. The sequence continues at coordinate 16,377,163 of NC_135894.1, read as the reverse complement.
AATCTATGCTGTAAGATTCTATGGACTGGATTTAATGGCCATGATGGTGAGTTCATTCATTGGCTGGAGAGCCAGTGGCAACCCTGCTGTAGCCCTTCCTAGGCGATTGAATGCGATCAAAAGCCAATCAAGCACCTACCTGGTCAACGCCAAGGTTCCTGGGGGCCTGAGGTGTTAGCTGTGGCTCAGTTCATAGCACCCTCGCCTTTGAATCAGAAGGTTGTGGGTTCATGTCCCACTCCCGGAAACCAAGAACTGTGATTGTACTCGAAAGAGTTGCAATCTGTGACTGTTGATAACTCGAAAGAGTTTCCTGGGGGCCTAAATAACAGATGTCCCGCCTTCGAGAGCTGCTGGCCAACCAGGAGCAGGCAACTCTTCAGTGCCAGAAGTGCCACTGGAAGTGGTGGCTGCTGCTGGCAGTGCAGTAGGTATCAGAAGGATGAACAGCCATGGAGTCCTGGAAGCCAGGTGAATGAGGCAGACTCGCTGGGGCCAGTCAGGAAGGGGAGTGGGGAGGGGTGGGGTTTAAAGGGGGGTGGTCTCCCATTGGAGGGCTCTTGCCGCTGGCAGGTCCCTCCGTTGGGCATAGGCTGCCCAAACAGGAGGGGCCCCCAGCCGCTGACAGGCTTGCCAGGGTATACCTGGCTGCTTTTCCACATACCGTGGTCTCCGTCAGCTGCTGGCAGAATAACAGTGGTGGTGGCTGAGGCACTTAGGTGGCTCTTAATTGATCAATTAAAGAGCTCACTTGGCCTCCAGGCTGGAAGGCCGTCCTCCACTCTTCCTTCCCCAGACTTGACTGGGGAGTCAGCAAGGAGACAGGGTCTCCATCTTGAGACTTCCCATTCCATCATATACCCCCCTGCCCCCAAACCCCCCAACCACCCCCCTCACCCCAAACTGCCTCCCTTCCCACTCCTGGGGGGAGCATTAAATTCCACACTAAGATTCTATGAGCGTCAATACGAATACAAACATTACGTTTTTTTCAAAACAAGCCGACTGACAGCATGTTGCAAAACCAGGCCTGACCTGTGGCAATGCTGTACAGTAAATGAGGAAAGCCCTATTGCTTGTGGAGATACTGGGACTTGGTTGGAGAGCTCGTTTGCTCCTCTTCCATTGAAGTAAGCTTCAGCCTCCGAGATAGGTGAGATGCTCATCCTCGAGAGGCACAGCTTCTGACCAGATGGGAGCCTGGCAGCCAGCCTGCTCAGGGAGGCCGACAATGTAGCTTCCTGATCAAGAATTTGTGCCAAATTTTTCTAACCAGCAGTAAAGGGATGAAATGGAGTCATGAATCTCAACTTAAACAGTTTCTCAAGCAAAAACCTTCAGGGTGGTGATGAGACTGACAATATTACAGGGTACAGTCTCAGCTCTTGAATAAACCTGCATATTTGACTCTTTCTCTGCCTGTAATATATGCTGGTGGGTTATAGCCACACAGTAATGATAGATTGGGCAATAGTGTGAAATGGGCGTTAGCAAATCAGCAGACTGTTATACACCCTGAGCTATTTCTACACTAATCATCAGAACATGCAGCAACAAGCTGACTGAATCTGTGGCTCACTGTGTTTCTCAGGTAAATGACATGTCTATGACTGGGTTGAAGGTGTCTAGCTATGATGCTGCAACCCATCGTGAGTGTGGAATAGACCTGATGGACCAGCTAGTCTAATCCTGCCCATAATTCCCTTAGTTTCAATTATGTTTCCCAGCTTGTTTTTAAGAAAAATGCTGTTGCCTTTCTAAAATAGTTTGGTTATTTGGTAACGTTAGTGAGGTGGTTGATGTGAGGGTGATCGAATGGATGATCCACATCTCGCCACATTTGATCAATATGATTCTTCGTGCTGGCGCGCTATTACAAATCACTTCACATCAGTATTTCACAGCTAGTGCTTACCCCTCACGAGGCACACTTCAAACAGAAAGCTTAACTGAGATCAGGAAACCTGATTCTCAGTTTCCCAGGCCCCAGGCACCACACTTCAAAGAATGCAGTCCTTTTACCAGGTTTCAGCTGCTGATCTTTGCACTTGGACAGTTGTAATTAATTTTTTTTCCATGGATGTAAGTAAAACAAATTGTAAACAATCAGCTTTGGCTCATTTAAAGTAAAGATGTGTTTGACTTTTAGCGCTGGTTTGATACTGGTCCCTACTATAGAAAGAACTTTTGTTTGTGCTCAATGCGCAAGGAAGCTGCTACGAAAGAGAAAGACTTGCATTTCCATAGCGCCTTTTACAACCTCAGGATGTCCCAAAACCATTTACAATCAGTGAAGTACTTTTGAAGCATTGCTACTGTTTTAATGTAGGAAATATGGAGCATAATGTTTAGGAGGCAAAACTCCACTCCAAAGCGGGATTGCTTCCCCCAAGCTTTAGTTTATTATGTTCTCGGGAGGTGGGCATCACTGTCAAGGTTGGTATTTGTTGTCCGTTCCAAGTTGGCCCGAGAGTGAAGTCATGAGCCTTATTCTTGACCTGTTCTTGTCCGCGTGGTCTCCTTTGTAGCATGAACTCTAGTGGCAGTGGGCAGGCCAAAGTCACATTTAACCCAGAGTGGCTAATCCACAAGCCCAGCTGGGATTTTTACATCAATCTGAAAGTCTCACCATCACTTTCACTAATACCAGCTCCTTAGTTCCAGATTAAAAAAAAAATGTTCTCTGGATTATTAGTCCTGAAAATGACTACACTTCTATACCTGCTAGTTTGTGGGTTACCAGAGATATTAGAAGTGAGCCAAGGCCTTTCAAAATGTATACAACTGTAACTTTAAGCACAAATTCTTCAAGTAGTAATGAATTTGCATTTATTTGGTGCCTTTTTAAAAATTTATTCATGGGATGTAGGTGTCACTGGCTAGGCCAGCATCTATTGCCCATCCCTAATTGCCCTTGTTCAGAGGGCATTTAAGAATCAACCACATTGCTGTGGGTCTGGAGTCACATGTAGGCCAGACCAGGTAAGGATGGCAGAGTCCCTTCCCTAAAGGACATTAGTGAACCAGATGGGATTTTATGACAATCAGCAATGGTTTCATGGGGCGGGATTTTCTGAGCCCGCTGGCGGTGGGCACGATAGGTGGCGGGTATGGAAAATATGGCGTGACCTGCTTCACAAGGGTGTTAAGAAAGGTGGCAATTGTCCACTCAGGCTGCTGATGGTGGGCCGCGTTTCCCATCATCGGTCAGCAGGGAGCTAATTGTAACACATTAGCAAATAATGAAAAGGCCATCCACCAGGCTCTTGGAACCTCACCGTATCGTCTGTCCACGTCGGCGAGAAAGCACACTGACGTGTTTCACAACAGCACACAGGTGGCGTACACTTGGCAACCTTCACTTTGGGGGAACTGAGGTGAGTGAGCAGCAGCGTTTTCCACAGCTCGCCCATTGTTTACAGGCCTCAGGGGCACCGGGGGGAGGGAGCAACCAATGCCTGGCCTCGGAGGCAACTGCTAAGGGCTGTGGGGGAGGGGGACATTATCTGGGGGCAAGTGTTGGCCAACCTCGGAGGCAACCGTTGTCGGTGGTGGGGTGGGGGTGGGAGGGGGTCGAGTGCTGCCCTGGCGCTGCATCCCGCGCACAGGCAATCGAGGTGGGGGGCAGGATAAGCGAGGGGAGTGGGCACACATTAGCGACACCTGTATAAACTGACCATGTCTCTGCAACTGAGACAGATCAGGCGCAGCCACAGTGATATGATTGGGGTCAGGCTCCTAGCCTGCCCGCCCATGCAAGCAACACGGAGGCACCAAAGGGCCACCAAGCGCTCCATATCTTACCCCACTACCCCCCACCCACCCACCCATCACTCCTGGCACAGACTTCGAGTCCGTCACCACTTTATTGGACTGTGGAGCAGTTGCACTGTACATGTTGTACAATCTCCTCACCAATGCTGGCCATGTAGCAGTCACTGTGGGAGGCGCTCGCAGCCCCTTGCAATCTCAGCATCCCGGTTTGCACAAGTGCCCCCCCATGTTGCAGGTTGGCGGGACAGCCATGCAGCGCACTCATCTCTGGCCATCCGAGGGGTGACCAGCACTCTCCGGGAAGCATTAAGGGGCGGTCACACAGGGCCAGGAAAGGTGCTAAGTAAAGCCATGATAACCACATCTCTCTAACTTTTGTGCTGCAGGAGGACCACGTCAGGATCATGGATCCTGGAGACCTAGCTGTGTGCCTGATGGCCTACAGAGACTGTAGAAGACGGAGGAGAGAGTGACTGAAGCTCCTGGCTGCGCAAAGGCAGGAGCAGCAACCTCATGAAGAAGGGCAACAGGCTCCTGCACAGACTGCCCAGGAGCGACAGCGAGCTGTGGCTGGTCAGCGACTAGTGACCCCCAGGGTCTATAGACACCACCTGCCAGTCCTTCAGATGACTGAGAACCAGTGTCGCCAATGACTGCGCATGTCTAGGGACCTGGTGGCTCACATCTGACACTTGCTGCAGGACTTGGTGCCAAGGGGATATGGAGGGCATGAACTGCCAGTGGCTGTGAAAGTGACCGTGGTGCTCAATTTCTATGCCAGTGGCTCCTTTCATGGCTCCGCAGGTGACCTCTGTGGGATTTCACAATCCGCCACCCACAAATGTATCCACGAGGTCACGGATGCCATCTTCTCCATGGCACACAACTTTGTGTATTCTGCCCGGGACCGGGACAGCCAGGATGCCAGGGCCATTGGACTCGCCCTGATCTCGGGATTCCCACAGGTGCAGGGTGCGATTGGCTGCACTCATGTGGCGCTCAGGTTTCCGTCGCTACACACAGTGGACTCCATCAACCACAAGGGCTTCCACTCACTGAACGTGCAGCTGATATGCGACCACCAGAAACGCATCCTGCAGGTATGCGCACGGTTTCCAGGGAGTGTGCACGACGCCTACATCCTGAGTAGCTCGCAGATCCCTGCAGCCTTCCAGGGTCCACAGAGGCTGCAGGGTTGGCTCCTCGGGGACAAGGGCTACCCACAGAGGCCGTGGCTGATGATACCCGTGCAGCGGCCTCAGACTGTAGCAGAGCGACACTATAATGAGACTCACGCAGCAGCTCGGAACCTAATGGAGCAGACCATCGGGATGCTGAAGATGAGGTTCCAGTTCCTGGACCGGTCTGGCGGAGCCTGTAATACAGTCCGCAGAGGGTGTCACACATCATCGTTGTCTGCTGTGCCCTTTACAACCTGGCACTGCAACGGGGTGAGGAGCTGGCTGAGGAGGAGATGGAGGAGCTGGAGGTCTCCTCAGATGAGGAGAACGTTGATGAGGATGATGGTGAGGAGGTCCTCAGTGGTGACAATGATGGGGATGAGGTCCTTGCACTGGCCGGACAGGCAGGTGCACTCGGGAGGCCCCCATAACTGCTAGATTTGTGGAGGATGATGGCGACATGCAGTGAGGTGACCTCATAGATCCTCACATCGCAGTTTGACTCCAGCCTGGCTTATGGCAATGCAAATACCCTCTGTGAGAATGTCCCTGTCATGGAGATGCAGTGGAAGTCCTAATAGTTGCTTGATCGCAGGAGGGTGATGACAACATGCAGTGAGGACACTCCATAGATCTTCACAAAGCCTCTGAGAATGTCTGACTCCTGTCTGGCCGAGGGCAGCTTGCTTGCGCTCTGTGATCAGGGCCATCTCAGAGACATAGCCATGAAACTTTAGATGCATCTGATGCTGTGTCCGCCTTCAGCACCTTCAGGAGCTGGTGCACAGCATCACTGGTCGCAGATGCTGGTGTGATGGGGGCCAGCCCCACCTTAAAGGTGCTGAGAGCACACAGAGAGAATGAGGGAACTCTGTGGCACCTGCCCACTACACTCTGGTAGCAATGACCAGCACTGCCGAGGTGCAGGCATCAGTAATGTGTCCAGGGAGTGTGAGGCTGGACCATCATTGTGGTCTGAAGGCTGCACAGAGCACAGGGAAGAGGCCCTGGACTGAGACACCTGCCTTTATCTTGTGCAGAAAGGTTTCACATCTGAGTGACAAGAACACTGCTCAACAGAACAAGGAGCCACAGGCAGGGAGACATTCTTAGGAGTTAATTGACAATACTGAACAGTATGTACAAGTGATCAACACACGTCTCCAGGATGTGCAACTAATTTTACCCAACTTTCCTAACCTTGCTGCTACATCTTGTTGCTCCCCGGACATCCACTTGAGGTGGAGGCAGCCTGCTGACTGCGGAGCCCTGTCTGTGATGACCTTGGCAGGCGTCCTCTGGAGGTCTGAGACCTGGAAGGCCCCGGCCTGCTTTGGGGGTCCTGCTGTGTGGCAGTGACACCCTCCTCGGCCTGTGGAGCTGGAGCTGCTGAGGCCACAGGAAGAGGAGATTCGGATGGGCCGGTCACTCCCAGAGTCACCTGAGTGGATGGCCCCAGAGCGTGCACCTGCTGACCCTCCTCCCTGTGGGTGCTCGAGGGCCCCTGGCTGACTCCGTGAGCAGAAGGAGTAGCTGGAGTGAGATCGAGCTGCCCAGCACCCCTCTTGCGTACACACTGTTAGAGACCAACAATAGCGTCAGCAATGGAGTTCAGCCCGCGCAGCAATGGCGTCCTGGACCAAGGTCTCCATGGCGGCCGCCATCCTGCCAGTGTTGATCTCAGTGCGTTGCAATGTCGACGCTATCACCTCAGCCTGAAGATGGATGGACTCCTCCATTGTGCCTTGCAATCTGAGGAGTGCAGCGGACATCCCTTCCTGATGTTCCCGAGCTTGTCTTTGCAGCTCCAGCAACTGTGACATGACTGAATCCAGAGGCTCGTCATCTGACTCAGACTCAGCAACGTTCTGGCCTCCAGCAGTCCTCTGAGTGCCGGGGACCTGGGAAGTCCCTGCCTCCGCCTGCTGTGGATCAGACAGTGCAATGTGCTCACCAGATTGTGATCCCGAGGCTACTCTAAAGCTAGGTCCCACCTAGGTGTGTGTCTCTGCACTGGTGGAGGGTGTGGGTGAGCGCTGTGATGGGACTTCAGGGAGGGTGCCTCCAGATTCTCTTCAGAGGTTTCTTCAGAGCTTGATTGAGGCCCTGGGTCATGGGCTCTGTTGGCTGTTTGGCAGATGTGCCTGTGGAAGCAAGAAAAGATAATGTGTGCATGGCAGTGGCCTGTGAAAGAGGACGCATCACTCATGGCATGGTTGTCTGATGGATGTTACATTGCTGGATTCTCACTTGGTAGAGCAGCGCCGACCTCACTGTCAGCACAGGACCGGTCCCGGTCATCACCGGCCAGCTGGATGGCTCTGGTTTCAAATTCTGTCAGAACTTTAATTTCTGGCATCCCTCCACCTCTCCGCGACCTTTCCCTCCTGTTGTGAGCCAGTTTGTCCTGCACAGATAGAGATGGGGAGAGTGTATCAGGAGCCGGGCCTGATGATAATTATGCCTGGCCTGTGTGGGTGGTGAGTGGTCCCATGGACAGGATGAGGACAATGACGGTGTGTGTGAGAAAGTGAATGGTGGTGTCCCTTGAACTGGCAGTGAGTGAGGGCCCAGTAGATGAGTGATGGGTTTGTGAGTGTGTGAGTTGGGAGTGATGAAAAGTGTGACTTACCCTGGCGGGATGGAGGAGATCATCCATCCTTTTGCAGCACTGGGTGACTGTCCTCTTCTGAAGGGCATTGGCACTGACCACCACTGCCACCGCCTCCCAAGCTGGGTTGGTGACTTTGCTGCCCATCCTGTGGCCAAAGCCGGGGTAGAGCCCAGCCACAGCATCCAGTAGTCACTCAAGGGACCCCTGATTGAAACGGGGAACTGCTGTCTTTTTCCCTTTGCTGGCCATGTCTCCCAGGCAGCGGTGGTGAGCTGGTGGCAATGAGCGCTTTGCTGCCTGTTAAAGATGACTACCCGCATGATGCAACAGCGGGCGGGTGAATGAGAGCCCATCTGCCATGGAAACCGAGTGTTTCGCAGGAGTGAATAAATAATGAGGCGGCTCGGGACAATACGGCATCGAAACACAGCAGCAGCTCGGACTCCACTTCACCTGCCCGCTATCACACTTAGTGCAATTCTGGGGAAATTCCACCCATCATCATCAGACTTTTAATTCCAGATTTTTATTGAATTCAAATTTCACCATCTACCATGGTGGCACGCCCCCAGAGCATTCCCCTGGGTCCCTGGAACATTAGGTCAATACCGCTACACCATCACCTCCCCTTTCTTGTACCTTTAGAACCAATGACTACTTCTTGAAGTGCAGTCACTGCTCTATTCGTCCTTCAACCACAATCATTCATATAAATGTTCTGGTCTTTTATCTCTCTTGCTGTTTATGGGAGCTTGTTATGTGCACATCAGCTGCCATATTTCCCACATTTACAACAGTGACTACACTTCAAAAGTACTTCCTTTGTTGTAAAGCGATTTGGGGCATCTTGAGGTTGTGAAAGGTGCCATATAAATGCAAGTTATTTCTTTCTTCTCTCGGTTACATTGCGATGTATCTCCAAATTTGGATAAGTTTAGCTTTACAATCTAGAATGAAGGCGATTAAGAGGGAACTTACAGCAAAATATCGGTTAATATTAAATGGTATTTAAAGGTACAAAACTATTTAATAGTATGGGAAGATGATGGGACCAGAGGACATAAATGCAAATTAAGAAAAGTAAATGTGAAACAAATATTGGACAAAACATCTTTACTCAATGAGTAGCAATGTTTGGATTAATCTACCTGGCAATATAATAAAGACAAATGAATGAAAATACAATTAGGCACCATGGGTGGAAGTTAATCTGGCCTATGGGATTGGGCTGGGGTGTGGGGGAATGCCATAGAATTGGGAGGGGTAAGCAGGGAATGGAGTGCTCATTGTCTCCCTGACTCCATGCAATTCAGTCAGCTGTGGGGTAAGTCGAGAACTGACAGACCTTGACCTAGGTTGTGGCCAAGATGGTTAATTTTTAATGACCAAACCTGCACTTCTGAATGATCCATTCTCCCATGTAAGGAACTGGAAGAACCATACCAACAACTCCAAGTTGACCATTGTCTGAATGCAAATGGTGGCAGCCATTTTTTTGTATTCATTCAAGGGATGTGGGCTTCGCTGGTTAGGCCAGCATTTATTGCCCATTTTAAATTCCAGTCCATCTTTGAAGTGATAATTGACATCAGCAGGTGTGAAATTCCAGAAGAGAGTTGCCTGGACATGTCCTATTTATAATCAACATTGGAAGCTTTCAGAAACTTGACCAATTTGCGGTTGCCTTCATGTCAGGTGACTTCTGGCAGCCATCTTAAGTCAGTGTTTTAACAGGCTACATGGTCAGTCAATTCACTGTCCATAGTTATATCAAATAGGTAACCAATGGATTAGTTAGCAGTTCCGACACCTTCATTAGTTGATACTCAATATCGTTTGTGTTGACTTACAGTGATACAATGAATTGCCTCTGTAATCTTTCCTGCTCCTTTTGTTTAACGAACTTGCCATTAACGCTCAATTGCGATGTAACTCTGCTGCCACTTATAAAAGTCTATTACGTGTTCATGTACCCAACTTTAACCATGGCCAGGATTTTACATTGGTCGGGTGGGCTCGGTGGGAGCGGGCGTGGGTGGTCAGGAACCCGACTGCCACCTGCGATTGGCTCCGCAGCGCCATTTTACGTGGGCAGGCCAATTAAGGCCCGCCCAGTGTAATAGGTGACTCCAGCATCAGTGAGAAGGGGTGGGCGGGGGCGGGAGCTCAATATCCGCCGGGTCCAATGGCGACCCGGCAGCCGATTCAAAAGTGGCCCTGGCACCCATGCGAAGGCTGCCATTGACTCGGAGGATCGCAGGATTGGAGAACGTCAGTGCTGAACACGGCAGGCGGGAGGGCAGGTTGGCGGGGCAGTCGGCTCCGTGGTTTTCCGGCGAGTGTCTCACTGCCCTCCTGGTGTAGCTGGCAGCACTCAGAGAAATACTTGTCCCCAGGGACAGGGGGAGGAGGCCCCCCCGGCCTCACTAAGAATGCCTGGGAGGAGGTGGCATCCAGGGTCAGCTCCCGGTTCAATGATCTCCTCCGATCGGGAAGGGTGAGTACCGTGTTGGCACGGGTCACTTAGCACAGCAGTTAGGAGCGCCACCCCGCCCCACTCTCCCCCCTGGACCTCAGAGTTCTTAGAGTGCGAGAGGCAAATGTCAATGAGGCAGCATCTGGCCAAGGGGTGAGCCCTGGCAGCCCGGTGTCACGAATCGGCTGAGCCCTGTGAGGTGTTCTTCAGGTGGGGTTGGCCGGGCTGCAATGGCGCTGCAGGTACAGGGTGCACTAATCAATGCTCCTCTATCCTTTCAGGAGAAGACATCCCACAGTAACGCAGAGAGGCTGTGGACTGGCGGAGGACAGCCCCACCTTCTAATCTTGTCCAGATATGAGCAGGAGGTACTGGAGCTGGAGAGACGCCATGCGCCCAGGTCAACCAGCCGCGGTGAGGTTGGGGCGCCACAGGGAGGTAAGAGTGCAGTGCACTGAGGTCAGAATGTCTGTCAGAGCAAACATTCCACTGTTATCTCTATATTGATGTAAGCCTGGAACACGGAATCCCCATTGATAATGGAAGGACGAGCGCCCCCTGATCCCGGTGCCAGGCATGCACAGTAATGACTTCAACTAATGAGATGTCCTTGTTCTTCCTTTCAGGCTCACCAGCAGCCCATCGGGGTCAGGAGCCTGAAGGTCCACCACTGACCCCAGAGGACACAGACGATAGAAATGTACCAGCGTCACACCCTTTCAGCCAGGCAAGCACCAGCACAGATACCAGCACCTCAGTGGGCATTAGATCAACAGATATTATCTCGGTGCACAGTAGTGAGGGCACTTCACACTCACTTGAGGTGCAGGCGGAGGCAGAGAGTGCCCAGGGCTCCGACAGTCGGAGGATTGCTGGGGACCAGGAACATGCTCAGTCGGTGGCTGATGATGAGCCTCTGGAGTTGTCCCTGAGGCAGCAGATGCTGGAAGTCCAGCAGGGTGTGCGGGAGGATCTGGCGGAGATACATGAGGGAATGCGTGCCATGGTCTCTGTTGTGAAGGAGTCCATGTGGAGCATGAGCAATGCAGTGACCCTCATGGCCGAGCACACTGCCTTCTCCATGGAGAGAGTGGCGACTCTCATGGAGAGGCTCCTCCAGGAGAACAATCAGGGCTTCCTGGGGATGTGATCGGACCTGCAAGCCCACACAGCGGCAATGACCTCAGGCGGTCAGTGTCAACGTGGGAGATGGATTGGGCACCCAGTATCCCAGCTCGGTGCCCATCCATCAATGGTGAGCAGGGAGGCCTGAAGAAACCTCACGTTGGCGCACAAGTTGCTTGTTGTCTCTGTGGGCTCCACTCAGGGCGCCCTGGATGAGGGTAGCAGCTCCTCCACCCCTCTGCCAGTGACCATGGCATCCGATGAGGCTGCGGCAACAGGGGAGATGCCAGCTGTGGAACTGGCCGCTCCCTCCCTGGCGGCACAGGCTCCACGGGCCAGAGGACGCCTGCCAAGGTCATCAAGGCTAACAGGACAGCAGAGTCAGCAGGCTGTCTCCATTGCTGGTGCCGGTGAGGGGGGAGCACCTAAACGTAGCACCCACAAACTTAAACACCTTAAGCACAACACGGGCTTATCATTAGTGATATTTTTTCCCCCACTTTTAAGTTAGTTATTATTAGGTGTGATGGAGAGCACCTTTCCCTTTAATTTGTTTAATGTGTGCCAGGCACCACACCATTAAATGTGTTTGTGTTCAGCAAGCCTCTGGGTGCTTCATTAGTTCTGCAGGTGAAGGGGAACCCATGATGTTATGAGTGACTTGTTTGTCATTGAGCTTTATTGAAATGGTACATAGTGCGTATTGTTCACCAAGCAAATATCCCGGTCAGGTATCGAGTATAGAGCCTGCAGCCCTGGCATGTGGTGGTGGTTCATCTTTGTTAGACTAGCTGAAGGAGCATTGGACCAAAGCCTCCCAGGTGTCCCTGCCTCCCTGCGGGTTGCCCAGGTCAGCGTCTATCCCCTCAGCGTTCTCCTGAGCGTACTTGTCCTTAGAATCACCACTGGACTCATCGTCTGCTGCCAGAGCAGCTGTGTCAACATCTTCCTCCTCCACTGCATCCCCCCTTTCCAGCGCCAGATTGTGGAGAGCGCAGCATGCAACCACTATCAGTGACACATGATCTGGGGGTACTGGAGTGCGCCCCCTGAGCGGTCCAGGCATGAGAAGTGCACCTTTAGAAGACTGATGGTTCTCTCTCCCACAGCCCTTGTGGTGCCCTGGCTCCTATTGTACCGCTGCTCAGCTTCTGTTCTTGGATGGCAGAGAGGCTTCATGAGCTTCTGAGGGGATAGCCCTTGTCACCCAGCAGCCATCCATCCAGCCGAGCCGGAGCACTGAAGAGCCCTGGCACCTGGGAGTGCCTGAGGATGTAGGCGTCATGGGAGCTGCCTGGGTACCTTGCACAGACTTGTAGAATCAGCATCCTGTGGTCACACACTATCTGCACGTTCATGGAGTGGAAGCCCTTCCTGTTGACGAAGGCACCGGGCTCACCTGCTGGCGCCTTGATGGCCACATGTGTACAGTCTATAGCACCCTGGACATGGGGGAAGCCAGCAATGGCCACGAAGCCTCTGGCTCGCTGTGCCTGGCTGGCCTCGGCCGCACAGTAGTGGATGAAAGTCAATGCCCGTCTGAACAGAGTGTCTGTCACCAGCTTGACACAACTGTAAACAGCTGATTGGGAGACTCCACAAAGATCACCCACCGATCCCTGGAAAGAGCCGCAGGCAGTGACGTTGAGGGGCACTGTGACCTTCAGAACCACTGGCATGGGGTGTCCACCCACACATTCGGAGCTGATCTCAGAGCCAATCCTCTGACAGATGGAGGTGACTGTCTCCCTTGAGAGATAGAGCCTCCTTCGGCACTGCACCTCAGACATATTGAGGTAGCTGCATCGCCGCCTGTGAACCCTGGCAGTAGGATAGTGGCGTCTTCTACGACCCCTTCTGCCTCAGACTTCCTGTTGGGCCTGCGCCCCTTGTGCCTGTGCCTCTCCTCCCACAGGTCCCTCCCCTGGAGGCTGATTATGGACTCCTGGCCTCCTCCTCCTTCTGGCCTCGCTTCCTCCTCAGAAGAGGTGCCTCCAGCAGAGACCACAATCCTCATTCCCAGGGTAAGGGAAGGCTGTCTGATACCTGGAAGGCCCCAAGTGTTATGACTCCTCCGGAGTCCTGAACTGAAACCTGTTATTTCTGTCAAAGCAGCTCTGAAGCGAAATGAAGTTGTCCCGTTCACACAAGCAAGCAGCAGTAAGTTATAATCTAATGTACTAACAACTCGCATTAGTGAGCCCACTCACCCCTCTTATCCCGCCCGTGGATGAGGTTTTTGAAAATGTGGCCTACCCGCCTGCCCATTGCACCCATGAGACACCCTGAAAATCGCACGGGCTGTGTAAAGTCAAAGACAATTGGTGCCTCAAGGGCCTTAACTGGCCCGTTAATTAGTGGCGGGCACGCCTCTGTCCTCATAGTGTGCCCGCCGACCGAAATATTGCGATGGCGCGTGGTGACGTCGGGACGCACGCCTGACATCATCGCGCGTCATTTTACATTCCGGCGTGTTGGGCCCACCCCAGCACACCGAATGTAAAACTCTGCCCCATATGTTGTGATTTGTAACCTATAAATAGTGTTTAGTGTGTGACTTGTCGTCTGGATTGTTCCTTGGTGATTTGAGAGGAGTTAATTCACTTACTCACCATCTTGAGGGTAACCTAATCGAGGGTTAGCAAATGAAATTCATTTTGATCAAAGCAGAGTCAGGCGTTATTCACCGCGAGAGCTTTGCTATGAGGTAAAACCTCAGTTGGTTCCTTCATGAGGAATTAAATAGGGAATTAAGGATTTGACTGGTACCTTTGCATATGGTTATCAGTTTACTGAAACCCTACGGCTTTCCTGTATATTCCAGAGATGAAAAATAGAAGAAATCAATATTATAATGCTGGGTACAGATTCCTTGTCATCTACCATTATGATGATTTTATTGTTGCATGTGTGCTAATGAGTGAGCAGGCAAGAAGTAAAACATGGCAGCAGGCTAGGAGTAGCCTTTAGTTTGGGAAGGCTGATGCTGTAACCCACCTTTACGATGACTATAGTCTCCAGTCAATCAGGTCCAACCCAGCCTCTTCAAAGTCAGCCAAGGAAGGGTTTGATGGTTCCGGCCCTCCTTCAGCTTCGTTCTGCTTCCTGTAACTTGCCCAGTAAATGGAAAAGCAGTTCAGAGATGCTACAAGTTTCAAGATCAGGTAAAGTGACACAAGCGCCATTCTTGGAGCTCATCGTGGTGTCATGGGCTTGTCAACTCTTGTTGGACCGCTCCCCACTCTCCGCATCAACACGTGCATCCTTGCAACACACTACCTTCCCAAACCAGCTGGAGAATAAACAGTCTCTTCACTAACCAATCGAATAAAACCAGACCGACATCTCCAGCATTCTCATAATTAATGAGTGAAAGTGTTCAAAGAGATGAAGAAAGGAAGCATACAGTTTCTCTCCTGGGTTGCTTGCAAGAGTGTTCTTCATTAATCTGTAAGTCTTGGAGATGCCAAGGCAAGTCTGGCATATTGGTGAAACTATAGGGCAGAATTGTCCCAGATGGTTTGCACTAAGTGCGGTAGTGGGTGTGAAAAAAGACATTTTACCCAGCAGTGGCAATGGTGGGTTTTCATCCGTATCGTCCCCTTCCTACCTCATAAATTATGCAGTCATGGGAGAATCTAAAACTAGGGGTCAGTGTTTAAAAATAAGGGGTTGTCCATTTAAGACAGAAATGAGGCAACATTTTTTCACTCAGAGGGTCGAGTGTCTTTGGAACTCTCTTCCTGAAAAGGCGGTGGAAGCAGAGTCTTCGAATATTTTTAAGGCAAACATGGAAAGATTCTTAGTAAGGAAGGGGGCGATAGGTTATCGGAATAGGTGGGATGCAGGTTTCAGGTTACTATTGGGTCAGCCTGATCTTATTAAATGGCGGAGCAGGCTCAAGGGCTGAATGGCCTACTCCTGCTCCTTGTTCCTATGTTCGTATGTCATGGGGAACACAGGATCACTGCTGGCAGGCCTGTGAGTGGCCCACCACGCCATTGCCTCACGCGTGGCACCACATTTAAAATGTAGGCGCGTGCACACTTCTCAATGCTTGTAGCCCAGGACTGCTCAACAAACATGGTCCCAAAAGCCAGGAAGATTGCAGAGCCCCGATTTAGTGACTCATCCCTGGGACACCTTCTGGTACCGTGGAGGTCAGCCGTGAGGTCCTCTATCCCTGATCTGGCCCATCAGTCCTACTGCCCCGGCTTGGGAGGCGGTGGAAGAGGTGGTCAGTGCCAACGCTGCACACAAGAGGTTGGCCATCCAATGCAGAAAAAGAATGAATGATCTCATCTGTGCCTCCAGGTGAGTCAACCAGCTCATCACTCTCAACTCACCCACTTACAAGCCCATTACGCATTCATTGGCATCTCACTCACTGTCAGCTCAAAGAACATCACCACTCACTCTCACACACACACCCTCACATCTCCATCTGGCCTCATGTCCTCTGTAGAATGGCTCCTCATCTTGTCCATGGCTCCACTCAGCACACATGCGTGCCTGGCATCCTTCTCCTTTGGCCTGGCATGTGCCTTACTCACACTTTCTCCACCTGTCTTTATGTAGGACAAGGTTGCGCACAATCACCGGGAGAGGTCCCAGACTGGGGGTGGAGGGCTGGAAATCAAGGTCATCACTCCAGATGAGAGCCGAGCGTTGGAGCTGGCTGGAGAGGATGTCGGCTGTTTCTGCGGCGATGGTGAGGTTGGCGGCGGGCACCCACGTGAAGATCCTGCCCCACATCAACCCTCTCTCAACACTACCCTGAGTGCACTGTTCTGTGTTCAACACAGCTTCCAAGCTCTAACAATCTCCACTTTCTCTCCTAGGCACATCTGGCACGTCACACTCAGGCACCCGTGACCCTAACCCCAGTGCCAAGAGAACCTCGGATGAGGACCCTGAGGGCAGCACCATTGAAGACCCGTCATGGCGCTCACCCACACCCGCCAACAGCGCAACGACACACACCTAGATGTAGAGTAGCCTCGGGATCACAGTCTGGTGAGCACAGCGCACAGTCTGTTCCACAGCAGACGGAGGCAGAGACATCCTTTTTTGCCAGCTCTTGGAGGGCTGCCAGAGGCAAGGAATCTGCTGACTCCGAGTCAGACGATGACCCTCTGGGCTTGGTTCTCAATCAGCTGTTGGAGCTGCAAAGACAATCAGGGGAACATCAGGAAGGGATGTCTGGTGCACTCCTCAGATTGGGGGAGTCTGTCTGCCTTCAGCCCGAGGTGATAGTGTCAGCATGCCAACGCATCAAGGTCAACACTGGCAGGATGGTGGCTGCCTTGGAGACCTTGGCCTAGGATATCAGTCCTGCACTGCTGCTCGAGCCGGACTCCATCGCTGACGCCATAGTTGGCCTCCAGCAGTGTCAATGCGAGAGGGGTGCAGTGCTGTTCGGTCTCACTCCAGCTTTCCCTTCTCCTCAAGGAGCCGGCCAGGGGCTCCTGGGCACCCATAGGGAGGAGGATCAGCAGAAGCACACCTCCCGAGGGCCCGGCCATCCACCCAGGTGACTCGGAGTGTCTGGCTGATCCAAATCCCCTATTCCTGTGACATCTGCAGCCCCAGCAACAAGAGGCCGAGGAGGGTGTCACTGCCACACAGGAGGACCCCAAAAGCAGACTGGGGCCCTCCAGGTCTCAGCCCTCCAGAGGACAGGGTCATCATCGACAGGGTGTAGCAGTCAGCAGGCTGCCTCCGCCTCTGCTGTGGATGCTGGGGGAGAACCAAAATATAGGGGCAGGGTTAGGAAGGTTAAGAAGATGTAGTTACACAGCCTGGGCATGGGTGTTAATCATTTGTTCATAATGTTCATGGTTGTAAATAAAGTCCCAAAAATGTCTCCTTGTCTATGTCTCCTTGTTATGATGAGAAGTGTTCTTGTCACTCAGTTGTGAAACCTTGGTCCCTGCACATGATAAAGGCAGGTGTCTCAGTCCAGGGCCTCTTCCCTGTGCAGTGTGGAACCTTCAGACCAAAGTGATGGTCCAGCTTCACACTCACTGGATACATCAGTGATGCCTGCACCTCGATGGTGCTGGTCATTGCTGCCAGAATGTCGTGGGCAGGACTCACAGTGTTCCATCATTCTCTCTCTGTGTGCTCTCAGCACCTTTAAGGTGGGGCTGGCCCCCATCTCTTCAGCATCTGTGACCAGTGACGCTGTGCTCCTGAAGGGGATGGGTGCTGAAGGCTGACAAAGGATCAGGTTCATTTCAAGTTTCATGGCTGCGACTCTATGATATGACCTATGACTTAGGGGGAGGCGATTGTGTAGTGATATTGTCGCTGGATTGTAATCCAGAGATTTAGGGTAATGATCTGGGGACCCGGGTTTGAATGCTACCACAGCAGATGGTGGAATTTGAATTCAATAAAAATCTGGAATTAAAAGTCTAATGATGACCATAGAACCATTTGTTGTAAAAACTCATCTGGTTCACTGATGTCCTTTAGGGAAGGAAATCTGTCATGCTTACCTGGTCTGGCCTACATGTGACTCCAGACCCACAGCAATGTGGTTGACCCTAAAAGGACTAGCAAGCCACTCAGTTGTTAACAAACCGCTACAAAGACACAAAAAAGGAATGAAACCGGGCGGACTACCCGGCATCGACCTAGGCACCGGAAACGACAACGGCAACCTCAGCCCTGTCGACCCTGCAAAGTCCTCCTTACTAACATCTGGGGGCTAGTGCCAAAAGTGGGAGAGTTGTCTCTCAGACTAGTCAAGCAACAGCCAGACATAGTCATCCTCATGGAATCATACCTCACAGATAATGTCCCAGACTCCACCATCACCATCCCTGGGTATGTCCTGTCCCACTGGCAGGACAGACCCAGCAGAGGTGGAGGCACAGTGGTATACAGTTGGGAGGGAGTTTGCCGTGGGAATCCTCAACCTCGACTCTGTCCCCTATGAAGTCTCATGGCATCAGGTCAAATATGGGCAAGGAAACCTTCTGCCGATTACCACATACTGCCCTCCCTCAGCTGATGAATCAGTGCTCCTCCATGTTGAACACCACACTGAGGGTGGAAAAGACATAGGATGTACTCTGGAATGTATATGAATGTACTTCAATGTCCACCACCAAGAGTGGCTCGGTAGCATCACTACTGACCGTGCTGGCCGAGTCCTAAAGGACATAGCTGTTAGACTGGGTCTGCGGCAGGTGGTGAGGGAACCAACAAGAGGGAAAAATATACTTGACCTGATCCTTACCAACCTGCCTGCCACAGATGCATCTGTCCATGACAGTACCGGTAGGAGTGACCACCTCACAGTCATTGTGGAGATGAAGTCCCAGCTTCACATTGAGGATGCCCTCCATCGTGTTGTGTGGCACTACGACCGTGCTAAATGTGGTAGATTTCAAACAGATCTAGCAACTCAAGACTGGGCACCCATGAGGCGCTGTGGGCCATCAGCAGCAGAATTGTACTCAACCACAATCTGTAACCTCATGGCCTGGCATATCCCCCACCCTACCATTACCATCAAGCCAGGAGATCAACCCTGGTTCATTGAAGAGTGCAGGAGGGCATGCCAGGAGCAGCACCAGGCATACCTAAAAATGAGGTCTCAACCTGGTGAAGCTACAACACAGGACTATTTATGTGCCAAACAGCATAAGCAGCAAGTGATAGACAGGGGTAAGTGATACTACAACCAACGGATCAGACCTAAGACCTGCAGTCCTGCCACATTCAGTCGTGAATGGTGGTGGAAAATTAAACAACTCACTGGAGGAGGTGGCTCCACAAACATCCCCATCCTCAATGATGGAGGAGCCCAGCACAGCAGTGCAAAAGATAAGGCTGAAGCATTCACAACAATCTTCAGCCAGATGTGCCGATTGGATAATCCATCTCGGCCTCCTCTGGAGGTCCCCAGCATTACAGAAGCCAGTCTTCAGCCAATTCGATTCACTCCACATGATATCAGGAAATGGCTGAAGGCACTGGATACTGCAAGGCTATGGACTCTGACAATATTCCAGCAATAGTACTGAAGACTTGTGCTCCAGAACTTGCCGCGCCCCTAGCTAAGCTGTTCCAGTACAGCCACAACACTGGAATCTACCCAGCTATGTGGAAATTGCCCAACAAAAAGCAGGACAAATCCAACCCGGCCAATTACCGCCCCATCAGTCTACTCTCCATCATCAGTAAAGTAATGGAAGGGGTCATCAACAGTGCTATCAAGCAGCACTTGCTCATCAATAACCTGCTCACTGATGCCCATTTGGGTTCCGCCAGGGCCACTCAGCTCCTGACCTCATTACAGCCTTGGTTCAAACATGGACAAAAGAGCTGAACTCCCGAGGTGAGGTGAGAGTGACTGACCTTGACATCAAGGCAGCATTTGACCGAGTGTGACATTAAGGAGCCCCAGCAAAACTGGAGTCAATGGGAATCAGGTGGAAAACCCTCCGCTGGTTGGCGTCATACCTAGCACAAAGGAAGATGGTTGTGGTTGTTGGAGGTCAGTCATCTCAGCTCCAGGACATCACTGCAGGAGTTCCTCAGGATAGTGTCCTAGGCCCAACCATCTTCAGCTGCTTCATCAATGACCTTCCTTCCATCATAAGGTCAGAAGTGGGGTTGTTCGCTGATGATTGCACAATGTTCAGCACCATTCATGACCCCTCAGATACTGAAGCAGTCAATGTCGAAATGCAGCAAGACCTGGACAATATTTCCAGACTTGGGCTGACAAGTGGCAGGTAACATTCGCACCACACAAGTGTCAGGCAATGATCATCTCCAACAAGAGAGAATCCAATCATTGCCCCTTGATGTTCAATGGAATTACCACCACTGAATCCCCCACTATCAACATCCTGGGGGTTACCATTGACCAGAAACTGAACTGGACTAGCCATATAAATATTGCGGCTACAAGATCAGGTCAGAGGCTAGGAATCGTGTGATGAGTAACTCACCTCCTGACTCCCCAAAGCATGTCCACCATCTACAAGGCACAAGTCAAGAGTGTGATGGAATACTCCCTACTTGCCTGGATGAGTGCAGCTCCCACAACACTCAAGAAGCTTGACACCATCCAGGACAAAGCAGTCCACTTGATTGGCACCACATCCACAAACATTCACTCCCTCCACCACCGACGCACAGTAGCAGCAGTGTGTACCATCTACAAGATGCACTGCAGGAATTCACCAAGGCTCCTTCAACAGCACCTTCCAAACCCACGGCCACTACCACCTAGAAGGACAAGGGCAGCGGATAGATGGGAACACCACCACCTGGAAGTTCCCCTCCAAGTCACTCACCATCCTGACTTGGAAATATATCGCTGTTCCTTCACTGTTGCTGGGCCAAAACCCTGGAACTCCCTCCCTAACAGCACTGTGGGTGTACCTACACTACTTGGTCTGCAGTGGTTCAAGAAGGCTGCTTACCACCACCTTCTCAAGGGCAATTAGGGATGGGCAATAAATGCTGGCCCAGCCAGCGACACCCACCTCCCATGAATGAATAAAAACAAAATGACTTGCAGTCTGTGCAAGGGAGCTGCCCTCAGCCAGAGAGGAGTCAGTCATTCACAGAGGCTCTGTGAAGATCTATGGAGTGTCCTCTCTGCAGGTCATCATCATCCTCCTGGAATTGAGCGATTATTAGGGCCTCCGCTGTATCCCCATGACATGAGCCTCAGCACTGAGGGTATGTGCGCTGACATCAGCCACAAAGGAGTCAAACATTCACAGGCGCAAGGTGAGGGTGTCAGGGCTGTCCTCACTGCATCTCGCCATCATCCTCCACAGATATTGCGGCTATGAGGGCCTCCAGAGTGCGCCTGCCTCATCTGGCCAGTGCGATGGCCTCATTGCCAGCGCCCCCTTCGACGTCCCTCTCATCAGAGGAGATGTGCAGTTATTCGGTCTCTTCCTCAGCAACGGTCTTCCCGCCATGGCAGCACCAAATTGTATAGTGCAGCAAGTGATAATGATGCGCAATACTCTCAGTGGACTGTATTTCAGTGCTCCATTGGACCTGTCGAGGCACTGGAACCTCATTTTCAAAATGCCTATTGTTTGCCCCACCAAAGCCCAGGTGGAGTCTCATTATACCGTCACTCTGCTGCAGTCTGAGACACACAGGAGTCATCAGCCACGTCCTCTGTGGGTGGCCCTTGTCCCCGAGGAGCCAACCCTGCAGCCTCTGTGGATCCTGGAAGATGTCAGGGATCTGAGACCTGCTAAGGATGTAGGAGATGTGGACGGTCCCTGAAAATCATGCACAGACCTGAGGATGTGTTTGTGGTGGTTGCAGACCAGCTGAACATTCAGCGAATGGAAGCCTTTGCGGTTGATGTAGTTGACTCTTTGTTGCCATGGAGATCTAAGCGCCATGTGAGTGTAGTCAATGGCACCCTGCACCTGTGCAAAGCCAGAGATCTGCGCAAATCCCAGCGTTCTTGCGTCCTGGCTTTCCTGATCCATGAAGATGGCATCCATGTCCCCATGGTGCCAAATCCTGCAGCAGGTGGTATATGTAACCGACCAGTTCCCTAGACACACACAGTCTTTGGTGACACTGGTTCTCAGTCATCTGCAGGAATGACAGGTGCAGTCTGTAGACCCTGGGCCTACTGAGGTGTCTACGAGCGATGGCTCTCTGTGGATCTTCAGCTGCGTACACAGCAGGCCCTGCTGCCCCTTCATCTTGAGGGCGGTGCTCCTTCCTTTGCTGGGCCAGGCGCCTCTGCTGTTCTCTTCTCCTTCTTCTCTGCTCCCTGTAAGCTATGAGGCAAACTGCTAAATCACCAGGCTACATGATCCTGATGTTCTCCTCCTGCAGGATCAAAGAGAGAGACACATGGATTTGCATGGCAGTACTAAGAACCTCTCTTAGTTAAGTCTGAAGCCCCCTTCATGCATGCAGGAGAGTGCTGGCCACCACTTGGATGGCCAGTGTGTAACGCACTCATTGGCTGTCCGAAACCTCACCCACCTCCACCCCAATCCACTTGACCAATTGGTGGCAGCATCGGCCATTGGACTGCATGCTGTGCTCTGAGCTCAGGCGCAGGCATTCTCCTAAACCCCACTGCAAGGCTGCGCTGTTAGCTTGGACCATGATGGATACTGGTCCAAACCTTAATAAAGACATTGCAAGGGGCTGTGAGCACCTCTGCCAGTGACTGCACCATTGCCTGCTTTAGCAAGGGGATTCTACAACTTGCCCAGTCGGCCAATTGTTCACTGCCCCCTAAAATGCACATTAATTTGCAGCCTACAGCCAGGAGTGAAAAGTTCTGGAGCATTTGCTGGCACTTTCATGCTCTTGCGTTGCATGAGGGGGCAGAGAAGCTTCAGAGGCCGAACTCCAAGCATTTCAATGGAGCTGCAGGTGAACAGTCTCAGCTGTGGAAGAATGCTCATTTTCAACAAGCTTTCCCAATAGCTTGGCCGCTTCCCTCACCCTCCCCCGCCCTCCTGGCATGTGCTAGTTTGCTGCCTTCAATCTGTGCTGCCTTGACCCCCCACCCCTGGCCAGACCTGCACTGGAGCCCTTGCATTGGCAGCTCACTGAAAGCTGGTGGGAAAATGTTACTTGCCTGTGACCCCACCAATGCATGGTGCCTCTTCCTTGATGTCCTATGGACCATGCTTGCAAGTGCAAGGTTGTGGGCACTCACCTCCGAGCTCCCCTCGAAGTTCAGGTCGCCAGGTGCACGCCTTTTAAAGGCGGTTGTGAAGCACACGGTTCTGAAGTTACGGTGACATGGGGGGTAAATTTGATGTGGGGGTGAATGACTCTGGCGAGCAGGGCTTATAATGAGATGCTAAAGGACCTGATGTGCAGCAGTGGAAAACACAGCCCACCACTGAAGGGTGGAGCGGACAATCGCAAACTGGTACCACCATGCCGTTAAACAAATTTTAGCCTTCTCGCTATATTTTCCGCTCATGCCCGCATGACATCCGCCTCCAATGGGACCAGACGATTCTGTCCCTAGTGAGAGTAGTTAAACGTTGATCAAGCTCTGTGTTCTCTCAGGAAGATTTATATGACAACAGTTTCAGTTATAAATTGCAACTTGAATTGATGTCCTGTTACTGTGTGACCCTGTTTAGTACTCCTTCAAAGGGCTGGAAGGTTGCCTGTGTGTTTTGCAGCAGTGAAAGACCAACAGGAAATACTTGATGTCTTACATACTTGGGCTACCTACTTGAGAAAGGAAATTTATTATAATCTCACTGTCCTGAGACATGTCACCTTCCTCCTCATGTGCCAACAAGTTCTCTGGGTTGTTCTGACAACATTCAACTTGTCCGTTATTCTCTGAACCACCCTAATGCATGGACATATGGAATTCAAGCTGCAGACATTGGTGGAGTCTCATGCATTGTGCCATTCCTGCCCAAATTGCTCCCTGATAGGAATTTTCACCCTTCTAGGGCTTTGCAAAATTAACCAATACAACACATTGGTGCTTAGTAAATCAGAGCATGTCTGCCATTTATCCTTAACCCTAACACAGGGTCCTACTTAGGACATCCCACCTCCTCAGACAAGCATTTTGAAACATTGGTGAATACAAGTTCCATCTACGATGTCTTTGAACCAAAAGAAATCAAGCTGGCATTTCATAGGCATGATGGTCGGTAGCTAAAAAACACAGATATAAATCAATTGGCAAAAACTCAGAGGGACGATGAAGGGGCTTTTTTTTAACACAGCGACTTGTTATGATCTGGAATGCTCTGAAAGGATGGTTGAAGCCGATTCAGTAACTTTCAAAGGGGAATTGGACTTATATGGCGAAAAGGAGATATTGACAGGTCTGTAGGAAAAGAACTGGGGTGTTGGGTTAATTGGAAAGCTTCTCCAAAGAGCCAGCAAAGACACAATGGGCCTAATGGTCTCCTTCTGTGCTGTATGGTTCTATGATTATTTTATTTCAGTTGTGTAAGAAAGTTACTGACACTAAAATATTAGCAGTGTGACTGATGAGGCCCAGAATGCTAATTGCACTTTACAATAATTTGATACGACCTAGATGCTGAAGGTCACAGGGTGCTAATCAGTACCTAATTCGTCCTCCTGCAATTATATTATTGCCATGGTAACTTGTGAGGATATTGACAATTTTAAAATAAAACACCACTTGGACTGATGGGAGTGAATAAAAAATCAGGTCTAACTGGCTCATTAACAGCACCAACACCACCACATGTCATCTGAGCTATTCCTGTCTCCATGGAAACAAATTTAGATTTATGTGAAGGAATTAATTATTTTAAGGGGTACACAAAGCATTTGCTGTTTTCAATTCCCAGCGTGCACACTATTGTAATTAGTTCTGTCTTTCCAGCTTTTATTTATTTTTTTGAAAAGATGGTGGCACTGAGACACTGCCTTAAAATGAAGGCATCGTGTGAAATCCCTGAGAGATGGGCAGTTAGCTCCAGTATTCTGCACTGGTGGTTGGGTACCTACTTCAAATCGACAAAGTAAAAGTACTTGAGCTTGGCACGGGGCATTGCATTTTGCACAGAGGCCAAAATGGCGGCATGCATGCAGTCAATAGGTGTATTATCCAGTCCTGGGATGCCATGCTACCTAGAGAAATGTGTTATGTGACCTGTTGCTCCATTGGAACAGAAGGGGAACTGTGTAACTCACGTCATAAGACACCTAACTCCATCGTGATGGAGAGCAAAACTGGCACTGTATGCATGATCAGTGCTCAAAATAGAATGACTCAGCATTGTATCCAATTCTGGGCATCAACTTTACGAAGGACATCAAGACATGGAGAGGGTACAGAGGAGACTTACTGGAATGGGTCCCAGTTGAGGGGCTTCAGTTATGTGGAGAGGCTGGAGACGCTGGGGTTGTTCTCCTTAGAACAGAGAAGATTATGAGGAGATTTAATAGAGGTGTTCAAAATTCTGAAAGGTTTTGATAGAGTAAATAAGGAGAAACTGTTTCCACCGGCAGATGGGTCAATAATCAGAGGACACAGTTTTTAGATAATTGGCAAAAGAACTAGTGGGAAGGTGAGGAGGATTTTTTTACGCAGCAAGTAGTTATGATCTGGAATGCACTGCCTGAGTGGGTGGTAAAGGCAGATTCAATAATAACTTTCAAAAGGGAACTGGATAAGTATATGAAAACAAAATATTTCCGGGGGAGCGGAGGGAGAGCACGGGATGGGACCAATTGGTATCTCTTTCAAAGAGCCAGCATGGCCACAATGGATCAAATGGCCTCTGTGCTGTAATATTCTATAACTCTGAGGCAGAGATTCACGGCCTACTGTGACTTCTGTGTTATTGTTGGTGACTTGCTGGTAGCCTATTGGATCTGCAGATAAAAACAAAATGTTGGAAAGACATAGCAAGTCCATCAGTACCTGCAAAAACAGATTCCCATTTGAGCTGCAGACTCTCAGAACACTCAAATCTGCATCAGACCCCTTGCAGCCTAACTCGCTCACCTTGTCCTTCAGGGATGGGAAACTACCACCCCAAGCTGATCTGGCTCCAATCCCACACTCCATGGTCAACTCAAGATGCCCTCACGGTAACTCGAGATGGCCAACAAATACTGCTTTGTCAGCGCCACTCGCATCAATATCTGAATTTGTTCTTTATATATGTGACAGATCCATCATAGTCTCCCAACTTCTCAAGTCACTGCTCATCAGCCATCTCAGATAGTTCTGGGGCAGTCTATTTGATGTGTTGATGCCACTGGTACCTCGGGGTCCACAGTTCATGCCACCTTATATCATGGGCGCTGTCCCTTGTTTTTCTCAGTTCTTCTCTGTCGAGTGCTGCACTGATGTCACATTCTGTGGTATCCAATATAATCGAGGCTATTGCTCGCCTCTCCAGTTCATCAGCTCTGAGGAAAGCAAAATGGTCTGCACCAGCTGCTGTATCTCTAGTTATAAAACACTACAGTCAACATACCAGGCATATAAAGAGAGAATACTGGAGAACGCAGCCACTTAAATAACAATTCTGTTGTCATTCGTTTAACAAGGGCCCCCAGAGGGATTCAGTGCTGTGGTGCTGGGATGAAAATGAAAAGGTTGAAAATGTCCATGTTAGATTATCGATTATTGGAGCCTTTCACCCTGATTTGGACTCAGGCCACGAGTGTAAGTTAATGAGTGCCAAAGTGGGAATGATTCCTCGCCCGCTGGATGTAAGTGAGATTTCAGCTATCAGGAAGCCATTGCCATGGAGTGAGCAGATGATGAGGATCAGGATAGCATTGTGGTTGGGGGGGGCGGGTGAGTGAGGGGAGTCTAGGGGAAGCTTGATGTTTTCCGATGGATCCATGGGAGCCCTCTTGCCCCTCCTGACTCACAGGAAACCATTAAAAAACAATTGAACTTATTCCTCAGTCTTCTGACAGCCATCTTCATTACTGCCAGGTTTCTCCTCGGAGAATCCCAAAACACTTTACAGCGAACGAGGTACTTTTGAAGCACAGTCGGTTATAATATAAGAGACATGGTAGGGGGAGGGTGGTGGTGTTGGTGCGGGGGGGGTGTTGTAAGGGGGTTTTGTCAACAGCATGCCATTCCTGACAGTGTAACCTCGCTTCCGCTCTCTTGCTTTTTCCTGTTTCCCACACGATTACAATTAAAATCTAAAGTTCCAGCAGCATCCACGGGAAACACTCGCGACCATACAGCAGGAGAAGCTTTTCAGTGGTGAAACCCCCCCATCGGCTCGCTGACAGTGTTGCAGTTACGGGCGGGCTACCAAGGAGTCTCCTGGACCAACCGGAAGGCTCTATATCAAGGCCGAAACTTTCCTACCCAACTCCATTGTCATTAATATAAGACTAATGGAGAGCACAACAGTGACATGGGTGTTTGTTCAAATTTAAATTTCACTTGTAAATATTTCACATTGCATTGGCTTCACGTTATTCATTTATGGATCATCATTATTTGTTGAGACTTAGCTTAGTCAGAGAACTAAATGTACTGGCAACACCTCCTGGTTGGCACACATTGATGATTACAGGGGAGTTAGGGACATTCCCTTTATTGTAGGAGAAACAATGTTGTGTTTTTTGTTCAGTTTATTGAATGCTCAGGTTAGAGTCTAGTTTTTTACTCATCACTCTGTGGGAAATGGCATGCTTAGCTGGCTCTCCTATCTATGCATTGTAAAGAACATTGTCCCAGATCAGTGTCAGCAGGGATAATTGAAATGTTGTGGGTAAACTTAAAACCCTGTAAGGACTCTGTTAGCCAATACCCTGAGATGGACCGATATTTGGACAGTACTGACACCACCTTTTCAGCCCCTCATTTTTTTTACCTTGATTGGCTGTTTCTACCACCCCTCCCCCCACCACACCAGACACCAGGCCCTTCTCACTTCACTCCTCCATGCCCCTGACCCCACCATCAGGCCTCCCGTGTATTCATTTTCCACTCTTCCATGCTGAAGCCCACATCGCACCTCCACCCCTCACCACTGACTCATCCCTGCCAGTCTCAAGTCTCCACATAAGCTGCCATTCTCCTGCTCCCCTCCCTTGTGTAGTAGAGTTATAAAATTGCTGACCTTACACACAAACTGCACAAAGCGGATTGGTGCATCCAGCTTCAAACAAACCTGAACCAGGTGCCAGGAGATTCTTGAGCGCCGCTGGCTTTAACTTGAAGGTAGGACATAACTTAAAAAAAGTTTTACACTAACAAGTATTCGCGGCATACAAAATGTATTACAAGTACTAACCTGCCACAGGGTGACATGAGGCTCGATACATTGCAAACACGCTGCTGACTTAATCTTTGCATCTCAACCCGCCACCAGGAAATCAACATTTCGCATCCCGTCTCATTAGGTCACCCCACACACCATGTTTCCAACTCTTGCAGCCTCAATAAAATCCTCCCCCCACCCCCGTCCCCACCAAGATAGCCAACTTGCGCAGAGCAAGGTCCTGTAAGAATCTCATTTACTTTTATGATGTTGGTTGATGGATAAACATTGGCCAGGTCCCTGGTCTTCTTCAAAACGGTACTACAGGGCCTTTTTCAGAGAACTGATTGGGCTCAGTTTAACGTTAAAAGATGTTACCCCTTCAGTGCTTCACTGGAGTGTCAGCTGGGGGTTTGTGTGCCCGAGTTTCTGGATTGGAACTTGAGCTCGTGGCTTTTTACCTCAGGTTCCATTGAGCCACAGCTGACACCGAGGTGGAATTTTCCAGCCCCTCACGCCGGAGGGATCTTCCGGTCCCGCCGATGTGAACGGAGATTTCATTGGCTCGCCAGGGAGCTGGAAGATTCCGGCCTGAGTAACAGTGTGAAATGTTGAAGCATTAAGACTGAGTGGCCTTGAAATTCAAAGTCCCCTGAAAAACAGACATGGGAATTGTGATGGGTAATTAATTCACGCCTGTTGCTTTCGATGCAGGCAGCCTGCCAAACTTCAGGCTGCCTGCTCATTTCACTTTTGTAATGTTTCAAATGTCTAAGGTCACATGTGCGGCTAGTCATCTGAATTTTGTAGCCGCATTTCTCAATGGACAGCGGTCCACAGCCTAGGAAACTCTTTCGAGTTATCAACAGTCACAGATTGCAACCCTTTCAAGTACAATCACAGTTCTTGGTTTCCAGGAGTGGGACATGAACCCACGACCCTCTGATTCAAAGGCGAGGGTGCTATGAACTGAGCCACAGCTGACACCTCAAACAGCCTAGGAAACTCTTTCGAGTTACCAACAGTCACAGATTGCAACTTCTTTCGAGTACAATCACAGTTCTTGGTTTTTTTTTCCAGGAGTGGGACATGAACCCACAACCCTCTGATTCAAAGGCAAGGGTGCTATGAACTGAGCCACAGCTGACACCTCCAAAAATTCTTTCGAGTTATCAACAGTCACAGATTGCAACTCTTTTAAGTACAATCACAGTTCTTGGTTTCCGGGAGTGGGACATGAACCCACAACCCTCTGATTCAAAGGCGAGGGTGCTATGAACTGACCCACAGCTGACACCTCCACAGCCTAGGAAAGTTGTCCAAAGAGGCATGAGTGGTCAATGGGGCATGCTGATGTAATTAATAAGTCTTCGGTTGATGCTCTGAACAAGTGTTTTCCTAAATGTGATTGCAAACCACTGATGTCAATTGGATTATTAGAGCTGCAATCAGATGGGGATCATTATGTTCAATTGAATGAGGCAATATTCTGTGAGTCTTTCTGAAGAATAGTTTGCTGGAATGTATAGTCACTGAGAGCTATTGGGCGAATAATATTTCTCGTAATGTGGCTGGACAACATGCTATATGCTAGTCATCACTGTTAATCCATTGCACTTGGCACAACGCATCTAGTTAACCCACTCAATCCCAAAACATACCAGGTGATTGACATCCTAGGGAAGTGGGTTAGATTGACATGGGGTGGGGGGGATTTTTCCCTCGTCAGGTGGGCTCGGTGGGGGTGGACGAGTGCGGGTGGGGGTGGTCAGGAAGCCAACGGCTGCCCGCGATCTGGACCGGACCGCAATGTCACGCTGGCTGGCCAATGAAGGCCCGCCCAGCGTGAAACGTGACCAGCAGTGCTCAGCGCTGCCTGTGTGGTGGGGGAGAGGAGGACGAGCGAGGAGGTTCATGCCTGTGCGCATCTACACGCGTGAAAATCTCCCTGAGGCACAGAGCTGCCTCAGGGAGATGAACAATTTAAAACATTAAAAATAAAGTTTTCTTAAATGTTAGAAAACACGTCCCCTCATGTGACTCTGTCTCATGAGCAGGGACATGTTATTCATTAAATTTAAAAGTTTTTATTTTAATTTTATTTGCTGTTGGAAACCTCATCCTGCCTGTGGATGAGATTTCTTAAAAAATGCAAAGGCCGCTTGGTCTTTTCACCTGCCTGTCAACCGTTGGATGGGTAGTGAAAAATTCATTCAATTGCCCTTTTAATGGCCGTAATAGGCCTTTTAATTGTCGGCGGGCACGCTGCTGACTGAAATACCGCGTGAGTGTGTGATTATGCCAGGACACTCGCCCGATGTTATCGCACGTCATTTTACACTCGGCTGGGTCGGGCACCCATGTGCCCAACGAGTGGAAAATTCTCCCCCTGGTTCTTTGTAGTCTCTTTAATGGGCGCGGCTCAAGCCAGAGCCCTCCAATTGAGGACATAGCAGTGTTTTATTCAGTCAGTGTGAGGCTATTCTGGAGGCAGGACGATTCTCTGCTGTTAGGGTTTTACCATTTAAGAAATGGGCAACCAAGGGTTCATTATGACAAATGAGTTCAGGAGAAGCATCTTCGTTACCCTTGATATATTAAGGGGATGAGATCTCACTGCAGGTGCCCCTTCCCCTCAAGGATGCAGCCAGGGACACTTGGGCTCTGATAGAGATAAGGACCAGCAGCCAGATACCCTGGGGCCAACCATCCAGGTGAGTCTGGGAGTGTCCAACTGATCCCACCCCCTCTGTCTGTGAGCCCATCACTTGCTGCTCCACAGGCCGAGGAGGGTGCACCTCCCCCACAGCAGGAGACCCAAAGCAGGCCAAGGCCTCCAAGTCTCAGCCCTCCAGAGGACGCCTGCCAAGGTCATCATAGACAGCAGAGCGTAGCAGTCAGCAGGCTGCCTCCACCTCTGCTGTGGATGTCGGGGATGCACCAAGACATAGCGGTAGGGTTAGGAAGATCAAGAAACATTGGGAGCACAACAATGGCACGAGTGTTCACCACATGTTTATACTTTCCACCAATGTAAATAGAATTGCACCCATTCCACATCTCCTCTTGTGTGTGCCTCCTGTGTATACTGAGTTGTCTTGTGCTCGATCAGATGTCACATAATGTTCCCTCCCCACACTTATCGCAGATTTCACATTCTGTGCCTCTGGTTGATGTTGTGTGCAGCCATCACAGCATAGTGTGTGTCCCTTCTCAGCTCATTCCCGACATCACTGATGCCTCATCCTCAATGTAAAGTGTGCACGTGCAGGACATCTCATCGACATGCATTATAGGTTCAAGTGATGTTGACTCTTGGTTGTGTAAGATGGAAGCTCATGTAGTCCCCTAACTTGTCTGCATTGTGGAAAGGTGATGGTGCAGTGTAGAAGGAGTTGCGCATGGAGAAGGGTAATCAGTCCTTTAACTGCATGCTCTTGGTCATCTGTGAGTGTTTGCAATCTATGTGCCCATACTTGGAGGTCATGAGCATTGTCAACTCTACCAGTGTACATCTGCTAAGCTGACCAATAAGTGTGTGCACCTTCCCCCCTCAATGTGCTGGTGCTCTGTCTCTCGCTCACAGCTGTAGCTTTAAACGTCTTGCACCTTGGAATTGTCTGCATGGTGCCCACAAGGCTGTCGTCAAAAAGAAGGGATGCAGCACTGGCCCATTGATTCTGTTTAGCCTCCCCTCGCCTAAGCACTTGCCGGGTTCAGCGATTCTACATCCATATGGAGATGTGTTATGCTCAATGGAACCATTGAGCATACTCTCGATGCTCATATGTTAGCTTGATAGGAAGACAATGCTGAGGGCAGAAGTGGGCAAGGAGCTAGGATGGAATGCAGCTGATGTGTGCTCTTTATTATCAACAAAGCAGAACCTTGAGGACTCCATGGTGTGTCTGCATTTTCAGGGTTGCAAGTGCCAGGGCTGACCATTATGGGGAAATGATGGTGTCGAGGAGGAAGCTTTTTCATGTCTATCAGGCAAATGTGTGAAGATTATCATCGTGAGGTGATCTATGTCCATTGAAAGGTCAGGCTAACTGGAGCCCCGCATCCCTAACTGAGAGTGGAGGGTCTCAATGTAATGGGGCTTAAGGTAACACTGAGGACTGAGTATCTGAACAAGCGCTAACATCTGTTGAACGTCCTCACCAGCCTTGCCCAAGTCTAGCCTAGCAATATCACCATCAATGTGACACATAAAGTGTTTTTCCATTGCTGGAGATGGATCTCCTTGAGGCACTTTGTCAGGCTGAAGGTACTGCCCTGAGTCCACTGAGGACTCCAGTGCAACTCCTGCCTCCTGCAGGCTGCCTTAGCGATTGGGATGCTGGAGAGGCACTTGAAGAGGCAGCACCTTCTGTCGTGTGATGCCGGAATGTCCTCCTGCAGTTGGTACCTCATCTTAGCAAGACACGTGCCCCTGAGGCTTCATCTTCCTTCAAAGGGTTAGGACATGGTGAACAAAATATGTAAAAACTCAGTCTCAGAATGAAGAGGATGGCTGAGAAGACTAGCCACCCTGGTGGTGATGTGGGACCATTATGGCAGGCACTGGTCTGACAGGATAATCACTGCTGCTTGTCATCATCCTCCTGGGCTATGAGTGCCTCACATGCACTCCTGCCTCATCTGCCCTGTGTTATGGCTTCTTCCCCTGCAGCCTTGGCTGCCATGACCTCACTGCCCTCACCCCTCTCGATTTCCTCTTCATTCGAGGAGATGGGCAGCTCCTCCATCTCAGCATCTGGCAAGTCCTCTCCCCTTGCAACAGCAGGTTGTGCAGGATGATCTGTGAGATCCTCTCGGGAGTGCACTGGAGTGTTCAGCTGGATATGTCGAGGCGTCGGTATCACATCTTCAAGATGCCAATGGTCTGCTCTACCAATGTTCGTGTGGTGGAATGAGCATCATTTTACCTTCCCTCAGTTTGCGGCAGCTGGACAGACGTCACCAGCCACGTACTTTGCAGGTAGCCTTTGTCACTGAGGTGCCAGCCCTGGATGTGGTGTGGCCCCTCAAAGACGTCTGGGATCTGTGATCTACCCAAGCTTGAGGAGTCGTGGCAGCCTCCTGGGTATCTCATACAAACTTGCATGATGTGTTTCTGGTGATCACAGACCAGCTGCGCATTGAGTGAATGAAAGCCTTTCCTGTTGATGTATTACATTGCCTGTTGTCGGGAGCTCTTTTAGCTACATGAGTGCAGTCAATGGCATCCTACACCCATGGGAATCTGGAAATAACAAAGCCCAGCTCTGGCTGCCTGGCTAGCTTGATCTCTAGCCCAGTGCACATAATTGTGGACCGTCACCTCCTGTATGCACTTGTGAGTGGAAGCTTGAGAGATCCCACAGAGGTCCCCAGTGGAGCCCTGGAAAGAGCCACTCACTTAGAAATTAACAGCAGTGGTGACATTCAGACCCACTGGCAAAGGATGTTTTTCCAGTTGTTACGAAAGTATAATAATTTTCATAATATTATTTATTGTAAAAGTAGGCTAATAGTGGGGCTTGGATAGTTTCTGTGTGTGTGTGTGTGTGTGGGATTTAATTGAATTGGAGACAGCTGGTCTGGAGGTTTGGAAGTATCAAAAGAAGTTAGGTAGAGAGGGGTTTGAAATGCTAAATACATAAACATGGCTGAAGTCTTAGAACATAAGGTATGAGGAGAACCTGCATCTTTAGATAAATCGGGGCAGTTTGAATTTCAGAGATAGTAGGATGTTTACATCTAGCCAGATAAGCTAGGCCAAGCAGTGTGTTTATTTTTCCCACAGGTTACTGACCAAATTAGCACCGTGAGAAGTTTTATATTATGGGAACGTACATTTTCAAAGACATATGGTACAATGAAATTTACAGATTAAAAAGAGAGAAAACGTATATAAGGGAGAATGAAAGGCTATGTTGGGGGAGGCCCTGTGACATCTAGAGAAGTTTGAAAAACAGCCTCCATTATGTCTGCATGAGTCTGCTAAATCCAGCCCTTAAAGGTGAAAACTGTGCTGATCTGTCTTTCCAACTTTAAAATCTATTTTGGGACTGTTGCCTTACAAGGGGGTGTGTTTGGGAGTCAGGTTAGGTAGGAATTTTAGTATTTACTATAGCATTAAGTAACTGGAATCTTATGTATGTGTTTGACATCTTTTCTTTTGTTAAGAAATATTTTAATTTAAAACTTTCAAACTCTAAAGGTCTTAGTGGACTCATTACTTCTGATTTCTATGCTCACTCTTCACGTAATAAATACAGATTGCAAAGCCATTGTGATCACGGAACTATGTTTCCCTCATGGATTTGGGTCCACCTGGTACACATCACCTTCCATGTCATAACACAGCCCCCGTGACAGCTACTCATGGACTATATGGCAGATGTGAGCCGCCAGATCCTTGGACATGCGGAGGTGTCGACGACACTGTCTCTCGCTCATCTGCAGAAAAGACATGCATCTTCTGTACACCCTTGGTCTTGAGAGGCGCCTACACACAGTGTTTCTGTGAGCCTCATCCTCTGGGTCTGGAGGGGGCCCTGTTGCCCCTTGCTCATCAGGGTGAAGCTCCTCCCCTTGGCAAGCCTGGCACTGCCATAGCACTCTTCTCCACCTTTCCTCCTGCCTGCATGTGATGATACAGCCAACATTAAATACATCTTCCACCTTCCTGAAGGTTTCCTCTCTGCAAGAACATTGAAAGAAAGACATGACTGAGCATCAGCCTCCAAAGGCTCTCTTTCTGTCGCTGACTTGTAAGTAATTGTGTGTTCAAGGGCTTGGTTATAGTCTAGGAACCTATTAGCCAATACAATCCTGGCCATCACAACGACTGCTCTCAGTGCCACAGTATGCTGCCCCATTGCTGCCTCTCCCCAGCCCCATTTCAGTAGATCTACTGCTGTGAGATAGATTTGGCCAGGCGCTTGGGTGTCCTGCATTTATTTGAGATGATAAATTACTCATTCAGTGGACTCTATGACTACATCCTTTGGAATACACATGAGGGCACATGCTCTGTGAGGGGATGAGGTTCTTTTTGGGGGTCCTGGGAGTTTCCATCTCTGAACCTGGCAGCTCCAAGGTTCTGAGGTGGGCTTTCCAAGAGGCTTTTACCATTTGTCCAGGTGCCCACTTGTTTTTGGAGTCATTATCACACTGGGGAATTACCACGATTGGTACAGTGGGTTATTGCAAGGAGATCAATGATTGGAACGCATCGGAATTAACGCCGTGTGAATGTGTTATTACATTGAAGGCTCCAGATTGCCTCTATAGTTATTGAGATGCTCCTAAAATATGTCAGCTGTGCTTTCCCCCTCATTTGGTAATACAGATTCCAGATGGGTGTGCCTTTAATCGGCCCCGAGTGATGTGATCCACTCCTCCCAGAAGCCCCAAAGCCCACCCCAGCAGCATTTTATCTGAGCTTTACTTCCTGCTGCACCATCACCTGAGGTTCCAAGAAGGTTTTACCACCAGACCAGCTTCAATCCTCCCTGTGTGACCATGGAAATCCCTCCCATCGTCCTGGGGGATTCAGGTTTCCCTCCCTCCTATTACTCTCAGTCCTCCTCCTGTAATCCTTGATCCCACTGTAATTGTGATTGATATCCCTGTGCTACCCCCTGAGTTGTTTGAGGAGGGATGTGCCTATGTCCCATGTAGACCTTATCCCTCCCCTCTACACTACCTGTTCCTCATCTATTGGCAGCAGATGCCTCCCCTGACTGTGACTGAGTGCTCTGTGGCCGAATACTATGCCAGAAACCCCCCCACCGGACCAGCGTGCATTAGGTGATGACCACATCCTGCGCACACTGTGCTGGGCATGACTGACATTGGACTGACATGCCCTCCTTGTCCCTGGACTGGGACTATCTTTGGAAGCTCAGCAATGTAAGCTGAAGAACTCCTTCAGTCCGCAATCCTCCCACTCTGGCCTCCACTCACTTATACCTTCTGTAAAGGGCTCTTTCCCAATTCCGGCCCCGACTTGCTTATATCTTCTGTAAGAGACTCTCTCTTAGCTATGGCCCAGGCAACGATTCCCCCACCCCACCCCTCGGTCATGTGTCTGAGCGCAACCTTCCCGGTATTCCCTCTCCCCTCAGGCAAGCCCTTACCCTCCCTCCCTTTCCTTGCCTCTGTCTTGTCTTCCCCCTCAGTTGAGCCCTTGCCCTGCAGCACATTACAACCCACCTCTGCCTTACCACAGGTCTGGTATATAGAGCCTTGCCTCTGTAACCACCCCCCCCTCCTAGAAATTGAATTGGTGCTGCCTGCGAAGTTGGCATGGAGTCCGAGGTGCCACGAACGCTCAAGGTTGGCGAACAAACCTCAAAGTCACGAGCAAAGTGCAGGTTGCAGGTGCACATTGCTGAAATGCGGTTGTGCATCATGTTGGTGATCCAGTGTGGGGGCGTGATTCCGGAGAGCTGCCTTGATAATGAGCATCCATGATATTCTAATGTATTCAAATAGCGTTCCTGACATAGCACAGTGGGAAAAGCGCGCCATCATTGAGGGTGGGAGTGGACAATCGCAACCTGCTTTTATGCTGATGGGAAGCTGACTTTTGCCTTCCCGTGATATTTTCCCTTCTTGCCCACCTCAGGGACTGGAAAATCCCAGCCATTGTCTGGGCAGACCCTATGACTTTGTTAGAGGGCTAAGCTTATAAAGCTGCAAATCATGTCTATTTTCCCCTCAATATTCTCCTTTTGAAATGGACCTGGACAGTCCCAGGTGTGAGATGGGTCTTTTAACACCTTTGCAGGAATAATGAATTTCAATCTCTATGAGGTTTCACCATCATAATGTCCTTACAATGAGGTGTGAGGTTCCACAAGGATGAGAAGGGAACTCATTTGTTCTTGTAACTCCTGTTGGAAGTTTCCAGGACAGATGGCCAAACCTTTGAGTCATGTGACCTGTAGCAGCCATCTTTTGGTTCAGCAAAAGTCCATTTTAAAATAGCCAAAAAAGAATAGAGTTTGATGTAAGCAGTTTTGATATCTTTCATGTCTTCTTGACATGTCAGTGGTTTCACCCTCGGGGGAAATAAATGAGTTCCATACCAGACCCTGGAACACTGCCTCCAGCTGGTCTAAGTGATCACTCCAGGTGTCATCGTAAATGATCAAATCATCCAGGTGCACTGCACAATTGCTGAGGCCAGCTACTATCTGGTTTGTCAACGGCTGAGAGGTTTCTGGGGCATTTTTTTAAGGCCAAAGGGTATGACCCTGCACTGGTATCGGTCATCCGGGGTGACACAGGCTGAGGTTTCTCTTGCCATGGGGATTTGCCAGTGCTCTTTTAAAAGGTCGATTTTGCTGAGGTAGGCTGAGTGGCTTACCATGTCGATACAATCCTCAAGGCATGTGATTGGCCCTGGTTACCACATTTACTTTCCGGTAGTCAATGCAGAGCCATTTTGATCCATCCGGATTCGGGACCAGTCCAATGGGAGAAGCTCCAACAACTCAGGCTAGGCTCAACTATATCATGATCTACCATGCACTGGGTTTCCTGTCTGGCCTGAGGCAGCTTGTCAGGGCTCAGTTGGTAAGGGTGTGGTTTGATTGTTGGGGAGTCTCCCACATCCACGTTGTGGACCATTAGGGTTAGACGCCTTGGTTGGTCCCTACAAATTTCTCTAAATGTTTGGGACAGGGTGATGACATTCTCCCTCTTTGGCGTGCTCATTGGGCACTTATTTTGTATTTAATTTGTCGCTGTGTGAAAATGCAGCTTTGTTCAGGGAGCAACAGGAATACAAACTAAATTGTCCTTTCTAAATGAACCTATCATTATAAATGGCAGTAAGCGGTCCTTGTCAAAATGTTCTCTGTAATCATGCTTTGCACAGGCATAAAGCAATTTGTTGTAGACTTTCATTCGTTGGCAGTCCTTAAGAGTGATCAGGTAGGAGAATGTTCACACAGTGTCAGCAGAACCAGTCCAGCAGTGCAACATCAATCAGACAACCATGGTCTGAGTGATGTATCCTGTTTCACAGGCCACTGCCATCTACTAATTATCTCTCCTTGCTTTCGCAGGCACATCTGGGAAACAGCCGACGGAGTCTATGACCCAGGGCATCCAATCAAACCCCTAAGAAACCTCTGAAGAGAAATATGAAGGCACCCTCCCTGAAGTCCCGTCACAGCGCCCACCCTCACCCTCCACCAGCGCAGAGACACACACCTTGGTGGGACCTTGCTTTAGAGTAGCTCCGGGACCACAATCTGGTGAGCACATCACACTTTCTGATCCACAGCAGGCGGAGGCAGGGACTTCCCAGGTCCCCGGCACTCGGAGGACTGCTGGAGGCCAGAACGTTGTTGAGTCCCAGTCAGATGACAAGTCTCTGGACTCGGTCATGGCACAATTGCTGGAGCTGCAAAGGCAAGTTCAGGAACATCAGGAAGGGATGTCCGCTGCACTCCTCAGATTGCAAGGCACGATAGAGGAGTCTGTCTGTCTTCAGGCTGAGGTGATAGCGCCGGCATTGCAACGCACTGAGGCCAACACTGGCAGGATGGCGGCCGTCATGGAGACCTTGATCCGAGACGTCGCTCCTGCACTGCTGCGTGGGCTTAACTTCATCACTGATGCCATTTTTGGCCTCCAACAGTGTGTACGCGAGAGGGGTGCCAGGCAGCTCGATCTCACTCCAGCTACCCCTTACACTCACGGAGTCAGCCAGGGGCCCTCGGGCACCCATAGGGAGGAGGGTCAGCAGGTGCATGCTCCAAGGCCATCCACCCGGGTGACTCTGGGAGTGTCCGGCCCATCCGAATCCTCTCTTCCTGTGACCTCCGCAGCTCCAGCTTCACTGCCACACAGCAGGACCCCGAAAGCAGGCCGGGGCCCTCCAGGTCTTGGCCCTCCAGAGGACGCCCGTCAAGGTCATTACAGACAGGGCGTAGCAGTCAGCAGGCTGCCTCCACCTCAAGTGGATGTCTGGGGAGCACCAAGACGTAGCGACAGGGTTAGGAAAGTTAAGAAGAATTAGTTGCACAGCCTGGGCACGGGTGTTAATCACTTGTACATAATGTTCATTATTGTCAATAAACTCCCAAGAATGTCTCCCTGCCTGTGGCTCCTTGTTCTAATGAGCAATGTTCTTGTCACTCAGATGTGAAACTTTTCTACACAGGATAAAGGCAGGTGTCTCAGTCCAAGGCCTCTTCCCTGTGCTTGGTGCAGCCTTCAGACCAAAGTGATGGTCCAGCCTCACACTCCCTGGAGACATTACTGATGCCTGCACCTCGGCGATGCTGGTCATTGATGCCAGGATGTAGTGGGCAGGTGCTACAGAGTTCTCTCATACTCTCTAAGTGAGCTGGCCCCCATCTCTTCAGCATCTGTGACCAGTGATGCTGTGCACCAGCTCCTGAAGGGTTCAGGTGCTGAAGGCAGACAAAGGATCAGATGCTTCTAAAATTTCATGGCTGTGTCTCTATGATGTGATCCTGATCACAGAGTGCAAGTGAGCTGCCCTCAGACAGACAGGAGTCAGACATTCTCAGAGGCTATGTGAAGATCTATGGAGTCTCCTCACTGTCGCCATCATCCTCCTGTAATCAAGTGACTATTAGGGCCTCCACTGCGTCTCCATGACAGGAGCATTCTCACAGAGGGTCTGTGCGCCGCCATAAGCCAGACTGGAATCAAACGTTCACAGATCCAATGTCGGGATTGATGGGGTCACCTCACTACATGTCGTCACCATCCTCCACAAATCTGTGAGGCCCTCCCGGGTGCGCCTGCCTTGTCTAGCCAGTGCAAGGGCCTCATCCCCATCATCGTCAACTCCGATGACCTCCTCAACCTCATCCCTGTCAGTGTCCCCCTCATCAGAGGAGACCTCCAGCTCCTCCATCTCCTCCTCAGCCAGCTCCTCTCCCTGTTGCAGCGCCAGGTTGTAAAGGGTGCAGCAGATGACGATGATGTGTGACACCCTCTGCGGGACAGTATTGCAGGGCTCCACCAGACCGGTCCAGGCACCGGAACCTCATCTTCAGCATCCCAATGGTCTGCTCCACCAAGTTACGAGCTGTAGAATGAGCCTTATTATAGCGTCGCTCTACTGCAGTCTGAGGCCGCTGCACGGGTGTCATCAGCCACGGCCTCTGTGGGTAGCCCTTGTCCCCGAGGAGCCATCCCCGCAGCTTCTGTGGACCCTGGAAGGCGTCAGGGATCTGTGACTGACCAAGGATGTAGGTGTTGTGCACACTCCCTGGAAACTGTGTGCAGGCCTGCAGGATGTGTTTCTGGTGGTCACACATCAGCTGCACATTCAGTGAGTGAGAGCCCTTGTGGAGGATGTAGTTCACCACATGTTGTGATGGGGATCTGAGCACCATGTGAGTGCAGTCAATCGCATCCTGAACCTTTGGGAAACCTGGGGTTTGGGCGAATCCAATGGCCCTTACATCCTGGCTGTCCTGGTCCCGGGTGAAATGCACAAAGTTGTGGTGCCATGGAGAAGATGGCATCCATGACCTCGTGGATACTTTTGTGGGTGGCGGCTGTGAGATCCCACAGAGGATACCTGTGGGACCCTGAAAGGAGCCACTGGTGTAGAAATGGATCTCCGTGGTCACTTTCACAGCCACTGGCCTGTGGTGTCAAACCCTGCAGTAAATGGCAGATGTGAGCAACCAGGTCCCTAGACATGCGCAGTCTTTGGCGACACTGGTTCTCGGTTATCTGCAGGAATGACTGGCAGTGTCTATAGACCCTGGATGTCACTAGGCGCTGACCAGCCACAGCTCACTGTGGCTCTTGGGTGACATGTGCGGGAGCCCCAGCTGCCCCTTCTTCTTGAAGCTGCTGCTCCTGCCTCTGCACAGCCAGGAGCCTCAGTAACTCTCTCTTCTGTCGTCTTTGCTCTCTGTAGGCCATGAGGCATACAGCTGGTTCACCAGGCTCCATGATCCTGATGTACTCCTCCTGCAGGATGAAAGAGAGAGAGATACATGGTTAGCATGGGTGTACTAAGGGCCTGTCCTGGTTAAGTCTGAAGGCCCCTTAACGTATCCTGGAGAGTGCTGGCCACCACTTGGATGGCCAGTGTTTAGTGTGCTGCATTGATGCCCAAAACCCAACCACTTCCGCTCCACTCCACCTGACCGATTGGCAGCAGCTTTGCCCAATGGACTGCATGCTGTGCTCTCAGCTCAGGCCCAGGCATTCTCCTTACCCACACTGCAAGGCTGCACTGTTAGCTTGAACCATGTGGGAGACTGAAACAAAAACAGAATTACCTGGAAAAACTCAGCAGGTCTGGCAGCATCGGCGGAGAAGAAATCAGTCAACGTTTCGAGCCTCATGGCCCTTCGGCAGAACTGAAGCATAATTAGAAGAAGGGAGAAATATAAATTGGTTTAAGGAAGGGGGGTGGGGGGGGGTTGTGGGGGGAGAGAGAGACATTGAGGGTGTGGTGATTGTGGAGATGAGCAGATAATCAAAAGATGTCACAGACAAAAGGGTCAAAGAGGTGTTTTGTCTGAGAAAACTAGGCACTTTACAGCCTTCCGGGCTGAATATTGAATTCAACAACTTTAGATCTTAAACTCCCCCTCCCCCCATCCCCACCCCGTTTCTTTCCACCCCCACCCCCACCCCGCTTTTTTTTTTCAATAATTTATAAAGATTCTTCTTTCCCCACCTATTTCCATTATTTTTAAATCTAAAACTAAAACCTTGTTAGCCTTTCCACCCCACCCCCACTAGAGCTGTACTTTGAATATCCTGTCCTCCATTCTTAATTAGCACTTTTCTCAGACAAAACACCTCTTTGACCCTTTTGTCTGTGACATCTTTTGATTATCTGCTCATCTCCACAATCACCACACCCTCAATGTGTCTCTCTCTCCCCCCCTCCCCACCCCACCCCACCCCACCCCACCCCACCCCACCCCACCCCACCACCCCCCCCCTCCCCCCACCTTAAACCAGTTTATATTTCTCCCTTCTTCTGACAATGCTTCAGTTCTGCTGAAGGGCCATGGAGGCTCGAAACGTTGACTGATTTCTTCTCCGCCGATGCTGCCAGACCTGCTGAGTTTTTCCAGGTAATTCTGTTTTTGTTTTGGATTTCCAGCATCCGCAGTAGCTTTTAGCTTTTTGTTTTTACCATGGGGGAGACTGGTCCAAACCGGGATGATGACATTACAAGGGACTGTGATCACCTCCAGCAGCGACTGCTCCATGGCCAGATTTAGCAAGGAGATTGTACAACGTTCCCAGTCATCCAACTGTTCTGCAGTCCCCTAAAACACTCATTAGTTTGCAGTCTGTGCCTGAGGGGTGGAGGTTGGGAGGGTGGGGGGTGGTGCCGGGTTGGGGGTGAGAAAAGCTTTGGAGCATGTGGTGGCACTTTGATGTCTCTGCATTGCTTGAGAGGGCAGATAAGCTAGAGGCCCAACTCCAGTCATATCACTGTGGCTGCGCCTGAACTGTCCCAGCTGCAGAGGAATGGTCACTTTATACAGGCTTCCCTAATGTGTGGCCACTTCCCTCGCCCACCCTACCCCATACCCCAAATGTTTGTGCGTTATATTCTAAGGCTGGGCTGCCCTTGCCCGCACCCCTCCGCCTCCCCACGACTGGATCAGACCTCCCCTGACCCCCCCAACTCCCCTCAAGCTTGAAGCCCAACAGGCGACCCTGGCGAGTGCTGCACTATGTTACTGTGTACTCACCTCTGAGTTCCCCTCAAAGTGCAGCTCGCCAAGTGCATGCCTTTTATACACTGTTGTGAAAGCCCGGCGACGTGGATGGATGATCCAGTGGGGGGAGGCGGGAGGGTGAGGGAGGGATGATTCCTGAGGGCTGGCCCGAAAATTACATGCTGATGTATTACGATGAAGTTCTCAACGCCCGATGGCGGGAAATGCAGCCCGCTATCGGCGGGCTAAGCGGACAATCGCGAACTGGTTTCATGCTGTCGTGAAACCGATCGCTCCATATTGTCCGCTCATGCCGCCAAACACGCCCGACGTCGGTGGGCACAGAAAATTGCACCCAGTGTCTCTGAGCTTGTCTGTTGAGTGTATCTAACTCCCATACTTGGTTTACCATGTTAAAGCTGATCCTATTTCAGAAGCATATTTGTACAAGAGGATTTCTCAGTAAAATTTGCCAGTGAGTC
This sequence comes from Cetorhinus maximus, assembly GCF_964194155.1. Taxonomy (NCBI): domain Eukaryota; kingdom Metazoa; phylum Chordata; class Chondrichthyes; order Lamniformes; family Cetorhinidae; genus Cetorhinus; species Cetorhinus maximus. The sequence continues at coordinate 16,334,082 of NC_135894.1, read as the reverse complement.
TACTGAGTGCCTCAGGCAGTCATTTACTCATTCTACTCTGCTGGGCCATACTGCATGCACATTCCTTGAATTCAGAGGTAATGCAGCACAGTAATATACCCCATATGTACTTGTTCCCTCTGAGTAACATCAGCAGAATTAAACACTGTAATTTTCTAATTAAGGTAAACTAGAAGCTTGTGTTGACCAAATGTCTCCGGGACCACAGCTTCATGCAAAATAAATGACTGAGTGAATTGGTTGCAAAATCTCACAGGAATTGCCATTGACATGCCAAGAATGATTTATTTTGTACTCAAATGTGCATGAGGTTTGTACAATAGACAACGATAGAGATTGCAGAAGCAATCACTCACATTTATATAGCATTTATATAGCATTTTCAACATGGAGGAATGTCTCCTAATGGGCATAAAGGAAAGGGCATTGTACCAGGAGAGAGAGATTGTGGCTGAGGTCGGGTGGGGACATTGGTGGTGGCAGGATGGGAGGGAAAGGGCAGGGTGGGAGGGAAAGGGGGGCAGGGTGGGAGGGAGAGGGCAGGGTGGGGGGGAGAGGGGGGCAGGGTGGGAGGGAGAGGGGGGCAGGGTGGGGGGGAGAGGGGGGCAGGGTGGGAGGGAGAGGGCAGGGTGGGAGGGAGAGGGGGGCAGGGTGGGGGGAGAGGGGGGCAGGGTGGGAGGGAGAGGGCAGGGTGGGGGGGAGAGGGGGGCAGGGTGGGGGGGAGAGGGGGGCAGGGTGGGAGGGAGAGGGCAGGGTGGGGGGGAGAGGGGGGCAGGGTGGGAGAGATAGGGGGGCAGGGTGGGAGGGAGAGGGCAGGGTGGGAGGGAGAGGGGGGCAGGGTGGGAGGGAAAGGGGGACAGGGTGGGAGGGAAAGGGCGGGGTGAGAGAGAGAGGGGGCAGGGTGGGAGGGAAAGGGGGACAGGGTGGGAGGGAAAGGGGGGCAGGGTGGGAGGGAGAGGGCAGGGTGGGGGGGAGAGGGCAGGGTGGGGGGGAGAGGGGGGCAGGGTGGGGGGAGAGGGGGGCAGGGTGGGAGGGAGAGGGCAGGGTGGGGGGGAGAGGGGGGCAGGGTGGGAGAGATAGGGGGGCAGGGTGGGAGGGAGAGGGCAGGGTGGGAGGGAGAGGGGGGCAGGGTGGGAGGGAAAGGGGGACAGGGTGGGAGGGAAAGGGCGGGGTGAGAGAGAGAGGGGGCAGGGTGGGAGGGAAGGGGGACAGGGTGGGAGGGAAAGGGGGGCAGGGTGGGAGGGAAAGGGGAACAGGGTGGGAGGGAAAGGGGGACAGGGTGGGAGGGAGAGGGGGGCAGGGTGGGGGGGAAAGGGGGACAGGGTGGGAGAGATAGGGGGGCAGGGTGGGGGGGAAAGGGGGACAGGGTGGGAGGGAAAGGGTGGCAGGGTGGGAGAGAGAGGGGGGCAGGGTGGGAGGGAAAGGGCGGGGTGAGAGAGAGAGGGGGCAGGGTGGGAGGGAAAGGGCGGGGTGAGAGAGAGAGGGGGCAGGGTGGGAGGGAGAGGGGGCAGGGTGGGAGGGAGAGGGGGGCAGGGTGGGAGGGAAAGGGCGGGGTGAGAGAGAGAGGGGGCAGGGTGGGAGGGAAAGGGGGACAGGGTGGGAGGGAAAGGGGGGCAGGGTGGGAGAGAGAGGGGGGCAGGGTGGGAGGGAAAGGGCGGGGTGAGAGAGAGAGGGGGCAGGGTGGGAGGGAGAGGGGGCAGGGTGGGAGGGAGAGGGGGCAGGGTGGGAGGGAAAGGGGGGCAGGGTGGGAGGGAAAGGGGGGCAGGGTGGGAGAGAGAGGGGGGCAGGGTGGGAGGGAAAGGGGGGCAGGGTGGGAGGGAGAGGGGGGAGGGTGGGAGGGAGAGGGGGGAGGGTGGGAGGGAGAGGTGATTGAAAGGTTATGTGAAGAGATGGATTTTGAGAAGATTTTGAAAGTTAGGGGGAATAGGCCAGTGGAGATATTTAAGAATGGAGTTCCAGAGAATGAGACCAAGATGCTCTAAGGCACAAGGCACAATGATAGAACAAGCAAGAGGACGAAGGGACTGGCAGTTGACCAAGCGGGCAGGGGAAAAGTGTCAGGCAGCCGGAGGCCATTGCTAAGGGATGAAAGGATGGATATAGCAATTGGGTAAGTCATGGGGAGTGTGTTTCAGGAGGACATTGCAATTGTGGGGGCAAGGAGCCAGGGAAGCACAGGTCTGAACTTCCCTTATGGAACTGAATTCCTGAGCCCTCTGAGCACCACAAGGAGAGTTTAAAAAACTACTTTCTGAAATTTTCCACTTGGGTCGTTTCTGATGTTGAGCCCTCATCCCAACAGTTTGATCTGACAGGAAAGTCACAACCATTTCGCCATTTCAGGCCTTGGGCTGGAAGAGCAGTTGTGCCTGGTGACCTCAGGAGAGCAGGTTAAGATAATGCTTGCGAGTTGGGAACATGATATTGGTGGGCGAGTACCAAGGGCAGTTCTAACAGCCCACATGCCTGGTTTGAATTCCACCAGGTGGGCATGGTTAAAATCACTCCTTTGACAACTGAGTGTAGCAAGGTGGCGCTGGATGCCATCAACACCCATAGGCATATCTCATTCCTCTAGATGATGCTGCAAAGGGATAGCATGAAGATAAAGAAGAGAAAGTGCCGAGGATGGATCAGGGGCAGCCAATGCAGGATAGAACAAAATAGTCATTCCTGTAGATGCACTGGCTACAATTCAATAGGCAATAAGAAAGAACTTGCATTTATATAGCACCTTCCACAGTCTCAAAACTTCCCAAAGTATGTTATAGCTAAGGAAGCACTTTTGAAATGTAGTCAACTTATAAGAAAAGTGGCAACCAATTAGCGCACAGCAAATTCCCACAAACAGCAATAATCAAGTAATCCATTTTTACATGACAGTTGAGGTATAAATATTAGGCAAGACACCAGGGAGAACTCTCTTACTCCTCTTCAAATAGTGCCATTTGATCTTTTATTTACACCCAAGAGGACAGATAGGCCTTCAATTTATAATCTCAAATGAAGGACAGTACCTCTGATCATGCAGCACTCCCTCAGTGCTACACTGGTGTGTCGGCCTGGATCTTGTGCTCATGCCTGTAGAGTGGGATTTGAACAGCTTCATGACTTGGAGGTGAGAGAGCTACCACCGAGCCACAGTGCAGGAATAGAATCATACAAGGACAGTCCCGCAGAGTTGGACAGCAGACGATAGGCAGTGTAGGAGGCTTGTCTGGTCAACCGTATCAATCATTGCAATAAGTTTGAGGAAGGTGAGGAAAGATAATGCACATTCACAATTGTGGAGGATGTGATTTGTACCTTTGCTGGGGATGTTTGGGTACTGTGAGAAGAGCAGCTGGAACTGGAGAGCTTTAAATAGAGAGTGTCAGGAGAGATTGCAACAGGGCAGGGAGGCTGCATAATTTGCGGAATTTAGAGAAGAGAGGAACAATTGGGGCAATAGGCGTCTAGGACTCAGAGTTGGATCTTTTTTCAGAGGGGGTTTGATGACAATTTTCAAGGTGAGAGGGCCGATGCCTGAGGAAGAAGAAACCTGGACAACACCAACCAGCCGGGAACCAGAGAAGCTTCAGAAGTCCGGAGATGGGTGAGGATGGGATTGAGGGAACTGAGGCCGTATCATATGGACAAGATGAGCTAACAGCAATCAGAATGGAAATGAGGGAAAAACTGCAAAAATACACTGTTGAAGGAATTGCATACCTTTAATCCCATCTCCCTCTTCTTCAATATGTTCTTCCTTTACAATGATTTATCCTATTCATTATTAATGATGTAGCCATTATAGTATGTGATTCAATAATCATGTATTTCATCTATGCATTAAAAAGCTCACCTTTCATCCTCCCAAGTTTATGTCTCATTTTTTAAATAAATAAAATCTAGTATTATTCTCCAGACTATACCACATAGTTGTAGTTCAAGGTTAAGGTTTGACACATCTTGTGACATCATTTAATCTGCATGTTTGAGGCTTGAGTTTAAACAATGCAAGAGTTTTATAAACCTCTGGAGATCTTCCTCACTTTTGGAGAGCTGAATATTTTAAATGGTCAAACATCAAGCAAATCGTAGAAAAAATACAATTAGGGTTTGTTCTGGTCCAGCGTAGGTACTCAATGGGAATTTAAAAAAATATTCATTCTCAACTGTGGGCAAAGCCACCATCGGCCATCCCCACATGCTCTTGAGAAGGTGCTACCATAAATAAAAGATAATTATGCATAAAGCCAATCAGGAAACAAGGGGAAATCACAGGGGAGTGATTAGACTGTGGGACTGGCTACCACAGGAAGTGGCCAAGGAGAGGTTTTCAAAAGGCAAACTAGACAAGTACATGAGAGAAGAGGGAATAGAAACATATACAAAAAGGTCAATATGAAGTTGATGAAAGGGAGGAGGCTGGTGTGGAGTTTCACTTTCATACTTTTCCATTAGGGTTACTCGGTTTCACACAGATCTGTTGCGCATTGCGAATTTCTGTTCCAGATTGCAGCACTTAATTGTCCTGGTGCCCCACTCACTCTGCCCACTAAGAATTTGAATCTATATAGCACCTTTCACAACCTCAGGACATCCCAAAATTGCATTAGAGCCAATGAAGTACTATGCAAGAGGAGTTGCTATTATAATGTAGGAAACGTGGCAGTCAGTTTTTGTACAGCAAGCTCCCCCAAGCAGAAATTAGATAATGGACAGATAATCTGTTTCTGTGATCCTGGCTGAAGCTACATATTGTCCAGGATAGGGAGAGCTCCTTTGCTCTTCTTCAAATAGTACCATGGGATCTTTTACATAATCCATTAGTTTGGATTTTTAAAAAATTCATTTAAGAGACATGGGTGTTGCTGGCTAGGCCAGCATTTATTGCCCATCCCCAATTGCCCTTGAGAAGGTAGTGGTGAGCTGCCTTCTTGAACCGCTGCAGTCCATGTGGTGTAGGTACACCCACAGTGCTGTTAGGGAGGGAGCTCCAGGATTTTGACACAGCGATTGTGAAGGAACGGTGATATATTTCCAAGTCAAGATAGTGAGTGGCTTGGAGGGGAACTTGCAGGTGGTGGTGTTCCCATGTGTCTGCTGCTCTTGTCCTGCTAGATGGTGGCGGTCGTTGGCCTGAGGAGTCCTGATGAGTTCTTGTAGTGCATCTTGTAAATAGTACACACTGCTGCTACTGTTCATCAGTGGTGGAGGGAGTGAATGTTTGTGGAAGGGGTGCCAATCAAGCAAACTGCTTTGTCCTGGATGGTGTCAAGCTTCTTGAGCGTTGTTGTAGCTACACTCACCCAGGCAAGTGGAGAGTATTCTATCACACTCCTGACTTGTGCCTTGTAGATGGTGGGCAGGCTTTAGAGGGTCAGGAGGTGAGTTACCCACCACAGAATTACTAGCCTCTGACCTGCTCTTATAGCCACAGTCTTTATATGGATTGTTCAGTTCAGTTTCTGGTCAATGGTAACCTCCAGGATGTTGATAGTGCTCTATTGTCTGGAATAAGGGCTTGAATCCAGAGGTGAGAGTGTTACACTGAGCCAACGCTGACACTTACAATGAGTGTTGAAGACCATCATGGTTGATACCCATTGGGAACAGATCTCTTAAAGTCACAAGCTGAAAAAATGGATCTGCTGCACCCATTTTTTGGAGTGTAAAATGGGTGCATCGTGTTTAAATTTCTAGGTGCAGGGCTAATCACCCAACCTGTGGGACTCTCACAGCATTGCTCCTTTCTGTATTCTAGTGTTCCTGGTTACCAGCTGAAATTACCAATAGCCCAATTTAAATATGCAAATAAGATTCATGTGCTAAATGCAGAATTCTTCTTCAAAATTAATGAAAAACTGGGAGGAGCACATGCCTTGTACAACCGGTTTTCAGAGCTCTACAACTGCCTGATCAGCAGTCCTTGAAGGGACAAATTCCCTATTTTACTTCCTGGTGGTGGGGCTATTAGTTTTCTGCTGGTTTGGGCGAGGGTGTCATTTTCCTGCTGGTTTGGGCGAGGGTGTCAGTTTCCTGCTGGTTTGGTCGAGGTGTCAGTTTCCTGCTGGTTTGTTCGAGGTGTCAGTTTCCTGCTGGTTTGGTCGAGGTGTCAGTTTCCTGCTGGTTTGGTGGAGGGTGTCAGTTTCCTACTGGTTTGGTCGAGGGTGTCAGTTTCCTGCTGGTTTGTTTGAGGTGCCAGTTTCCTGCTGGTTTGGTCGAGGTGTCAGTTTCCTGCTGGTTTGGTCGAGGTATCAGTTTCCTGCTGGTTTGGGCGAGGGTGTCAGTTTCCTGCTGGTTTGGTCGAGGTGTCAGTTTTCTGCTGGTTTGGGCGAGGGTGTCAGTTTCCTGCTGGTTTGGTGGAGGGTGTCAGTTTCCTGCTGGTTTGGTCGAGGGTGTCAGTTTCCTGCTGGTTTGTTTGAGGTGCCAGTTTCCTGCTGGTTTGGTCGAGGTGTCAGTTTCCTGCTGGTTTGGTCGAGGTATCAGTTTCCTGCTGATTTGGTCGAGGGTGTCAGTTTCCTGCTGGTTTGGTCGAGGTGTCAGTTTTCTGCTGGTTTGGGCGAGGGTGTCAGTTTCCTGCTGGTTTGGGCGAGGGTGTCAGTTTCCTGCTGGTTTGGGCGAGGGTGTCAGTTTCCTGCTGGTTTGGGCGAGGGTGTCAGTTTCCTGCTGGTTTGGTCGAGGGTGTCAGTTTCCTGCTGGTTTGGTGGAGGGTGTCAGTTTCCTGCTGGTTCGGTCGAGGGTGTCAGTTTCCTGCTGGTTTGGTGGAGGGTGTCAGTTTCCTGCTGGTTTGGTGGAGGGTGTCAGTTTCCTGCTGGTTTGGTGGAGGGTGTCAGTTTCCTGCTGGTTTGGTGGAGGGTGTCAGTTTCCTGCTGGTTTGGTGGAGGGTGTCAGTTTCCTGCTGGTGGATGGATTGCTAAGTGGCAGGAGTGGATATATTTCATTACATTATAACAGTAACTATACTTCAAAAATGCACCTTTGTAAAGTGCTTTGGGATGTCGGGTGGTTATGAAAGGTGCTTATCTTTGCTTATCTGCATTGCTGGGGGGCACAATAGTGAGTTTCTGTCCAATTCTTGTGAGTTTACCTTTTAAATGAGGATGAGGAACGGGTTAAAGAAGCTCGTCTGAAAATACCAACGAAAGTAACAAGCCATGATAGCAATTTATACCCCAGTCTCCAATGCAACTGTGTCTCTGTTCCTTGCTGATTTATTATTGGTTCTATGCGAGGTACTTATGTGAGGAAAGAATGTGTCTTTCTTTACTGTCAAGGTTCACACACTGCCTTGCAATCATACCCTGACCCAGCGCACTGACTAACCCTCCCCCATACTCTGAACTGGCCCTTGATCTCCCGAGCAAGAATCCCAGGGAACTATCTGTTGATGCGGTCATTAAGCAGACAAAGCCAAAGTTTTCCAGATCATAATGTGATATTTATACAGCTATTATGAGTAACTTCAAAGCAAGACCCTGGGGGAAAACATGCTAAAGAAATGGTAGCCATTTGGAGGCTCTCTTATTTCTTCAGATCTCATTTACTCTTGAGAATGAGAAACATCAGACTTTTTTAATCTAGTAGCTGAAGATGTAACCATATATTAAACTCAGTCTGCATTTTTCATGTCTCATTTCAGTTGTTTCATTTGTTTTAAACCTTACAGCAGTATGCAAAATGATGCCTGCTATGCTGCATATGTTTCAGTGTCTAAATAAGCTGCTTTTGTCTTCATTTGATAGACAAGGGGCAAGAGCAAAGCCCTGTTTCATCTTGAGAAAGTCAGACTCAAGGCCAAAGCCCCACCTCCTCCACTACAATCATTTACTTTGACAACATGTGACCTGAGTTAGTGCCCAATAAGCTGTTCCCTGTCCTCCTGACTCAAGCTTCTGAACCTAGTACTAACTGGACCCTAAATGGTGGTCCCGGTGAAGAGTCATCGGGTGGGATTTTCCAGCTCCACCCGCCGCCTGGATCTTCCAGTCCCTCCGAAAGTCAATGGGAGTTTTGGCTGCCCCACTGCAGCCCCCATGGGAGGGCAGCCTTGGCGAGGCCGGTTATCATGTTGTAGGGTGACTCTAAGCTCTATCAGATGTAAGTTCTTAGATAAAACTTGTAAGTTAGGAAAATAAGACTACATTTGCCACTGAAAATGGAAAATTGGACAATTGAAATATAATAAATTTTCCTAGCTAGGTGAGAGATGAGTATTTTGTCCTATTTGAAGAGAGCTAAACATTTGAGTTATCATGAAACCTCGAGCCAAGCTCATATTACCATTAGATTATCCAGAGTTGAATTGATCCTCATTATTGTCTCTAGACCGCCAACAATTGGGTATCCACTCACTGGAGAATATAGATGCTGCCTCTACACTGAACTGTTCACCACTCTGCAAATGTCCTGGATCATCACTTGTTACATTAAATTAGCGAGGGAGGAGGGGAAAAAGCACAGCTGAACGTGACCATGCACATTCAATACTGATATTTTAATAGTGACTACATGACTGCATGGTGATCAGAAGCAGGCACGTGCTGAGACACTTCTCCTACATTAGCTCTTGAATGACCAAACCTATTCCAGCATCTGGTTTTCATGGTCTGGCTGGCAGACATTAATTCAACCCAGATTAGGGATCAGGCAAGAGAGACCCCTATGTATTACATACACACACATAGACACACACATTCATACACACGCGCACACACACACATACATACACACACTCTCACAGACACACACATGTGCATACGCACACGCACACATACACAAGCCTACATATACACACACGCACATATACAAGCCTACATATACACACACGCACATACACAAGCCTGCATATACACACGCGCACATACACACACAAATGCAATTAGTTGTAATGACAGCGGTGAATAGCCAACTTTCTATCTTGCCTCTCCTTTACCTACCTCCTTGATGCCAGTCCACAGTGCCATGTGACCAAGATCTAGCATCGAATTATGACAATAAGCTTGGTTCATGTTTCAATCATTGCAAAGTTTAGAAGACTGGGGGCCTAAGGTGAATATGCATCTAATTATATGTGTCAAAGAAAGAAAGCCCGTAGTTATATAGCGCCTTTCACATCCTCAAGATCTTCCAAAGTGCTTCACAGCCAAGTACTTTGGAATCGTAGTCACTCGTGAAGTAGGAAATGCGACATGCAATTCACGCAGAGCAAGATCCCACAAACAGCAATATGATAATGACCGGAATCTGTTTCAGCGATGTTGGCGGAAGGATAAATATTGGTCTGGTGACCGAGAGAAATCCCTTGCTCCTCTTGAAAATAGTGTCATGGGATCTTTTACCTCCGTCTAGGATGGAAAACGGCCTCTGTTTAACATCTCATCTGAAAGACAGTAGCTCTGCCAGTGCAGCACTCCCTCAGTCCTGCAGTATCAGCCTGGATTACCTACTCAAATCTCTGCATTGGGCCTTGAATCTACAACTTTCTGACTTAGGGATGAGGGTACTACCACTAGGCCACAGCTGACATGCATTTTGCTACATTGTTAATTGTAGTTCATGGTGTTATTGTGAAACACTGGAGATGAGTTGATGTTTCCTTTCTGCTGTACTATCCTGGCACATTGCCAGCTTGATTATTGTAATTCTTCAATCCCTGTAATCTATCTCACATTTTATGCTATGGTATAGTGGTTTGACATTTTTTATTCAGTTTTGTAGAGTGTTGATCCTTGTAGATGCAGGAATAATTGCTACCTTGTCTGCAAATCATGCATGGATTACTCAGGATCCAAATGGCAAGAACACAGTACTGTAAACACTCACTCGAATCATGTGTCCTTTCTTCATTAAGGGAAATCACACTTTAAAGATACATGGTCTCTGGTGAGGCAAAAAAAGAGCTTTTGCAAAGATGCTGTGAGATGGCGGATTAGTGCACTGCCCTTTAACTTCTAAAAACTTGAATCCAGCCTTATGTTTTGCATTCAAAGTCCCCACCTCGCTGTAAGTAAACACATGGTACAATATGGCACCGGTCTGAACTTGCTCTCCTAAACTAGTTGGGTGTCAGCAGTATCACTCTCACATCTGAGTTAGAAGATTCAAGAGTCCAAGCCCAATTCCAGTGGTTGAGTACATCATCTAGGCCAGTGCTTCTGTACAGTACAGAGGGAGCACTGCACTGTCAGATGTGCTGGTCACAAAGTTTTGTTATGCAGTGCCTGCATTTTCAATGTTACAAATGCTAAACCCTGTGCCAAAATGGTGTCTGGGCTGCATGCGTCCACCCCTGGTGTGGATCTATGCCAAGTGCCATTTTGGGTAGGTCATTAGAGCAGACGTTAGAAGCATGTGTTGGAGGTGTACAGAGCAGGCAGATGGTGAGATCAGTCAGTGTGTAAAGCTGATTTGACTCTAGCGGTGCCATTTCTGACCTCAAAGCTCCAGCTAATGTGCTCTCTTAACCTTGAACAGACCAACATGCGTTCAGCAGCAGCAAGAACAGCACCATCCACCCCCAGCACCATCAGTGCTATTTAAAGGGATCACCATCCACTTTCTGGTTAGTTGCTGATTGATTTCTATTGGCTGTTGCTGAGTTTGTAGTAGTGTTTGGAGGTTTGTACTGCTATTTAAAGTTGGTGAAATCTACAGGGAGTGGCAAAGGCCTCGGTTCTCACTCCAAGGTCAGTTGCTTCCAGTCCTGGACGCTGTAGTTTCTGTCCCTTTGGTTTCCAGGACAACAAGTAGAATGAGCTGGGGTGACACAAAGCAGGACAAGCTGCTTGAAGAGGGAGGAGGAGATGGAGGAGGAAGAAAAGGAGAAGAGCTCTCAGCAGGAGACCATATCCATCAAAGGTAATCAGAAAGCACAACCTGAGCCAGGAACAGCATAATGTTTCCTTTTAATTAAGGAAGTGTTCACTAAAATCTGCTGGACAGACCTGCAGCCTCAGAGCAGGGTGAGGACGGCATTGCCAGTGGCTGTGAAGGTGACCATGGCCATAAGCTTTGGGCTCCTTCCAGGTTGGTGCAGGCCAATATTTCTTGGCTCACTGTCCATTGATGTATGTCGGAGGTCAGTGGTGCTATGTATGCGAAGAGAAGGGAATACATTGTATCCTCTCTTTCCAGAGAGAAGCAGTGAGAGCATGCGTGTGGCATCACCAGGATAACAAGCTTCCCCATGGTACTGGCTGCTATCAACTGCACGCATGTGGCATTGCAGGCGCTGCAGGTAAATTATGAAATGTACCACAACCACAAATAGCTCCACTCCCCCAATGTCCAGTCTGTGTGCAACCACATTCAGCCTGCAGTGTTCATCATCACGCACTATCCTGGCCTTACCTCCCATCTGTTACTGACCATCACAATGTCTGCTTGGCCACAATGCTGAAACAAAAATCTCCATGAAGCAAAGATTTAAAGTCAACTCTATCAATCAAACCATCCAATATTCCATACAAAAGTCAACTACACATCCTTGTATATTCCCTTCTGTGTGTCTTTGCCTGTCTTATAGGCAGCGTTACCCTAACGCTTGCAGCATGAAGACAGAGGCTACTGCCTTTCAGTGGAGGAGGCTGCTGCCTTTCAGTGGAGGAGACTGCTGGGGATAACCTCAATGGTCAGGATTTGGGCTCTGCCACCACAGCAGAGGAAGCAGCAGTCTGGGCTGGTTGGCTGACAGGAAAGAGCTAGGTCACTAGTGGGGTGACAGTGGTAGGAGGACCAATGTTGTCACCCTGAGAGAGATTGTGTTCCAAGGAGCTAGCACTACTTTCTGAGGGTGGTGCCACAGATCCTAGTAATCTGCTGGAGCACAGATTGATGGATTGATGTACTCCTTGAGTACTGATATCGATCTGCGGCCATGGCGGCAGCAGTCTGAGCCTGCATGGCTGAGATTTCACGACCTCAGTTTCACTACGACATTGCTTGTGCTGCAATGGAAGCTGAGACATCAACCATCAGGTGCTGCAACACGGTTGGAGTCATGTTCCGGACACACTGCCAATTTCAATGCTTTTAAACCCCCCACCTGCTCCCAGACCCACTTACTCCTGGAAGTTAACATTCTGCCCATTGGGAGGGATGATCAAAAGCTTGGTCAAAAAAGGTAGGCTTTAAGGAGGCTCTTAAAAAAGGAGTCAGATGGAGGGATTGGGAAAATAGAGAGAGCAGTAAGCCATTCCAGTTATCCCTCCATTCAGTTTCAAGTTCTGATGAAAGGTCACAGACCTGAAATGTTAACTCTGTTTCTCTCTCCAGCCCTGCTGAGTTTTTCCAGCATTTTCTGTTTTTACCTCCATTCAATTGGATCTTAGGTGATCTGTATTTTAAGACTATATATCCCCATCTTGGTCCCATGTCCCTTAATACTCTTATCAAGCTCAGTTTTGAAATTTTCATTGGACTCAGCTTGCACTGGTCAATGGGAGAGAGAATTCCAGGTTTCCATTTGTTTTCATATCAAGGCTGTACAGCCTCGTTCTAATTTTAATGTTATGTCCGCTTATTCTGGACTGCTCTCACACCAGAGGAAAGAGTTTCTATCTACCCTATCAAATCCTTTAATCATCTTAACACCTCGATCAGGTCATCCCTTAATCTTCTATACTTAAGGGAATACTAGCTTATGTTACCTGTCATCATAACTTAACCTTTTCAGCTCTGGTATCATTCAATGAATTTGACTTGCACCCCCTCCTAAGCCAATATATCTGTTTAGAGGTGCAGTGCCCAGAACTGAATACAGGAGTGCAGATAGAGTCTAACCAGGGCTGTACCATCACTTTTACTCTTTTGTATTCCATTTTGAGATAAAGGCCAACATTCCATTAGCCTTTTTAATTATTTTTTTTTTGTACCTGTCCACTTGCTGTCAGTGATGAATGGAGTGCTTCTGTTGTTGGTGCACTTTCCTTTAGCATCCTTTACTTTCCACAGCATTAGATTTGCTCTCTTTGATAGCCCTCGACAGCAGTGAAGAATTTCTTGCGAGCCTCTGGTTGGCATTTTCCCCCCCCCCCCACTTCCTTGAAAAGATTTCACAGAGCAGCTTAACATATTGAAATTTGCATTGTGGAGGGAAAGTAATTCTCTTGCACAAGAGGGAAAATAAATAGGCTTGCAGACCTATTCTTGCAAGAAGATAAGGGACCGTGGTTTGTTAAATAAACTACATGCGCCCTGTCCGATATCTTCAAGCCACAGACGTTAATTTATAATGGGTAATGTAGATATGCATTGGACCTTTTGATATCTACAAATAGGTTTGCCAGTGATGCACTTGGGGCAATTTAATTATAGGAAGGTTCGGTGCTATCTATGGATTTTCAACAGTAATAATGGAGTTTAGTCTAAGGTTGTGATTGAGTGTCCCGATATGACTTTCATTGGCCAATAGCCTGATCTTGCAGAAGAGTGATATGGAAAATCTCATCTGTGTCAGAATGTGCATGGTTCCATGTCTCATTTCCATTGATATGCAATGTCTATTTGAATATCAATATGCAGGGGTTTGGAAAGCGAATATTCAGCTAACTTATGCAGACCTATTTGTAATTACGTGTGACGTACAGCGCAGAATGGGCTTTTTGAGCCAACTGGCCTATGCCAGGGTTTTTACTCCGCATGAACTGTGCATCCCATCCCACTTCAGCCCCATCGTATCCTTCTATCCCTCATAGGTTTATCTAGCTTCTTCCCTAGAAGTAACTATGGTATTCACCTCAATTACTCCATGTAGTAGTGAGGTCCAACTCCCTGCCATTCCCTGGGTAAATAACTTTCTCTTGAATATATTATGAATGCATTTAAAGAATTATGTTCAAGAAATTTATCACCAAGTTAAGAATATGTGCGATCCACCAATGAAAACGATTGACCCAAAATGGCAACAGATGAAAGCCTTACATTACCTACAGCAGTCTGAAAATGATCTAAATCACCCCAAGATGCCCAACCAGAGACTTGGGTTCACAGAATAGCCACAATTTCTTACATGTAAAAGGCTTTCATTTCTGGACTCATCCATTTTTCCTGGTTAACACTGTAACCTTCGCACATTCAGCAAGAAAGAAAGAATTTATATAGCACCTTTCATGACCTCAGGATGTCCCAAAGCACTTTACAGCCAATGAAGTCATTTATCAAAGTGTACTCACTGTTGTAAAGTAGGAAACGTGGCAGTCAATGTGCGCACAGCAAGCTCCCACCAATAGCAATGAGCTGTTTTATTGATCTTGGTTGAGGGATAAAAATGGGCCAAGACACCAGGGGGTCTCCCTTGCTCTTCTTTGAAATAGTGTCATGGGATCTTTCTCACCCACATGGATGATCAGCAGCTTCTCACCTCCCTGAGGCTGAAAATCCATCTCGTAGAAGCATTGGAATAGATAAATGAGCAAACAGGTCAGGCATTAAGAATAATTTCTTTCAACATTTTAAGAGCAGGAAATGTTAAAATCCACAATGTGTATGATGTGCTGTTGGTCTTCTTACTTGTAGTTCTGAAGGAGGAAGGACAATGAGGCTAGCAGTGTTGGAAGGCATTCTGAAGGTGAGAAGAAAGGGTGGGGAAAAGAGTCAGACTGTTGCTGTACTCAGTGTGGGCCTTCTCAGGGGAACCTCTGTTCAGTAATGTTATGCCTTAAATATCAGGAAGCTGACAGCACTGCTTGGCCTTGGTCTTCATCATCTTCTTCCTCATTCCCTTCTTCACCTTGCTCCTTCTCCGTCTCCTGCCATCTACAAGGCGTGGCCCCTCCCAGTGACACAGTTCTGCAACGCGTAGCAAACCACTGCTAATCTAGAGACTCGCTCAGGGCTGTGCTGCAGAACTCCACGGGACTCATTTGAATGGAAGTGGAGACTCCTTCAAATAGTGCTGCTTCAGACAGCTTCCTGAGTGTTGATGCCATGATTTTTCTGGGTGAGCATAAGAATGAATGTATCAATCGCTGCCATGCACCAATTTCCAAAAGGAGTTGTAATTGAGTGCCAGTGATGCCTAACCTAAATCAATGTTACACAGAACTTACAGCCCTGAAACAGGCCATTCGGCCCAACTGGTCTATGCCAGTGTTTATACTCTGCATGAGCCTCCTCCCTTCAGCTGACCTATCATCTTATCCCTTCTATTCCTTTTTCCCTCATGTGTTTATTTCGCTTCCCCTTAAATGCAACATTGTTATCAGCCTCACATTCTGACCAGTATGGCGACAGCTGCTTTTTGTGGGCATTTCCGGCATGGGATGTCCCACTGTGAAATTGGTATGCTGAACCCCAGGATGAATTTCCAATGGCCCCTGGGTGTGGGTCTGGAAGCGGGTGGTGGATATTTCCACTGGGCTGGCTCCCTGACACATTCTCACCTCTATGGGACCTTGAAGGAGAAGGATTAATGGCAGGAATGGTTGCCCAGACACTTTGCTGTCGCCAACCAGATTTTTGATACGCGCGTGTGCCTGTCACGTCAGGTTGGCCATCCTTGAACCCATGGTGGCCTCCCAGCAGCACAGTGAGCAGATATCGAAACCGAAGGCTCCAATCTAATTTGGAAACGTCCACCCCATAAATTGGCTGCGACCGGGTCAGTTTCTATTACTACAGTGGGCTTTCCTCCCTATCTCCGAAGGCCCAAACGCTTCTGACCTTGTGGCCAACAGCTGGAAATGGAGGTGCCTCGTGCCACCGTACACACTTCAGCAGCGCCCAACTCTGCTGATGGGGCTGCTGATCTCTAACTGCTGGAAGGCCTGCTATTGATGTTCCAGACTTGGGAGGACACCTACTGTCCTTAATTGGAAGGGCTCCTAGAGATGGCCGTTTAATTGGCTGCCTCTTCGAGAATTGGCCCTCTTGGTCCCGGTGCTGACATGTGTGGATTTCCAGCCTCTTGATGGGGGGATCGGGACTCTACAACCAACATTCAGCCCAACAATTTTGCCTTCAAAAGCTTGGCAAAACGAAGGAAATTCTACCCCTTTATATTCAACATAATTCTTTATCTTGATTGAATTTCAGGACAATGGTGTGGGAACCAGAGCGGTTTATTGATTCCAGCACACAAGCCAGCAGTTAATTCACTCTTTTTATTTAATGATAAATCACTTGTTACTTTGCAGAATATTTCTAACACTACCGAAATTTAACAGATGATGGGTACACATCTTAGGTCAAGGTTAAGGTTGATGCTTTGGGCTCACCTTTCTTTCACTCACTTTGTAGTCCATGGGCTGATACTAATAAAAAAAAAGTTAGACACAGGGAGAGAGAAGAATTGAGTCCGACAAGGCTTTTCAGACCGAGAGAGGGAAACATGTAGAGAAAGAGAGACAGACTGAAAGAGAAATACAGAGAGAGAAAGAGGGAGAGAGAGACAGAGAGAGACAAGTGAGAGGGACAAACAGAGAGAGAGAGAAAGACAGATGAGAGAGACAGATAGAGACAGGCATAGGCATAAATAGAAAGACAGAGAAAGGTAAAGAAAATGAGAGACAGAGGGAGAGAGAGAACAGGTAGAGATAGGAACAGAGAGAGAGACCGAGGCAGAGACAGTGAGCAAGAGTGACTGAGAGATTGACATGGAGACAGACAGACATGACTGAGTACAGAGACAGAGATAGGAAGAGACAGACAGAGAGGCAGAAAGGGAGACTGAGAGATTGACATCAAGACAAAGAGACAGACACAGAGAAAATGTGTGTATATGCATCACTGTGCATGTGTTACAAATGATATATTTCTCGTTTCCCACACCACAGAAGACTTTAAATGAAGAAAGAGATTATCCTATCCCCAAGGACTCAGTAAATTTCCATCTGCCACCACCAGTCTTTGAATAAATACCTTAATGCCTGCCGTGCATCTCCATAGTAACCATTGATACTAGGTGCTAGCTATATGTGCTTCACTAAAGAAGTTTTACAAAACAAAAAACTCTAAAAAAGAACTCTAATTGTGGTAATTCAGGTTGAGCAATATTAACTACAAGTAGCACAACTGTAAAAGGTGGTGGTGAAGGAGTCTTGCCAGCACTAAGAGCAGGGAAATCTAAGGTTTAGAGTGATGAATAGCCAATTGAGAATGAACTGGTAACATTTTCAGGTTAAACTGCTTGTGGCTTCAAAGTTTTCAAGCCCCTTTTCTCATTGATTAACTCTATTTATGGAGATTTCAGCTGCATATGATGTGATAAATTGACAGAAGACCATTCTTTGGTGCAATGATCTGATGTTATTGTAATGTGTCCTGAAGAGAAAGCCTGAGGCAGGGGACTGGGGGCAGGGGGGGGTGTTGGTGGTAAGCGATGAACCTCTTCTCCACACGTACTTAATACATGAGTGGAATCTGCTTACCTGGTGGTGAGAGTGATGGGGCAGCTTTTTTAAATAAAATTCACCTCAGAATTATAACTGGAATTGTCTGGACTTTGAAACAGAGGATCCTAAACATTCCAACCTTCATTGACAGAGACAGATTACTTCTGTTATGATTTTTTTTGTCTTTTAAAAGCTGCCAGGAGTCAAATAAAACTATCCAGACATTAGGCTAGATTTTCACCTTGATCCCTGGATGTAAAACTGGCATTGCTATCAGCTGCCTGATTTTCATTTCCATCGGTATTAATGCTGGTTTCACACAAAGGTTGAAAGTGGAAAATCTAGCTCAAATTACATTACTCCAAATCAAAAATTCAAACTTTTTGCCTGGTGTTATGTGCCCTTGTTGTCTTTTGGTTCCCAGATGTTGTTAATAATCACACTATAAGTTTGTAAAGATCAGAAACATTTTATGGGCAGGGTTTTACATTCGGTGTGCTGGGGTGGGCCTGACATCTCAAGATGGTGAGTAAGTGAATTAACTCCTCTCAAATCACCAAGGAACAATCCAGACGACAAGTCACACACTTTACACAGCCCGTGCGATTTTCAGGGTGTCTCATGGGTGCAATGGGCAGGCGGGTAGGCCACATTTTCAAAAACCTCATCCACAGACGGGATAAGAGGGGTGAGTGGGCTCACTAATGCGAGTTGTTAGTACATTAGATTATAACTTACTGCTGCTTGCTTGTGTGAACAGGACAACTTCATTTCGCTTCAGAGCTGCTTTGATGGAAGTAACTCCGGAGGAGTCATAACACTTGAGGCCTTCCAGGTATCAGAGCCTTCCCTTACCCTGGGAATGGGGATTGTGGTCTCTGTTAGAGGCACCTCCTCTGAGGAGGAAGAGAGGGCCAGAAGGGGGAGGAGGCCAGGTGTCCCTATTCAGCCTCCAGGGGAGGGACCTGTGGGAGGAGAGGCGCAGGCACAAGGGGCGCAGGCCCAACAGGAAGTCCAAGGCAGAAGGGGCAGCAGAAGATGCCACTATCCTGCTGCCAGGGTATACAGGCGGCAATGAAGCTACCTCAATATGTCTGAGGTGCAGTGCTGAAGGAGGCTCCACCTCTCAAGGGAGACAGTGACCTCCATCTGTCAGATGATCGGCCCTGAGATCAGCTCCGACTGTGTGGGTGGACACCCCATGCCAGTGGCTCTGAAGGTCACAGCTGCCCTCAACTTCTATGCCTCCAGCTCTTTCCAGGGGTCGGTGGGTGATCTTTGTGGAGTCTCCCAATCAGCTGCCCACAGTTGTGTCAAGCTGGTGACAGACGCTCTGTTCAGGTGCGCATTGACTTTCATCCACTACCGCTGGGATCAGGCCAGCCAGACAGATCGAGCCAGAGGCTTTGCGGCTATTGCTGGCTTCCCCCGCGTCCAGGGTGCTATAGACTGCACACATGTGGCCAACAAGGCACCAGCAGGTGAGCCCGGTGCCTTTGTCAACAGGAAGGGCTTCCACTCCATGAACGTGCAGAGAGCAGGAGACTTTTGGTTAGCCAGAACCTGCAGGAGGAAATGGCAAATGCATTATCTGACCAAACATAGCCATGGACCAACACATGGAAGTCCATGGTCGCCAATGCCTTCATAGAGCATGGTACTTGAAGAGAGAGAGACAGTATATTTGAGAGGGCATGTACCAAACTGATTCAGAGATGAGTATGAGGCCCTCTCAGGAAGGTCATCTCTCACTGATTTGGCTTGACCCTGCGTGGACTATAACTCAAATCCATGGTCACCAGAAGACAGGACCAAGAGTAGGCCATTCATCCCCTCAAGCTTGTTCCAGAATTTAATTGGATCATGTTAATCTGCATCTTAACTCAACTTACCTGCCTTGGCTCCATATCCCTTGATATCCTTACCCAACAAAAATCTATTAATCTCAGTCTTGAACAGTTCCACTGACTCCGAGCATCTATAACCTTTTTGGGAGAAAGAGTTCCATATTTCAATCACCTTTTGTGCAAAAGATGCTTCCTAATTTTACCCTTGATTGTCCTGGCTTGGGTTTTACGATTCTGGATTCCCCCATCAGAGAAAATAATTTATCTTTATCAGTCCTACCAAACACTTCTCCGGAAGAACAGCACCTCATCTTCTGACTAGGCACTTTACAGTCTTCCGGACTTAATATTGAGTTCAACAATTTCAGATCAAGAACTCTCTCCTACATCCCCACCCCCTTTCCGATCCCTCCCTTTTTCAATAATTTATAATTTTTTTACTAATATATTTTTCTTTTCCCACACATTTTAAATTTATTTCGATCGATTGTTTCATCTCCACCTTTTAGCCCATTTCGATCTCTTCCCCCCCACCCCACCCCCACTAGGGCCATCTGCCACTAGCTTGTCCTGCTTGCTATCCTTAATGTCCCCATTAGCACATCCTTTAGAGAATGTCACCACCGTCAACACCCCTTTGTCCTTTTGTCTATGACATCTTTGGCAGTCTCTTCTTGGCCTCCACCTATCACTGACCCCCTATCGAGCTCTACCTGTCCCACCCAACCTCTACCAGCTTATATTTCATCTCATTTCTATATGTCTTAGTTCTGATGAAGGGTCATACGGACTCAAAACGTTAACTGTACCCCTCTCTGCAGATGCTGTCAGACCTGCTGAGTTTTTCCAGGTATTTTTGTTTTTGTTTTAGTTGAGTTGATGCTCTTACTCATGGCTTTTGAAATGTTTAACATTTATAGGCTGGGGGCTGAGCTCTGTATGAGCAGATGAGTCTTTAAAAGTCAGACAGTATCTTGCTTGGGCCTGAGTGCTGTGTTCAGCTTTAGTCACCATCCCATAAGAGAAACAAATCATTCCACTCATACAAGTGCTGCGGGGAAGGAAGACCAGGTTGATTCCTGGTGTCAACAGGTTGAGTTTCAAGGAAAGTCTGGATAAACTAGGGTCCTTTCAACTTGAAAGGTTGTGACTGGAAGAAGCCCTTATGCAATCTATCAATAGAGTTAAGCAAGAACGCAACTTCAAGACATAGCAGAACACTGGGCCAAACTGCTCAAATTAGTGAAAGGAAAGTTATGGACAGGAAAACTATCAGACACTTGAGATTTATTTGTCCTTGGGATGTGACTGTCCATCCAGGATTGACCCAAGGGCATTAATGGGATGATTTTTCCATGGTGGGTTTCTCTCATTTTTCCACCAGGACTTCATGATGCCGATTTTCCGGGGATTGCCATGGCCACTTCCATCAAAGCTAAAGCAGACGAGCAGGAGAATGCTCATGGGAATTCACTCCCTCAAATACAGGCACGTCATGTGGGACTGGAATCACGTGGAGACCAGACCATGGTAGCAGTGGGAGGTTCCCTTCCTGATGCATATCACAGTGAACCAGTTGAGTTTTTATAGTAATCCACCAGATTTCGTGGACAGGTGGCCACCCTCAAATGACTAGATTTATTGAAATGGATCTCACAACCCATCAGGTTTGGTTTGCTAGCCAGAGTTGGTAGTGAGGTACCATACCCACAAGTCTTCCAATCATTGCCAATAATTTCAACCTCCACCACTCTGTGCTTTCCTGTCTCGGTTTCCCTCTTGGAATGCTAATCTACCACTTGATCTTTGAACTGTTAATAATGATTAGATCATTCTGGTTACTGAAGTACTGAATGCATGGAGGTTAATTGGTTTGCACAACACCATATTCCAGAACTAATCTGACCACTGTTTGTAGACGCTTCATTGTCCCACTTTCTAATGTTGTGTATCAACTTGAGCAGTGAGACCTCGTATTTCCACAAAGAGAATCCTAACTGTGCTGGCTCTGAACAAGTTGTTGTTTCAATCTGGTTAAGACCTAGTGATGTCTTAGAGTAAACTGGGGGCTGTCCCCATCCGTGCCAAAGTAATCTCATTCTACACAAATTCTTCTTGGTGTTCTTTGTGGTGATTCTAAAACAACTGCATGGTCACTCCAGAAAGCATTTGGAGTGGGACTGGAGTTAGGCTAGGCAGGGTAAGGACAGGTGATTGTTTTACCCAGTTGGGATTTTACAAAAAACCAACAGCTTCATCGTGACTTTTACTAATATCAGCTTTTTACAGTATTTCCAAATTTTTTATGTTCAAATTCTCAAACTGCCATGATGTTCTCACGTTTATTAATCTCAGGCCTCTGGATTACTAGTCTAGCAACAAAACCACAACTACTGTACCTGTCTAGACAATGACGGACACTTTAAAGGCATACTTCACTGATGAAACTGGCTAGTGCCTGAAAAGGAGGTAATTTTTCATCTTGTAATAATACCTCATATGTTTTGAAATTTCCTGAGTCACTTGTTTGTGAACAGAATTAGTAGCTGTTCTGTTCTGTCTCCAAGTCTGTCAAAGTGGAGATTGTTTCTTTGTGCTCTCACCTCACCAGGCCAGTTTAAATTCGTATCACATTTGGTCAATATTGAAGTCTCATTCTTCAGAACCAGAAAACTGGGTCCCAGCCTTCAGTGATAAAGGAGTCATATTTGTAGTTTGACTGTTGCACTGACCGAAATATTATTGTGTAGGATCAGTTTTAGCACCAGGGCGGAAAGTGCAAAGACTTTGGCCTGAAACCTAGCCCATTATGGAATACTCCGTGAAGCCATCGACAACTTAAATGGGCAACTTGCCGCAAGGACCAGGAGGCATGAGATTAAGCTATGCAAGGGTATCAACACACTGGATGTGAAGGACTTTGTTTTTACCCCAGAGTAGGAAGGCTCTGCAATGTGTTGGCAGTTGGTGTGGGGAGAGTGCTGTTTTTCCACGGTATTTTCTTCCTTATTGACTCTAGGTTCTGACTTTTTTTGCCACTCCCAGGAGACTACATGGCTGGAGGGGAAGGCGGGGATGAGTGAGGGACAGGGAAAGGTAGTGCTGGGGATGTTGGATCGAGAGTCTAGCCATGATGTTTTAGACATCGTGGGCTGGATTTTACAGGGCGCTATGATACTCCCCACTTGCCTGGATGAGTGCAGCTCCCACAACACTCAAGAAGCTCGACACCATCCGGGACAAAGCAGTCCTCTTGATTGGCACCCCATCCTCAAACATACACTTCCTCCATCCGCAACGCACATTAGCAGCAGTGTGTACCATCTACAAGATGCACTGCAGGAATTCGCCAAGGATCCTTCAACAGCACCTTCCAAACCCATGACCACTACCATCTAGGAGGACAAGGGCAGCAGATAGATGGGAACACCACCTCTTGGAAGTTCCCCCCCAAGTCACTCACCATCCTGACTTGGAAATATTTCGCCATTCCTTCACTGTTGTTGGGTGAAAATCCTGGAACTGCCTTCCTAACAGCACTGTCCATACATCACATGGACTACAGCAGTTCAAGAAGGCAGCTCACCACCACCTTCTCAAGGGCAATTAGAGATGGGCAATAAATGCTGGCCCAGCCAGTGAAGCCCACATCCCATGAATGAATTAAAAAAAAGTTGTTATCCTGCCCACTTCAGGGTCAGAACGTTATGGCTTCAAGTCCCACTTCAGAGACTTGAACACAAAATCAACACAGGAACTCCAGTGCAATACTGAGGGAAGTGCTGTCTTTTGAATGAAACTTCTAAAACTAGGCCCCATCTGCTCTCTCAGGTGGATGCAAATGATTTCATGCCATTACTTAAAGAAGAGCAGGGAAATTATCCTGACCGTCCTGACCAATATTTATTCTGCAATCAACATCATTGAAACAGATGACCTGGTCATTATCACATCACATTTCTTGGGAGCTGGCTGTGTGCAAATTGATTGCTGTGTTTCCTACATTACCACTGATAAAAGTACTTCACTGGCTGTAAAAGTGCTTTGGAATGCCCTGTGGTTGTGAAAGGTGCTACATAAATGCAATTTTTTCTATGTTTTCTATCTCTGTTAGAACTGCAAATGGACCATCAGAAAAGAAGAGGGCGAATTGGGGCTTCATGTAAATTGCAAGAGGATCATCTGGGGCAGCAGCTGGCAAACAGTAGGAGGTTTGTTCTCATTAAATTAAATTATATGTAGTGATTAAATGTATGTAAACATTCTGCTCATCTCAGTTGTTGTCTTCATCCCGAGCCAGCTTTATTTCTTGTAGCTTCTTTCAATCCACCATTAGGCCTACTAAATTTATTGATAAGGTACGTCACCTGCTGTTTTCCTGTCTTTCTAACAACCACTCCTTCTGGTCCCTTGCCAATGTTATTTCTTGTAGCAGAAGGCCTTATGTTACGCTGCAACAGTGACTACACTTCAAAAGTACTCCATTGTCAGTGAGGTGCTTTGAAGCCTCCTAAAGCTCTGAAAGGCAATGTAGAAATGTAAACCTTTCTTTCATTCTTTCTAATTCACAATATCAAGATATTGGCTCCAACTATAGCCTTCAGTTGAGAGGTGTTATCAGAGTTTCTATGCTCCTACTAAACAATGTTTGCTTATGATAACTATGGAGGAAGAACATGAATAGATGGGTTTGAAATATACTTATCAATAATTGAATCACACCAGTGGGACGCAGGGAGGTTTATGTTCTATTGAAAATATGGAGCAGTATTAATGCTCATTAACAGGGATCCCTCGTGCGTTTTATTGCTGCAGCTGTGGTGCAATTTTTAAAATGAAACAATTTGCGCAATGTATGGAATCAGTCAAGTCCTTTGAGGAACGATGATCTTCTCAAAAACAAATTTACTTCTTAGCATTTGTGAGAATGATGAACGATGGAAGGTTATTATCTTCACTTAACAAGTCATTGCTTTGGGTCTCCACAACGGGCTATAAAAGAATGATGGCAATTTTAATGGAAGACTTTGATAAATATGCAAGCACATTAAAGTGCGTCCTTTTAAAAGACTCTCTGAATGCTTTTAGCCTATTTCGATCCCTTCCCCCCACCCCACCCCCACTAGGGCACCCCCACTTGCTCGCCCTGCTTTCTACCCTTAATTAGCACATTCCTTAGATAATATCACCACCTTCAACACCTCTTTGTCCTTTTGTCTATGACATCTTTTGGCAATCTCCACCTATCACTGGCCCTCTATCCAGCTCTACCTGTCCCACCCCCCCTTAAACCAGCTTATATTTCACCCCTTTTCTATTTTTCCTTAGTTCTGTTGAAGGGTCATTCGGACTCGAAACGTTAACTGTGTTCCTCTCCGCAGATGCTGCCAGACCTGCTGAGTTTTTCCAGGTATTTTTATTTCTGCTCTGAATGCTGATGTTCATATGAAACTATTTTGCAACCAGCTTTATATGGATAGCATAGGGTTTCTGGCCTACATGGAAGTGCAATCTCTTTGTGACATCTTAAGGTCGTTGCCTAAATGCCAGTCCTTTATTCATTCTTCCGAAGGTTGTGAGCATTTAACTCAAAACAATCTAGCACTCATTCTCTGCTCAGTTTTTCACTCCAACTTACTGTACCTTATTGTCTTCACATTTTAGTTGGAGATCGCCAGACTGTTTTTGATTGTAACCTGTACCTGCCTGGCAGCAGCCAGGGTCACTGTTGGGGGCCTGCACCCCATCCTGTCCTTCACTGATTTTGTTGTCGTGTAAAATTGAGGATGCAACATGGGGCTTTGATGCCAAACCTGCCCCAACCCCAGTTCAAATCGGGACTGTGTGTTCTTCAATGGCCTGAAGTGCATTAGCCGAAGCAGGAACTTTGAACCCCTTGAATAAATCATGCTTTGCCTGGTCAAAGTTCTTCCTTACTGGGGACCTGACTGCATACATTTGATTATTTGTCAATTTACAGTTTGTTTGCAATTATTCTGTCAGCCTCCTTTAGACATATCACAGATGATTAGCCCTTGACCAAGTGAAACACCACTTTAGATTGTATAAATATACTTGTGAGCAGCATTAGTACTGATTAGTGGAGTGGATATTTGAGAGATACTTAAATCATTGAATAACTGATGTGATTTATAGCGGTTAAATAAAGTGGCATTCAGTTTATCCTTAAAGGGCAGTAGCTTCTCTCCTACTGAGTTACACTAGCTGCCAAAATTAAAATCTTAATTTATCTACTTACAGCTGCGTAAGCCAGAAGTGGAAATTCAAAAATAAATAGCTACCAAATGTCTCCACAATATGTTAATCATGAAAATATTACATTAGTAGATTAAATTTGAAGTTAGCAGGCACACCGATTTCGACTTGTGTTCCTTCAGAGTTGATTCATGGTGGGGAATAAAATCTGGTTTGTTGTTGACTATCTCACTGCACTGTGGAAGCACCTTCACTACACAACGGTTCAAGAAGGCGGCACACCATCATTACTGCCTTCTCATGGGGCAATGGGGGATAGGTAAATAAATGCCAGCCTTGCCAGTTTTGCCCACATCCTGAGAATGAACTAAAAAACACCCTTCATGTTTGCCTTTTGTTCAAATGGGGTGGCATCAATCTTTTGAGTGTCAGTTAGCAATGACACAATTCTTTTTTTAAGAATGATATATAGCAATGAGATTGGAGTGCTGCAGTAATTGGTTGTTGGGAATAGTTCATGGGGCCTGCACTACACTTGAATGGATTTTAATTCCTGCCAGCCTCAGGTGACATCTGAGCCGGGTTTTTAACAACCCCCCACCCCACCCCGCCCCCACTAGAGCTGTACCTTGAGTGTCCTGCCATCCATTCTTAATTAACACATTCTCTTAGATAATATCACCACCTTCAACACCTCTTTGTTCCTTTGTCTGTGACATCTTTTGATTATCTGCTCCTATCACTGCTTGCTTGTCCCTACAACCATACCCCCCACCCCCAACTTCTCATCCCCCACACCCCCCCCACCTTAAACCAGCTTATATTTCACCCCTCTCCTAATATTACTCAGTTCTGTTGAAGGGTCATGAGGACTCAAAACGTCAACTCTTTTCTTCTCCGCCGATGCTGCCAGACCTGCTGAGTTTTTCCAGGTAATTCTGTTTTTGTTTTGGCCCAGAATCCCCTCGCTCAGCAAGATTGGTGAGCATGAGGGCTTATGGTTAGGCCGAACCCTCTTACCAAGCTGAAGCCACTTAACCCCTGCCTGGAGCCAATCTAACTTCGCTGGCTATGGAACAGGCCGAGGCTCCCACTACAGGCAGGTAGGGGCCGAATTTGAATTCCAAAGTCGTGATGCGTTTTTAATGTGACATCAGAGGGTGTCCTGCACTGCACAGAACTTCACAGCTGAGGCACAGCGGGAGGTGCCAACTGGCCAGAAGATGCCACAGAAGAGGTCTACTTTGATAGGCTCATAGGCTAGGGGGTGTAGCAATGGTCCTCCTCAAACCCGCCCCACCATGAGTCATCAGGCATCCCCGCTCGCTGACACGACTCTTCCTCTGTGATCTGGCCTTGGCCTGCCCAAGTCCTTCACCAGTGCTGAGGTTATTCCTTAGGAGCCCCAGTGCCCTAAGTTTCCATTGCCAATTTCCTGCTCCTGCTCATCAGTCCTGCTGAATTTGGGCAGGGGACAATGTTGGAATATTTAAACAAGGCCTGGACCACACACTGAGCTTCCCAGCTGCCTGGACCCCCTGGTTAGGCCTCAGTGGGAACATTGGGTTGGATTTTGTCATCACAGTGGGAGTCCCACCCCAATGGGACTGAAAGCGGGACCCAGGGCCTTACCTTTTCAGCAGCAGCCGACGAAGGATGGTCGCCCGTCCCCAGGAGCCACTGGCCAATCGGAGGGAGTGGTGGCCACTGCTGGGGCTGTACCAGGAAGAAGAGGGCGCTGTGGATGGACACCACGCTCACAATCAGGTAAGTGATACCTGGGGGGATGCTGGTACCAGTCAGGCATGTCCTGAGAAGGGGGTGTTGGGCAGTGAGGGCAGGAAGCACCATTGGGCGGGGCCAGCCATTGCCACAAAGGGGGGAGCTCTTCGCAGGACAAAAATACCAGCAGCAGCAGGAAGAGGCCCTTAACTGGCCATTTAAGGGGCTCAATGGGCCTCTTGGCAAGGCAGCCATCTGCCACCTTCCCCATCGCTGGCAAGATGGCATGGTAATGGGAAGACGACGGACACACCAACCCCATCTTCCCTTGCCACTTTACAGGCCCCCACCTGCCCCTCCCCTCCCCACCCCAGCCTGCCCCAGTGGGCTAGTAAAATTCACCCCATTGTGTTCACTTCTGGGCACCACAGTTTAGGAAGAATGTCAAAGCCTTGGGGAAGAGATTTACTGGAATGCTAGCAGGGGATGTGGGATTTCAGTTATGTGGGGAAACCTGAAATCTAGAGTTCATCTTCTTACAACACAGAAGGTTAGGGAGATTTAATAGAGATGTTCAAAACTAATAAGAGTAAATAAGGAGCGTCAATACGCAGAGATATAAGGTAATTGGTAAGAGAACCAGAGGGGAGGTGAGAATATGTTTGTACAAAAGGGAATTGTTTTGACCTGGAATTGTTCTACCTGAAAGGATGATGGAAGCAGGTTGAATAGTAACTTTCAGATGGAAATTGCATCTATACTTGATAGGGAAACATCGTTAGGGCTATGGGGAGTGGAATTGACTGGGTAACCTTTTCAACGAGCCAGCACAAGCACAACAGGCTGAAAGGACACTTCCTCGTGTTTTATGATGCGCTGGTTCTATAAACTACGAAATGTCCAGCCTTTGTTAAAACATTATTGTTCATCCGAATGTCAAGCAATGTAAAATTAACCTGCCAGACTCACTGTCGGTGACTGAGGCTGAGCAAACAGCTGGAAAAACAAATGGCAGGAAATGAGAAGTGTTTTACTTTTTATAAAAAATGAATCTGTCAGTATTGCAATATGGAAAAGTTGAAATTCTGCTTGCCTCAGAGCTCTGCTAGCAATGTTGTTTCCATAATAATGTGAAACGCAATTGCTCATTATTAAAATGGAGGTTTTAACCTATTTTATATCATGACCACATAGTTAAGAATTCAATACAGATACATTAGGTGCTCGTACTCAAATATTCCGTGATTTGATTGTAAGGCCTTTGGGGTAAATCTCGACTCGCTGTGAAATCGAGTTGGGAGCCTGCTTTCATTCTTCTGATTTTTATTTTCACTGTTGAAGATGAAGCCTTTTTTTTTGTGTAATATTTTAGAATGACCTCCTGCTTCTTCATATTTTGTGGTCTTTTTATTTTACCTCTGCCATGGAAGGTGAGCAGAGGTTGTGTCCCAGATCTCTCTGTCAGTGTCAGAGAGGGTGCGTCCGACGGTGACTGGTGATTTTATCTGCCCATTTACCATTTTATGCTGGAGCCTTTCTGCCTTCTGATGCAGGCTCCAGCAAGGATACAGGGATGAACAGAGCCGGGAAGCCAATTGTTCAAGACAGTGACCTTCCTTCCATCATAAGGTCAGAAGTGGGGATGTTCACTGATGATTGCACAATGTTCAGCACTATTCACCACTCCTCAGATACTGAAGCAGTCCATGCCCAAATGCAGCAAGACCTGGATAACATGCAGTGTTGGGCTGACAAGCGGCAAGTAACAATCGTGCCACATAAGTGTCAGGCAATGACCATCTCCAACAAGAGAGAATCCAACCATTGCCCCTTGACATTCAAAGGCATTACCATCACTGAGTCCCCCACTAGTAACATCCTGGGGGTTACTAATGAGCATAAACTGAACTGGACTAGCCATATAAATACTGGCTACAAGAGCAGGTCGGAGACTGGGAATTCTGTGGTGAGTAACTCACCTCCTGACTCCCCAAAGCCTGTCCACTACCTACAAGGCACAAGTCAGGAATGTGATGGAACCCTCTCTACTTGCCTGGATGAGTGCAGCTCCAAAAACACTCAAGGAGCTTGACACCATCCAGGACAAAGCAGCCCGCTTGATTGGCACCCCATCCACCACCTTCAACGTTTACTCCCTCCATCCCCAACGCACAGTGGCAGCAGTGTGTACCATCTAAAGATATACTGCAGCAAATCACCAGGGCTCCTTTGACAGCACCTTCCAAACCCGCGACCTCTACCACTTAGAAGAACAAGGGCAGCTTATACATGGGATTGCCACCACCTGCATGGTCCCCTCCACACAGCATCCTGACTTAGAATTATATCACTGTTTCTTCACTGGGCCAAAATCTTGGAACACCCTCCCTAACAGCACTGTGGGTGTACCTACACCACATGGACTGCAGCGGTTCAAGAAGGCAATAAATACTGGCCTAAGCCAGCAATGCCCACACCCCATGAAAGAATAAAAAACAATGGGTGCTATCAAATTAGCTGTACATTATACACCACAACTGATTCTCACTCCACCGAAATCAGTGGAAAGGAACATTGGGCAGAATACCTAACAGAAGGTTTATCTGCTATTGGCTGGTTTACACTGTCACCAAACATTAAAATTACTCTTTCCCCTTGGGTGGGAAATTCCAGGAAATACCATACTCTACCGCTCTCTTTCAAAGGATATTAATTTCTGTTTCTTATGTTGACTTTGTGTTGAATGCCAACTTGGCTCCATTGATGGCACTTTTGCCATTTAATCAGAAGGCTGAGTGTTTAGGATTTGAACCTTAAGTCAGTGCACAACTGAGGGAGCATGTGTTCACAGAATCTTACAGCACAGAAGGAGGCCTTTTCTTTGGGGAACTTTGCTAATTGGTTGCTGTATCGACTACATTACTATAACTGCAAATCAGAAGCATCTTGTTTTTATTTCAGATTCGCAGCATGCTGCAGTATTTTACTTTTGTATTAGTGTTTAATTCACTTCCACTTCCCTTCCAGGAGAGCCCACCTTGGTTCTGCTCTTCTCTCTGAAGGGATTTCTGTTTGTCACTTTTACCTTGTTTTTCTAAACTATGAAATCTCTAACTTCTAACAGTGACAAAAGGCCAGTGGCCTCAAATGTTGGGGGTAACCTTGTGCACTTTAAGGGATAGTTGAAGGTTGGGTGTCTTTCCGGGTCCTGATCTTGCACTGGCTGTTGTATGCCTGTCTGGGCGATCTTCCTGGAAGTGAGCAATTAAGAGGCCACCTCCGGGCCTGTTGTCCACTTAAGCATGGCAGGCCTGAGATCACAGGCCCAATCTGAGGACCTGCAGCTTTGGAAGGATGACAGTCCCTGACCAGAGTTAGGTGCTGCCACTATTGGAGGGGGGAACGTGACTGTGTATCCATCTTGAGACGCCCTCTGAAGAGGATTGGATTTGTTTTAAAAAAAAAGCCTCTGCTGTGATCTGTCTCTGGGAAAATCACCCAAGGTGGGAATGGGTCAGCCCGGTGACCTGGTGGCTACTTTTATGAAACTCCTTCTGGTCCCGCGTTCAAACTGGTCCCTGTGGGAAGATAAAGGTTTCTCCCGATGAACCCTGCTTCTCTCTCCTGCCTGACCTGCTGAGTATTTCTAGCGTTATTTGTTTTTATTTTGAAAGTATTGCATTGGGCATTAAGCGTTTCTTCCAGCCCTTCTCTCTTCCTCCCTCTCCTTCCATTTTGGTCTTTGCCTGATTTTTTTTTGTCCCAATATGTTACAGCGACAAAAAAAATTAAAACCTTTTGAAAGTCCGTGTTTTGGCTTGAGTGAGTGCTGGGGGGGTGGGAGGAGGGGAAAGCTAAACTCAACGGACAGCTTGAGTGTTCACCATGCTACAGACATCGTGGGCTGAATTTTTCGGGGGGTGGATCTTGAACTCCCGCTGTCGGGGCTGAAAGAGGGAGGCCTTGCTCCGGTGGCTGGTGAGACCCTGGGGTGACATTTTGGGGGTGGCAGCTAAATGAGAGGATGGGTGCCCACCCCCCAGGAGCTGCCAGCTCAAGCAGTGGACCAGCAGCTTGGCAGCCTCAGCAGCGCCACTGCTACTGGTGGCCAGTTCTGAGACTGCATGACCAGGGAGGTGGTGGGGGGTGGGGGTGGGGTGGGCATGTCAATGACCTGTCGCCCTCAAAGAGAAGTGAGTTTGGTTTTGGGGGCAGCCGGGGCCAGGCAGGCAGATACTGATGTTTGGGGGGTAGGGGGCTGTGGTGCACATGCAATGCCATTGCTGCAGAGGGGCCCCTCCATGGGTCAGTGAGTGCCCATCAAGACTGGCCCCCGGTACGTACTGTGCTGCCACCAGGGTGTACCTGGCGATCTCCCCACGTGGCAGCAGGCCCTCCCAACATGGATAAAATTCCCACAGGGGTAGGAGTTGACCTTTAATTGGTCACTTAAATGACTCAATTGGCTGTTCGATGGGCAGCCTTGTCACTAAGGTTCCCGCCACTGGCAATATGCCATGTGCCATGATGGTGGGAAGACGTCAAGCTCCATTGCAGATGCTTTCCCGCACCATATTGCCCATCCTCCTGCCTCCCCAGCCATCACCAATGGGCTGGGCAAATTTGGCCACATGAGTGTGGGGCAAGCTTGATGGACTAGTGGTCTGTCCCTGCCCATCACTTTTTGGGTGTTTTATAATGAAGTACAGTAAGGAGAGTTGGAAATAATGGAAAAAAACACCATTGTTGTTGGACTGTCGGCACTTTGGGTCCCTGGAGTAAAAATGATTGTAGCTGGAATCTGTTGCCAGAACTGTTATTATTCAGCATTTCAGATGGTTTGCATTGATTCTGATTACATGCTATGGGGATGAATACTTTGGCGTGCAGCTCAAACATATGTTAGCCTCAGTACAGTTTACACATCTGTTATTACTGAAGCTTTGCTGTCTGCTGGTCCTGCTATCAGTCTGCAGGAGTTCAATGAGAGGTGATAAAACAATAAATAGAGTGGTTGAATGTTCCTCTGTGTTTATTTTTTCTGCACATCAGACAAAGGACTTCCATTTGAAGGGATTACTATTTACTTTATTGGCTGCTTTTATGATGTTGTCTGCTTCTTGTAATTTTATTTTGCCTTTGTTCTTTACTGCACCCCTCCTGATCTCTGTAACTACCTCCAGCCTGACAGCCCTCTGACATTCCTGAAATCCTTCAACTCTGGAGCCTTGTCCACCTACTTCCTTCACTCCACCAATGGTGGCTGCGTCTTCAGCTGTTTAGACCTTATGCTCTGGAATCCCCTCCCTAAACTTTTCCATTGATCCCTCTCTCCCCCCTCAAAATCGACCGCTTTGACCAAGATTTTGGGTCACCTGGTCTTTGGCCCAGTTCAATTTATGTCTGATTCTGTCTAAGTGCCTTTTGGAACTTTTCACAATGTTGAAAGTCTTATATAAATACAAGTTTTAGTTGTTGCATCGGCTGTATGGTCAGGTCACATAGTTGAGATGGACGTGAGAGAGGTTCTGCTGGTTTTCAAGGTTTCCCCAGAAAGATTTGTTCACTGGAATGTTAGTCCATTGTTTCTTGTTCTCAATGTGTGTTGTTGATTGATATTGAGACTCTCTTACGCAGCCGAGGTCAATTATACTGCATGCCTCTGTACACCTGGAATGGTGTTAAAACAGCAGTGACAGTATTGAAGAGACAACTGTTTTGCTGACTTCCTGACAAAATGTAGAAATTTTACATTCTTAAAATTAATTAGGAGACTTGATAAGCAAGGCTGGTGCTCCTGGGCGGTACAGAGGTTGGGCTACTTTGTTGGTGCCACTGTCTCTCAGACGAGATATTAGACCATGCTGATCTGTTCAGATGGATCTGTAAGATCCCACGGCACTTCTTGAAGAAGGGTAATATCCCCTGGTGCTCCGGCCAATATTTATCCCTCAACCAACACTGCTCAACAGCTGATGACCTGCTCATTATTGTATTGCTGTTTGTGAGACCATGTATCACAAATTGTCTGCTGCATTTCCTACATTACAGCAGTGACTACTCCTCCTTCCTTCCATATTCACTTCAGTAAGAGCAGATGGGGGTGCCATCATTGAGGTCCAAACCCCAAAGATTTTTTTTAATGTTTGGAAGATTGGTCTCAATGCTGGGGTGGATAGGGGTAAAGAGCTAATGGCCAGAATGGGATGATACCAGCCCAATGTGGCAAACGTGGACTGGCAATTTGCCATAAATGTGCCTGAAGTGGCATGTATACCTGCCTTGATCCATGGCAATGAGGCCAGACCAGTGTTATCCAGGGCGAGCACATCTGCAGTAAGTGTTTGCAGCTTGAGGAGCTTTGGCTCAGAGTCATTGAGCTGGAGGCCGAGCTGCAGACACTGTGACACATCCGGGAGGGGGAAAGTTACCTGGATGCTTTGTACCAGGAGGCAATCACACCGCTTAGGATAGGATCTTCTGATTTGGAAGGTGGTCAGGGACAGGAGGGTGTGACTTAGACAGGTAAGGGGACCCAGAGGGCAGAAGTGCAGGGGCATCAGGGATGTTGCTGGTCTCTTTGCCTGAGTGAACTGCTCGTGGAGGCATTCCTAATCCCTGCAGCTCATGTCTGCAACGCCAGTTAAGCCCGATCGAGGGCCAATCCCCACCCACCCTGAGCCCCTAAGTTTGGATAGGCTGGTCACTCAATGGTGTGCCTGGGCCCAAAACTGAAATCAACTGTCTAGTCTTTTAATCTCTTGTTGATGCTTATTACATGAAATCATTATGTAATGACTTTTGCAATTGTCAATTACAAGATCAGGGAATTTGATTATTCCATTGCCATATAGTGAATCATTATCTGATGATTATTGCAATATGTGGGAGCTTGCTGTGCACAATTTGCAGCCGTGTAACAACAGTGACTACATTTCAAGTGTAATTAATTGGCCATAAAACACTTTGGGGCATCCTGAGGTTGCGAAAGGTGCTATATAAATGCAAGTTTTTTTCCCTTTCTTTGTGGGTCTGCTCTATTCAGTTACACTTCATTCTAAACTTGGCTCCTTCTCATTCCCTGAACATCAATGAAAATCTACACTGTAATTTAACACAGCCGTAGACCCAAAGGCTTGAAAAGAAAAAAAATATTGATCTCTCTTCCGTAAGCAGGCTTCACATAGCTCCAAGTGACAATTCTGGTGGAGATTTTTTTTCACTGCTCATTCTCGAGATGTCAGGCATTGCTGGCAAAGCGACATTGATTCCCCATCCCTTGGTCCCCTCGGGAAGGTGGTGGTGAGCCAGCTTCTTCAACAACTGCAGTTCATATGGTGAAGGTGCTCTCACAGTGCTGTTAAAGTGAGAAAGACCAGGCAATGGACCCAGAGAACAATGGAGGAACGGTGATATGTGACTACACCAGGATGGTGTGCCACTTTGACATACTGATTTATTGAATTTGACAGTTGCCAATTTGAGCCGTAGAGAGCTGGGATCAGTTTACACCGACGGCACAGACAGTAATTCTCAAACTCTGAAAAGAACCGGACAAGGAATGCAATATCTTTAAGAGCCCGGCTTGTTCTCACTAGAGCATTCATGTTCAGGATCTTTGGAGACCTCTCTCCATGTGTAGCTCCTTACCAATCCATGCTTGCCCTTTGGTTCAGACTGTTTATTTGCATTACAAAGGGGGACATTCCAATGGATGAAAATTACAGCATTCCTGCTTTTAGAGGGAAATGATGTGGAATAAATCTGACTGGCTCAGACTTCTCCGCATTTCTTTTGATATTTTGCCATCTAAAGAGAGAGAGGAGAAATGCAATACATGAGGCCTTCCATGGTATGGCTTCAGTTTTTGGATGATTTGCTTCACAGTGATAGGGGTGTCACAGTAGATCACCCACAATGCATTATTCTGTTGCGAGGCAACCAGTCTTTCGCAGGACCTGCCACTCAAGGCCACAGGCTCTCATCACTGTCCATCTTGCTGGTTCTTGGGGAACAAAGTTTATGTCCTGTCAGGAGCTTGTAACATTCATTCTCCAAATCAGAAGAAACCTGCATGAAAAGACTGCCTTTCCCTCTTCTTTTCAGCTTTTAACACTTTGTGAAGTTGGTGGTAAATCATTGTGACATATGTCTCTTTTCTGCTTCTGTTCCTGTAGGTATCTCCCAAGTAACAATTCCAACATGCCATGTCATAGGAGAAGTTGGCATCTCAGTACTTAGGTCACACCATGTAAACACGTAGCAGGAAGGAAGAGGGATGACTGGAGGTGGCAGTGGTGGAGGAGGAACCTGCTGGCTGTGTGTGTATCATTGTACACACTTGATTCCTTTCAGGAATTCCTGTTCCTTGAAGGAATACATAAGGATAAAATAGCAGGATCCAGTTTGAAAAGCTCCCAGACACTTTGAAGACTTTATACTGGGCCTGATTGACAAGGATGAAACGCTTGGCTACCGTGTTTTCATCTACCTTCTGCTGTAAAGCCCATTGGGATATGTTCTATGTTACAGGCATAATATAAATGTACCGGTGTTGTTTATCCTGTTGCCCTCCGCTCCAAGATCAGGACTAGTACCATTCTATTTATTGCTGGAATCCACTTAAACACAAATTTATGGTACGGCAATGCAAGCCACGGACATTTCATTGCCCACCTACAAGGGCAGATAGGGTTTTGGTTTAACATTACATAGGAAAGGGAGCAGCTCTGAAAGGACTCCCTCTATACTGAGCTAAACTGCCAGCCTAGAATATGTACTCAAGTGTCTGGAGGTCCCATCTCCTCCCTCAGGTACATGGCATGGATTTTGAAGATGAGCAGGAGAGCCCCTGTGTCCTGGCCAATATTTATCCCCTCAATCAACATCACCAAAACCGATTATCTGGTCATTATCACATTGTTGTTTGTGGGAGCTTGCTGTGCACAATTTGCTGCCGCGTTTTCTATATTACAGCAGTGACTACACTTTAAAAGCACTTTATTAGATGTAAAGTGCTTTGGGGTGTCTTGAGGTTGTGAAAGGTGTTATATAAATACACATTCTTCATTCCTTCTTTCATTCCACAGCATAATCCCACAAACAGCAATGTGATAAATGATCAGATAAACTATTTTAGTGATGGTGGTTATGTGATTGTTTAGGGCGGAACTCCCTTGATCTCCTACGAATAGTGTTGTGGGATATTTTATGTCCACCTGTGAAGAGAGATGGGGATTTGGTTTAAGGTCTCATCCAAAAAGACAATGCATCTGCCCTTGCTGCTGCACTGAGGTATCAGCCTGGATTACATGCTTACGTCTCTGGAATGGGCCCTGAACCTGTGGCCTTCTAAGTCAGATGCAAGGATGTCAAAACTGAGCCAAGGCTGAGTTCCATTTGAATAGGAAGCTTTTAGGGATTGCAGGAAACATGTACTGCACTCAATATTACCTACAACCAAGGCATAAAATTGAGTTATCTTCATACCCTACCTGAAAACTTTGACCGAATTCTGTGGGCAACAGTGTTAATGTGCACTCGGGTGTGATACTCTGTGTTCGGGAGTGATTTTTAAGTCATCACTTGACATCTGAAAGTGATCAAGTGAAGAAACTGACCTGAAACCACATCAATTGCAAACAGCAACTGCTCAGCTGACATCACTGGTGTTGGACTGACATAGAATGCGATCCCAGATAGCTTCAAGTGTGCTCACGGAAGTAAGTTGGCATGTTTAAGTGGCACAGGGTAGAAGTTGTTGTTGGAAGTTATCTAAGTCCTGCACGGCCCATACCTGGAGTGTGGTTAAGGGCATGTACCAGCGATTAGTATGGGCCGGCCTGGTGGTGAACATGTCCGCCTCCCAATTTCTGGTATCATGGGGCATAGAGATATAATTAGATGCAGTATCGATATTAGGTAGAATCCATATGTAATTAGGACCTTAACTTTAGAATTGAATAAATGATTACAGTTTGCTAACAAGCAGAAAAAGGCTCGAAACCTTTTACCCATTTTGCACACAGTGGGACAGCTCTGAATTTAATTAAAGGTAGATATGTTTGGAATCAACCAGAATTTTAAAAAGCTTTTTTCAGACATGGGTACCAGACATGGACTAGTCTCAAGACTGGTGGGGGCCACCCCTTACCTACACCCAACCTCCTCCACACCCCTCTCCGCCACCCCATCCTACGATCAACCTCCCCAAAGCCCCCAAACCCCGCCTAACCCCCAACCCCCTACCCCGTCCCACCTCCTACTCCACCCTATCTTCCACTCCCCCACCCCCATACACTCCACCCCTACCCACCTCCTTCTCCACACTGACCTACTCCCACCCCTTACCCCCCACCCCTTCTACCCCCCACCCACTCTACTCCCAACCCCCACACTCCAAGCACCCACACCCCCTCCTAAGCCACAACCTCCCTCCTCAACCCCACTTTCTTCTCCCCAAACCCTCCTACCCCCACCCTTACCCCCTCTACCCGCCACCTCCCCTCCTACCCCCATCCGTGTCCTTCCCCCTAACCCCCATCCACTTCTCCAACCCCTACATGCCATCTTAGGTCCCCTCCTATCACCAAACCACCCACCCCTACCACCCCTCCTATCCCTACCCCCTACCAGCCCTTCCCCCTCCACTCCACCTCCCCCCTCTATCCCTCCTTCCCCCTTTATCCTTCCTCCCCCTCCCCTCCCTCCCCGACGATAGTGAAGTGAAATTTCCCCTTCTTCTAAAATCCATAAGTAACAGAGGGTTTAACTATTCTGGAAGCTAAAGGCCTTTTCCAGTTTCTAAATGTTTTCTATTAGTTAACATAGAATACACAAGGTGAATCTGGGACAATTCGCCCTAAGTGTGGTAGTGGATGTGAAAAGTGATGTTTTACCCGCTGGCTGCAATGGAGGGTTTTTGTGCCATATCATCCCATTGCTGGTGTACCCCGCCTCATTAATAATGCATTCACGGGAAACACGCCAGATCGCTAGTGGGCGGGCTCGGATTTGTCCGCTACGCCGTGACTTCAGCATTTCCTCACTCCGGGCGCCATATTTAAAGCACACCAGAGCGCAGCCTACTTCATACCTACAGACCAGGACCGCTCCAGGCAAAAAATGGCCCAGAAAGTAAAGATGATGGCAGTCCCCAAATTTAGTGGCGCCTCTCTGGGGCACTGGCTGGACACAGAGGAAGGCCGTCGCAATGTCCCCTACCCCGACTCTGGTGGACCTCTTGCAGCCAGAGTCACCAGTCTGGTCTGGGAGGCGGTGGCAGCAGTGGTCAGTGCCACCGGAGCACAGAGGAGGGCAGCCATCCGGTACGGGAAGAGGATGAATGGTCTCATCCATTCCGCCAGGGTAGGTCAACCACCTCATCAACTCACGCACTCACAAACCCATCGCACATCCACAGGGATCTCACACCTCAAGGGACAACACCACTAACTCTCACACACACCCTCACTTCCCCACCAGACTCGTACCCTCTGGAGCTCATGTCCTCATCCTGTCCATGGCTCCACTCACCACACAAACATTCCACACAGTGCCATGTGTCCTGCTCACACTCTCTCCATCTGTTTCCATGTAGGAGAAGCTGGCTCACAACAGGAGTGTGAGATCCCAGACTTTGGTGGAGTGGCCCACATGAGGCCCCTCTCTCTCTTTGAGGAGTGTGTCCTCGAGCTGACTGGTGAGGACGTGGACCCTGCCTGCGGTGACAGTGGGGCTAGCGGTGAACACCCACGTGAGGATCCTACATCACATCATCCCTCTCTCAACACAACTGTGAGTGCTCTCTCTCTTCTGTTTTTGACTCTGCTGCCATGAACTAATTATCTCTACTTTGGTTCACAGGGAGCTCTGCCAAGTGACCAACACCCTCAGCCAGCCAATCCCTCAGCTCCATCCAGGTCCTCACCTCCAGCCAAGAGGACACCTCCTCCATTGAAGAGCTGGAAATAAGCAGCCTGGAAGACCCATCACAGCGCTTACCCACACCCTCCACCAGCGCAGAGACACACACCTCGGTGGGACCTAGATCTAGAGCAGGCTCGGGTTCACAATCTGGTGGTCACCGCATGGACACGTGTCCACAGCAGGAGGAGGCAGGTTCAGCCGAGCTCCCTGGCACTCGGAGGCCTGCTGGGGAAGAGGCATCTGTGAGGCCCGAGTCAGATGACGAGCCTCTGGATTTGGCCTTCCAACTCATCCTGGAGAGACAGCAGAAGGCGGGGGAACATCATGCAGAGCTGTTGGAAGCCCTCAACAGAGTGGCACGTGAGTTGTAGGTGTGCTTCTGCCTGCTCTCTGATGAAGTGCTGTGCCCACATGTGTGCACATGAAGGCCTCTATAGGAAGGATGGTGGACACCATAGAAACCCTGGTCCAGCAGAATATGGAGATGCACACAGACCTGCACTCCATTGCGTTAGCCATGGGTAAGTTCCTGCAGTGGCAACACGAGGGAGAAACAGGGCACCTCGACATCCCTCCAGGTGCTCCATTCCTCAAGGAGACAGGCAGGGGCCATCGGGCATTTAAAGGGAGGAGGAGAGGCAGCTGGACACCCTTGGGTTACCCAATCAAGAATCTCACAGGCTGTTTGCTCCCTCTGAGGCCCCTTTGCCTGTGACCTCCTCAACCTCATCCTCTGTCACTGCAGAGGGAGCAGCTGGCCCACAGGAGGACAGCAAAAGCAGGCCAGGGCCCTCAAGGCCTCAGCTCTCCAGAGGACACACGCTGAAGTCATCAGAGGTAACAGGGCCAACCATTGCACAGGCTGTCTCCGCTCCTGCTGCGGATGTCAGGGCAGCACCTAGAAGAAGTGGTAGGCCTAGAAATGTTAAGAAATTCTGATCACAAGTGGTTGTGCAGGTGAACACATTTTGCCACTTTATAATCTGAATATAAATATTCACTCTCATTGAATAATATGTAATGGTGTCTTTCAACTTCACTTAAAGGCTTTGTAGGTCCTTCCCCTGTATCCCCCCCTCCACTAGCAGTTCAACTGCATGCAGCTGGACAAGGATTGAATCTGGAGGGAGAAGTGTGAGTGTGAGTGTGAGTGTGTGCGGCAGGGCCTTTTGGAGCCTCGTGTGAGCCTCTCCCACACACACGGAGCTTTCCTCCATCACACTCATCTCACTGTCCCGAGCATTTTCAATGCTGCCTGCTGGGGTTCTCTTTCAGGTGTCCATCTGATCTGACCGGCATCTCCGCCCACCCACTGCTCGCACTCCCATGTAGCACCTGTGCCCGTCCAACACGATGTTCTGCTCATTTTTGATTTGTGCAAAATGGTCATAGTAAAGTTTTTGATAAGCTCCCCCATCCTTTCCCCTCCCCCGTCTCCGTGTCCATTCCCCCATCACAGTCCACCCCCCTGGCATCACCTTCCACTTCCCCATCATTACCCCCACAGCCCAAAACCGTCTCCTTCACGAATGTCCAGGTGGACGTGCACATTCTCTACCTTCCTGAGAATCCCACGCACAGTGAACTCCCTGACCTCCTTCTTCCCACCCCTAGGGTCTGTGTTTGCCTCATGTCCCCACCAACCACCTTCTGCCCCTTTTAATGATACCGATGCACCCTCAAGCTCCCACCCTACTGGCTTCCTCTGCCTCTCGCTCATTCGCCATTCCCTCCTACCATACCCACCCTGACTTCGTTCCCCAGACCCCCTCCCTCGCACGTTCACCTGGATATTCCAGCCCCAGCCCTTAGCCCTTCGTCCACCATTACTCCTTCCTCCACCCTTATTCCCTCCTCCCACTGTACTCCCTCCTACCCCTTCAAACCTCACCCCCCGACAACTTTGACACCCCACTTCCAATCTCACTCCCCAACACCTTTGCTCCCCCAAACTCACTCCCCCGACACCTTCACCCTCCCCAACTTCGCCCCTTGACACCTTTTCCCTCTCCCCCAACCTCACCCCTCAAGGGAGACCATGGAAGATGGTGCGAGCTCATGGCGAAATCCCTGAAGTTCCAAAGTCTCAGCGAAGTCAAAGCTGCTGCATGGGGACCTCCCGCCTTCCAAGAGCTGCTTCATGGAGGAGCCATGTGCTTCAGAATCCACCCACCATGAGACCCCCCCCCAGGGTCCGGTAGCCATAGGACTCCAGCACCTTCTTCCTCTCAGATGTCTGTGATCTGAACGAGGCCTTAATGGTAAGTCCCAACTCCTGCATGTCATGCTTGTCCAGATGTGTTCTGAGCTGACGTGTTTTCCTGCCAACGTAAGGGTAAATCAGTCGGGTGGTGGGGGGGTGGGTTGTGGGGGGGTACGATTCTGGCTGGGCTCACTTTGTACCCCATTACCGGGATGCAAATCGGGTTCACGCCGGTTTCCAAATGGACTCACGATCCACCATGGCGGACACCATTGGATGATCCCGCTGTGATTTCACTCCGGCGTGACACCTCCCGCCAAATACTCTCCCCTGCCAACGGGAAGCGGAAAATTCCAACCAGGGCCCAATTCGTCCTAATTTCAAAAAAATTATTAGTTCATGGGATGCGCATGACACTGGCTAGGCCAGCATTTATTGCCCATCCCTAACTGCCCTTGTTCAGAGGGCATTTATGAGTCAACCACATTGCTGTGGGTCTGGAGTCACATATAGGCCAGACCAGGTGAGGGCGGCAGATTTCCTTCCCTAAAGGACATTAGTGAACCAGATGGGTTTTTATAACAATCGGCAATGGTTTTGTGGCCATCATTAGACTTTTAATTCCAGATTTTGTTTTCAAATTTCAGCATCTATTGTGGTGGGATTGAATGCCAGGTCCCCAGAGCATTACCCTGGGTATCTGGAATACTAGCCCAGTGACAATACCACTATGCCACCGTCTCTCCTCTAATATGGCCACTTGGCTCATGGGGCACATACGGCAAATGAGAAAAAGCACTATTGGAGCAGCAGAGCTGTAAAAGGGCTAATATATCCACATCATTATGAACTCTTTCACGTTTGCCAATATATTTCATACCAATTCCTATTCAAATGCTAAATTATCTAACTTCCCCCTGGATAATTTCCACCCCTCACCTTTGACAGAGTTTTGTTCAGATCAACAAATTTGAAAATTCCACTCCGAATCCCCTCAATCCTATCTTTAATGACAATCTTGAGAGGCTCTCAGCTAAAGCCATATCCCTGTGGGATTCCATTAATGAGTGCTCCCTCGCACAAAACAGCAATCTCCAGTTACCCAACATTTCCTTGTGTAATTGCAAATGTTGCCTTTTCCTAACCAAGTGAACAGAATAATAAAGAAAAAAGTGATACCTCCTCAGGGCATCCCAAAATGCCTTGCAGCCATTGAATTATATTTGAATTACAATTACTGTTATCATAGAGCAGGAGTAGGCCATTCGGCCCTTCGAGCCTTCTCCGCCATTCACTATGATCATGGCTGATCATGCAACTCAATAGCCTGCTCCTGCTTTCTCCCCATATCCTTTGATCCCTTTTGCCCCAAGAGCTATATCTAACTCATTCTTGAAAACATACAATGTTTTGGTATCAACTTCTTTCTGTGGTAGCGAATTCCACAGGCTCACCACTCTCTGGGTGAAGAAATTTCTCCTGATCTCAGTCCTAAATGGTCTACCCCATATCCTCAGACTATGACCCCTGGTTCTGGACTCCCCCACCATCGGGAACATCCTTCCTGCATCCACCCTGCCTAGTCCTGTTAGAATTTTATAGGTTTCTATGAAATCCCCCCTCATTCTTCTGAACTCCAGCAGATATAATCCTAACCGACTCAATCTCTCCTCATATGTCAGTCCTGCCATCCCAGGAATCAGCCTGGTAAACCTTCGCTGCACTCCCTCTATAGCAAGAACATCCTTCCTCAGATAAGGAGACCAAAACTGCAAATAATATTCCAGGTGTGGTCTCACCAAGGCCCTGTATAATTGCAGCAAGACATCCCTACTCCTGTACTCGAATCCTCTGGCTATGAAGGCCAACATACCATTTGCCTTCTTTACCGCCTGCTGTACCTGCATGCTTACCTTCAGCGACTGGTGTACAAGGACACCCAGGTCTCATTGCACGTTCCCCTCTCTCAATTTATTGCCATTCAGTTAATAATCTGCCTTCCTGTTTTTGCTGCCTCACATTTATCCACATTATACTGCATCTGCCATGCTAACATGTCAACAAACAAGGTTGTCAATTTGTGCATAAGAAACTTATACAAATGGTAAATGTTGTTTGAGGGAAGAATGTTAGTCAGGACAATGAGAGATTATCTAGCCCTCTTCCATTTATTGCATGGGGTCTTTTGCATCCACCTGTGGGCAAAACTGATCCTTAGTTTAACGGCTGTCCTGAAGGAGGACACATTCCCCCGGTACCTGCACAGTGCTGTGCTTAACTCCAGCTTAGTGCCTTCCTGCAACTATGATGAGCACTAAGTAGGAGGAGTGGGGCTATTTCAGCATTGTATCATGCTGGTTCATTGCCTAATGTTGGTACCATTTAAAGCCAATTTGGTCTGAAATAACTTTTAATCTGGACAAGGATTTCACCTCCCTTTTCAAGTCACACATGCAGCCACTACCAACAGGAAATCCCTATGCTGCCTTTCGAAACATTTAGGGTCACAGGAATACTCTGACAAGAGGGTCCCTCTTGTCTAGAAACATGTGGAGGAAACGGTCAAATTTGGTCGAAGGACGTTAACCTAAATAGTTATCTGGATGTGAGATATTAACATTGGCAATAATTGGCAATATTATCAAGCTACTTGGGCACTGGATACCATTTAAAGCTGTAGCATCTTTCACAATCTCAGAATTTCCCAAAGTGTGTAGAAGGCTGTCCTCAGCAAAGGTTGAAATGATAGTCGATTGTTAACTCAATCCATGTCAGCCAACAATTTGAATATCCCAGATTTGTTCTGAATGTGTTTTCCAGTTTGAAGTCATGTCAGGGTGGGTGTACCTGATTCAAATAAACTTGACTGAGAACTGCAGGACAATTTTCTCATGCCTGGCATTTGCATCTAAATTTAAAGATGGACCAGTCAGGTAAAGAGGACTTCACTGCTCACAAGCTCTTCCATCCCTTGTACTCCACCGGGCAACAAGGGTTACCGGGAAGCCAAGGCCTAACAAAAACATAGGAAGGTGTGGGGTAGAAACTCGTCATGGGCAGTAACCCATATAAATACTGGTGGTTATGTGACTGGACTAGTAATCCAACAGGCCTG
The DNA here is from genome assembly GCF_964194155.1 of Cetorhinus maximus. NCBI lineage: Eukaryota > Metazoa > Chordata > Chondrichthyes > Lamniformes > Cetorhinidae > Cetorhinus > Cetorhinus maximus. The sequence continues at coordinate 16,289,733 of NC_135894.1, read as the reverse complement.
AAGTAGTGACCCGGGGATTTGAGTTACAAATCCCATTGGGGAGTTTCAATTCAGTTAACTAATAAATCTGGAATAAAAGGTTAGTATCAGCAATGATGGTCCATGGAACTATTGGATTGTCACAAGGTTCACTAATGCCTTTAGGGAAGGAAATCCACTGTCCATAATCAGTCTGACCTACATGTAACTTCATAACCATAACAATGTGGTTGTCTCTTAACTGCCAACAGAAATGGCCAAGGAAGCTATTGAGTTAAGGGTAATTAGGCAATAAATGCTTGCCTTGCCTGCAAAATACGCACGCAGGCTGCAATTGGCTATTGCCCAAGTCAGACTTATTGTCAGTATGTTTCAATATCTTACCGTCAAAATGTGGGTGAGTTGTGGATCTGATTGGGAGTAAGATCATTTTGTCATTATCAACATATATGTAGTAATTATAGTTTGGAGTTAACATCATGGGGAACCTCTAGGAGAGAGTTCTTTAGTTATAGAGCTTGATGTACACATGTGGTGGCTGGTCCTGTCCATACACCCATGGCAGCAGGTCTGATAGACTCTGGGTGAAATTGCACACAGATTAGACTCATAGACGTTTACAGCACAGAAGGAGGCCATTCAACCCTTCATGTCTGCACCGGTCAACAGAAATCTGACAACACTAACCCCATTTTCCAGCGCTTGGCCCATAGCCCTGGAGGCTATGACAATGCAAGTAATTATGTTGGCCCTTTCCTTGGAACCATGTTTCTACTGATTATAGATGCTCATTCCAAGTGATTAGACATTTATGAGGTTAAGTCATTAATATCAGGCACTACTATAGAATAACCATATCCATGGATTGCCAGTGGTAATCGTCTCACATAATGGTACTGTGTTATGAGTGCTGAATTTCAATGATTTATCAGCCTCAATGGTATCATCCACATGAAGACTGCACCATAACTAATGGACTGGCGGAAAGAGCAGTACGAACTTTTAAGGCAGGAATGAAAAAGTTAACAGGTGAATTGTTGGAAACTAGACTTGCTTGTTTCCTCTTTCACTACAGAACAAACCCCCCACACTACGACAGGAGCAACACCTGCAAAATTACTGATGAGGCGCTGTCTTTGAACTGATACTTCCCAATTTGGAGGGGAAGGTGGAGAAAAGTCAAGGGAACCAAAAAGCGACACATGATTTGCAAAGTCGTGAGTGACAAGTTACTGTTGGAGAAGCAGTATATGTAAGGAACTTCGGTGGAGGACCGAAGTGGTTACCTGGTAAATAAGCTCTGTGACCGGGCCATTGTCATACCATGTGGAAGTGGAGGGCCAGATCACCCGTAAACATGTGGATCATTTAAGAAGCAGGGAGATACCCCAACAAAATGATGTTCCACCTGTAACCATTGCTGAACCTGTGGTTCTGTTTGAAGTTTCTCAACCAGGGATAGACATACCCAATGTCTCTGTTGGAGTGGAAGACAGTGAACTGCCTGTGCCTAATGAGGTACCTGAGCTTAATGCTGTTCCAGCGAATGTGGTTTCTGAAAAAGAATCTGAAGTTGTGGAGCTGCAACGTTCCACATGGATCAGGAAACCACCCGAAAGACTGAACTTGTAATTTCATGACCTGCATAAATATTGTAATGTCATGAGATAAATATCCTTGTAAATACAAAATGTACAGAGAAGTTAAAGGGGGAGGAATGTAGCAATTATAGTTTGGATAAATGTAGGACTGTGGCTTTAAGAATAATCCTGTGTTGTAAGATCACATGATCTGTGTAAGCCAATGAGCTAGCAGCATGGGGAACATCTAGGAGAGGGTTCTTCTTCTGTTGTAGAGTTAGGTGCACACATGTGGTGGCTGCTGCTGTCTTATAAATAAAGTTAAATGTGTCACTAAGAAAAGTTGCCTGGAAAATAAACTCTATAACAATATGCAAGGCTGAATTTTTCTCACAAAATGCTTGAAGTTAGCTGAGGGATAATCATTGGCCAAAACAACGGGGAAAGTTCCTTTGCTTCTTCAAGATATAGCCATGGGATCTTTTACAACCACCTGAGAGGGCAGATTGATTTCCGGCTTAAACTTTCGTATGAAAGACAACATTTCAGACAGTGAAGCACATCCTCAGTACTGCACCAGAGTGTCAACCTAGTATCTGGAGTGAAATTTGAACCCAGAACCTCAAAGGCCGAGTGCTACAAGTGAACGACAACTGATACTTCAGTGTCCCTTATAAAAGAAGAAAATATTTCTTATAACTAACATGCCCCTTCCTTTTTCATTGCCCTTCTATCCCCTGTCTTCCACCCCTCCATCACATCTCTCTTCAGTAGATCACTTAGCCACCTATTCCACCCATTCATATTAACCCTGACAATGATTTTCCTTGCTACCTTATTCTATACTCTTGCTAAGTGAGGAGAGAAGTCCTCTATGATTTCCTTTCTTGCTCCAATCAAGATGATTGGCCTCAAATTTGCTCAGATTAGAGTCTGCATTCTGCTATAAATAGGCAATATGGGTGGAAACAAAAAACTACTGCGGATGCTGGAAATCCAAAACAAAAACAGAATTACCTGGAAGATATGGGTGGAATATATATATGCGTGGAAGGCAGTTTATTAAAGAGAGATGAGCTGTTAATGTATTGAAATTATATCCAGCTAGAGCTGAATATCTCCTCATGATTCACAATATCAGTTCTCCCCTGCCTGCTGTTCCACACATTGGGTATGGTGAGTTAAAACTCAAGGCCTTTGGCTCAGTGGTGTCAATCCCACCTCTGGGTCAGAAGCTGCCAGGTTTGAACCCAACTCCTGACAGTCCTGGTGAGCAAAGACTGGAGGGCTCCTGCTCTGACTTCTGAGTTGACGGTGAGCGGGGTTGTCACATTCAGTGAGGGTGAGGGTAAGCCCCTCCACTCATCATATGGGTTGTGGGGGACGATAACGCCCTCCCACTAAATGGAACTGATTACAGTATAAAGATGGTTATGGCCATGGAAAGAACATGGATGTCATGGCCTGACAGACTGTCAATCAGCTTCTGAATCTTTCCATTGCATCACAGTGTTCTTCATCATAAAAGTCTGACAATACAAAACCAATAACTGTCCTAAAGCTGTCATTTCTAGCCTCTTATAAATAAAAAGTTTATTAAAAGATAGGCTAAATTGTCAGTATTATCCTTCTTCCCTCAGAGTTTAATGCAGCACCAATGAGGTTCATTCAGTAACCCAACTGAAAAGATCTGTGAAGATAGCTGGTATCTAAAATGGTAATGTCAAATGGCAATGTATATATATTCAAAAGCTTTAATTAGGAAAAACCATAGATTTTTATAACGTCTTTTGCATCAATGAATTATTTTTGTCGGTATTTATGCAAACACAAAAGCCAAATCCCACATGCAGCAATGAGATGTGATGTGAGAGTGAAGTGGAAGGGTTGAGCTTTGTTCTTTTCCAACTTGGTTCTCCCCCAATTATCTGCTGAAGTGTGCAGGCTGAATGGGGTTTCCATGCAATTCCGTTACTTACACCCATTTTACACTATTTTTATGCCAATGTCCAATCCAATGGATGAACCTACCCAAGAAACTCAAGTGTAGCTCCTCCCACAGCCACCAGCAGGCACAACACTTGAGTTTAACTGTGGAACAGTGGTGTTATTCACTTCGAGGAACCTCCCAAATGATATAAATGCAAGCTTGCTCTTCTAAATGTGGACATGTTTCACCACCCCGGATTTTCCATGCCCGCCGGCGTCGGGTGTGTTCAGTGGCGTGAGCGGACAATATGGCGCGATCAGTTTCACGACAGCGTGAAACCAATTCGTTATCATCTGCTCAGCCCTCCGATGGCAGGCCACATTCTCTGCCATCAGATGTCAGGAAACTCTTTGTAATACAGCAGCGTGTCATTATTAGGCCAGCCCATGGAATCACCCCGCTGGCTGGATCGGCTGCCCAAACACGCTGACGTGTTTCACAACAGCACATAAGCGACATGCATCCGGTGGGCTCCACTTCGCTCTGGACTCCAAGGTTTGTTTGCCTACCTTGCTGTGATCAGCACTCACAGTCATCAGCACCAGGCTTCACAGCCAGCACCACATCACTTTTAGGGGACTCACAGGTAGGCCTCAACCTACCAGATCAGCCATATATTTTCAATGGCTGCAGGGCTAGGGCTTGCTAGGGGAAGGGGGAGAACTGGCCTCAGGCAAGGGAAGAGGCTGCAGGACGAGGGCTGTACTGGGGAAGGAGGGTAATCCAGGGCGTGTGTGGGGGGCACATGTTGATCTGTGCAAGTGGCCTCAAGGCGGTGAGGGCTGAGGAGGCAGTCTCCAGAGGAGATGAGGCCAGATGGTGATGTGAGGGTGTGTGAGAGAATGAGTGGTGATGTCCCTTGATCTGGCAGTGAGTGAGATACCAGTGAATGTGTGATGGGTTTGAGTGTGTGAGTTTAGAATGATGAGATGGTTGCCTTACCCTGGCGGCATGGATGAGATCATTCATCCTCTATCTGCATTGGATGGCCGACCTCTTATGTGCCGCATTGGCATTGCTGCCACTGCCTACCAACCCTGGTTGGTCACACCTCTGCCCATCCTGCAGCCAGACCGGTGGTAGAGGACATCACGGCGGGCCTCCACAGAGTCCAAAAGGCGTTTCAGTGATGTGCCGCTAAACCTGGGGGCTGCAGTCTTTTTGACTTTCGTGGACATCTTCCCTGCAATAGCCATAGGCTGGAAGCACTGAGATGTAAATGTGCGTGTCTGGACTTTAAATATGACGCCTGGCTTGATGAAGCGGTGAGGTGATGGTGCGGTGTGTGAATGAGAGCCCGCCCACCATTGAAACGGTGTGTTTTCCAGGAACCCATAGCTAAGGTGGCCGGTTTGGGACAATACAGCATGAAAACCCTCCATTGCGGCTCGCTTCGTTTTACTGCCAGGTAACACACTTAGTGCAAATTTGGGACAATTCCACCCACCGTTCCCAAAGGGTATTTGTAGCTAAACCAACAGGGGGCAGCAGCAAACAGCCAGAAGCCCCTAGTTTGCAGCCAGGAAGCAGGTGGCAGAGCTGTCCAACATTGCTAATCTCTTCAGATTCTGGCCTTCAATTATAACCTCACTCTGTCAACACTGAGTCACTTTGTGCTTTTCTGGCTTGGGGAGGGGTCTCCTAGACAACAGCGAGCTTGCCTGCTGATATTAGAGCAAAGCCTTCTTTATTTATTGCTGCAAGGGGCCCTGCTTGTCCACAACTGTGACTGCTAAATCTCACAGCGTAAAATAACTTGCGCATAGTGTTACTCACTGCCCAACGCGACACAGAAACGAGAGAGGTTTATGCCATTTTTGGAATTCTCCAGATACCATCTCAGTTGAACCTTGTCACAGTTTGAATCCACTGGGGAAACGAGGGATGAATGAGAAGGCAGAAGACAAGCAGTGAAATTTTTTTGCCAGTGTTTTCTAACGTGTAAAGCATTGAAACAGTATTACAGTCATGAATACAGGATTGTAAAAGCTTAATGAGAATAACAAATGTGCCAATTGGCTGTTGAAATATTAACTATTCATAGCGTTCTCTGAATAACATGAAACAATAAAGCTCACAGAATATCTATTTAAGGAGCTACACGTGTGATTAAACTTTTAATCTTTACGGTGCCAGCTTTCCTGCAATCTTTGTTTTCAATTAAGTACTGGCAGAGTGCGATGCAATGATGTAAAGGGGGAACCATCTCCCTGAAATAGTATTTGGCAAGCTTTAAAGGAAACCTTAAGGGGTAAGATGGTGGATATGGCTGCACCACCCGCGTGTGCAATAACCGTGCCACTTGGTGACCAGTTCCTCTGACATGGTGTTCTGACTCCAAACCAACAAAAAGGTTTCCCATACGCTCTTGAGAAGATGGCACCTTTAAAATTGCCGTAACTAGATCCCATTGAACAGCTTGCAGGTCCTGCTCATTCGATGGTGCTGGGCTGTTATGCAAGCTGGGCCCATAGTCAAACAGCAGCCTGTTTCATGCCCCGTGCCTTGGGCGGAACCTTGTGGAGGGAGGGGCCAGGGGTCCGGCCTGCCGGCTGGACAGCCAGAGAGAGGCCCGGGCTACCTCTTTTCGGGGAGGCCCGCCGAGCCACACGCCAATCAGGCAGTGACGAGGCCAGCAGCAGGACTACCCCTGGAATCAAGATGCCGAGAGGGGCAGGAATCCCCCCTCCAAGAAGGAAAAAAACAGTTCGGATCAGTATTCTTATCTCCCAGCTTTTACTGTTTTGTGGCCCTGGGCTGCTAAGAGCCACCAGCCAATCAGAGGCCGGCAGCTCTTGTGCTCAGCTACGTCACTGGGCAGGCCATGGACAGGTACTAGAGTCCCCTGATCTAGGAGCAACCCAGGCCACAGGTAAGTAATGTGGTGGGGGAGGGGGGGGTGGGGGGCGTGGGACTGGGGGGGTGTTGTGGCGGGGGGGTTGTAAGAAGATGGGTGCAGGGAGGTCAGCAGCAAGGGCAGGGGGCAGCTCTCAGCAGGCTCCACTTCCCAAAGTCCAGTCCCTCGATCAGGCACTGAGTGCCTTTGATCGAGAGACCCCTTCCCACCGGAGGTGACAGGCTGGCCACATGGTTTGAGCTGCCATGCATGGAGACAGGCCCACCTGCAGCTGGGGTAATACCAGCAGCGCAATGAGGCCCTTAAGTTGTCATTAATTGGCCATGGGCCTGCCTGCCCAGCACTTAATTCTGACAGAGGCGGGCAGATTTCCAGAAGGCATCTGACTAGGTACCACATCAAAGGTTACTACACAAAATAAGAGCTCATGATGTAGAAGGCAACATATTAGCATGGATAGAGAATCGGTTAACTGACAAGAGACAGAGGGTAAGCATAAATGGAACATTGTGGCGTTGGCAAGATGCAATGAGTGGAGTGCCGCAGGGACCATACTGGGGCCTCAACTATTTACAATTTATATCAATGACTTGGATGAAGGGACCAAACGTATAGTTGCTGAATTTGCTGATGACAGAGACATAGGTAGGAAGGTAAGTTGTGAAGAGGATATAAGGAACCTGCAAAGGGATATAGACAGGTTAACTGAGTGGCAAAAATTTGGCAGCTGGAGTGCAATGTGAGAAAATGTGAACCTGCACACTTTGACAGGAAGAATAGAAAAGCAGCATATTGTCTAAATGGAGAAAGATTGCAGAGGGATCTGGGTGTCTTGGTACACGAATCACAAAAGGTTAGTATGCAGATACAGCAAGTGATTAGGAAGGCAAATGTAATGTCGTTATTTATTGCAAGGAGAGTGGAAGATAAAAGTAGGGAAGTTTTGCTACAGCTGTACAGAATGTTGGTGAGACCACATCTGGAATACTGTGTACAGTTTTGGTCTCCTTACTTAAAAAAGGAGATAATTGCACAAGAAGCAGTTCAATGAAGGTTCACTTGACTGATTCCTGAGATGAGGGATTATCTCATGAGGAAAGGTTGGACAGGCTGGGTCTGTATCCATTGGAGTTTAGAAGATTGAGAAGTGACCATATTGAAACATACATGATCCTGAGGGGATTTGAAAGTGTGGGTGCTGAAAGAATGTTTCCCCTTATGGGAGAGATTAGAACTAGGGAACACAGTTTAAAAATAAGGGGTCTCCCATTTAACACTGAGATGAGGAGAAATTTTTCTTTTCAGAGGGCTGTGAGCCTGTGGAATTATTTTCTCCAGAGAGCATTACAGGAGGGGCTGTCGAATATTTTTAAGGCAGAGGTAGGTAGATTCTTGACTACAAGGGATTCGAAGGGGGTAGGCAAGAAAGTGGCGTTGAGGCCACAATCAGATCAGCCATGATCTTATCAAATGGCAGAGCAGGCTTGAGGGGCAAAATAGCCTAGTCCTGCTCCTAATTTGTATGCTCGTATGTTCATATGGAAGGCAGAGAGGCTCAGGTACGCCACCATCCTACCTAATTAATCATCCTTCCCACCTCCAAGCTCGCCACCAGCTACAGCACAAGATTCCAGCCCAAGTCCTGGGTAGATTCAACTAGGAATTTGGTTTAGACTGTCTCCAGTGAGTCACACAAATAAAATGCAATGTGGAATTAGAATGTGCAGACTTGGGTAAAAATTATAAATGGCCACCAATCACTTTACAATTTATATCTAAGTTGTCAGATTGTGCTGGATAATCATTCCAAAATACAGGTTGGTTGCTCTCTCTGTACCTAAGGACCCAAATGCATTACGTAACCCTCTTGACAACTCCCCTTGACAACTCAGCCTGTACTGAGCTTTGGGAGCAGAGATACAAGGGCACTCTTGTAGTCTTACTTTCTCAGATATTGCGGATGGGGGAGTGGGTGAAATTGATCGTGGGTAGTAGGTCAAAACAGACCATAGCGAGTTGGCAGCCCGTTACACCCCCCCACCTAGACATGCTTTTCCGTTGAGGGAAATGAGCCGTACTGACCAGACCTGCTTCCCTCAAGCCTCAGGTCCTCCAGGCCTAGGTGCGGCCTTGTAACCAGCCACTACTGAAAAAGGTTATGCTTTTTAAAAATTTAAGTTCATGTGGAACCAGGAGGGGCAGGAGTGCCCCAGGACCCACTAGCCTCACAGCATAGCTGAGGGGCCACACAACCAAACTGCATGGGTGCGCGGCAATCCAGAACAGAGCATGCATTACTGGAAACAGCCTGTGCACAAGGAAGGTTTCTTCTATGATCTACATGTGTGCAATCGTGCAGCAACCTGCAAAGAAAGCATTTGTATAGCACCTTCCATGACCTCAGGATGCCCCAATATGCATTACAGCCAATGAAGGATATTTGAAGTGTAGTTGCTGTCATAATTTAGGGAAATACAGCAGCCAGTTTGCACACAGCAAGCTCGCACAATCAGTAATGTGATGACGACCAGCTAATGTGTTTTCTTGTGATGTTGATTGAGAGATAAATATTAACCAGAGCACTGGGTAGAATTTCCCTCCTCTTCTTCAAAATAGTGCCATGGAATCTTTTCTATCAACTGAGGGGGCATGAATTTAACACCTCTCCATCAAAAGGCACCTCCCAACAGTCCGTTAGTACCACACTGAAGCACCAGCCTGGATTCAATGCTGGAGTCTCTGGAGTGGGGCTTGAATCAGTTGACGGAGGCGAAATAGCCACCACTGAGGAGCTGAGATGGGCTTGCGAGTTGACCTAGGGAAATCATGTGAAGATATTGTGGACTGCTCAGCTTGTCTATTGTGAGAGAGATTGATCCCTAAGACATCCCATTGCATAAAAAGGAATGGTTTTCTATTTCTTATCGGGAACATTAGGGTCTTTATAAGTGGCACTTTGCATGTATTATGCTGCAGGCGTCTATTAAGTGTATTCATTCTTAGTGCAGATTATATTTTTCACTTACTATGTATGAATAGGCAGTTACTTTAAGTGACCTGTAAGTGAAGCTTAGTTTAAACACTGAGTGAAGTGTTAAACTTATTCCTGTGTCACTGGATACCTTTAACCTTGAGGCTATACTGAATCTTTTCAGTGTTACATTACTTTTACGTCTTGCGATACCTCAGTTAATAATTATTCTGCCTTCAAGGCTGGAACTTAGAAAATCATTTTTAAAATGCTGTTATACAACTGATTATTTTCTGCTCATTTATTTAATGATGTGAGGAGAAAGAGATTAGGCGATTTTTAATCCCCTTTCAGCAGGAGAATGCTGGTTGAGGAGAAATCTGTAATTTTGTTAAATTCACATAAATGGCAGAGGCCCTGTTCAATATAGTTACTTAACATAACAGAAATTGGCTGTGATCAGCTGAGAAAAGTGACATATATCAGATTTTTTAAAAACATAATTACAATTCTCAAACTATCATGACGGGATTTGAGCTCAATTCCTCAGGATTATTCATCCAGAAAGCCGTGGACCAACTCTATCATAACGCTTCTGGTTAAAATTTACAGTGACCTCCTTTGCCTCTTTGTCCTTCCCCGCTTATATGGAACCTTCTGTTGTGTGTTCCTTCCATGGAGATGGATCTAGAGTTCATAAGACCTCGACTTAGGTTCATAGGTTGCCCAGCCTGGCCTATAGGGTAAGAGTTGGAATACAGCTTGTACAGTGACCCTCAGTGCTGACCCTGCCACAGTATGTGCTGACTGCTCGTCACCTGATAGGAATAATCTGGGCCTCCTCAGGCACAATATGAAGGATAAGGTGCAGCCCCAGCACCCCATGAAAATGCCATCAGTACCCCATAGGTTTGACATTAAGCATGCTGGAAGAATGTCTTTGGTGGTTCCAGTCATGATCCTGGCCTGTACCCCAAAGTGCACCTCACATCTTGGAGCAGTGGAATTAGTCACACAAATTCCATACCACGGGACTTCAGGTCCCACCTCGTACACTTGAGCACCTAATTCAGGTTGACACTGTCCGAGAAGCCGTCTTTCAGATAAGATGCTAAACTGTCTGCTCTCTCGGGTTAACATAAATGATCACATAACGCTATTTTGAACAAGAGCAGGGGAGTTATCCCTATTGTCCAGGTCAGTATTTATCCCTCAATCAACATCACAAAAAAACCCCAGATTGACTGGTCATTATCATATTGTTGTTTGTGGGAGCTTGCTGTGTACAAAGATCTGTTGTTTTTTCTACATTACAATGGTGACTACACTTCATAGTCTGTGAAATGCTCTGGGACTTCCTAAGGTTGGGAAAGGTGCTATGTAAATGGGAATCCTTTCTTTCTGGGCTGGAGAATTGAGGCCACGAGGGCTGTAGCCTTATCTTTGATCTGCATTCCTGTGTTGTCACAGAATGATGCCTTAAATCTTCTTCACCAAATTTGAAAGCTGAAATACTCAGCACTGTCTCTGGGCTTGAGAAAAATGTTGGTTTGCCCCATTGGCCATGGATGTAGATGTCCGTGGTCTCATTCTGCACAAAATCCCACATCAAAACTACTCAGATTGGACTGGCAATTATTTCTGCATTAGGTCATGAACAATACTTCCCTGGCTTACAAAGCTAATTTCCTGGCAGTCAGCTAGCTGAAAAAATCTCAATGGGTTTGATGTGGGATCAAGTCAGCTGCAGAGAATTTCCAGACCGGACCTCTTATTATTTTGGCTATGGATCAGATTTATCGTTGGATCAGTAAAATTAAAAATGAGATGTGACAAAACAATTGCAGTCCCCCAAGTCCTGCAAGTTAAAAATATAATGACTGTTCCACACAAACTCTTCATAAGAACATGTCTGTTAAAGTTAGCATCTTATTAATTACCTGATATAAACTAAGTACAATTAACCTTTTGAGAGCTGCAGAAAAACTGGACTCAAAGAGGATGATAATTCAGTTTCCCCTATGTGGTTTATGCTTCCTTTAATTCTCCTGCTCGAATCTCTTGGTACATTCAGTCACAGAAATGAGACTGGTCACTGGGACCTGCTTCTACAATGCGACGGGCAGTGGGCGAGGGAAGGAAGGTTTCAGGCATACTGACCCTCTTTCATCTTTCCCTCCATCCCTTCATTCAAGCACCCCCACCCTCTAACTCCATCCACCAACCCCACCCTTCCCCTCCCCCTCACCCTCCACTTCCACCCTTACCCTCCACCCCCACCCATCTCACCCCCTCCATCCCCTCCCTCTCCACTTCCATCCTCACCCTCCACCTCCATCCACCCCCACCCCCTTCAGCCTCTGCCTCCCGCTCCCCTCCACCCTCCCCTCCACCCTCCCCTCCACCTCTATCCTCACCTACCACTTTCTCCACCCCTCCCCCTCCCCTTCCATCCTCCCCTCCGTCTCCATCCTCCCTCCTCCTCCATCCACCTCGTCCACCCTCCCCCTCCATCCTCACCCTCACACCATCCTCCCCTCCTTCTCTATCCTCCCCTCCATCTCCATTTTCACCCTCTCCCTCCATCCTCCCTTCCACCTCTATCCTTCCCCTCCATCTCCATCCTCACCCTCCATCTCCATCCTCACCCTCCGCCTCCTCCACCCCTTCCCCTCCCCTTCCACCCTCCCCTTCATCTCCGTCCTCAGCCTCCCCCATCCTCCCCTCCACCTCTATCCTCTATCCTCCCCTCCATCTCCATACTCCCCCTCCCCTCTATCCTCCACTCAATCTTTCCCCTGCCTGTTCCCCATCTCTCCCTCTCTACCATCATCCCCCTGCCCTCCATCCCATCTATCCTCCATCCTTCCCTCCATCCTCTTTTCCATCATTCCCCTTAACCCCTCCCATACCCTCCACCCCATCCTGCTCCTCCATCCCCTCCAGTCTCCCACCACACCCCCTCCTTCCTCCTTTATTTCCCCATCCAACCACTCTACCCGCATCCTCCCCCTTCACCCTTCTATCCACCCACTCACACCATCCCCCTGTCTACCCCACCCCCACCCGTCCCTGAGCTATGGTGGTGACATTCCATAGCGAGAGTTTGTTCAAGGTTTGCCTTGTTTATATAAAATGGTGGCAGAACCAGCCCACCGACCCGGCTCGCTGAAGTGGGGATACATAACCGTTGATCCCCATTGCCCAGGGCTGACTTTTACCTCCCACAGGTGGGTGTGCACCTGACCTGATCGCGCGTAAAATCGCACAAGAAGAAGCTGGGCGAGCGTCCTGATGCCATCAAGCGCTCGCGCGATATTTCGCTCGGCGGGCACGCGCATAAGTCGGAAGTGCGCCCGCCGACAATTAAGAGGGCAACGAAGCCCATTAACGGGCGCAATTATCCCCGGCTTTTCGTTGCCCGTCCAACCTTACGGTTGGCGGGCGGGCAAATCGGTCAGGCGGACTTTGCAAATTTTCATCGAACCTCATCCAAGGGCGGGATGAAATTTCTGTGATGAGATGAAACAAAAACACATTTTCGCGGACAGCCTCTTTATCAGCTGTATTTCCAGGTGATGGATTACGATGCACGGACACTCTTTTTATCAGGTTTTAAAACTTGTATTTTAGCTTTCTCAGGTCTGCAGCTCCCTGGGGCAGCTGCCTGCCTTCAGGGGGACTTTCTCACAGTGCTCAACCCTGCCTGTGGAAACGTCATCGCCCGCCCTCCTCCCACCCCACACCCTGGCAGTGCCGAGCTGGCCGTTAATTGGCCAGCCAGCGTGAAATCGTAGCCAGAGGAGCCAATCGCGGTCGGGGGTCCCTTTCCCAGCCGCTCCCAGGCCTGCCAATCGGACGCGCCCGCTAAAGGTAAATCTCAGGCCCCAAAGTTAACCCGGGATTTATCCTCGTGTCAGTGAATTCCAGCTCTACCTTGTTGTACACATCTCATTTAAAACAGAGTGCAAGCTATTCATTTGGAAAAAGAAGGAATTATTTTTGGAAAAATCTTCATAGCTGTTTGCAGCTGACATCTAGCCTGACATCTCGTCAACAGCAACAAGAGAAGCGTGTTACTGTTTAAATGTATGTAATTATTGCTAACACTGTCAAGTAAACAGCTATTTGCTCGTGCTAAAGTAGAAATTGCTGGAAATAAGCAGTAGGCCCTGAGCACCTAGAAAGGAAAAATAAATAGTCATGTAGGGGAGATGGTGACGTAGTGGTTTTGTCACTGGACTAGTTTTCTAGAGACCCAGGGTAATGCTCTGGGGACCTGGGTTCAAATCCCACCATGGCAGATGGTGAAGTTTAAATTCAGTAATAAACCTGATGATGATCATGACAACATTGTAAAAACCCATCTGGTTCACTAATGCCCTTTAGGGAAGGAAATCTGCTGCCCTTACCTGGCCTGGCCTACATGTGACAGCAATGGCCTAAATGCTGGCCTAGCCAGTGATGCCCACATCCCATGAACAGGATGGGACCACGTGAAGAAGGGGGAGTGAATAGTCCGGTATGCTAATGATTATTATACATTGATTGTTAATGAGTGTAAATGTTTGAGAACAGGGTTTTTAAGCTTGAGGTAAATGCTAGTGCTTATGTATACAAAGATCATCAATATGGAAGTGAAATGGCAATGCAAGGATAAAGGGGAAATAAAATCAGTTCTATAACGGAAGGGGAGGGGGACAGGTGTAGCAGCTTGGAAAATGGAGGAAACAGCTACAGCCTGAAGTTGCTAAAGTCAATGTTTAGATCCAAGGCCCAGGAGGAAGGTGAGACATTTCTCAGGATATTTGTACTGGTTGATGCGTATAAGAAGCCAAGTGTAAAGAAGGACACATGGGGTCATTGTGTTCTCAGTGCTGGCACTGATGAAGCCACCATTTTATTATCAAGTATACAGTTACATTGAAGCATTTATCAGGCTTGGTGCTGAGGCTGTTGAACAGCAAAGAAGCTATGGAGAAGGTGAGGAATTCCAGACACCCGCCTGGGATTTCCACAGGGATTCTCCCGATCTACTGCAGGCTGCAGATCAGCAGAAACCCCAGAGAGATGTAAGGGACATAGAACAAAGGAGGGTAAAAGAAATGGAGGCAAAATCAGCCATGATCTAAATGAGTGGCAGAACAGGCTTGAGAGTCTACATCAGCTGTGGCCCAGAGACAGTTCTGTCACCTCTGAATCAGAATGTTTATGGGTTCATGATCCACCCCAGAGATTTAAGTGTAAATCTTCTGTTCAGCGCTGAGAGAAAACTGCACCATCAAAGGGGCTGTCTTTTGAATGAGATGTTAAGGGTCCCTTCTGCTCTCTCGAGTAGGTACTGAAGTTCCCAAAGCACTTTCAGATGAAGAGTTAGGGTGGAGACAGTCCACATGGTGTCATTATGAACGTTTATCCCATTACAAACACTTTAAACAGAGGAACTGATCATTTTTTTTCAATAGTTGTAAAGGCTTTGGGGTGACCTGAAGTTGTGAAAGGCGCTATATAAATGCAAGATTTTTTTTCTTTCTTTTACTCTGGTTCCTATATATGAAATAAGTGGGTCATAATCTATATTAAATGCCTGCAAAAAGAATTTTCATTGGTTACTATGCTCACTGTTCATGTTGTTTGCAGCTCAACAACTTGCTTATGTAAAGTGTATTGCGTGCAAGAACTTCTTTGAATGCAGTGCGTGAAGTAACCATTAACCCAGCATTGACAAACTAGAACAGCTTTAATCCTATAAGAGCTTATGGAAAATGGTATTTCTGAATTTCTTTATACAGAGGGGCTGGTGTCCTTTATCATGTTACCTGGAGTACAGAAAGGACAGAATTGCAGATGGGAGCTGTGTGGCTCTCCAAATGATACTGGGAATTGGATTAGATTACAATAACAGGTTTGCATACACTAGGCTTGTATCCCCCTGAGTTTACAAGATTGAGAATTGCTCTAATCGAGGCGTTTAAAATGTTAAAAGGATTCCACAGGGCAGTTGCAAAAAAACTATTTCCTCTGATGGGGGATTAAGAGCAATGGAACAGTTAGAACCAGGTCACTTAGGAGGGAAATCGGGAAACACTTCCTCACCCAGAGAGTAGCAGAAGTCTGCAACTCTCTTCCACAAACCGTCGTGGGATCGATTGGAACGTTCCAGACTGAGGTTGATAGATTTATGTTGGGTAAGGACATCAAGGGATATGGAGCAAAGGTGGATAAATGGAGATAAAATACAGATCAACCATTATTTAATTGTTTGGGCTGAACAGGCTCAACATTGCCTACTCCTGTTTCTATGCTCTGATTCTTTTGGAAGGCCCATTCAAAGCAAGCTTCCTTTGAGTTGAAACATATTATAGAATGGAAACCAGTAAGTGCCTGATGCTCCTAGCAGGCTAAAGTCAATAAATTGCTTTATTATTGCCCTCTGAATAATCTTGTGCATCTGTTTCTTTGAGGTAGTCGTTGCCCCCTTTCCTTAGTCACCACAAATCTCACTGTAGGTCAGCATGGTGGGAGCTCAGCTGAAATAATAATTTACATTTTAGTACAATTGAGCTAAATATCACATAATCAATGTACAGAACAGCACCTTTGCTGTCAAGTGCAAACAGCGCATTACTGCCATGTCACACCAGTACACGCAGTAATTACATCCTCCTGATTTGAGTCAGATTCCATTGCTGCTGTTGCTAATTATAACTGTAAGCGGAGAGAGTGTTGGTCTTATTATCAATTGTATCGTAGCTGAAGCAAAAAGTGATAAAGAAACAGGCCTCTCAAGAATTAAAAAAAAAACCAAGTGAAGCTCCTCTCATGATTTTTTTAAAAATTCACTCTGAGATGTGGATGTGGGTGGCACTGGCCAGGCTGACTTTTATTGTCCATCTTTAGTTGCCCAGCTTGGATACAAATTGGTGCTTTGCCAGGCCAGTTCACAAGGCAGTCAAGAGTCAACAATTTTGGTGTAGGAATGGAATAGGCCAGACCAGGTAAGTACATTAGTGAACTGTTTGGATTTTCACAATAATCCAGTCGCTTCAATGGGATTTTTATTGATGTCAGCTTTTTAACTTTTTAGACTGAATTGAAATTCTCAAACTGCCATATAGGCAGTATATGAAATCACACATGCTGGATAATTGGACCAGTAACATAACCAACTGTATGCAGAGTAATAGACTAGCTGCTTATAAACAGATATGTGAACCCATCCTCCTGTACTGGAAAATACACAGACCTCGATGGAGCGAAGGATTCTACAGAGAGACAATAGGTGAGAGGCCAGCTGAGGGCAAGGAACACATTTGGTTCAGTAGTGAGCATCGCCCTGGCTCTAGAACTCAGCAATGGTCTTAGCGTCCAGCTTCCGGGTTTCCCAGTCAAGCAGAGGGTGGGCAGGATGACTTGCTGAATCTGTCAAATGAAGGATTTCTAGTTAAAGGGGCCCCAGCAGGGATCAGAATGGTTGACCTGTATATTGAGCACTGTGGCTTCAGCAATCACAGGAATGGATAAGGGACCTGAGAAGACTATCCCCCATGGTCTCTGACTATCACCTGGAGGTCTGGTTGCAGAATGTCAGGGAGCAAAATGAGGTGATTGCCAAGGGTGGGAGGAAGAGGCCAGCCTCTCAAGCTAACCAGGTATGGATGGAAGTGGCCGAGGGAGTGAACAATGTGGTCCCTTTAGCCTGGGATCAAGGGCTTAACTTATGAAGAAAGGTTGAACAGCTTGGGCCTATACGCACTGGTGACTGGAAGGATGAAAGACGATCTTATTGACTCATATAAGGTCCTGAGGGGATTTGATAGGGTGGATGCCAGGAGGATGTTTCTTCTTGTGGGAGACACTAGAACTAATGGACACTGTTTAAGAATAAGGCATCTCCCTTTTAAGATAGAGATGAAGAGAATATTTTTCTCTCAGAGTTCCAATAGAATTTGGAATTATCTTCCCCAGAAAGCAGTGGAAGCTGGGTCATTAAACTTATTCAAGGTTGAGTGGGACAGATTTTTGAAAGGCAAGGGAGTCAAGAGTTATGAGGGGGCAGATGGCAAAGTGGAACTGAGACCACAACCAGGTCAGCCATGATCTTATTGAATGGCGGAGCAGGCTCAAAGGGCCAAATGGCCTACTGCTGATACTAAGCCCCATGTTCCCATGTCCTACATTCCTATGGAGACAGTGCCCCAAGAGGTTTAAGTAACTCAGAAGGGAAGGAAACATGAATAGAAGAATACTTTCAGGTGCCAGCTCCCACTCTCTTGACATCCCCAGCATTCACCTGCATAGCACTTCTTGGACCAAGATAACTTGCATCTCCACTCATTCCTCTTTTTCCAGGCACCTCCTTACATTCTCATCTGAATATCCAACACACTCCCTCATCTTTTGTGCCATCTCATAACCGTGTCTCAGGTACCGAGTCAGCATTGGCAATGCATGCCTACTTGGCCCACTGGGAAAGGGCCCCCTTGCCAGGAGGTTGTAGATGTCAGCAGTGACCTGCCAGACCTGCCGTGAAAGCCTGAGCCTCCTGAGGCACTGCTGCTCAGACATGCCGGGCGGGAATTTTCCCAGATTTGCACTAAGTGCGGTAGTGGGTGGGTGAACCGATGTTTTAGCCGCTGGCCGCGATGGGGGGTTTTCACGCCGTATTGTCCCGAACCCGCCTCATTATTTATGCATTCCCAGGAAACACGCCGTTTCCATGGTGGGCGGGCTCTCATTCACCCGCACGCCATCACCTCGCCGCTGCATCAGGCCGGGCACCATGTTTAAAGCCCAGCCACAAGCACACATCTCAGTGCTTCCAGCTCACCACTGCTGCACGGGAGACATGGCCCTGAAACTGGAGGAGACTGCAGCCCCCAGGTTCAGCAACACGTCTCTCGGGCAACTTTAGGATACTGTGGAGGCCGTCGGGATGTCACCTACCCCTGCTCTGGCTGCAGGATGGGCAGCAACAGCACCAGTCTGGCTTTGGAGACGGTGGCAGCGGTGGTCAGTGCCAATGCCCTGAAAAAGAGGACAGCCACCCAGTGCCACAAGAGGATGGATGATCTCCTCCGTTCTGCCAGGGTAAGTCACTCTTCTCATCGCTCTCAATTCACACACTCACAAACCCATCACACATCCACAGGGCACTCACTCACTGCCAGTTCAAGGGACATCACCATTCACACTTTCACACTCACCGTCATTGTCCTCATCCTGCCCATTGGACCACTCAACACCCACACCTGTCATCTGGCCTGGCAGGCCTCCTGCTTAGACTTTCTCCATCTCGAACCATGCAGGACAAGCTGGCACACAACAAGAGGGAGAGGTCACAGACTGGTGGCAGAATGCCCGACATCAGGGTCCTCATGGACTTTGAAAACAGAGCCATCCAGCTGGCCGGCGATGACCAGGACCGGTCCTGTGCTGACGGTGAGGTCGGTGCTGCTCTACCAAGTGAGGGTCCAGCAGTGCAACATCCATCAGATAACCATGCTGTGAGTGATGTGTCCTGCTTCACAGGCCACTGCCATGTACTAATTATCTCCCCTTCGCAGGCACATCTGCCAAACAGTCCATGACCCAGGGCCTCCAATCAAGCTCTGAAGAAACCTCTGAAGAGGAATCTGGAGGCACCCTCCCTGAAGTCCCATCACAGCGCCCACCCTCACCCTCAAAACTCACCTCAGAGCAGGGCTGCATTTGCCCCCGATCACCACCCCCCCGCCCCGCCACCAGTCGGGCAGGGTGGCACTTAACCCCAACCCCCCGGCGCCCCTGAATACTGGGTTATATGCTCAGTTAATTGTCACTTTGAATATTTTAATTACTTCTTCATCTTGTGTATGACATCTTGCAGCCACACAAATCTAAATCCAAGTTGGGCAGCCAAACCTCAGCACTGTGTGGTGTTAGGCCTTGAATCCCTCAGCAGATTTACGTAGGCCGCATTCATTCACAGGACAGTCTGATCTGCGTGACGTAAGCAGCTCAACTATTTAGATTACTTACCCAACAGCTCGATGGGGGTTCCCCACTCACCTGCAAATTGCCCAGTGTTAAACCTGGAAGTGGAGGGGATCGGGTTGGATTGCTGACCCAACACCACTTTTTGGGGCTTTAATTCCTTGCCTGCACCCGAGCCCAGCTCCCCTTGCCGGTTAAAATTCGATTCAGTGACAGTGTGGAGAATCGGATGTGGACATCTGTATGAGTTGATTCCCACTGAAATTTCAGAGAAAATGGATGCAAGTAGTCTTGATTATTAGACCATTAGAGTCACAAAATGTTCAACAGCTTATTATTTATTTGATAAGAATCCTACGCACCCTTTCACACCTTGAAGTAAAACTGAAAGAAATTTTTATTTTTAAAAAAAGAAGCTTGTAGATTTTGCCCATCAGGGCAGCAGAGGCCATCTGAGATGGAAAATATCCTTCAGGAACATTTCATTGGCTGGAAAGGGCTTTGGGACGGCCTAAGGTCATGAAGGCCACTGTATAAATGCAAATTCTTTCCTTTCCTTTTCTGCAGAGTAAAGGAGTGAGGTATGAAACTTTAGGGATATACTGTTCCTTTTCTCCAGTCTGCCATTTTGTCCACCAGGAATTATAAGGAATTTACAGATCAGAAACAGGCTATTTAGCTCAGCTGTCTACACTGGTGTTTATGGGCAGAATTTTTCATCCTGCGGGTGGGCGTGTGCCCGACCTGCACGGGAGTAAAATAGTACGCGATGATGCTGGGCGAGTGTCCTGATGTTATTGCGCACACGTGCGATATTTCTCTCGGAAGGTGCCGGAGCGGCGCCCGCCATTATTTAAGTGGCCACTTAAGGCCCCAAACAGTCCAATTGACTGTGACTTTTCCTTGCCCGTGCAATTTTCTACTCGTCCCATGGGTAAAACAGGCAGGCAGCCAGTCAACATTTTCAAAAACCTCATCCACGGGCGGGATAAAGAGTTTCAGCAGCATTGCCAGTGTGAGTAGTGAGGAGTTTTGGAGATAGTTTGCTGCTGGTTGCTTATTGGTGTTTGGCGGCTTCATCTCTATTCAAGGCTTCATTCTTAGCATTTCCAGGCTTCATTTCAGGATTTATTGCTGTCTGCCAGGCGCCCGGAGGATTCAGACCGTGGGACCCTTCCAGTTATCAGACAACCTTCCCTCACCCTGGTAATGGGGATTGTGGTCTCCGCTGGAGGTACCTCCTCTGAGGAGGAAGAGAGGGGCAGAAGGGAGAGGAGGCCGGGTGTCCCAGTGCAGCTTCCAGGGGAGGGACCTATGGGAGGAGAGGCGCACGCATTGAAGAGGTGGCTCATGACACCTCTCCGCCACCCAAGAACAGAGGCAGAGAAGCATTACAATACGAGCCACGCCTCCACAAGGGCGGTGGTAGAGAGGACCATAGGTCTTCTCAAGATGTGCTTCCAATGCCTGGACCGTTCAGTGGGAGCACTATGATAGCCCCCAGAGCGGGTGTCACTGATAGTGGTTGCATGCTGAGCTCTCCACAATCTGGCACTGGCAAGGGGGAACCCACAGGAGGAAGAGGGTCTTTACGTAGCTCCACGGGCTATAGCTGATGAGTCCAGTAGTGAGTCTGAAGAAGAGCACGGTGAGGAGAAAGCTAAGAGCGTGGATCCAGACCTCGGTAACCTCCAAGGAGGAAGGGACGCCAGAGATGCCTTGAACCGACGTTCCTTCAGCTAGGTTACCAAAGATCAGCTTCAAACGCATGCCAGGGCTGCCACCTCCATCCCGATGTCTGAAAGGACCCTTTTGTATGAACACAAAGAACATTTAGTATCTGTGCAATAAAGTTCAGAGGCACCTACGTCCAGTATTACATACTGACGTACCCTGCCAATAAAACAAAAGATGAAGCATACACAGGCCATGACAACAAAAACACAATTTATGTCATTCTGACAGTTCAGTAATTTTAACAGAAACATTTCTGGTTTTCCACATCAGACCAGTATACATAAAGTAAAAAAAATGAGCATAAAATCACTTGTGGCCTGTCCCTCTTTTGCTCATAGTGCCTTTAACTTATGTTTGTGAGTGCTACATCTAGATGATTCCCCCCTCGCTGGCACCAGCATTGGACTCTGCTGTCTTGTTGGCCTTGATGATCTTGGTAGTCATCCTCTGCCCAGGGGAGCCTGTGCTGGCCCTGCCTGGGAGGAAGCGGCCAGTGCCATGGCTGGCATCTCCCTAGTCACCGTAGCCTCATCAGGTGCCACAGTCACTGGCGGAGGGGCGGAGGAGCGGCTGCCATCAGCCAGAGTACCAGAAGAGCCCGCAGTGATGGCAGGCAGCTGGTGTGCCAACATGAGGTCACTATAGACCTCCCTGCCCGCCATTGATGGATGGGCACCTAGCTGGGATACTGGGTGCCTCATCCATCTCCCACATGAATACTGACCACCTGAGGTCAGTGCCTGTGTGAGGGCTGCAGGTCCGAGCACAACCCCAGGAACCCCTCATTTTGTCCCTGGAGCTGCCTCTCCATAAGAGTCGCCACTCTCTCAATGGAGGAGGCAGTGTGCTTGGCCATGACAGTCAATGCAGTGCTCACGCCCAACATCACAGAGCCCATGGCAGGCAGACCTTCATGGATTTCCGCCATATCCTCCTGCACATTCAGCATCTGCCGCCTAATGGACGACTTCAGAGGCCCATCATCTGCTTTTAACTGAGCATCATCCTGGCTGTCCTCCGACTGCTGTTGCCCTGGGCACTCTCTGCCTCCGCCTGCACCTCAAGCGATTGTGAAGTCCCCTCACCAATGTGCACCAACATTCTAGCCGCTGATCTAATGCCCAGTCAGGTGCTGGTATCTGCGCTGGTGCCTGTCTCAGAGAGTAGCTGTAACACAGGTGTAAATAATGCTGGTGGTCCTCCAATGTCAGGGGTGGCCCTTTGGGGTCTGGAGATTGAACGCCTGCTGGCAAACCTAAAAAGGAGAAGAAGGACATTAGTTTAAGTCATCACACTGTCACTGTACATGCCAGGCACCCTGGTGAGACAATGGCGACCTGCATCATGGTGCCCTCATCTTCCAATGATCAATGGGGATTCCAGGTTTGAGGCTCCCATCAATGAAGAGGCTTCACTAGAATAGTTGCACAAGCTGAACTTCTCACCTCTGTGCACTGCGCTCTTACCTCTGTTTGGCACCCCAGCCTCTCTGCGCCCAGTTGCACACTTGAGCTCTAGGGCATCTTGCTCATGCCTGGAAAGGAATCGGAAGTTAGCAGGGCCTCCACCAGTCCGTGAACTTTCTATATTGTTGTGGGCCATCTTTGCCTGAAACAACAAAGGAGCATTGATTAGCCCACTCTCTACCTGCAGCGCCTTTGCAACCTGGCCAACCCCAGCTGAGGAACACCTCGCAGGGCACATCACTCAGTGCAAGCAGCCAGGGCTCACCCCCTTGGCCAGCTCTGGCGTGATTGATGTGTGACACTCAGACTCTAGCACCCCTGAGGTCCACGGTGGGGGACGGCCAGCCCTTAGCACATCTGCGCACTGACCCATGCCAACCTGGTACTCGCCCTTCCTGAGCGCAGCAGGTCATTGAAGCGCTTACGGCACTGCACCCATGTGTGCCACACCATGCCATAGCTGCTCACCAGCGCTGCCACCTCCTCCCATGCCCTCTTCGTGAGGATGATGGCCTCCTCCTCCCATCCCTGGGGACAGGGGTGTCCCTTCTGGTAGCCACCTCCTCCAGGAGGACGGAGAAGCACTCATCAGAGAAGCAGAGGGCTGAGTGCCCACCCAACCTGCCCTCCCGCCTGCCGTGTTCAGCTGCACTCAGGTCCATCGTGCCGGGGGCGCCCTCCATGGCAGACTTCCAGGGGCTGCCTGGGCTGCTTTTAAATGGCTGCCGGGTCGCCATTGGAGCTGGCAGTTGGCAGGCCCCGCCCCCCCCGCTCCAGCTCAGCCCTTCCTGGCCAGTGCGGAGCTGCATTTCACGCTGGGTGGGCCTTAATTGGCCCGTCGGTGTGAAATTGCGGTCAGAGCCTGATCGCGGGCGGTGGTCTGTTTCACGGCTGCTCCCAGGTACGCCTGCTACACCCGCCTGACGAGGGGAAAGTCCTGCCCCATGTTTCACATGCATCTCCTCCCACACGAATACAACAGCACAATCAGGATATTCCTTTCTCCTCTCCTCTTAAACGTCTCTTTGCTATTACACCCCAACGGCTTTGTTAAAGGTAGCAAGTGAGTTCCACATTTTAACTATTCTCTGAGGTTGTTGAGGCTGTTGACCCTCTGATTGGCCCCTTGACTGGGTGTCGGTCTGGGCCTGACTAGGTCCCTGGGTTTCTGACTGGATCTCTGTCTGGGTCTCTGTCTGGGTCTCTGTCTGGGTCTCTGCCTAGGTCTCTGCTGGATGTCTGACTGGGTCTCTGTCTAGATCTGTCTGGGCCTCTGACTGGGTCTGACTAGGTCCCTGGGTCTCTGACTGGATCTCTGTCTCGGTCTCTGTCTCGGTCTCTGCCTGGGTCTCTGACTGGGTCTCTGCCTAGGTCTCTTGCTGGATGTCTGACTGGGTCTCTGTCTGGATCTGTCGGGCCTCTGACTGGGTCTGATTAGGTCCCTGGATCTCTGTCTCGGTCTCTGCCTGGGTCTCTGACTGGGTCTCTGCTGGGTGTCTGACTGGGTCTCTGTCTGGATCTGTCTGGGTCTCTGACTGGGCCTCTGACTGGGTCTGACTAGGTCCCTGGGTCTCTGACTGGATCTCTGTCTGGGTCTCTGCCTGGGTCTCTGACTGGGTCTCTGCTGGGTGTCTGACTAGGTCTCTGTCTGGATCTGTCTGGGTCTCTGACTGGGCCTCTGACGGGGTCTGACTAGGTCCTTAGGTCTCTGACTGGATCTCTGTCTGGGTCTCTGCCTGGGTCTCTTATAAGGTCTCTGTCTCAGCCTCTGTCCGGTTCCAATACTAAGTTAATAGGTGAAGTTGGGGTGAGGGAGAAAGTAACAAAATCTAAATCAGGGTTACTATGCAAGAATGTGAATGCACGGAGTGTAAATAAGATTGGGGAGTTACAAGTACAGATGGCTATGTGGAAATATAATTTAGCGATAACAGAGACCTGGCTCAAGGAAGGGCAGAACTGGTTGTTAAATATTCCCGGGTACAAGGTGTTCAGAAAAGATAGGATAGGAAGGAAAGGAGGAGAGGTGGCGGTATTGGTTAAGGAGAGCATTGCAGTGCTGGGGAAAGAGGATATCCCGGGGGTTCAAGGCCAGAATCAATTTGGCTCAAACTAAGGAACAAAAAGGGTGCAATTCCATTGCTTGGTGTAGTGTATAGGCCGCCAACCAATGGGAAGGATGTGGAAGAACAGGTCTGCAAAGAAATTACAGAGAAATGCAGGCATTATGGATTAGTTATAATGGGTGATGTTAATTACCCGAATGTAGACTGGGATAGTGGTGGTGTAAAGGGTGGAGAGGGGCAAAAGTTCCTAGATTGTGTTCGGGAAAGTTTTCTACAGCTGTATGTGTCCAATTCAATAAGAAAAGATGTTGGACCTGGTTCTTGGAAATGAGGTGGGCCAAGTAGATTAAGTGTCAGTGGGGGACCATTTAGGAGACAGTGATCATTGTATTGTATGTTTTAGGATGATGATAGAGAAAAACGAAAGGCAATCCAGGGTAAGAATAATTAACTGGACAAGAGCCGACTTTGATGGGGCAAGAACGGAGTTGGGTCAGATAGTCTGGAACGAAAGATTGACGGGAAAAACTGTAGCTGAACAATGGGCTACCTTCAAAAACAAATTGGTTCTGGCACAGTCAAGGTATATTCCATCGAAAGGAAAAAGTAGGGCAAATAAATCCAGAGCTCCCTGGACGAAAAAGGAGATAGAAATTAAGATAAAAAAGAAAAAGTGCGCTTATGACAGGTGTCAGGTAGAAAATACAACTGAGAACCAAGAGGAATACAGAAGGTTCAGAGGGGAGGTGAAAAAGCATATTTTTAATTTCCAAGAATCAGGTCCAAAAGTGCGTCTTTTCTAAAAGCAAAATACTGCGGACACTGGAAATCCAAAGCAAAAATAAAAATACCTGGAAAAACTCAGCAGGTCTGACAGCATCTGCGGAGAGGAACACAGTTAACGTTTCAAGTCTGTACGACTCTTAAGTCATACGGACTCGAAACGTTAACTGTGTTCCTCTCTGCAGATGCTGTCAGACCTGCTGAGTTTTTACAGGTATCTTTATTTTTGTTTTTGCGTCTTTTCTTGTTGGATTGGACATGTACTGCTGTGGAAAAGTGAAAAGGGATTTTGAGAAAACACTGGCAGCCAATATAAAGGGGAATCCCAAAGTCTTCTATAGACATAGAGATAGTAAAAGGGTGGTAAAAGGAGGAGTAGGGTTGATTAGGGACCAAAATGGGAATTTAGACATGATGAAGGGGCCATGGCTGAGGTATTAAATGAATACTTTGCATCCGTTTTTACCAAGGAGGTAGAGGCTACCGAGGCCATACTGACAGACGAGGAAACTCTGTCACTAGAAGAGTTCAAAATTGATAAGAGGAAGTGTTGAATAGACTGTCGATATTTAAAGTTGACAAGGCACCGGGACCGGATAAGATGCATCCAAGGATATTGAAGGAAGTGAGAGCAGGAATTGCAGGGGCACTGGCCATAATCTTTCAGTCTTCCCTAGACTCACAGGAGGTGCCAGAGGACTGGAGAATTGCAGACATTATGCCCTTGTTCAAAAAAGGTTGTAGGGATAAGCCCAGCAATTACAGCCCAGTCAGTTTAACTTCAGCGGTGGACAAGATTCTAGAAACAATTACCTGGGGTAGAATTAGTAGTAACATGGAAAAATATGGGTCGATGAGGAAGAGACAGCATGGATTTCTAAAGGGGAAATCATGTTTAACTAACTTGCTGAAGTTGTTTGAAGAGGTAACAGAAAAGGTCAATGAGAGTAATGCTGTTGATGTGGTGTACATGGACTTTCAAAAGGCATTTGACACAGTGCCACACAACAGACTTGTGAGAAAAGTTATTGCTCTTGGAATAAAAGGGGCAGTTGCAACATGGATACAAAATTAGCTGAAAAATAGGAAGCAGAGAATAATGGTCAATGGATATTTTTCAGGCTGGAGGAAGGTTTGTAGTAGAGTTCCCCAGGGGTCGGTATTGGGACCCTTGCTTTTCCTGATATATATTAATGATCTAGATCTTGGTGTGCAGGGGATAAATTCAAAGTTTGCGGATGATGTAAAGTTTGGGAGTGTTGTAAACTGTGAGCAGGACAGTGTGGAACTTCAAGAGGACATAGGCAAGTTGGTGGAGTGGGCAGATAGGTGGCAGATGAAGTTCAATGTGGAGAAGTGAGAGGTGATGCATTTTGGTAGGAAGAACATGGAGAGACATTATAAGGGTCAAAATTTTGACATGGGTGCAGGAGCAGAAAGACCTGGGCGTATATGTGCATAGATCATTGAAGGTGGCAGGACAGGTGGAGAGAGCAGTTAATAAAGCATATAGTGTCCTGGGCTTTATTAATAGGGGCATAGAATACAAGAGCAAGGAAGTTATGCTGAATTTATCTAAGACACTCGTTAGACCTCAGCTGGAGTATTGTGTACAGTTCTGGGCACCACATTATAGAAAGGATGTGAACACATTGGAGAGAGTGCAGAAGAGGTTTACAAGAATGGTTCCAAGGATGAGAAATTACAACCTATGAGGATAGGTTGGAGAGGTTGGGGCTGTTCTCCTTGGAGAAGAAGGCTAAGAGGAGATTTGATAGAGCTGTTCAAAATCATGAGGGGGCTGGACAGAGTAGATAGGGAGAAACTGTTCCCACTCATAAAAGGCTCAAGAACGAGAGGGCACAGATTTAAAGTGATTAGCAAATGTGATGTGAGAAAAAACTTTTTCACACAACGAATGATTCGGGTCTGGAATGCACTGTCTGGAAATGTGGTGGAGACAGGTTCAATTGAGGAATTCAAGGACATTAAATGATTATTTGAATAGAAACAAGGTGCAGGGGTACGGGGAAATGGCAGGGCAAAGGCACTAGGTCATAATGCTCATTTGGAGAGCTGGTGCAGACATGATGGGCTGAAAGGCCTCCTCCTGTGCCTTTAAAATTCTGTGTGTGATTCTGACTAGGCCTCTGTCTGGGTCTCTGACTGGGTGTCTGTTTGGATCTCTGGTTGGGTCTCTGGATCTCTGACTGGCTCTCTGATTGGGCCTCTGCCTGTGTCTCTGTCTGGGCCTCTGACTGGGTCTCTGTCTGGGCCTGGCTGTGTCTCTGACTGAGCCTTTGTCTGGATCTCTGTCTGGGCCAGGCTGTGTCTCTGTCTGGGTCTCTGCCTGTGTCTCTGACTGGCTGACTGTCTGGGTCTCTGCCTGTGTCTGTCTGGGTGTCTGCCTGGGTCTCTGACTGGGTCTCTGTCTAGGTCTCTGACTGGCCTTCTGTCTGGGTCTCTTACTGGGTCTCTGACTGGGTCACTGTCTGGGTCTCTGTCTGGGTCTCTGACTGGGTCTCTGTCTGGGTCTCTGACTGGCCTTCTGTCTAGGTCTCTGTCTGGGTCTCTGACTTGGGTCTCTTACTGGGTCTCTGTCTGGCCACCTGACTGGGTGTCTGGGTCTCTGGCTGGGTCTCTAGCTGGGTCCATGGCTGGGTCTCTGGCTGGGCCTCTGGCTAGGTCCCTGTCTGGGTCTCTGGCTGGGTCCCTGTCTGGGTCTCTGGCTGGGTCCCTGTCTGGATCTGTGTCTGGGTCTCTGGCTGGGTCTCTGTCTGGGTCTCTGTCTGGGCCTCTGTCTGGGCCTTTGTCTGGGTCTCTGGCTGGGTCTCTGGCTGGGTCTCTGTCTGGGTCCCTGTCTGGGTCTCTGACTGGCCTTCTGTCTAGGTCTCTGTCTGGGTCTCTGACTTGGGTCTCTGACTGGGTCTCTGTCTGGCCACCTGACTGGGTGTCTGGGTCTCTGTCTGGGTCCCTGTCTGGGTCTCTGGCTGGGCCTCTGGCTGGATCTTCTGCTGCAGCCAACAAGATGTGGCTCGGGTCCTAGTGACCACGAAAACTGGTTGACCCCCTTCTGATTTCGGTCCCCGCAGTGGGAGCCCTGCTGCCAGCACTAAGTCCATATCAGTTTATCTACATAAATCCTTAAAGATTTAAAATAAAAACAGAAAATGCTGGAAACACTCAGCAGCTCTAGCATCTTCTGTGGATTGAGAAACAGGGGGTGGAATTTTTTGTGCCTCTTGGTGTTGGGTGTGTTCGGTGGCCTGAGCGGACAATATGGCAGGAAGGCCAGAAACCAGTTTGTGATGCTCCGCTCAGCCCATCGATGATGGGCCGAATATCCCGCCATTGGACATCGGGAACTTCATTGTAATACAACAGCATATCATCATAAGGCTAACCCACTGGCCTCACCCCCCCCACTGCTCCATCGTCCGCCCACATTGGCAGAAAAACACGCCGACGTGTTTCACAACAGCATATGTAAGGCGTGCACTTGGCGGGCTGCACTTCACTTGGGACTTCAAGGTTTGTTCGCCTACCTTGCCTCAGTCAGCACTCACAGTCATCAGTGCCGGGCTTCACAGACAGCACCACATCACTTTTAGGGAGGCTCTACCTACTAGATCAGCCATACGTGGCTGGCTTTTCAATGGCTGCAGGGCAAGGGCTTGCTAGGTGAAGGGGGAGAAGTGGCCTCAGGCAAGGGAAGAGGCTGCAGGGCGAGAGCTGTACTGGGGAAGGAGGGTAACCCAGGGTGTGTTGATCTGTACAAGTGGCCTCAAGAGGGTGAGGGCTGAGGAGGCAGCCTCCAGAGGAGATGAGGCCTAATGGACACATGAGGGTGTGTGTGTGTGAGAATGGGCGGTGATGTCCCTTGAGCTGGCAGTGAGTGAGATGCCAGAGGATGTGTGATGGGCTTGAGTGTGTGAGTTTAGAGTAATGAGCTGGTTCCCATACCCTGGCTGCATGGAATAGATCATTCATCCTCTATCTGCATTGGATGGCCAACCTCTTCTATGCAGCATTAGCACTGATCACCACTCCCATCACCTACCAAGCCGGAGTGGTAATGTTGCTGACCCTCCTGCGGCCAGAGCGGGGGTAGAGGACATCACAGTGGGCCTCCACGGCATCCAAAAGGCGCTCGAGGGCTGCAGTCTTCTTACCTTTCGGGGACATGTCTTCTTTGCTGCAGTCCTGGGCTGGAAGCACTTTAAATGTGGTGCCTGGAGTGATGAAGCGGCGAGGTGACAGTGTGACAGGCAAATCGGAGCCCGCCTGCCATCAAAACAGCGTGTTTCCCGGGAATGCATAATTAATGTGGCGGGATTGGGATGATACGGACTGAGAAGCCGCCATTGCAGCCGGCAGGTAAAATGTCGTTTTTCCCACCTGCTGCCGGACTTAGTGCAAATCTGGGACGATTCCGCCCAGGGTTAAACTTTCAGGGCTGAGACCTTACACAAAGACCTTTATTAATTGTCCCCTCAGACCTGTCTTCTGGAAAAAAGAGCTGCAGTCATTTCAGCCTTTCTGAATTTGCATTGTTCTAAATTGGATCCTTTGGATCTTTCTGAATTGGATGAAATCTCGGAGTTCACCTCAGCTTAGTTTCAGAATTTGACCCTAGCCGCAAGATCAAGCGACAGTACAGTAATCACCAACAGTTGTGTTATTTGTGGTGCACTTGTTATTTCAATTTGTTCAGTAAAATGACAGGCTGCCTTTTAAATTAGCTGCAGCAACCTGAATTTATGAGCCTGCAAAATGAAGTGTGAGAAACTTAAGTGGACGTCTCAACGTGTTGCTCTCCTCACACCATGCAGAAGATTCTGGAATATTGAGGTCAAACGAGTGCCAAACCGGCAAATTGGTGGTCCATTTTTGACCGTCTGATTTTCTTCTCTTCAATTTTGAGGAAAAGAAAATGTATGATAAAACTGAGAGGGTGCTGGAGATGGGCCTTCTCCTTGAATCATGGCAATAACAGCCTAATACAACTGAGTAGCTGGCTGGATCAGGTAAGAAGCACCAACATTGGCGTGGGCCCGAGGTCAGACCAGGAAAGGACAGTAAGCTTCCTTTCCCAAAGGAGCCATAAGTGAACCAGCTGCCACTTTCACTAAAACCAGTTGTTTCCAATTCAGATTTTTTAATATTCAAATTATCAGGCTATTGCATTAGGATCGAACTCATATGCTGCTGAATTAGGACTCCAGATTTCAAAATCAGTAATATAACCACCACACTATGGTACCATATCTACTTGGTATCTGTATGCGCACTGATCTGTTATAACTTTATACGTTTGTACATGTTAGACTTTTCAAAACACCGACTAGGGTATTTCCAGTAGTGGCTTAAAATTCGTACAAACTGATAACTCTAAGTTCAATTCACACTACCTTATTCTGAATTGAATGAATAAAACTAATGTCAAATTTGCAATGGCACGAACTTAGGCTCACAAGAGACTTCGCAGAGACTAAGAGAACTATTTTCACTTGGGAGTCTGTAGAAAATCGAAACCTTCCTTCCTTCTGTCTGACCTAAATCAAAATACAGGTCGAGGAGTGGAAAGTCGCTTCTGAATAATGGGCCTGTGTATTATAGTGGCAGTACCTGCTCGACACTTTTTTAATTGTATGACATCATGTTTGTAAAACACCAGCCAATGATCTGCGATATTTAAGGGGTGACCCTGTTTCACAAGCTGAGACCCACTGACCATCTGCCCCCTTATTTTTTTCTGTAAGGACAGAGCCAAACATATATGCACTGAACAAACGGATTATCCTGTGCTTTGCTTTTTAATCTGACACACAGTAATGTGGCTTGAAGCACAGTTTATATAAAGCACCTTTCCCAGCAGGAACGGCTGAGGGAACATTTGAGAGCAGTGTGCGAAGAATTGGGATCAATCTTCAAAATTGCTAAACTGCATCTCTCCAGGCTCTCCACTTTTTCATTTCACTGTGCTAATTCCTCAAGCCCGTTCATTACTTTCCTTTGTGTTGTAGTGGCAGCAGCTCACTGGACCAGTTTGGGCTAAGTACACTGAACTACTTAAAGTAAGTTAATCTGACACCTCCAACTCTCTTTGCATCAACGGTCATTGGAATGTGTGAGAGGTTCCGTAAATGGCAGGTTAAATGTTTTTTTACTACCTTTCCGCTATGCTACTTCTATTTGGCTATCTCTATGGGTAGCAGACTCCATATTATGGAATAGTGCCATGGCCTCTTGTATCGACTTGACCCTCTAGTTAGTCGTCTGTTGCCCCTCCCCCACACAGAGCAGTCTTTCTTGCCGTAATCTTGACAAATGTGACCTTTTGAGATGTTTGTTTTCAAATCAGGATTTCTGCTGCTGTCTGCTATCGACGCCATTTCTCCCCAGTGCTGTGCATTCGACTGCACCAATAGGTCAGAGTTTACTGTTTACACCAGTTACCTAGCAACATTCTGCAAGAGCTTTCTGATGAGACAGTCAGTGGTGTCTTCCACATAACACACCCAGTTGAGTGCACAGAGTAAAGCTTTCTGTTCCTCCACTATCTTCCTTCTTCTGCTGGTTCCTCTCATCAACACTTCTTCTCACTCAAACCCTTGTTCTCCCCTCTGTATGCACCAGTACTTTCCCAGTGCTCTTCCAGTTCTTTTCCAATACTCTTCCAGTGCTAATCAAGTGCTCTTCCAGTACTTTTCCAGTGCTCTTCCAGTGTTCTTCCAGTGCTCTTCCAGAACTCTTCCAGTACTCTTCCAATGCTCTTCCAATGCTCTTCCAGTGCTCCTCCAGTACTCTTCCAATGCTCTTCCAGTGCATTTCCAGTACTTTTCCAGTGCCCTTCCAGTACTTTTCCAGTGTTCTTCCAGTGCTCTTCCAGAACTCTTCCAGTGCTCAGCCACCATCCCGGAGTAAGTGCACTTCTTTATGATGCCCACGACTTTCCCTTGGGCATTTTCTGCCACACTTACTGTGTTTCCTGCCATTTGATCCTCCGCTTCTTCTGCAAGGCCTTTATTTAGCCATGCCCAATCGTTCCTTC
Source organism: Cetorhinus maximus (assembly GCF_964194155.1). Taxonomy (NCBI): domain Eukaryota; kingdom Metazoa; phylum Chordata; class Chondrichthyes; order Lamniformes; family Cetorhinidae; genus Cetorhinus; species Cetorhinus maximus. The sequence goes on along the minus strand of NC_135894.1, from coordinate 16,257,275 downwards.
TTTCTCCTCACTTTCGCACTGAGCAGCTTCTTCCTCATCCTTGCCATCTTCAATCTTTAATTAAATTTCCATTGTAACTGTACACTCCCTCCACCCTCCAATTTCTATGTCCCTGCCTCAGCTCTATACGCGAGGTCTCCTTTCCACATCCATAGTCACCTCCTGGATCTACGCATCACACACCGCTGATGTTTTGAGTAAGGACATAAAGAGACTCATTATCTACTCCAAAAACCCTAGCTTAGGAAATGACGACAACTTCACAACAAAGCCTATAAACACAGAGCACTCTAGAAACTCTCTCACAGATGGAGCTGTTTTCAGGGGTGACTGCTAGAAATGGGTGCTCCCAGGATGGGGTTGCACACAAAGGAGTACTGGTTGGGCAGTCACAGATGCACAGACGTTGACCTCTGTCCATCAACTCAATGGAGTGAACTTCAGAACAAATGTCTAACTGCTCACTGATACCTGGGACAACCCAGTCTGCACATTCTCTAATTACAAGCATTCAATTCAAGAGACATCTGGCCTTGTTATTGACTGCAGCCCCTTCCCCTATCACCACAGCTACGCAACAAAGCCACACTGGCTTCGAAAATGTCATTTGAAGATACAGGCCAAATTTGAATTCATCTTTATTTAAATTAAGGCTTATCATTACATTGAAGGGGAAATAGTTTTCTTATTCATTTATTTGTGGGATATGCAATTTTTCTGCTCTGCTTCCCTGACTAGGTTGTGCATTTTGACTGCGCTTGAAAGAGCTCATCATTTTTATCCATTCTAAGCAAAATTATTTTTTTTAATTTGCTGCAGCTGGAATGAGTTTTAATTTACAAAATTCTCTCATACTGTGTTTGTGTCATGTAATTTTTAAAAATAACATTATGAGCCATCTATAAGGCACAAGTCAGGAGTGTGATGCAATACTCTCCACTTGCCTGGATGAGTGTGATTCTGACAACACTCAAGAAGTTTGACACCGTCCAGCACAAAACAGCCCGCTTGATTGACACCACATCAACAACCTTAAACATTCACTCCCTCCACCACTGATGCACAGTGGCAGCAGTATATATCGCTTAAAGGATGCACTGCAGCTGTTCACCAAAGTTCCTTCGACAGCACCTTCCAAACCCACGACCTCTAACACCTAGAAGGTCAAGGACAGCAGGCACATGGGAACACCAAGTTCCCCTCCAAGTCACTCACCATCCTGATTTGGAAATATATCACTGTTCCTTCACTGTCACTGGGTCAAATTCCTGGAACTCCCTCTCTAATAGCACTGTGGTGGACTGCAGCGGTTCAAGAAGGCAGCTCACCACCACCTTCTCAAGGGCAATTAGGGATGGGCACTAAATTCTGGCCTAGCCAGCAACGCCCACATCCCGTGAAAGAATAAATAAAAGGCCATAATAATTCCTAAAAATCTGCAGCTCTGTTTTACAATGTTTGCATAATCTTGCACAAATGGATAACATAGTTTTATCTCAGTACTTATCTGCGAATATACGAGTCCATAAAACACTAACCTTTCCCTCATTTATCTTTGCAATATAAGTATCATTCACATTATAATGAAGCTTTGAAGTATAGTATGTTGTGAAAATTAATCAGCTCTAAACTTAAGAGGCAACTAGGCTGAGTTACAAGAACATAAAGAATAGGAGCAGGAGTAGACCTTATGGCTCAATGAGCCTGCTCTGCCATTCAACCTGATCATGACTGATCCTGGGTTTCAACTCAGATCAGCTATGGTCTTATTGAATGGTGGAGCAGGCTTGGGGGGCTGAATACTTCTGCTCCTATTTCGTATGTTTGTATGTTCGTAACTCCATTTTCCCACCCACCCCCCGTATCCCTTAATTCCCTGAGAGACTTAAAAATCTGTCTATCCCAGCCTGAAATGTATTCAGTGACAGAGCATCCACAGCCTGCTGGGGTTAGAGAATTCCAAAGATTCACTACCCTTTGAGTGAAGTCATTTCTCCTCATCTCAGTCCTAAATGATCGGCCCCTTATCCTGAGACTGGGCCCCCGTGTTTTGGACTCCCTGACTAGCAGAAACAAACTGTCAATGACTACAAACCGGTCAAGTGTACGATGTGTTTGCTAATCTGAACAGAAAATGAGGGGGTAAATTTTGGGTGAGAGGCAACAGTGTCCAATGAACTTTGCATCAGTGCAGTATCAGAATATGGACTCAGTTCATTGGCCTCCTAGCCCGCCTTATGGCTCTAAAGGTGCCATGAACCAATATAGGATACCTGGCACATCAGCAGCATCTAAAGGGCTGCAGCCGACATTGGAAAGGAGGTGGCCACCTTAAGTTGCTGCATATGGAGGCAGCTAATACCTAGCGTTTTCAGCGATTTTAAATCAGATTACTCAAGGTGGAGGACTGGACACTTATTAAAAATGGTCACTTTCAGTGATAAACCCATTTTTAGCAATATTAATAAAACTGTACCAGGTTACCACTTTTTAACTACATTAGGGGATACTTTTGAGTGAAAAGAAATGATTATCCTCTATTATAATGCGTAGAAGATCTTGTGCAAATGAATTTTAGCAGAAATTGAACTGTAACCTTATGAGTGCAGTTCCAATTGGGTAACTAGTGCCCAAACCGGAAAATCTATCCCAAAATCTACAAATTTGTGGTGCAGATTATGTGAAATTCAAACCTATGCATATTTGATTTTGAAAATGCAGAGACACCAACCATCAGTAATAAAAACATTGTGTTGAAGCACATTCTTTGATCTTAATGAAAAAATCATGTCCAAGGGAATAGGGGATTAGTTCTCTGGCACAAACATTTGAAGATCCAATTCGGCTACAAACTGCCTTGGCATTGAAGCAATATTTCCGGTTTTTTAATGGTGCCAAATGTAGCCAACTTTTCCCTTGTAGAAGAGGGTGAAATAGCGGGAGGATTTTCTGGCAGCAATCATCTTCATGCCAGATGATAGGTAATGGGAAGATTTTATAGGCACCCACAATCTATACAATGAAGAGGGGTGGGTACCAGGTACCCGCACCCACCAGATGCCACCTTGGAGCTCCAATCTCATGCTAACCAGGACTGCCTGAACATTTTAAGGATGTGAGAAATAGGAGCAGGAGTAGGCCTGCTCCACCATTTAATATGATCATGGCTGATCTTCAGCTTCAACTCCACCTTCCCGCCTGCTCTTTGTGTTCCTGAGAGACCAAAAATCCATCTCAGCCTTAAATATATTTCAATAATGGAGCATCCACAACCTCCTGCTGGAGAATTCCAGGGATTCGCAATCCTTGGAGTGAAGAAATTTCTCATCTCAGTCCTAAGTGATTGGGGCCCCTTATCCTGAGACTGTGCCCCCATGTTCTAGATTCCCCAGACAGCGTTAATAATCTCTCTGAGTTTACCCCTTCCTGATCTTGAATGTTTCAATGAAATCACCTCTCTTTCTTTAAAACTCCAGACAGTTTAGGCCCAATTTGCTCAGCCTCTCATCATAGGACAACCCTCCCACCCCCCTTCAACCACTCTCTTCATCTAGTGAACCTCTGCTGTACCACCTCCAAGGCAAGTATATCCTTCCTTAAATATGGAGACCAAAACTACACATGGTATTCCAAGCATGAGGTTGGAAGTCTAGAGTGAGGTTGAATGCTGCATCTTCTGACTTAGAGGTGGGAGTACTACCATTAAGCCAAACGCTTCCTCCAGCTCGTACAATAATAAATCAAACGTAAAATGAAGAGCATTAAATCACTCCGAGCTTGTCAGGTTTCAAACACAAACAGCAATAATTATGGAGCACAGGGAGTGAATCTCAGCTTTTTCCTTGTTCCACCATTATCTCGAAGGATGTGAGGGGCTAAGATTAGTTTGCAACTGATTTTACCAGCAAGTTTCTAAGTGTAATGCAGCATAAATTAGCTGATTCCACACTTCCCGTACAATACTACAATCCCATCTCCATCACAAACTCCCATTTGCCAAAGCCCCCCAATTGTGACACAGAACTGGTGAAATATCCTTGTATTGGGATCAACATAAAGTTGGTAAAATTCAAAGCTTTAGCGCAACATTAAATATCATGGAATCTTACAGCAATAAAAGCCATTCAGCCTTTCGTGCCTGTGCTAAGCTATCCAATGTTCTCCTTTTTAATGTTAGAATATGGGCCACAATTTGATGAGATTGGGGTGGGTGAGTGAAACATAATGAGGGCAGCCTGGATCCCAAGCATGACAGAACCTGGAATTATACTCATTCTGCAGATGCCAAGTTAACCTCAAATTTCCTGCTCATCTCTTTTGCATGCACCCAAAATTAAACAGGACATAAATCAGTAAGATTGGCCAGTGTGGTTTGAACATAATTGGAGCAGAACCAGTGGGGCCTCGTGGTATTAGAGTAGAGGGTTATAGGGGGCAGGCTTTCTTTGGAGAGACGCTGGAGGGTGGAAGATAAGCAGCACGTAGCTCTCTATCGTAAGATTTTTAAAATTAATTCACTTATAAAGCCTCCATTGCCTCAGATCTTTGGGTGACAGCCTGGAGTGCACAGTCATCATGGCTTCCAGTCTCTTACTGAGGCCTTACAGGATCTGATGGCCACCATTGTTCCATCCACCAGGCTAATGGGTCAGGCTGCAAATCCAGAATGTTTCCAGCTCTTTCCGGTGTCCAAAAGTGCTTCTTTGGTTGTAAAGCACTTTGGGGCATCCAGGAGGTTGTGGTCAAGGCACTATGTAAATGCAAGGATTCTCTTCTGATATTAAAAACCTAAGAACACAAGAAATAGGAACAAGAGTAAGCTATAGGGCCCATTAAGTCTGCTTCACCATTCAATAAGATCATGACTAAACATCAAAACCAACCCCACCTTCCTGCCCTATCCCCATATTCCTTGACTCCATTAGTGGCCAAAACTCTATCAATCTCAGCCTTGAATATACATTGACTGAGCATTCACAGCCCTCTGGGATAGAGAATTCCAGAGATTCAGAAGCCCCCGAGTGAAGAAATTTGTCCTCAGCTCATTCAGAAATGGACGACTCCTTACCCTGAGGCCATTAACCTTTAAAAGGACAGAACAGAGCTCAGCAGGAAGCAGGGGCAGAAGAGGAAAGACCCTGGTTCCATGCTCAGTCTATGTTGAGTGAGCTGATCCTTTCTCGGTTTGGTGCTGAACAGTGCCCTCTCCACACCCTCCCCACTTTTCCCTGAAACCCACACACACAGAAACACACGTGCACCCACACACGCATGCACAGACACATACACACACGCACACACACACACAAAGCACACGCACGCACACATATACACAAACAGACACACACACATACACATACATGCACGCACACAAACACACCTTGCTGTCCCTTCCTGGTCTGACCTCAGACCCACACAAGCGCATGCACACACCCACACACACACCCACACACACACACACACCCACACACACACCCACACACACACCCACACACACACACACGTACACATACACACACACACACACATACACATACACACACACAAACACACACACACATACACATACACACACACACACACACCCACACCCACACACACACCCACACACACACACACACACCCACACACCCACACCCACACACACACACACACACCCACACACACACCCACACACACACACACACCCACACACACATACACACACACACACACACACACACACAAACGCAAACACACAACACAAGATTTGCACTAAGTGCGATGGTGGGAGTGAGAAAGATGTTTTAGCCACCAGCTGGAATGGTGGATTTTTACGCCATATCATCCTGTTCCCAGTGCCTCCCGCCTCATTAATAATGCATTCACAGGAAATACTCCGGATTGCTGGCGGGCAGCTTGGATTTTCCCGCCACGCAATGACCTCAGCATTTCCTCGCTCTGGGCGCCATATTTAAAGCGCACCAAAGCGCAGCCTACTTCATATCTACAGACCAGGACTGCTCCAGGCAACAGATGATCCTGGAAGCAAAGAAGACAGCAGCCCCCACATTTAGTGATGCCTCTCTGAGGTGCCTGTTGGAAGGCTGTTTCAATGTCCTCTACTCCGCTCTGGCTGTGGGAGGTCCACCAGAGTCAGCAATCCGGTCTGGGAGGCGGTGGCAGCAGTGGTCAGTGCCCTCGGAGCACAGAGGAGGTCACCCATCCAGTACAGGAAGAGGATGAATGGTCTCATCCATTCCGCCAGGGTAAGGCAACCACCTCATCAACTGACACACTCACAAACCCATCACACATCCACAGGGATCTCACACCTCAAGGGACAACACCACTAACTCCCACACACACCTTCACATCTCCATCAGACTCATATCCTCTGGAGCTCATGTCCTCATCCTGCCCATGGCTCCACTCACCACACAAACATTCCACTCAGTGCCATGTGCCCTGTTCACACTCTCTCCATCTGTTTCCATGCAGGAGAAACTGGCTCACATCAGGAGGGGGAGGTCCCCTATCCGGGGTGGAGTGGCCCACATGAGGCCCCTCACTCAGCGTCTCATCGCACTGATTGGTGAGAATATGGACCCTGCCTGCGGTGATGGTGAGGTCAGCGGTGAACACCCACATGAGGATCCTGCACCACATCATCCCTCTCTCAATGTAACTGTGAGTGCTCTCTCTCCTGCTTTTGACTCTGCTGCCATGCAGTAATTATCTCTACTTTGGTTCACTGGGAGCTCTGCCAAGTGACCGACACCCTCAGCCAGCCAGTCCCTCAGCTCCATCCAGGTCCTCACCTCCAGCCAAGAGGACACCTCCTCCATTGAAGAGCTGGAAATAAGCAGCCTGGAAGACCCGTCACAGCGCTTACCCACACCCTGCACCAGCACAGAGACACACACCTCGGTGGGAATAAGATCTAGAGCAGGCTCGGGTTCACAATCAGGTGGTCACCGCACGGACATGTGTCCGCAGCAGGAGGAGGCAGGTTCAGCCGAGCACCCCGACACTCGGAGGACTGCTGGGGAAGAGGCATCTGTGAGGCCCGAGTCAGGTGACGAACTTCTGGATTCGGCCTCCCAACTCATCCTGGAGAGACAGCAGAAGGCGGGGGAACATCATGCAGGGCTTTTGGAAGCTCCCAACAGAGTGGCACACGAGTCAGAAGAGTGCGTAAACCTGCTCTCTGATGAAGTGGTGCTCACATGTGCATGTAAGGAGGTCTCCATGGGAAGGGATGGCGGATGCCATGGAGACTCTGTTACAGCAGAACGCGGAGATGTGCGCAGACCTGTACTCCATCGTGGTAGCCATGGGTGAGTTCTTGCAGTGGAATGCGAGAGGGAAATGAGGCACCTCGACATCCCTCCAGGTACTCCTTCCCCTCAAGGAGTCAAGCTGGTCTCTTGGGCACCTGAAGGGAGGAGGAGCAGCAGGTCATCCACTCAGGAATCTCAGAGGCTGTCCGCTCCCTCTGAGTCCCCTTTGCCTGTGACCCCCTCAACCTCATCCTCTGTCACTGCAGAGGGAGCAGCTGGCCCACAGGAGGACAGCCAAAGCAAGTCAGGGCCCTCAAGGCCTCGGCTCTCCAGAGGACCCACGCCAAAGTCATTAGAGGCAATCGGGCCAACCATTGCACAGGCTGACTCCACCCCTGTTGGGATGTCAGGGCAGCACCTAGAAGAAGCGGGCGGCCTAGAAAAGTTAAGAATTTCTGATCACCAGTGGTTGCACAGGGGAAAACATTTTGTCACTTGAGAATCTGAAAATATATTCACTTCCACTGAATAATGTGTAATGTTGTCTTTCAGCTTCATTTACAGGCTTCCAGAGTCCTCCCACTGCAAACAGCACCATTACCCTCCTACCCTACCGCCTCCTCTGCCCCCTCTCACACCCACCATTCCCTTCTACCACACCAACCTTCAATTAGCTCCCCAAGAGGCAGTAATGGACTCCACAGACCCTCCCTTGCACTTTCATCTGGACATCCCCACCCTTACTCCTTCCTCCACCTTTACTACCTCCCTCACCCTTACAGCCTCCTTCCTCCGAACCCCTCCTGCCCCAGAAACCTTCCCCTCTCTGAACTCCCTCCTCCCCCCCGGACACCTTCTCCTCTCTGAACTCCCTCCCTTACATCCACCTCCCAACTTGCAACATTCTCTCTCGTTACACCCTCCCTCCCATATTCCCTCCTCCCCCGCCAAACCTCACCCGCCGACACCTTTGTTCCCCTCCTCCCAATTTCACCACCACAACACCTTTGCCTCTCCCTTCCCAACCTCACCCCCCACTGCCACCCCCGCTGTACACCTCCCTCTCCCATTCACACCTAGACCTTCCTCTCTCAGCCCACCCTGGTACACATTCTTCTCCCAGTCACACTTCCTCTATCCCCCCACCACCAGTACACCTTCCTCTTCTCCTCACGGCTGGACTTTCCTGTCGCCCCACCCCCCCCTCGACAATCACCCGTAGCAGCCCATGGCCAAGACCGTGATGTTCTGAAGCAGACCCGAGACATCAACAGAGACCCCCTACCTTCCGAGAACAGCTTCGCGGCGGAGCCATGTCCATGAGAATCCACCCAGCAGGCGATGCATGTCTTCCTCCAGGGTCCGGTAGCTGTTGGGTTCCAGCAACATCTTCTCCTGCGATGTCCGCAATCTGAGCAAGGCCCTGAAGGTAAGTCCCAACTTCTGCACATCATACTTGTCCAGATGTGTTCTGGGCCGACTTGTTTTCCCACCGGTGTAACGATAAACCAGGCGTGGGGGACGATTCCGATCGGGCCTTACTTTGCATCCATTAGCGGGATGCAAACCGGCTTTATGTTGGCCTCCAGCGGGATTCGCATTCCACCATGGTGGACGCCATTGGATGATCCCGCTGTGATTTCACACCGGCATGAAACCGATTTCTGCCCCTCCTGCCGAATTGTTGCCAGGACGCCTGCCACCAACGGAACTGGACGATTCCGCCCTCGGTCTACCTAGGCAAAGCCACTCCTTGACCTGAACGTTAGCTACGCTGAACTGCATGGGGTGGAGTCCTGAACGTGCTCCTCCTGGTGTGATGGGGACCTAGCAGTTGATTCTGAAACTGTTACACACAATATACTCAGCACATCTCTACAGTACTGGAATGTGGCAGAAACATCCTTTCCGCTTATAAACAGCCATTGGATTTACTTTTATAATAAATAAACAACCAAATGCACCAAAATTAAAGGCAAAGTTCATGCTGCCATGGGGTATTTTGATGAGAATCCAATTCTACCAATCTGTTGGAAACATTATTATTCTAATGCTGTTGTTGGTACACTGGATAGGAAGATGGAAAGTTCAGAAAGAATTGGAAAATAATACTGTCCTTGCACTGTATTTGCTATCCCTTAGGTTAGCCTAGTCACAATTTCTGAAATCTTTTTTGACACACCATCCTGTCCCTTCAATTCAAAGGTTCAAACTCATTGAATCTAGCACGACAGATTGAATCTCACAGAGTCAGTATGTGTGATTTCATAGTTGAGGAGACACAGCAAGTTAGGCCAACCTTAAACACGCCTAACAGCCAAGGCAAACTCTACTGCACTTAAACGTCTGTGTTGGGGTTGCGGTGGGAGGGGTTTCTTAGCCGGCCACCCAGTGGAAACGGGGTGGAGTGGCTCTGAAAATGAGGGGTGGGGTGGAGTACACTGACCTAACACCTCATTCCTGCTGTCAGTGTTGCCATGGCAATGTTCCCTGTGGCCTACAATGAGTGGCTAGTGCGGCCCCAACCTTGAGTTAGGCACAAGGCATATTTAAAATGTTAATCAGGCATCTAAAATGCAGGCAGGCCCTGTCAATTGGCTTTTTTGGAGTGAACTGAGTGCTGTGCAGTGCTATGACTGCTACCTATCGGCTACTCAACCACGGAAGACCCAGAAGATGAGTTCCTCTTTCTTTGTCACCAGACCCTGAGGAGCTGGAGTGCTCCTTTCAGGCTGCACCATTCCAGCTGTGGGCTTCTGCTGCCCCAGCTTCTCCCACATCTTTCAAACACTGGAGATCCCCAGAGCTGAGCAATTCCGTTCCATTATCCCTAATTCACTCTACTAACACATAACTTTACCAGCCTACACTCTGTAGTATTGGAGCGCTCCAAAGCAGTCCTAATGATACTAATGCCCAGGCCTCAGGATGGATTGGGGCCTCAATACCACAGGCCAGCCACACAGTGTCTGCTATGGGAGGATGGGACCATAACAAGGTTTTAACCTGCAGCAGGTACCCATGTTAATAACAACATCCCTTGTCTGCAAGTGACAGTAACATTCTTAGCAATATTAACATTGGTAATAATATTCGTAGTCCTATATAGTGCCCATATCAACTCCACTTGTAGTCCTAGTAGCATGAAAGGACTTGATGAGGTGAATTGCCTTTTACCAATTCTATTTATTTGTATATTCTTACAGCAGCCTACTGCTGCCAATCCACAGCAGTGCAAGAGTTTGGACAGAACATATTCAGCAACTCATTCGAGGGCAAAATACTGCAGATGCTGGAAAACTAAAATAAAATCAGAAAATTCAGGAAATACTCAGCAGGTCAGATATTGGAGAGAGGAACCGAGTTAAAGGCTTGGATTTTTGTCAAGCGTGGACAACTCAGGAGCACTTTAAAAATAGCGTGCAGGGCCCGATTCTGGGATTCCCGCCCTTATTCCCCTTTCTGGCAATTTTCATCCGTGCGGGATAAGGGCGTGAGCAGATAGCCCACATGTAACAATCCCGTCCTTACCAGCTCCATTGCAGGAATGGGCGGTTTAAATCCACCACCATCTCACCGCCCCCACCCAACAATTGTAGCGGAGTCAGGCCTCTTCAGTAAGTAGATGTGGTTCATGGGCACTGAGAGGAAGAATCCCAGTACCAAGTAGGGAACCAAAAATAAAACAATCACCTGCTCCTGGAATTTTTATATTAAAAGGTTTTGAAATACAAAAATAAGTGTTCTTTCAGTTTCAATAGTTAGATGGTGTATTGTAAGTAAGATGTGTTTTACTGCAATGATTGATTATAGGGTTGTGTAAGTATTAAGATGCATTAGAGTACTTTTCCCATTGGGAAAAGTGCTCTTATGCATTCAAAACTGAAGAAAATACAGCTTGGAATCCCTCGTGTAATGACCTGAAGTGATTTAAGTGCCCAGGGTCCTTTTAAAATGAAAAAAAAATCTACAGCAGCTGTCACTTAGAGAAAAAGAGGTCCCGCCTCCTCCTGAACTGCTTTGATTGACAGGGCATTTGGTGCAGCTTAGGAAAAAAACCCAGCAGTTTGTTCAGTTTCAATAGACTCAAATTGTTCGCATTTCCAATGTTTGTCATTATAGCTGAGCCCATTATGAATGCTTGACTGAGTTTCAAAAGCTCAAAAACCACTTATCTCAGTGGCAGGCTGTTTTCACATTTTAATTGACAGTTTTAAGAGGCTATTAAAGGGCTATCTGTCTATGATGTGGTTAGTGAAATAGATGATTATTTGTTTTCACAACAGATTGACCACTTGAGGAGATTTAAGTTTATGAATGGGTTTTATGATTGAGGGCTTTTTTCAGTATTAAGTGTTTTAGAGGTTTAATGACTTAGCAACTTTTACGTAAGGCAGGGAAAGGGGGCTAGGAAAAAAGAACAAAATGGAAGGTCTGTAATTGGGTGGAAGAGATAAGAGATTAGATGACAGAAAGGATAAGGGTGCAAGGCAAGAAGAGATAGCAATGGGGCAAGTAAAGAAACATAAACTGGGTCTAGAGGAGGTTTAAATGGGCAAAGCATATTTCTGGTGCATGCTGCTAACGTTTGTGCTAAAACTTTCGCCAAAATGCCATCTGGTGCAGAACGAACTGAAAGTGCATGCATGTGGTGCGGACGCCATTTTGGGACCAAATGGCACCCATCGCACCAAAATTATGGTTGCTAAGGAGTGGAATTCTGCAGCTACTGTCCCTTCCTGACACAATCTGCTTGATTTTACTCAAATCAATGCCTTGCTCTATAGCTTTGACTTTTCTCTCCAGAATTTCCTGAACCTTCCTGCCCTTTTTTTTGTTTCCCTACCAGTATTATCCACCGCTTATCCACAGCTCATTGTCCTGGCTGGTACTGTGTGAGCACGTGAGGAGATAAGACACCAGCTGTAACTCCCAACACATCCATCCCGATGCAAAGTTAATTATTAGATATGATTGTACATTCTCTTCATTTTTCTTTGTTTAAATGAATGCTTTTCAAATATATTGTTCTTCTGTGAAAGAAGAGTAAACAGTGAATGGATTTAAATGAGCACAACACAACTACAGGATTCTGTGTAACGTAGTTGGTTTCATAAGTTATCTAAGTGCCCTACCACATTAGCTTGTGTGGCAGCCCCTGTCTTGTACTAACAAAAGAAAAAAAAACTTTTATTTTTAAAAATGTATTTATATCTTATTATTTCTATACCACCTGCCAGTTGGAGGTCCCAAAGCACTCTGCTGCCAATGAACTGCTTTGGAAGTGCAGTCACTGTATAAACTCAAGTCTCTGGAGTGGGAACCATGACCTTCTGACTCACAGGTGAACGTGCTAACAATTAAGCCAAGGCTGACACTGTGAAACAACAATGGTCGTGAGTGTTGCAGTTTAGCCCTTTTATAAATTTCCAGTGAGAAAAGTTCAGTATAACACAAGAAGAATGAACAATAGCAGTGATGTTTGTTAAGGTAGCAAAGTGATGAGTAAGCAGGCATTGTATTCAAGTGGGAGAATAAGACCGATGCTTTTCAATTACATTAAGATAAGCACTCAGGTAACCCTGCATCAATGCCACAGGCTGATATTTTCATTTAAATGGCACCACATGCAAATCACTCCTTCAGGCGATAGAAAATACAGAGCCTCTCTCCTTTATTATTTAAAAGCTTAGAGTAATTATTTCATAATCCATTTACAGTCAATGACTTTATACTGATAGTGTACAGTGCTGATGGGACTAAATGTGAAGACTCCATGGGGAATGCTTGACCTACACAATCAGCAAGCCTTGGCTAATAGTTGTTCAGTATAATTCAGTACATGCAAATGCCAACAAACATATGCTATCCATCAATATTAGATTAACTGGGAGCAACAACAGTCAGAGCATATTTCACTGCCTAAGCAATCCCCTGCCCCTACCCCATCTCCTCTTCATCAAATAGCTGGCTCTTGGTTGTGTTCTGCAGAGCCAGAGTAAGGAGTCTGGGGGGCCCTGGGAATCAATAATATTTGGGGTTCTCTCCACTGCCCCCACATGACACTGCCACCCCCATCCGATCCATTCGATCACAAAGGGACAGTAAAATGCATGAAGAAATTGGTTAATGTTCGGTGAGGTGCGGGTGTGGGAGACCAGATCAGGTAGGATAGGAAGAGACTGATATCCAGGAGGCACTATAACACAATTGGGCATGAGAAAAACTGGGCAGTTAGACTTGGACTGCAGAAGGGATGGGAAAAGGGTCAGATCAGAAAGAAGTCAAGGCTGGGATGAATGGCACTATCTGGCCAAGGAAGGAGTTTAGGGCAAAGAGTTCTAGATTTTAATCTGAATACAGCAGTCATTCAGAAAGCACAGTTTTGTTCCTCCTCTTCTTTTTCTAGTCGGCAGGATGTGACAAGTGGTGTGCCACAGGTATCAGTGCTGAGGCATCAACGTTTTACAATTCATATAAATGACTTGGATGAATGGACATATGGGATGGTTGCTAAATTTGCTGATGAAACAAAGATAGGTAGGAAAGTAAGTTACGAAGAGGATGTAAGGAGGCAACAAAATGACACCAGATAGGTTAAGTGAGTGTGCAAAGACCTGGCAAATGTGAAATTGTCCATTTTGGCAGGAAGAATAAAAAAGAAGCATGTTATCTAATTGGTGAGAGATTGCAGAGCTCTGAGATTCAGAGGGATCTGGATGTCCTAATGAATGAATCACAAAAGGTTAATATACAGATACAGCAAGTAATTAGGAAAGCGATTGGAACATTTTGCTTATTGTGAGGGGAATTGAATACAAAAACAGGGAGGTTATGCTTCAGTTGTACAGGGCATTGGTGAGACCACATCTGCAACATTGGGTACATTATTGGTCTCTTTATTTAAAGAAAGATGTACATGCATTAGAAGCAGTTCAGAGAAGGTTTACTAGGCTAATACCAGGAATGGCTGGGTTGTCTTATGAGGAAAGGTTGGACAGGTTAGGCTTGTATCCATTGGAATTTTGAAGAGTTTTGATTGAAACCATTAAGATCCTGAGGGAATTTGACAGGGTGGATGTGGAGAGGATGTTTTCTCTTGCGGAAGAACCTAGAACTAGGGGTGACTGTTTAAAAAGAAGGGGTCACTCATTTAAGACAGAGATGAGAAGAAATGTTTTCTCTCAGAGGATTGCCAGTCTTTGGAACTCTCTTCCTCAAAAAGCAGAGGAAGTAGGGTCTTTGAATATTTTTAAGGCAAGAGCTAGATAGATTCTTGATTAACAAGGGGGTGAAAGGTTACTGATGGTAGGTGTAAGGTTACAATCAGATCAGCCATGATCTTATTGAATGGCAGAACAGGCTTGAAGGGCTGAGTGGCTGACTCCTGTGCCTAGTTCATATGTTCATTGATGACATGCTGGACCTAGAGTTGTGCCCTGACAGTTACTGGTAAGTTGATGAATTCCTACAACACATGTGGATGAGCAAGATAGTGGGAGAGTGAGCCTCGACTGGATAGGCTGGCTGGGCCAGGATGAGGAGGCTGTGGTGGAGAAGGGGTGGGTGAAAGTTGGAGTCTGAAACAGCAGTGCAACAAAGGCCTTGAATGTGGAATGAAGTGCAAGCACAGCTGGAATGTTAGGGTCTTAGAGAGGGTGAGGAGGACGTTTACCAGAGCAACACCAGGAATAAGCAGCTTCAGTTATACGGGGAGATGAGAGAAATTAGAACTACTCTCCATTGATCAGAAAACATTAATGGAGGATTTAATCATGGCATTCAAACATCTGAGGAGTAAATAATGAGAAACTGTTTTCACTAGGATAAAGATTAGGGACATAGGTTTAAGATAATTGGCTAAAGAATTGGAGGGGGGGGCGCGGTGATGAGGAAACATTCTTTTATGTGACAGTTTCCTGAAAGGATGGTGAAAGCAAATTCAATAATAACAACTTCCAAAGTGTTACAATTTTGAAGTTTATAAGATTATTATGTTTTGGAACTTAGAGCAAATGAAGGGGGTGATGTGACCTGTTCTGTAGTCTGTCTGATATTAAGCCTGGGTGGTTTGATTGTTAGAGATCAAAGGAAGGGCTAGATTATTTTACTGAGAAGAAGGTGTAAGTTATTTACACTTGGAAACAATGGCAGCAATACCTGAGTTTGCCATTTTTGACTCTGAGTCTTCCAAAGTCCCAGAAAAGTATAGTAGGTATCGTGTTGTAAACAGTTGTGCTGTCAAATGTCCATCAACTTCTAAGATGAAAGGGACTTGGGATCAAGAATAGCCAATTAGCATTTCTACCCAGGTGAAAGGCTGAGGTAGATGATCAGCCATGATCTAATTGAATGGCAGAGTAGGCTCACTGGGCTCAGTGGCCTCCATCTGTTCCTATGTTCCTACAAGTTTAATGTGCTGCTTGTTGCCATGGAGAAGAAGGCGGAGGAAACCATTTTTGAAATCAGGTTACAGGCTTCCCTACAAATCAGTGAATATCATAGACAGATGGCAGTTCTGTATGGTCGACAGAGAGAAGAGACTGCTTGGCTTTGTGAACTATAACAGCTGGATGCAGGAGGGAGACGGTCTCTAGTCTAAGGGATGTATCCTGTAGTCTTCCAAGGATTCCAGGAGATTTGTCCTGGCATGGCCAGGGGGAAGGAGAATCATTGGAACAGGCTGTACTGTTGGTGCTGGATTTACAAAACTCTCTGAAAACTGAAGAAAGTGCCTGGAGATAGTCACTTGAAGTTCTACTCACTGATACGGGGGTAAGGGAACCCATTGGAAGCTGGGAGCAACTGTGGACTGTTTGCTAAAAGGACTGTAATTCTAGTGTGCAGGGTAATAAGTGCAAAAGGGGAACCTCACTTTCTGTAGTTTAAAGTATAAGTTGCCTACCAAAAGAATGTAGTATTGAGTCAATAGCGCTTTTCTAGTCATTTCTTACAGTAAATGTTTTGAAACATGAAACTTTGTCGAATCTTTCTTTCAGCTACCAACCGGAAGTTCGAATCCCTTTTTAAAAATCATAGGTTTCTGTGGGAATCGTAACGAAATAGAATTGGGTAAATCTGAAATGGAAATATTTGCAGGGCTATGGGGTTAGAGCAAAGGAGTGGAACTAATTGGATAGTTCTTTCAAAGTGTCACCCATCTGCACTGTATGGTTCTGTTTCACATCACAAGGGCTAATGATAAAAGGAGGCGTTTCTGCGATGACCTGGATCTGTTTGGGGGCCAAGGCAATGATGCCAGGAAGAACTTTAACAGGACACCAGTCTCTGTCACACTGAGGATTTACTCTAATTTTTAGAAACAGCAGGAACAACACTTGTTACATCAACTATTCTGCCATTCCTAAAGGTGACCAAGACTCTCTGCCCCCCTAAGAATCACAGCAATACTTCCTACAGTATCTTAACTTGAAGAATAGGTTTGGAGGCAGAAGGAAGTGTAGAGCTGGAGGAAAGCAGCATGAAGCGGGACAACACCTAAAGCAGCTACACAGAATTACATAGAAATTGCAGCACACAAACAGGTCATTTGGCCCAACAGATCTACGTTACTGTTTATGCCCTATCAACCTTATTTAACTCTATCAGCATTACCTTTTCTTCCTAACTCTTGTGATTTAGTTGGCCTTTCACCTCTGTGGACTGGGTCCTGAAATGTCCCAGGTCCTGGACACGCCCCTTCAGCAACAAGGGGGGTTACTCCATCCTGCTTTATGCCGTATCTGTAGTTACTGGAGTGAATTACAAAAAACTTATGCAGCACTTTTCACAACCTCAGGATGTCTTCAGGCTCTTTACAGCTAATGAAGTACTTTTGAAATGTAGTTACTATTGTAATGCAGGAAACCTGGCAACCAATTTGAGCACAGCAAGCTCCCGCAAACAGCAATGTAATATTGGCCAGATCAATCTGTTTTAATGATGTTGACTGAGGGATAAATTGGCCAGGGCCTCAGAGATAACTCTCCTACTCTTCCTTCACCTGAGAGAGCAGACAAGGCCACAGATTAACACTTCATCTGAAAATCAGCACCTCCGACAGTGCAGTATCCCTTTAGTATTGCATTGGGGTGTTAGCCTGGATTTTTGTAGTCAGGTTTCTGGAAGGGGACTCAAAGACACAAACTTCTGAGTCAGAAAAAAATACTGACTGAGCTAGGGCTGAGCATTGGATGCAGATGTGTTTGTTGTATTTGCCATCATCTGTAAATATTCCAGCCATGGCACCATTACTGGGCACTACAGACCTGATGGCACCAATGTGATTAGTTCAATATCTCACTGGCACCTTGTTCAGGACAAGTTTGAACTTTTCACGTATCACCAAATTACAGTTTATGGCTCTATTTTCTTTGAGAAAAAGTGTGTTGACATCGTCAGTCCCAAGTAGAACTGTTGAAGTAAATGTCTCTGAAACAAGCAGTGTGATAGGGAGAGTTGTGCAGCAAATCAAGATGATAAATCACAAGAGTGGACCACACAGTGATTTATAACCAGGATCACACAATGAGCTTTTCATCTTTGTTTGCCTAGAGCCATTTCTTGATAAATTGCCAACACTTGACAAGCTCAACTTCTGATCATTATTTGCAGCCTCTGGGCTAATTGGAAAATATTACATCAATCACAGTTTAGAAAGCATTGACGCTCACTCATAACACATTTGCTCCTAAGTTATGTGGGAATGGCCCTGCAAAATGCCCGGTGCATGAGTAAGCAACATCTCCAGTACGATGGCTGTCACAGGATGCAAGATTTTACGTTCATTATTTAAACTTAATGTTAACTTTATTTCAAAAACAATACAGAAAGGCCACCAGGGTTTTGGGTCTTGAAAAAGAGACACGGAACACTCAGTGTTGTCAATGCCGTATCACAGACAGATCTGTGACTTTGGGGGGTGTGAAATTCAGATATGTAAACGTTGCTATATGTAAAGGCCTATAGGGGCAGGCTGCACTGCCAGCTGCTACTTGTGCTCAGAGGACTTGGGAGGCCCCTGTATCTGTCCAAACACATTGAATTGTCACAGAACCCGGCCAGTTGATGTGACACCAGGATACTAAATTTGGACAATACAGATCCTGACAATGCCTGTGTTGTCTGCTCTTGAAAATAGAAGCATGAAACAGCAAGTTGGGCCTTGCATTAGTGCTATTTAAAGGACCAGGCAACCTGACAGAAATCTTTTGCCATTTTTTCGATTGCATCTTGTCAGGAAGCACCCCAGAGTATTTTTGAGATGTTTTGGTGCGGTCCTGTGTTTGCTAGAGACTGTTAGCCCATTCTCACAGGGATGGCAGTGGAGAAGATGACCTGTGCCCACAAAGACCGCAATAGTGGGGGCGGCAGTGCCAATGCCTCTGGAGCTGCAGGACGACAGGGAGATGGAGCAGAGGCTGCAGAGGGGCAAGCTCCATGTTATGCCCTCTGCCAAGTTGGAGCCGGACTCCTCCTTGCTCCTTGACAGTGACAGGAGGATGCCTGGCAGGCCAATCAATGCAGCCAGTACCTTGGTGTACATGCTCATTCATCATTCTCTTGTATGCTGCTCCATCCTATCTGAGTCCTCTGTAACAGCACTTGTTTGCCACCTTACTCTCTGGTGAGCTGGCAAACAAACCACCCTTTACCCCTGCCTGGCTGCACCTGGTTTCTCCAGGTCCGGGTAACAGAACATTAAAATGTCATGAATAGAAAATGATCAAAAAGGCTAATAGAATGCTGGACTTTATACCTAGAGGAGTAGAATAATTTCCTGCTCAACTTATCCTCATAGGACAACCCCTTCACTGCAGGAATCAACCTAGTGAACCTTCTCTGAACTGCTTCTAATGCAAGTATATCCCTCTTTATGTAAGGAGACCAATAGTGTAGACAGTATTCTCGGAGTGGTCTCACCAATGCCCTTTAGAGCTGTAGCAAAGCTTTTCTATTTTTATATTCCATCCCTCTCGCAATAAAGGCCAACATTCCATTTGTCTTCCTAATTACTTGCTGTACCTGCATGCTAACTTCTTGTGATTTACACACAAGGACACCCAGATCCCTCTGTGTTGCAGCATTCTGCGGTCTCTCTATTTTTAAATAATATTCTGCTTAAATAATCTCCTGCTGTGTGCAGAGCTTGCCTGCAGCACTATGGAGCACAAATCAGCATTGGATGCTCACCAACTAGTGCCATAACCATTCAGATGAGGTTTATTCAGATTGTTGTGTGAAACCTGTAAAATGGAAGTCAAAGCAATCACTTGAGCCTACAAAACATCAGTATACATTTAAATAGAGTCCAAATTGGCTGAAATTGTGCTGTACAAAGTAACACTTAGTTTCTTTTTTTTTCTTAGACTTTGAGAAGCTGAAGTAATTTGAATGAGAGTCAGTTTTTTGTATAGTGAATTTATTACTGCATGTTTTTAATTTTAAACATGAGTATTGTGGGCTGCCCATCTCAATCTGAACAGGCACAGGAATGTTGCGAATCACAACTCTAGCGCCCAAAAACCAGGGGCAAACAAATTTGTAGCCTTGGGTGCTCAGTGCAGCTGGCAGGTTAGGGCTACTGTGCACAATGTAAGAGTGTGGGCTCTTGGAGAGAAGAATAGCTCTGTTCTTATTGCTTATCCTGCATCAATCCATGAACAGAGGCATGGACCAAGAAATCCTGCTCTGTGACAAAATCACAATCCAGTGTTAGGACCCCTGTAGAGACCGATAACTTTTTAAAAGAGATGAATCTCCCAAAGAGCTGAAGGAATGGAATCTGAGATCACATGGACATTCTCTGAACGGAGGTGTTTATCAGAGATTCACCATCCCCCTTTTCAGAACATTCTGTTTTACTTTAAGCTAAAGAGGATATTTTAAAACATAATCATCTTGTAAAATTCAGCATTCATGACACAGGGAAATTGGAGCAGAGAGGGAGAAAATAGTGGCCAAACTTCTTTCTATCCCTTAATTTCCTGTGCTGGGACTTTGGGAGTGATTGTGTGCTTCTTCCACCTACCCTGCCCATGATCCCAATGTCAACTTTTGGAGAATCTCTGGCAGGATCCTAGCCTCCCTACACAATCCCACTAGTTTATCAAATTTTACAGTGCAGAAAGAGGCAGTTTGGCCCATCATGACCATACTAATGCTGGTCCTTTGAAAGAGCGATCCAATTAGTCCCATGAGTCACCCTATTCATCCACCCTTATAAAAATGCGCAGAAACTGTTGACCCCACAAGTCCTCTGGCAAAGCAAATGTTGCTTAAAGGGCAATGTCTTCTGGACAAGTAAATAGATCACCAAACTGCCTTGTGCGTGCAGATGATGAAAAATGTTCAGACAGAATGAGTCGTAACCCAAGGCTGTACAAAAATGTTAAAGCTTTAACTGTTAGAGAGCACTTTGAATTGTAATTATGCAACTACAGTGAGGCTCAGTTTCACACTGAACTCCACAAAGGCTTAACAGTCCAGAGTTTTCTTTCAGGGACAGTACAATGCCCAGAATATTTTAAACGCTCTATAAGACTGAGTATAAGTACGTCTTATACAGTACTAGGTCTTGAATCTACAGGGAAAAAGCAAAATTTTACAAGAATACAAGAAGCAAACTTTAAAAAGTATTAAATATGAAGTTTCCTCAGATCAAGTACTTTAAGTAGAATTTGCAAAATGTTAGGCACATTTGTAGTTATTTTTCAGTAATTTGGTTTATGGCTTCCAGCGTTCACATAGGTGATAAGGAACCAAGCAAGAAATAAAATGATGTGCCTTTCATGGCCTTGGGATTTCTCCAAAACTCTTTCCAACCAATGAAGTACTTCTTATAACGTAGTCACTGTTGTGATCGAGCAGCCAATTTGCACACTGCAATCTCCCACAACAGCAATGAGATAATGAGACAATCTGTTTTCAGTGATTAAAGTTGAGTGATAAATGTTGGTCATGATACCAGGAAGAGCCACTCTGCTCTTCTCTGAATAGTGCCATGGGATCTTTTACATCCACCTGAGAGGGCAGATGTGGCCTTCACTTAGTGTCTCATCTGGAAGACGACACCACCAACATTGCAGCACTGCCTCAGGAGAGCAGTGAAGTGTTTGTCTCAACTATATGCCCAAGTTTCTGGTGTGGGATTTGAACCTACACCTCCTGGGGGGGTAAAGGTTCGACAGGCCCTGAAATGGGTACAGGGATTGCAATGTGTGATTAACTTAATTCCAATGTAAGCAGCTTGCCATCTTCGTGTTGCCTGCTGATTTGCATGATAGCTACGTTCAACCCAGTGCTAAGCATGCTGTTGGGTGGTTGCACGCCACAACTGGCGGTCCAAGTTTGTGCAAGGCCAGCACTACATAAAGTTAGCTTTCACTGTTTAAAGCCAGCCTGCACCTCTTAAAGGGAGGTGCATTAATTCTGACCGGACCAGGTTCTGGAAGTGGCTAGGGAAGACATTCTGAGCAGGGAGAAAACTAACTCATGGCACCGTGGGGCAGAGAGTGGGGCACTGGCAAGATCCTCTGAGCCAGTGAAAAAGCCTTGGTGAAGTAGGTGGTGAGAAGGAGAGATGTCCTCTATCCACAGGGGACCAGGGGGCTCTCCAGGGGTAGCAATGGGAGCTGGCAGCTTTTGTGATCACTGCAAACAATGTAGCCCTGAGGACCTGAATGTAGTGCTGCAAGAAGTTTAATGACTGCGCACAAGTGATCAAGGTCATTGAATTCGCCTTCACATGCCATATCCTAACAACGGAACCACTAGCCTTACATATTACTCAACACCCCCATCCATGAACTCATCTACCAACATCTCTATCAGTCACAACTCAGATTTTGCATTCCCTCACCTCACCCTCACACACTTAGCACTGTTGCATGACTCACACCCAGATCTGACAGCGTACACCAATTGCCAGCTATTCAACCATGACAAGGACATAACCCAAACAGGTTGTACCACACTCAGTGACACAATTCCCTCTCTCTTGCAGATCGGGGTAAGGTATAATTGGAAGCAGCAGCATCTAACTAATGGGGGCCAGGCATAGCTGCATGTCCTTACCCCATGGAGGAGCCAGTGCTGGCCTTGATTGGAATTACCATGAATGAGGCTGTGGCCTGTGGCTGGGCTGAAACTATTGTCATGCCCAGAAAACATGAAGGAGAATATATATATGTCTATATCATCCTGGACAATTTATAAAATTATTCTTTTTTTAGATGGCAAAAGCTTTACATTGACTGAAGCCTACTAGCTACAACTCACACAAAAAGGAATTTCTGGCCTTCAGAAAACAGCAAGGGCCTCGTTATCTCTAAAGAGGCGCTAATGCCCCCTGTGACTGCAGACATCAAATTCCAAGGAAATGCACAAAGACCCATTTCATTTCTAAGGCAGAGATCTGGCAATGGAGATGACACACCTGCGAAGACAAAGGGGCCCTGAAACCGCTGAAAGTTATTAATGGATGCAACATTAACTATCTATCCAGACCAGGAATATACGTTCTTCGTCCAAACCAAGAGGAAGAAGTGGGATCTATGTCCCCTGCCACCCCCACCCCATCCTCCAAGCTGCTAAAAGCTGTAATATTGCCTTGTGTGGCTGAATCCGGGCAGTCTGCCATCTTCCATCAACAAAGCAGCAGCAGAAACAGAGCCCTGTCCAGGTTTGAATTGCCTGTCCCTCATCTACACTGTTTTCTACTGGAACATCTGAATTTCTGTACCAGTGCCTACTGCATGACTGTTTCATCTCTATGTGTTTCCCCCATTGTGAAAGTCTGTGTGATTGGGAAAGTGGATCACCCCACATCAGTTTCCGCTGGTTAATCTCTCTGAAGGAATACCCTATCGGACTTTTGATTCTAGACTCTGGACTCACGTGAAACAATAATTCTTATTTTGTCTATGGTCTTTGCCCTGTACCCCTTTCTTTCCCTTATCCCTCTTCTATTGTGTGAATGTATCGGGGGCCACATCATGTACCCGCTGCCTGCATTTTTAAGTGTGTAAAATAAACTAACCGTCAGATTTTACCCTATCTTGAGGTTGCTGAGGGTTATTAATAGAGGATTGGATCACTCCAAAAAGCTGAAGGGTTGGGGAAAATATGCCATCGCTTATAAAGGGGGGAATCAGAAATCAAAAACACCTTTCTGTTTACAGACGGGTGATGAGAGGAGAAATCAGGGCAGTTCTAAATTAAACCCCCTCCTATCCATAACACTATCAGAGATGACAGTATCATCACATCTAGTCTTGCTCCAGCCCTGGGATGGCAAAATAATTTGGCGAAAAAATGTCTGCTCCTCTTACCCTCTAAGTACAAACATACGAAAAAGATAGGCCAGAAAGACTATCCAACAAGCCTGGCTGGGGCATTTTCATCAGACACTTTCTAACCCCAACCACCACCCCACCCTCGCTCCACAATCAGAGGGGTAAAAACCAGAGAAACATTTACAAAATTTACACAACAAAATAATTACTTTATACTCTCACATTATTTAGATTCTAGATTCCTTTGGTCATTAAAGAGCCTAAAATTGAAAGACTGTGTTGTATCTGTTTGAAGATTGACTTCAGCATTCTCTAAGCTTAGCGGGCGTAGGCTTCCACTTAGATTCACTTTATTACAACAACTGGAAACTCATTTCTCTTTTCATGCCTTGTCTAGCCCACACTCTGATGCTTCCTGTGTAATGCTGGAACCAGCTTAGATCCACAATTATCTGTTCCTCCCAAACCCGCTAAACTTACCGCGTCATGTCTCAAATTCCTCATCGTTTACCTTTCTGCCCCAGAGTTTGAATCTGCCTCTTAGTCCTCCATTGGTCCCACATTAAAGATGGGTGGTTGTGCAAGATGCACCAGTGTATTGATATTAATGGTCAATATTGCTGGTAATTAGCTCCACAGCGAGTTTAATTGAAATAAAAAACTGAAAATTCCGCAAATATTCAGCAGGTCTGGCAGCACCTGCGTAGAGAGAAACAGAGTGAGAGTTTCAAGTCCTTCAGAACTATTTCCAGTGTTTCAGTATTTCCTGCTTTCTCTGTTTTTAGTTCAGGTTTTTGGCATCCACAGTATTTCGCTCTTGTATTGCTGAATTTAACTGACATTTACACTTGGCCGAATCTTGCACATCTGTGTGAAATCAGATTTCATTCTTGAAATATAAAGCCATTATTAGATAAGCTGGAAATCTGCCTCAAGGTTAATCAATTATAAATCCATTTGAATATATTTTTAATGAAGAATGACAAATCTGTCTGTAATCCATTAAATGTTTTTTTTTCCACCGTACCTTATATAGTATACAAAACATTGATCTGACACTTTCTCCTTATAAGACACTGTATTATCCGACTACATATTTTTAAAAAATCATTCACAGAATGTGGGTATTGCTGGCAAGACCAGCATTTATTACCCACCTCTAACTGCCCTTGCAAAGACATTGATGGGCCACCTTCATGAATACAACTGGCTAACTTGTTAGGCCATTTCAGCGGACAATTAGGAGTCAATGACATTGCCGTGAGCCTGGAGTCACTGGATAAGCAGACTGGATAAGGACAGCAGATTTCCTTCCTTAAAGTACGTCACCAGATTGATTTTTACAATCCTATAATTTCAGGATCACCATTACTGACACGAGCTTTTGATTCCAGATTAAATGTAACTCCCAGCTGATGCTGCAATGGGATTTGAACTCATTCTTTCAGATCATTAGCCCAGTCTTCTGGACTGCAGACCTGGCAAAATAACCTCAATGCTACCATGCCCCAGTGGGAGCAGGATGTATGTACAGCTAGACACTGATTTCCTCTGTTGTTTTAACTTTCTAATTTTCTGCAGTAAACAACCATTACATCCACCTATTGCTTTACAATACACGCCCTCCTGGAATTTGGGAGCAGCTTTTGAGGAATACCAACTCCTCCAATCTTTCAATCTTTGCCCATGTCCTAATTCGCATCAAGCCCCATTCATCCATCACTCCTGTGCCACTGATGGACAATGGCTGTCGATACACCATCGCCTCTATATAAAATTATCCTCGTTTCCTGATTCTTCCACAGCCTCTTCCTTCGCTCACTCTGTGACCTTCTCCAGCCCGAGAGCTGTCTAAAATCTTTGCATTTCTCCAACCTTGGCCTCTCATTCTTCCCCCGCTTCCTTTGCGCCATCATTGGTGTCTGTGTTATCAGCCATCTAGGCCTTAAGCTCTGGATGTCCCTCTTGAAACCTCTCTGCCCCTCTTCCTCTCTCTCCTCCTTAACATGCTCTTTAACAAAGCTTTTGATTACCTGCTTTGGTTTGGTGCCTATTTTAAGCTGATTATGCTCCTGTGAAGTGTTTTGGGAGTTTTTAAAGGCAATATATAAATGCAAGTTGTTGTTGTAATTAAAGGCAAACAAATCATGTCCATTGTGTTGAAAAGGACTTTGGCCTATGTGGCCTTGATGCCAACTATTCCATGAGGACTGTGATGAGGTCTGGGGTGGTGGGATTTAACCCTAAAAATCGGAGAACATGTCTCCATGGTGGGCAAGTCTATCGTGAATTTTACGTTGGCAAGTTTCAAGTTGCACAAGTGCCCCATCTTGGAGAGGCAGGACGCATTATTAACATATTTAAATCAGGCTTCCACGGTGAAATTGGGAGCCTGAATTAAACTTAATTGCTGCCAGCCAGGTTTCCCAGGCCTCGGGAACGCCAGCCATAAATGGCTTGCGAAAGCTACTGGATCATGCAAGTAAGAGCCTTTCATAGCACTGCTTATGGGCCAGGGGCAGCAGAAGTGCTTTTCAGGCCCCTCAAAGAATCCTTTGGCCACCTGTCTGCTGATTCTGGCCTTTCTCTCACCCTCACCCTGATTGGCAATTTGCCCCCACTCAGTCCCCATCTGCAGCCTGGCCCTGAGATGGAGACCAACCCTACTCAGCCCCCATACCCAGCTTGCCCCGAGGTCTCGATTGCTGGGGGCAGTCCCTGAGGGTTAGCAGCTACAACCACCTGCTGTTGGTTTTCCCGCCTAGCTGTCCTCAGCCTGTCAGCTGTTGCGCAAGAAACAAAAGAAAATCATTGTAATGAAGTCCTACCACTTAATTTGTCAAAACCTCTAAGCCCAGTCTCAGTGGGCTTCCTCCATGCCACTGCACTAACGCACTACCCCACACCCTCTCCATCGGGGCCTGTGAGGAGTGGTATATAAAAGGAGCTGAGATACAGGCTGGGAGAGGGGCTTTTCAAACAGGAACAGCTAGAAAATATGGGTCCCAGCTAGACAGTAAAGAGCCAAGAAGAGAAAGGAACTCAAAAGAGGTGAGTTAGCAAATTAGTTTTGCATCAACAAAGGCAACCCTTGAAGTGGGGTAATGAATTGTCTTGTTATTTTTATATCATGCAAAGACAATAGGCCGGAATTTTTTGTCCCCTTTGGCGTTGAGCATCATGGCAGGCGTGCGCGGACAATATGGTGAGACGGCTAAAAATCAGTTTTACGCCATGGTGAACCTAGTTTGTGATTGTCAATGGCGGGTTGCCTTTCCGGCTGTCTGACATCGGGAACCTAGTTTCAATGCATTTGCATCTCATCATCGTGCCTGCCCCCTGGGATCATCCCCCCATCTGGATCATCTGGGCATGCCTGCGTGATTGCACGCCAACGTGTTTCACAACTAATCATAAGCACCATGCATCTGGCGAGCTGCACTTCACTCAGGTCTTCAAGGTTTGTTTGCCTACCTTGCATCGGGCAGCACTCACAGTGATCAGCGCCAGGCTTCACGGGCAGTGCCACATCACTTTTAGAGAGACTCACGGGCAGGATTCTACCAATCAGATCAACTGTAAGGTGAGGGTGGCTTTTCAATGGCTGCAGGGCTAGGGCTTGCTTGGGGAAGGGGGAGAAGTGGCCTCAGGCAGGGGAAGAGGCTGCAGGGCAAGGGTTGTATTGAGGAAGGGGGGTACCCCAGGGTGTGTGCGGGGGCAGAAGTTGAACTGTGAAAGTGGCCTCAAGGGGATCAGAGCTGAGGAGGCAGTCACCTGATGAGATGAGACCAAATGGAGATGTGAGGGTATGTGTGTGAGAGAGTGGGTGGTGATCTCCCTTGAGCTGGCAGTGAGTGAGATGCCAATGAATGCGTGATGGACTTGTCAGTGTGAGAGTTTAGAGCGATGAGATGGTTGCCTTACCCTGGTGGCACGGATGAGATCATTCATCCTCTATCTGCATTGGATGGCGAACCTCACCTGTGAAGTGTTGGCATTGACCACCATTGCCACCTCCTCCCATGCTGGAGTGGTGACACTGATGGGCCTCCTGTGACCAGAGCGGGAGTAGGGGGCATTGTGGCGGCCTCCCACGGCATCCAAAAGATGTTCCAATGAGAAACAGTGGGCTGCAGTCTTCTTGCTTTTCGGGGCCTTGTCTTCTGTGCAGCAGTCCTGGGCTGCAAGCATTGAGCGCTGTGCACAGCTGCAGTTCAAATATGACGCCCAGCGTGAGGAGGCGGTGAGGCGACAGTGTGGTGGGTGAATCGGAGGAAGCCCACCAGCGAAAAGGATTGTTTCTCATGACTGTAAAAATAATGAGACGGGAAGGGAACAATATGGCATGAAAACCTGTCATTACGGCCAACATACACGCCCACTACTACACATAATGCAATTCTGGGACAATTCCACCCATTGTATTGATGGAAATAAGTGGAATTGATTAAAACTGTTCACTTTACTATGGAATAAACAGGCATAACAAAACTTACCCTCATTGAGTAATTCCCACCACTTCAGGGAGATTGGAGAAACACATGTACAAAAGACTTGAGTACCCAGTGTAGATCAGGAGGGTTATATTCTGGTGCTATATTCTTGTGTCAGTCGATCTAGGGAAGGATGAGTCAATTCCTTAGAAGTAAGGCACTTCAGGGCATAACTGACACCACTGAATTCAAGAAAATATCTACCAGAGACCTGAATTCACACCAAGCTGATCAAACTTTAAAAACCCTTTAACAAGCTTTACTGAATTGCAGAATTACGATAAATGAGATTAATGTGCTCATGAGAATGGAAAATTACACATTATTGCTTGGGTATTATGCAAGAATCATCGCTCAAATACGCTTAACACTCGCAGCCACAGTAACATATAGACCCACTGTTTGAAAACAATTACATCCTTGTCAGCTCTATTGACAAGCCCTTTAATTGGAATTTGTAGGGATGACTGAGGTAGGCTATTTCCTTTTAAATATTCAAATTTGTTTTTAAGAGATGAGAGCAACATATATCCTAAAGATAATAAATAATCTGATGAAAGCTTTTCATACTCATTATTAGCAGAAGCAGATTTTCATAAGCTATGCTCCTTTAATCTCCTTGTTAAATCCACAGCAGGTTCCTGCTTCAAAAGCTGAATCTTTCTCACAACCTAAGACCTCAGTTTTGCTGCTTAACAATGTGTATTTTACATCCTGGATATCTTAATCAACTGGACAATTATTCTCCTTGCTTTAAATACTTTGTAACCAAGGATACTGCATGCACTTTATAATCTCTGAGCTGATGAGGCTTCTTTTGCAGTATATATGAAACATATCGCCTCAAACAAAGGCATATTGCCTGGCTATGGCAGCTCTTAAAGAGTTGCCATAAGGATGTGTGCAGCTACTGACCAGTTGATAGTCTGAGACTGGGATAACAAATGACATATCTCCAAGAGCTATCCAGATGTGGGAAAGTTAGAGAAAATGGGGTTGAAAGGCCCCACTCCTGTCCCTATGTTCCCATGTCTTGCTGGATATGTTGGATGGAAGGGGCATCCATAGAAATGTAGCCCGTTAGCAGAAATAATGAATGAAGCCTCCCCATTGATTGGATCCTGGGAGAATGTGATGAGGATGAAGTATGTTCATGAGTTAAGTGTGCTGATAGTTTACACATCTCGCCTCCCAATGCATCATAACAATCTTCTGTGGAAACTGGGTGGAGCATCATTGAGGGGGACTGAATTACACTCAAGCAGTTGCTTTCCAATTACACAGGTGAGCAAACATCAAGAGAACAGGGTAACCGCATGCTGCATATTGCCAGACTCATGCACAGTATCTGAGGGCGGAATGGTCCATGCCCACTGGCATTGGGCATGTTTGGTGGTGTGAGTGGACAATATGGCGAGAAGGCCTAAAATCACTTTCACGACGTCGTGAAAGCAGTTTGTGATCGTCCGCTCGGCCCATCAATAGCGGGCTGTGTTTCCCGCCATTAGACATCAAGAACCTCATTGTAATACATCTGCATATCATTATAAGGCCAGCCTGCCGGAATCATCCCCTCCCGCTGGATCGTCCGCCCACATCGGCGTGATTGCACGCCAACGTGTTTCACAACAGCATACATAACGTGTGCACTTAGCGGGCTGCACTTTGAGGGGAACTCGGAGGTGAGTACACAGTAATGTTGTGTAGCGTTCATCCGAGTTGCTTGTTGGACTTCAAGGTTGAGGCACATTGGAGGTGTGGGGGTAAGGGCTGCCCTGCAGTTGAGGTGACTTGGAGTTGGGGGCAAGGTCTGCTCTGTGGTTGAGGCACGTTGGGTGTGAGGGAGCAAGGGCTGACCTCCGGTTGAGGCATGTTGGCGTGTGAGGGGGCAAGGGCTGACCTGTGGTTGAGGCACGTTGGGATGTGAGGGGGCAAGGGCTGACCTGTGGTTGAAGGTAGTGCACAAGGTCGTGCGGGGTGGGGGGGAAGGGAAGCGGCCATGCATTATGGAAACCTTATATAAAGTGACCATTCCTCTGCAGCTGAGACAGTTCAGGCGCAGCCACGTTTATATGATTAGAGTCGGGTCTCTAGCTTATCTGCCCTCTCAAGCAATGTAGAGACATCAAAGTGCCACCACATGCTCCAGAGCTTTTCACCCCTCGGGCACAGACTGCAAACTAATGAGTGTTTTGGTGAACTGCAGAACAGTTGGACAATTGGCCACGTTGTACAATCTCCTCGCTAAATCTGGCCATGGAGCAGTCGCTGCTGGAGGTGATCACATCCCCTTGTAATGTCATCATCCCGGTTTGGACCAGTCTCCCCCATGGTTCAAGCTAACAGGGCAGCCTTGCAGTGCGGGTTAGGAGAATGCCTGTGCCTGAGCTGAGAGCACAGCATGCAGCCCAATGGGCAAAGCTGCTGCCAATCAGTCAGGTGGAGTGGGGAGGAAGTGGGTGGGGTTTCAGGCAGCCATGCAGAGCATTAAACTCTGGCCATCCAAGTGGTGGCCAGCACTCTCTGGGATGCGTTACAGGGCCTTCAGACTTAACCAAGAGAGGTTCTTAGAACACCCAAGCTAACCCACGCATTTCTCTCTTTCATCCTGCAGGAGGAGTACATCAGGAGCATGGAGCCTGGTGACCTAGCTGTATGCCTCATGGTGTGCTGAGAGTGGAGATGACAGAGAAGAGAGCGATAGAGGTGCCCGGCTGCGCAGAGGGAGGAGTACCTCCCTTAGGAAGATGGGCTGCTGGGGCTCCCGCACTCGCTGCTGAAGAGCCACAGTGAGCTGTTATCGGTTGGTGCCTAGCTAGACCCGGGTCTATATATGTCGCCTTTCATTCCTGCAGATGACCAACAACCCATGTCGCCGAAGACTACACATGTCCAGGGAACTGGTCGATCACATCTACCAGCTACTGCAGGATTTGGTGCCATAGGGACATGGAGGGCATCCACTGCCAGTGGCTGTGAAAGTGACTGCGGTGCTCAATTTTTAAGCCAGTGGCTCCTTTCAGGGCTCTAGAGGTGACCTCTGTGGGATATCACAAGCCTCCACCCACAAATACATCCATGAGGTCAAGGATGCCATTTTCAGAGGGCACACGACTTTGTGCATTGCGCCCAGCACCAAGAAAGCCAGGATTGGATTTGCCCAGATCTCAGTTTTCCCACAGGCGCAGGGTGTGATCGATTGCACTCACATGGCGCTCAGATCTCTGTCGCAACACACGGTCAACTATGTCAACCACAAGGGATTCCACTTGCTGAATGTGCAACTGGTGTGCGACCACCACAAATCCATCCTGCAGATCTGCACACAGTTCCCAGGGAGTGTCCGCGACTACTACATTTCAATCGGTCACAGAGACCTGACATCCTCCAGGGTCTCAGAGGCTGCAGGGTTAGTCCCTCGGGGGCAAGGGCCACACACAGAGGAGGTGGCCCCAGACTGCAGTGGAGCAGAGGCTCATGCTGCAACTTGCAACTTGGTGGAGCAGACCATCGGGATGCTGAAGATAAGGTTCTGGTGCCTGGACCGGTCTGGTGGAGCCCTGCAACACTGTCCCACAGAGGGTGTCACACATCGTCATCGCCTGCTGTGCCCTTTACAACCTGGCGCTGCAATGGTGAGCGGAGCTGGCTGAGGAGGAGATGCAGAAGCTGGAGGTCTTCTCCGATGAGGAGAACGTCAATGGTGATGGGGGTGAGGACGCCCTCAAAGGAGATGATGGCGGCGATGAGGCCCTCTCACTAGCCAGATGAGGCAGGGGCACTCGGGAGGCCCTCATAGCTGCTAGATTTGTGGAGGATGATGATGACATGCAGTGAGACTTCATAGATCCTCACATTGCATCTGTGAACGTTTGACTCCAGTCTGGCTTATGGCAGCACACAGACCCTCTGTGAGAATGCTCCTGTCATGGAGATGCAGTGGAGGCCCTAATAGTCACTCGTTTGCAGGAGGGTGATGATGACATGCAGTGAGGACACTCCATAGATCTTCACGTTGCCTCTGAGAATGTCTAAGTCCTGTCTGGTGAAGGATACCTCGCTAGCGCTCACAGAGAGAATGATGGAACTCTATGACTCCTGCCCACAACATTCTGGTAGCAATGGCAAAGCACCGTTGAGGTGCAAGTATCGCTGGGATGTCCAGAGAATGTGAGGGTGGACCATCACTTTCATCTGAAAGCTGCACAAAGCACATTATTATACTTTATTGTTTTTGACATTAACATATGCAACAAAGGTGGGTTGTTTTTTATTCTTCTGATTATTAAAATTGATCTATAATTCAAATTCCTCAAAGTGAATGTTGTTGATTTCCTCAGCTTGTAATTTTAAGGGCTTCCCAGCTTTGCTACAACCCAACATTTTCAATATTAGAGTATCACATCTTTCTTTCCTTTTCTCTCCCCCAGCAAGTTCAAGAACACATTGTGTTACTTACATTGTTGTACTTACAGTACAATTTTAGCATATTCCCTTTTTGTAAGTAATACTTTGGATCTTCTATTCCTTGTCAATCTAATCTTCCAGCCTGCCAAGGACATCACCTGCTTATTGCACAAAGCCTTTCAAACCTCAGCAGTTGACCCTCTTCCTCTCAGCCAACTCAGGAACTCCAGTTGGGATTAGAAACAGGACGGACACCCCTTGAGGTATTAGCTTTGACTCAATTGGCAGTGCTGTCACGTCAAAGAGAGTCATAGGTTCAATCCCCCACACCAGCAACTGAACACGTAAACCAGGTTGATGCTTCAGGGCAGTACTGGGGGAGTGCTGCACTGTTACAGGTGCTTTCCATTAGATGAGATGTTAAACCAGGGTCCTTTCTGACCACTCAGTTGGAAATAAAAAGATCCTATTTGGCACTATCAGGTGAAGGGCAGGTGGAATTCTCCTTGGAATTCTCCCCGGAGTTCTGAGCAGTATTTCTCCCTCAACCAACATCACTGAAACAAGTTATCTGGTCATTGTATGGCCGTGCTGTGTTCAAATTGGCAGCTGTTTAGTAATACTTCATTGGCTGTGAATGCTTTGTGATGTTCTGAAATCGTGAAAGATGCTATGTAAATACAAGTTTGCTCCTTCTTTAAATTGTGCAACAGGAGCCTGCTACAGTCCTCTCTTACTGGGTTAATATGGAGAGTGGTGCTGAGATCTGTACAGTAACACTTCAGTGCATTCCTCTGATTGTACCAGGCAGTGCCTTGTTTCCTGCTGCCATTGCAATGACCTCTTCCTTCATACTGCAGGAAACTGTCAAATTGACCTTCAGAGTTTCGCTGTTAAATAGTTCAACAAGTTTTGTGAGGAATTCGAGCAAAATAAACAGTACGAGCTTGGTGAGTTGCCAGGCAAAAGCAAAAACTGGGAAGAATCCAAAGGTACAACATGGTCGATGGTCCCTCTCGTTAACAGTCTGCCCAGTTCTTCATTGGGCAGAATTTTACACTGAGCGAGCGGCACGTGTCCAACCCACTCAAGCGTAAAATAGGAAGCGTCCCAACGCCATTGCGCACTCGTGCGATATTTCAGTCGGCGGACACGCATGGGAGTCAGACCGTGCCTGCCATAAATTACCAGGCCAGTTAAAGCCATTAAAAAGGTAAGATAGATTTTACATTGTCTGTGCGACTTTGCGCATGTCGCACAGGCAAAACGGGCAGGCAGGCAGCCGACAATTTGCTAAACCTCGTCCAAGGGCAGGATAAAAAGGGATCAGCAGCATTGCCAGTGAGAGTAGTGAAGAATTTTGGAGATAGTTTGCTGCTGGTGGCTTATTGATATTTGGCAGCTTCACCTCTGTTCGGGGCTTCATTGTTAGCATTTCCAGGCTTCATTTCAGGACTCCTTGGTGTCGCCAAGGCCCTTGGAAGATTCAGACTGTGGGACCCTTCCAGGTATCTGACAGCCTTCCCTTACCCTGGTGATGGGGATTGTGGTCTCCACTGGCGGTATCTCCTCTGAGGAAGAAGAGAGGGGGAAGAGGCCAAGTGTCCCAGTATAGTTTTCACGGGAGGGGCCTCTGGGGGGAGAGGCGCAGGCACAAGGGGCGCAGGGCCAGCAGGTAGCCCAAGGGGGAAGGCACCGCAGAAGACGCCACTATCCTGCTGCCAGGGTTTACAGGCGGCGAAGCAGCTACCTCAATATGTCCGAAGTGCAATGCCAAAGGAGGCTCCACCTCTCAAGGGAGACAGTGACCTCCATCTGTCAGAGGATCGGCCCTGAGGTCAGCTCCGACTGTGTGGGTGGACACCTCATGCCAGTGGCTCTGAAGGTCACAGTGGCCCTCAACTTCTATGCCTCCGGCTCTTTCCAGGGCTCAGTGGGGGATCTGTGTGGTGTCTCCCAGTCAGCTGTCCACAGTTGTGTCAAGCTGGTGACAGAAGCTCTTTTCAGTCAGGTACTGACCTTTAATCTTTACCATACAGACGAGGCCAGCTAGGCTGAGAAAGCCAGAGGCTTTGCAGCGATTGCTGGATTCCCCCGTGTCCAGGGTGCAGTCGACTGCACACATGTGGCCATCAAGGCGCCAGTGGGTTAGCCGGGTGCCTTCGTCAACAGGAAGGGCTTCCACTCCATGAACGTGCAGATAGTGTGTGACCACAGGATGCAGATTCTACAAGTCTGTGCAAGGTACCCTGGCAGTATGATGCTTACATCCTGAGACACTCCCAGGTGCCGGGGCTCTTCAGTGCTCCAGCCCGACTGGATGGATGGTTGCTGGGTGACAAGAACTACCCTTTGAAAAGGTGGCTTATGACGCCTCTCCACCACCCAAGAAAAGAGGCAGAGCAGCATTACAATAGGAGCCATGCCTCCACAAAGGCGAGGGTAGAGAGAACCATAGGTCTTCTCAAGATGCGCTTCTGATGCCTAGACTGTTCAGGGAGTGCACTACAATACCCCCCAGAGCGGGTGTCCCTGGTAGTGGTTGCATGCTGCGCTCTCCACAATCTGGCACTGGCAAGGGGGGACCCACTGGAGGAAGAGGATCTTGACACAGCTCCACAGGCCACAGGGGATGAGTCCACGATGAGGAGAATGCTGACGACGTGCTGCCAGACCTTGGTAACCTCCAGGGAAGCAGAGATACCAGGGACACCTTGATCCAACATTCCTTCAGCTAGGCTACCAAAGATCTGCTTCCACCTCATGCCAGGGCTGCTGCCTCCATCCCGATGTCTGAAATGACCCTTTCATTTGAACACAAAGTCCACTCAGTGCCTGTGCAATAAAGTATCCAGCCACTTACATCCAGCATTACATACTGTTTGCACCCTGTACCAGAAGAAAAAAGGTGAAGCAGACTCAGACCATCAGAATCAAAGCAAATTTAAAGTTATTGTCACACTGAATGCATAATGGCATTAACCATTACTGGTGATGATGTCCATACCAGCAGACATATAAACCAAACATCAATGAACAGAATATCAATGGTGAACTGTCCCTCTTGTGCTCATGGTGCCTTTAACTTACGTTTCTGAGTGCTACATCTTGGTGCCCCTCCCTCGCTGGCATCGGCATCGGAGACAGCCTGCTGACTCTGATGTCTTGTTGACCTTGATGACCTTGGCGGTCGCCCTCTGGCCAGTGGAGCCTGTGCTGGCCCCGCCTGGGAGGGAGCGGACAGTGCCATGGCTGGCATCTCCCCAGTCATCTCAGCCTCATCAGATGCCACAGTCACTGGTGGAGGGGCGGAGGAGCTGCTTCCGTCATCCGGAGTGCCCTGAGAGGAGCCCGCAGAGATGACAAGCAGCTTGTGCGCCAATGTGAGGTCGCTCTCGACCTCCCTGCTCGCCATTGACGGATGGGCACCTAGCTGGGATAGTGGATGCCTCACATCTCCCATACTGACACTGACCAGCTGAGGTCAGTGCCTGTGTGAGCGTTTGCAGATCTGAGCGCAACCCCAGGAACGCCTGATTCTGTTCCTGGAGAGGCCTTTCCCGCCACTCTCTCAATGACCATAAGACCATAAGACTTAGGAGCAGAAATTAGGCCATTCGGCCCATCGAGTCTGCTCCGCCATTCAATCATGGCTGATAAGTTTCTCAACCCCGTTCTCCCGCCTTCTCCCCGTAACCTTTGATCCCCTTACCAATCAAGAACCTATCTATCTCGGTCTTAAATACACTCAATGACCTGGCCTCCACATCCTTCTGTGGCAATGAAGTCCATAGATTCACCACTCTCTGGCTAAAGAAGTTTCTCCTCATCTCTGTTCTAAAAGGTCTTCCCTTTACTCTGAGGCTGTGCCCTCGGGTCCTAGTCTCTCCAACTAATGGAAACATCTTCCCCACGTCCACTCTATCCAGGCCTTTCAGTATTCTGTAAGTTTCAATCAGATCCCCCCTCATCCTTCTAAACTCCATCGAGTATAGACCCAGAGTCCTCAAACGTTCCTCATATGTTAAGCCTTTCATTCCTGGGATCGTTCTCGTGAACCTCCTCTGGACCATCTCCAGGGCCAGAACATCCTTCCCGAGATACGGGGCCCAAAATTGCTCACAATATTCTAAATGTGGTCTGACCAGAGCCTTATAAAGCCTCAGCAGCACATCCCTGCTTTTATATTCTTGTCCTCTCGAAATAAATGCCAACATTGCATTTGCCTTCCTAACTACCGACTCAACCTGCAAGTTAACCTTAAGAGAATCCTGGACTAGGACTCCCAAGTCCCTTTGCACTCCATATTTCTGAATTCTCTCTCCATTTAGAAAATAGTCTATGCCTCTATTCTTCCTACCAAAGTGCACGACCTCACACTTGCCCACGTTGTATTCCATCTGCCACTTCTTTGCCCATTCTCCTAACCTGTCCAAATCCTTCTGCAGCCTCCCCGCCTCCTCAATACTACCTGTCTCTCCACCTATCTTTGTATCATCTGCAAACTTAGCCAGGATGCCCTCAGTTCCTTCATCTAGATCATTAATGTATAAAGTGAAAAGTTGTGGTCCCAACACTGACCCCTGCGGAACTTCACTAGTCACTGGCCGCCATCCTGAGAAGGACCCCCTTATTCCCACTCTCTGCCTCCTGCCAGACAGCCAATCTTCTATCCATGCTAGTACCTTGCCTCTAACACCATGGGCTCTTATCTTACTGAGCAGCCTCCTGTGCGGCACCTTGTCAAAGGCCTTCTGGAAGTCCAAGTAGATAACGTCCATTGGCTCTCCTTTGTCTAACCTACTCGTTACCTCCTCAAAGAATTCTAACAGATTTGTCAGGCATGACCTCCCCTTGATGAAACCATGCTGACTTTGCCCGATTTTACCATGCACTTCCAAGTATCCTGAAATCTCATCCTGGAGGAGGCAGTGCGCTCGGCCATGAGGGTTGACGCAGATCTCATGCTCCACTGGATTCCACTGCAGCGGAGACCATGGCACACACACCCTCGTGAATCTCCGCCAGATCCTCCTGCACATCCCGCTGGGCATCCAACATCTGCTGCCTAATGGACGACTCCAGAGGCTCATCATCTGCCTTCGACTGAGCATCATCCTGGTCCCCAGCAGCCCTCCGACTGCCGGAACCCTGGGCACTCTGCCTCCGCCTGCACCCTAAGTGAATGTAAAGTGCGTCGCCAATGCGCACCGAGATACTAGCTGCCGATCTAATGCCCACCGAGGTGCTGGTGTCTGCGCTGGTGCCTGGTTCAGAGTGTGGGTGTGATACAGGTGCAAATGAAGTCCAGTGTCAGGGGTGACCTTTCGGGGTTCAGAGAGTGAGCGCGTGCTGGTGAATCTAAAGGAGAACAATGACATGTCATTAGTTTAAGTCATCACCCTGTCACTGTACATGCCAGGCACCCTGGTGAGACAATGGAGTACTGCATCATGGTGCCCTCGTCTTTCAGTGATCAATGGGGACTCCAGGTTTGAGGCTCCCATCAATGAAGAGACTACACTAGAATGGTTGCACCATCAGAAACTCTCACCGCTGTGCACTGCACTCTTACCTTCGTCTGGCACCCCCGCCACTCCATGCTTGGTTGCACGGGGAATATACCAGCTCTCTAGCTCTAGGGCATCCCGCTCGCATCTAGTTGGGCAGACCTCCACCTGTATGCAACCTCTCTGATTGGTTATGGCTTGTCCTCTCCTGAAAGGAGAGAAGAACATTGATGAGTCCACTCTGTACCTGCAGCGCCATTGCAGCCTGGCCAACCCCAGCTGAGGAACACCTCACGGGGCACATCCGAGTTGCAGTCCTTGAGCCGCAAGGCACTCAGTCCAAGCAGCCAGGGCTCACCCCCTTGACCAGCTCTGGCATCATTGACAGTTGGCACTCAGACTCTAAGACTCCTGAGGTCCATGGAGTCAGACCTTAACACTCTGCACACTGACCCATGCCAACATGGTACTCACCCTGCCTGAGTGCAGCAGGTCATTGAACCTCTTCCAGCACTGCACCCATGTGTGTCGCCTCACATCATGGCTGCTAACCAGCGCTGCAACCTCTTCCTATGCCCTCTTTGTGAGGTGCAGTGGCCTCCTCTTCCCAACTCTGGAGACAAGGGTGTCCCTTTCCAGGCAGCCACCGCCTCCAGTGTGATGACTGTAATTAATGACATCCTTCTTCTCTCTTTTAGGTTTGCCAGCACATTCTCAGTCTCTGGACCCCTAAGGGCCACCCCTGACACCAGAGGACCACTGGGTGTCCCTATCACCTGTGTCACACCTGCTCTCTGCAGCAGGCATCAGTGCAGATACCAGCACCTCGGCGGGCATTAGTTTGGGGGATAGTATCTCAGTGCACCTTGGTGAGGGCACTTCACCCTTGCTTGAAGTGCAGG
The DNA here is from genome assembly GCF_964194155.1 of Cetorhinus maximus. Taxonomy (NCBI): domain Eukaryota; kingdom Metazoa; phylum Chordata; class Chondrichthyes; order Lamniformes; family Cetorhinidae; genus Cetorhinus; species Cetorhinus maximus. The sequence goes on along the minus strand of NC_135894.1, from coordinate 16,218,406 downwards.
TGGAGACAGAGTGCCCAGGGTGCTGGCAGTTGGGGGACTGCTGAGGAACAGGACAATGCTCAGTCAAAGGCAGATGATGAGCCTCTGGAGACGTCCATTAGGTGGCAGATGCTGGATGTCCAGTGGGATGACAGGAGGATCTGGCAGAGATCCATGAGGTTGTGTGTGCCATGGTCTCTATGATAGAGGAGTCCATGTGGAGCGTGAGCACTGCATTGACCCTCATGGCCAAGTGCTGTCATTGAGAATCCTCCATTGAGAAAGTGGCGACTCTCATGGAGAGGCAGCTCCAGGCACAGAATGAGGGGTTCCTAGGATTACGCTCAGACTTTCAAGCCCTCACACAGGCACTGACCTCAGGTGCCAGTGTGGGAGATGGATGAGGCACTCTGTACCCCAGGTAGGTGCCCGTCCATCAATGGTGAGCAGGGAGGTCCAAAGCGACCTTACGTTGGCACACGAACTGCTTGTCGTCTCTGTGGGCTCCTCTCAGAGTGCTCTGAATAATGGCAGCATCTCCTCCACCCCTCTGCCAGTGACCGTGGCATCTGATGCGGTTGCGATAACTGGGGAGATGCCAACTGTGGCACTGGCCGCTCCCTCCCAGGCGCGGCCTGCACAGGCTGCATAGGTCAGAGGACGCCCGCTGAGGTCATCAGGGCCAACAGGACAGCAGGGTCAGCAGGCTGTCTCCAATGCCGGTGCCAGTGAGGGGGCAGCACCTAAACATAGGAACCGCAAGTATAACTTAAAGGCGCCGTGAGTACAAGGGGGACAGGTCACGGGTGATTTTCTGTTCAGTTATGTTTAGTTACTGTCTCCTGGTCTGGGACTTAAGACCAGAGAGGTTGATGTCAGAAGCCTGTACACATGTGGAAATTAAATAAATCTGGTTTTGTCATCATGGCCTGAGTATGCTTCACCTTTTTATTTTATTGGTGCAGGGAATGCCATTATGTAATGTTGGACGTACATGGCTCTGAACTTTATTGCACAGGCACTGAGTGTTCTTTGTGTTCAAATGAAAGGGTCCTTTCAGATACCCGGAATGGAGGCGGCAGCCCTGACGTGCGGTTGAAGCTGATCTTTGGTAGCCTAGCTGAAGGAGTATTGGATCAAGGTATCCCTCGTGTCTCTGCTTCCCTGGAGATTACCGAGGTCTGCCTCCACACCCTCAGCGTTCTCCTCACCATCTTCCTCTTTGGACTCACCACTGGACTCATCCTCTGTGGCCTGTGGAGCTGCGTCAAGATCCTCTTCCTCCAGTGGGTCCCCCCTTGCCAGTGCCAGATTGTGGAGAGTGCAGCGTGCAACCACTATCAGTGACACTCACTTTACAGGGTATTGTAGTGCAGCCCCTGAATAGTCCAGGCATTGGAAGCACATCTTGAGGCAACCTATGGTCCTCTCTACCACCACCTTGTGAAGGCATGACTCATATTGTAATGCTTCTCAGCCTCTGGGGAGAGACATCCTGAGCCACCTCTTCAATGGATAGCCCTTGTCACCCAGCAGCCATCCATTCGGTCAGGTTGGAGCACTGAAGAGCCTCAGCACCTGGGAGTATCTCATGATGTAAGCGTCATGGGAGCTGCCTGGGTACCTTGCACAGACTTGCAGAATCAGCATCCTGTGATCACACACTATCTGCACGTTCATGGAGTGAACTCGCTTCCTGTTGACGAAGGCACCCGGCTGACCCGCTGGCGCCTTGATGGCCACATGTGTACAGTCGATGACACTCTGGACATGGGGGAACCAGCAATTGCTGCAAAGCCCCTGGTTTTCTCAGCCTGGCTGGCCTCATCTGTACATTGAAGAATAAATGTCAGTACCTGCCTGAACAGAGCGTCTGTCATCAGTTTGACACAACTGTGGGCAGCTGATCTGGAGACTCCACAAAAATCCCCCACTGAGCCCTGGAAAGAGCCGGAGGCTTAGAAGTTGAGGGCCACTGTGACCTTCAGAGCCACTGACATGGGGTGTCCACCCACACAGTCGGAGCTGATCTCAGCACCGATCCTCTGACAAATGGAGGTCACTGTCTCCCTTGAGAGGTGCAGCCTCCTTCGGCATTGCACCTCAGACATGTTGAGGAAGCTGCATCGCCACCTGTAAACCCTGGCAGCAGGATAATGGCGTCTTCTGCAGCCCCTTCTGCCTTGGACTACCTGCTGGCCCTGCGCCCCTTGTGCCTGCGCCTCTCCTCTCACAGGTCCCTCCCCTGGAAGCTGCATAGGGACACGTGGCCTCCTCTCCTTTCTGCCCCTCTCTTCCTCCTCAGAGGAGGTACCTCCAGCGGAGACCACAATCCCCGTTACCAGGGTAAGGGAAGGCTGCCTGATACCTGGAAGGGTCCACACGGTCTGAGTCCTCCGAGGGCCTGGCAGACAGCAATGAGTCCTGAAATGAGGCCTGGAAATGCTAAGAAGGAAGCCCCAAAATGAGATGAAACTGTTAAGGTCAAATCAGCAATTTGCTGCAAACTATCTCCAAAACTCCTCACTACTGACATGGGCAATGCTGCTGACCCTTTTTATCCTGCCCTTGGATGAGATTTGAGGAAATGTTGGCTGCCCGCCTGCCCGTTTTGCCTGTGCGATGAGCAGAAAATCACATGGGCAACATAAAATCAGAGACAATTGCATTATCAAGAGCCTTAAGTGGCCTGTTAATTAATGGCGGGCACCACTCTGGCATCCATGCGCACCTGCCAAGCGAAATATCACGCACTATTTTACTCTCGTTCGGGCCAGGAGCACACCCGCCCTACGAGGGCAAAATTCTGCCCATGACGTTTATTACTAGCAACAACCTTATGGAGCTCTGCACAGGCTTTGATGTAGCCTTGGTCCTAACAGTTAATGTAAGCTGATTACTTGACTATATACATGACTCACAAAGTATACGTAAGGTCTAAAAATCTCTCGTGGAAAAATTTATGCAGAGAAACACCTTTGACCACAAGTCCATCAGGCAGTGGTCGGCATGTAACGTCCTAGAGGCCCTGAGGGAAAAGGAGAGGGTGGATCCTGTGGGATGGTTCCCCGAGCAGACTGTCAAAGTCATTTGGCAGAATGCCTCATTGCCAGAACTTTCCAACAAGCACCAAGATGTAGCTGGCTGGTGGTGAGAAAGGCCCTCCCCGTCAGATCCTTCCTACACGCCAGGAGTCTCACCCCCTCTGCACGTTGCCCTCGAGGTGGCTGTGGTGGGGAAGAGACCGTTGTTCACTTCCTTATGGATTGTGCCTTTGCAAAGAAGGTCTGGAGAGAGATGCAGTGGTTTCTGTCGAGGTTCATCCCGAGCAGTTCTGTGACACAGGACTCTGTGCTCTACGGGCTGTTCCCAGGGACACACACCGAGACAAACATCAACTGCAGCTGGAGGATCATCAACTCGGTGAAAGACGCTCTTTGGTCTGCCCGAAACTTGTTGGTCTTCCAGCGCAAAGAGTTGTCCCCGACCCAGTGTTGCAGACTGGCACATTCCAAAGTCCAGGACTACGTGCTGAGGGATGCACTAAAGCTTGGTGCAGCTGCCGCAAAGGCGCAATGGGGACGGGTCGCTGCCTAAGACCTTTCTGCCATAGCGCACCGAGGGGCTGGGAACTGTTTAAATCCCCTCGGGCTGTACAGCTCAAAATGAATGTCTGCAAAGGATTGTAATATTCACTGCTTGTACTGATGCACCTGGTGATACATGTTGTAAAAGTTGAACCTGATTGTACCTTTGTAATGGTGTTTTTGAAATGTTTTGGAATGTGGTTGAAGATATTTTATGAATAAAGTATATTTTTGCAAAAAAAAAAGAAATTTAGGTAAGGTCTGACTGATACAGATTCATTGACAGTAGTGAATATCTGCATTAGAGGTCTAACTACCTTGTCACTGTAGACTGCTGTTCTAACTACTGGGAGTTAGACCAGACAAATTCAGTGACGGCAGGAGAAATAGTAGAATTCCTGAAAGCACAGTTCAGTCATTACTGCATTCCAGATATTGTGATGATTGACAATGGCCTTCAGTTCACAAGTGGAGAATTCAGCCAGTGCACAAAGGATTGGGAAATTCAACACTATACATCATCTCCGCACTATCCCCAGTTGAATGGAAAGGCTGAGATGGCAGTGAAAATCGCCAAAGGAATCATCAAGCAATGAGCAAATCTAGCACAGATCTATTCAAGGCAATCCTTGAATGGACAAACATACCAATAGAAGGTATGGTCCAGTCCAAAGACTAATATCACGTCACACCCAAACTACTCTTCCAATAGCAAAGAAGCTACTGAAGCCAAAAGTAGTAAGAGACGTGAGTGAAAAAATCAAGGTGAAATGGCAGAAAATCAAATTGCATTTTGACTGCCAAACAACTGCCAGAGTTGAGCTTTGGAGAGCCAGACAGGGTACAAACCTTGAGTGCTCTCAACAGGAGTCAGTCCACCTGGAAACTTGGGACATGCGTAGAGAAATTGTCATCTTGATCGTATGCGGTGGAAGTGAAAGACCAAACATATTGGCGCAACCGCAGGCATATACGAACAACTAGTGAAGCTATTCCCTCACTGCAGTCAGGCGATCAGGACGACGGGATCTCAGCAGCTGCACAGAATACAGAATGATCATCACTCCCAGAGGTACAAGGGGAGGCAATGGTATAGTGGTGATATGTTGAGGGTCTCAATGTAGATCTCAAGGGATCCGTGCTATCTATGCTAAGCAAGATATTAAGATTGGCATGGGTTCTGAGGGTTCCAATCTCTCCTCTTCTAGCCTGTACCTCCAAAACATTCACTCCCTTCACCACTGATGCACAGTAACAGCAATGAGTACTATCTACAAGATGCAGTGCAGCAATTCACCAAGGCTCCTACGACAGCACCTTCCAAACCCACAACTATTACTATCTAGAAGGACAAGGGCAGCAGATAGATGGGAACACCACCACCTGGAAGTTCCCCTCCAAGCCACTCACCATCCTGACTTGGAAATATATCGCCATTCCTTCACTGTCACTGGGTCAAAATCCTGGAACTCCCTTCCTAACAGCACTGCGGGTGTACCTACACCACATGGACTGCAGCGGTTCAAGAAGACAGCTCACCACCACCTTCTCAAGCGCAACTAGGGATGGGCATTAATGCTGGCCCAGCCAGTGAAGCCCACGTCCCATGAATGAATAAAAGAAAGGTCCAACTGTCCCCAACAACAGAAATGGAACAACAATAGTTACCATGGCAACAGGTGCCACAGGAATGACAGGCTTCAGACAAGGAACATCACCCAGATGAACAGCCAATGAAAACATTTGCATGTATTATTAAGAGTCCTGCACAATTTAAAGGCTATGTATGCAATGAGGTGCAGAGACTGACTGGTAGAACAAACATTTGTTAATGCATGAGAACAGTGGGTGTACAGTGAGTAACTTGGGTAACTCACAGTTATGCATGATCATGCATGCAAATTTGTCTTTCATTCGTTAGGAAAAGTGGGATGTCCTACCTGGCTTGCTGTAGTCATCTGACCTAAATGTGTCTTCTGTTTGTTAGGAAAAGGTGGATGTTTGGATCTTTGTTTGTTATGAAAAGGGGGATGTTTGGGTTTTGAATTGCAACAGTAGTACATGTCCTATCTGGCTTGCTGTAGTCATGTGACCTCTGCCATGATGGAAGCTGTGTAAGCCGCCACCTTACAATCAATTCAATAAAGACTTCTTACTGAGACAGACACTGAGAAAGCACTGCAGTCTTTGAATATGGAACAAGCACAATGCTTGTAACATGAACTTAGATGCAAGTATTCACCAAGTAAAGAACAGTTTCTTTTTACTTCTAAATTTCAACAGTACATTAAAGCATAAATTAAAGTATAAAGTAATGCAGTATACAGATACAGGTTCTGGATAACTTCGTAATTGCTTCCGGTTGGTTAAGTGACGATTTGTATTAGGGGAACATCAGAAATTCCGGTTAGCAGAGAATTCTGGTTGGTAGAGTGATGGATAACACAAAGCTTACTGTATATAAAAACCACCCTGTTCACGAGACCACAGCAAGCATTTGAAATGTGGTGAGAATGGCAACTTATTTAATAGGGCCTTGCTGGTAACAAAAAGCCACCAGGTCAACACATGGTTAAGCCATGGTGTTGTCACCTTAGCACAAGACATCAGAGAGAGTGGCATCCCTATAGATACTGTAAATTCAAACAATGTATTCTTTAAATTAATTGAGATCTAACTTTAGAGTGAATACTCACTTGCAACATGAAAAAGTTTTTAAAAAAATCTAACACTGCCAGTGTTCATTTAATTAGATTTCACTTGAGCGTGGAACTTTGACTGGCATCTGTTTAATTATTTGTGAGTGCCTGACTTGCTACTATGTGGTGTCTCGGAGATGCTATAGGCATCTGGAAATGCTATTTGATTGACTGTCATTGCAGGAGTGCCAGAGGCAGATGGAAGTAATATTGCATTGTGTTTTAATGAATGGAAAGGTTGAGAATTAAAGGGCCATGCCCTGCAGTTTCTTGTCCATCGTTTCTCCATTGTGTAGAAAGGAGAAAAGAGAGGTCAGAATGGGCATCCAGAGCTTGACAGATGAGCAGGGGAAAGTGAAGCCAACATTTCCAAGAGAGGGAAGCAGCCTGATCTCTGAAGAAGGAGATGAAGGTCATGAGACAACATTCCTGCCGTCTTGACATTTAAATCACACCAGTGCTGAGCCTCCACAGTAGAATGAGTGCCTGCTCCTTGCATGGAGTCTGCTGAAGACCAGATGCCCTCCCACACCTGTGGCATAACTCTGCCAGGCATCACGTGCCAACTTTTCCCACTGACAGGTTTGAAGGACTATTTTGTTGCCATTTGTTGGACCTTCTACACACAAGTTGGTTTCCACATTTCTCACATTACATTACAACACTTCAAAACAGACTTCACTGGGACAACGCGTGGTTGTGTAAGGTACCTGTGTACTATTTCTTTCTGCCATTTCCACTGGAAAAGAGAAACAGGTGAAATGTAAAACAATCAGCTGATTTGGTAGTAACCGTACTACATACAACTACCAATGTCTACCATGTAATCTGTTCATTTTAAAATAAATCATTATTGGATTAATCAATCAACATGCACATTAAAATTTGATGGATAAGTATTAACCAAGCTACTTAAAAATAGCGCACAAGCAATTTTAAGCTTTAGGTTCAAAACAACGAATCTCAGGTTGAGTTTCCCACATGTAGCTGCCAAACCCATATGTGGTAACCTTAAGAAAAAGATTGCTCTTCAAGTAACTTCTCTGTGTTCTGTTGAGTTTATTCTCCATTGCTGCTAAGTGGGGTTCAATAGGGTGGCCACTCACATCAGCAAAGTAAATTAAAATGCAATGTTAAATGATGTGCTCTTTCAAAGAAGTGGAGCCCAGGATAAGTGCAGTGAATTCAAAGTACTCAGTGCTTTCCAGTCATTTTTAAAAATTATTCATACACAGGGTATGGGCTTCGCTGGTTAGGCCAGCATTTATTGCCCATTCCTAATTACCCTTGAGAAGGTGGTGGTGAGCTGCCTTCTTGAACCGCTGCAGTCCATGTGGTGTAGGTACACCCACAGTGCTGTTAGGAAGGGTGTTCCAGGATTTTGACGCAGCAACAGTGAAGGAACGGCGATATATTTCCAAGTCAGGATGGTGAGTTACTTGGAAGCAATCATCCAGTCGGTGGTGTTCCCATCTATCTAATGCCCTTGTCCTAGATGGCAGTGGTCGTGGGTTTGGAAGGTGCTGTCAAAGGAGCCTTGGTGAATTCCTGCATTGCATCGTGTAGATGGTTCACACTGCTGCTACTGTGCATCAGTGGTGGAGGGAGTGAATATTTGTGGATGTGGTGCCAATCAAGTGGGCTGCTTTGTCCTGGACGATGTCAAGCTTCTTGAGTGTTGTGGGAGCTGCAGTCATCCAGGCAAGCGGAGAGTATTCCATCACACTCCTGACTTGTGCCTTGTAGATGGTGGACAGGCTTTGGGGAGCCAGGAGGTGAGTTACTCTCCACAGAATTCCCAGCCTCTGACCTGGTCTTGTAGCCACAGTATTTATATGGCTAGTCCAGTTCAGTTTCTGGTCAATGGTAACCCCCAGGATGTTGATAGGGGGGATTCAGTGATGGTAATGCCATTGAACATCAAGGGTCGATGGTTAGATTCTCTCTTGTTGCAGATGGTCATTGCCTGACACTTGTGTCGTGCAAATGTTTTTTGCCACTTGTCAGGCCAAGCCTGGATATTGTCCAGGTCTTGCTGCATTTGGACATAGACTGCTTCAGTAGTTGAGGAGTCGCGAATGGTGCTGAACATTGTGCAATCATCAATGAACATCCCCACTTCTGACCTTAGGTTGGGAGGAAAGTCATTGATGAAACAGCTGAAGATGGTTGGGCCTAGGACACTACCCTGAGGAACTCCTGCAGTGATGTCCTGGAGCTGAGATGACTGACCTCCAACAACCACAACCATCTTCCTTTGTGCTAGGTATGACTCCAACCAGCAGAGAGTTTCCCCCCTGATTCCCATTGACTCCAGTTTTGCTAGGGCTCCTTGATGCCAACTCAGTCAAATGCTGCCTTGATGTCAAGGTCAGTCACCCTCACCTCACCTCGGGAGTTCAGCTCTTTTGTCCATGTTTGAACCAAGGCTGTAATGAGGTCAGGAGCTGAGTGGCCCTGGCGGAACCCAAACTGGCCATCAGTGAGCAGGTTATTGCTAAGCAAGTGCCGCTTGATAGCACTGTTGATGACCCCTTCCATTACTTTACTGATGATCGAGAGTAGACTGATGGGACGATAATTGGCTGGGTTGTATTTGTCCTACTTTTTGTGTACAGGACATACCTGGGCAATTTTCCACATAGACGGGTAGATGTCTGTGTTGTAGCTGTATTGGAACAGCTTGGCTAGGGGCGCGGCAAGTTATGGCGCACCAAGTCTTTAGTACTATCGCCAGAATATTGTCAGGGCCCATGGCCTTTGCTTTATCCAGTGCCTTCAGCTGTTTCTTGATATCATGTGGATGGAATCCAATTGGCCGAAGACTGGCATCTGTGATGCTGGGGACCTCCAGAGGAGGCCGAGATGGTTCATCCACTCGGCACTTCTGGCTGAAGATTGTAGCAAATACTTCAGCCTTATCCTTTGCACTGATGTGCTGGGCTCCCCCATCATTGAGGATGGGGATATTTGTGGAGCCTCCTCTTCCAGTGAGTTGTTTAATTGTCTGCCACCATTCATGATTAAATGTGGCAGGACTGCAGAGCTTAGATCTGATCCATTGGTTGTGGAATCGCTTAGCCCTGTCTATCATTTGCTGCTTATGCTGTTTGGCATGCAAATAGTCCTGTGTTGTAGCTTCACCAGGTTGACACCCTCATTTTTAGGTATGTCTGGTGCTGCTCCTGGCATGCCCTCCTGCACTCTTCATTGAACCAGGGTTGATTCCCTGGCTTGATGGTAGTGGTAGAGTGGGGGATATGCCGGGCCATGAGGTTACAGATTGTGTTCGAGTGCAATTCTGCTGCTGCTGATGGCCCACGGGTGCCCAGTCTTGAGTTGCTAGATCTGTTTGAAACCTATCCCATTTAGCACGGTGGTAGTGCCACACAACATGATGGAGGGTATCCTCAATGTGAAGGCGGGACTTCGTCTCCACAACGACTGTTTGATACTGTCATGGACAGATGCATCTGCTGCAGGCAGATGCGCCTGTTAAATAGTTCTGCTGAGATCTTTTGAGGGTGCTAATGGAGGAATTTCCAGAGGAAACATGGAGACTCACATGGAATACATTGGGGGGAGGGTTGAAGATCCACCCGCGTGTTCTCCAAGCAGAATTCCGAGGTTCCGTCGAAAAGTGGCAGAATCTCTGCTTGGCCAGAATCCCGACCATTTTCCAGGATATCCCCCTTGTCCCGGCACAACTGCAGTCTCCAGCTCCAGAATTTTGGGCCAAAGCTAACACGAGCAGCAAAATGGCAGAGCTGGCTCAGTGGCCCTGGTGCTTTGAGATGGAGTACAAACACATCTTACCCAAGCTGGCTCTCAACTGTTCCTGTGGGAGAGGCATGGCCACGTGTAGGTCACGTGCAATAATGGAATGGCCATGCTACTGGGCTGGTAACCCAGTGAACCCCGGTCCAAATCCCACCACAGCAGTTGGAGTATTTGAATTCAGTTTGAAAACTCTGGAAATAAAATGCTTCTATCAGTGAAGCAATTGGATTGTTGGAAAAGTTCAACTGGTTTAATAATGCCCTTCGGGAAGGAAACCTGCCTTCTCAATGTGCTCTGGAGCGACTCCCATCCCTCACAAATGTGGTTGACGTTTAACTTCCCCTTCTTGTGGCCTGGCAAGCCTCTTCGTTGTATCAAAATTGCTCCCAGTGGTTCAAGGTGCCAGCCCTCCACAACCTTCTTCGGACAAGTAGCAAAGGGCAATTCTGAGAATGAATCCTTTTAAAAATGTCACTTACTAGAGCAGCTCTTGCAAACTACCCTGAAGATGAAAAATCACACAGTTATCCTATAATGCTAATCACAGTGCTTCATTCCCAACAAACACATTGGCTGGAATTTTCCGGCCCCGTTGGCATCGGGTGTCATGGCGGACGGAGGGGGGGGGGAGGGGTGGGGGGTCGGGGGAGGGGACAATATGGTGAGAAAGCCAAAAATCGGTTTCACACTGTTGTGAAAATAGTTTGTGATCTCTGCTCCACCTGTCAATGGTGGGCCACTATTCCAGCCGCCACATACCGGCAAGGTCATTTGAATATATTTGCATCTCATTATAAGCCCTGCTTGCTGGAATCACCCCCACCCACTCCCCCCATGACAAATTTACCTCCCATGCCAGCGTGACTTCAGAACAATGTGCTTCACGACTGCCTTTAAAAGGCGTGCACCTGGCATCCTGAATTTCGAGGGAAACTCAGAGGTGACTGTACATAACCCTGCACAGCGCTCACAAGCACTGCCTGTAGGATATCAAGGAAGAAGCACGTGCAATCGTGGGGGCGACAGGCAAATCATTTCTTTCCCACCTGACTCTCAGTGTGGTGCTGTGGCAAGAGCTCCAGTGCAGGTCAGGCCGGAGTGGGGGCGTTGGGGGGCAAGGCAGCACAGACTGATAGAAGTACACGGGAACATGCTGGGGGTTGGGGTCGAGGTGGGGAGGGTGAGGGAAGCAGCCACGCACTTGGAAAAGCTTGTCAGAAGTGAGCATTCTTCCACAGCTGAGACCATTCAGCTGCAGCTCCATTAACATGCTTAGAGTTCGGCCTCTGAAGCTTTTCTGCCCACTCAAGCAATGCAAAAGCATGAAAATGCCACCAAATGCTCCAGAACTTTTCACTCCTGGGTGCAGGCTGCAAATTAATGTGCATTTTAGGGAGCAGCAGAACAATTGGCCGACTGAGCAAGTTGTACAACCCCCCTGTGAAAGGTGGCCATGGTGCAGTCACTGGTGGAGGTGCTCACAGCCTCTTGCAATACTTTTATTAAAGTTTGGACCAGTATCCATCATGGTTCAAGCTAACAGCGCAGCCTTGCAGCGCGGGTTAGGAGAATGTCTGCACCTGAGCTCAGAGCACAGCATGCAGTCCATTGGCCAACGCTGCCACCAATTAGTCAGGTGGAGTGGGGCGGAGGTGGGTGAGGTTTCGGATAGCCAATGAGTGCACTACACACTGGCCATTCAAGTGGTGGTCAGCACTCTCCTGAATGCATGATGGGGCCTTCAGACTTAACCAAGAGAGGTTCTTAGTACACCCATGCTAACCCACCCATCTCTCTCTTTGATCCTGCAGGAGGAGATCATCAGGAGTATGGAGCCTGGTGATTTAGCGGGATGCCTCATGGCTTACAGGGAGCAGAGAAGGAGAAGCAGAAGGAGAAGAGAGTGGTGGAGGTGCCTGGCTCAGCAAAGGGAGGAGCACCTCCCTCAAGATGAAGGGGCAGCAGGGCCTGCTGTGTACGCAGCTGAAGATCCACAGAGAGCCGTCGCTCGTAGGAGCCTCACTAGGCCCAGGGTCTACAGATGGCGCCTGTCATTCCTGCAGATGACCGAGAACGAATGTCGCCAAAGACTGCACATGTCTAGGAAACTGGTCGGTTACATATGCCACCTGCTGCAGGATTTGGCACCACGGGGACATGGAGGGCATCCACTGCCAGTGGCTGTGAAAGTGACCGGGGCACTCAATTTTTACGCCAGTGGCTCCTTCCAGGGCTCCACAGGTGACCTGTGTGGGATCTCACAAGCCTCCACACACAAGTGTATCCAGGAGGTCTCGGACATCATCTTTGCAAAGGCACAGAACTTTGTGCATTTAGCCCGGGATCAGGAAAACCAGGAAGCAAGAACGCTGGGATTTGCGCAGATCTCTGCTTTTCCACAGTTGCAGGGTGCCATCAACTACAGTCACGTGGCACTTAGATCTCCCTGGCAACAAGCAGTCCTGTATGTGAACTGCAAGGGTTTCCACTCGCTGAATGTTCAGCTGGCCTGTGACCACCACAAACTCATCCTGCAGGTCTGCGCACGATTCCCAGGGAGCGTCCACATCTCCTATATCCTTAGCAGGTCTCAGATCCCTGACGTATTCCAGGGTCCAGAGAGGCCACAAGTTTGGCTCATCGGGGACAAAGGCTACCCACAAAAGATGTGGCTGGTGACGCCTATGTGGTGGTCTCAGACTGTAGCATAGCGATGGCATAATGAGGCTCATGCCATGACCTGAACTTTGGTGGAGCAAATGATAGGCATTTTGAAAATGAGGTTCTGGTGCCTCGACAGGTCCAGTGGAGCACTGCAGTACAGGCCACCATTTCAAAATAATTGGCAAAAGGAGTAAATGTGACGTGAGGAAAAATCTTTTCACCCAGAGGGTGGTTGGAGCCTGGAACAAACTATCTGAAAGGTTGCTGGAGGCAGGTTCGATCGAGGTATTCAAAAGGGAATGGATTGCTACCTGAAAAGAGAGAACGTACAACGTTATGGGGATAAGGCAGGGGAATGGGACTAGGTGGAATGGTCTTTCAGAGAGCCAGTGCAGACTCGATGGGCCAAATGGCCTCCTTCTGCACTGTAAACATACCGTGAAATTGTGTTGCGCATCATCGTCACTTGCTGTGCGATCCACAACCTGGCGCTGCAACAGTGGGGGAGGAGCTGGCTGAGGAGGAGATGGAGGAGCTGCGTGTATCCTCCAATGAGCAGAATGTTGAAGGGGATGATGATGGTGCTGAGGCCCTCAAAGATGAGGATGTCGACGACGAGGCCATTGCACTGGCCAGACGAGGCAGGCACACTTGGGAGCCCCTCATAGCCGCAGGATTCGTGGAGGATGATGATGAGATGCAGTTAAGACAGTCCTGACATCCTCACCTTGCGCCTGTGAACGTTTGACTCCTGTGTGGCTGATGGCAGCGCACATACCCTCAGTGCTCAGGCTCATGTCATGGAGGCGCAGCGGAGGCCCTAATAATCTCTAGATTCCAGGAGGATGATGACGAAATATAGTGAGGACACTCCATAGATCTTCACATTGCCTTTTTGAATGTCTGATCCCTGTCTGGCTGAGGGAAGTTCGCTCGCATGCTGTGATCAGGGTCATATCATGGAGCCGCAGCCGTGAAACTTTAAATGCACCTGATCCTTTGTCAGCCTCCAGGTCCTGTCCCCTTCAGCAGCACACCATCACCGGTCTCACGTGCTGAAGAGATGGGGGCCAGCCCCACCTCAAAGGTGCTGAGAGCACTCAGAGAGAATGATGGAACACTGTGACGCCTTCCCACAACATTCTGGCAGCAATGACCAGCATCATCGAGGTGCAAGCATCAGTAATGTGTCCAGGGAGCGTGGACCATCTCTTTGCTCTGAAGGTTACACATGGCACATTGAAGATGCCCTGGACTGAGACACCTGCCTTTATCATGTGCAGGGACAAAGGTTTCACATCCGAATGACACAAACACTGCTCATCACAACAAGGAGACAGAGGCAAGGAGACATTCTTGGGAGTTTATTTACAATGGTGAATATTATGTACAAGTGATTAACACCCATGCCCAGGCTGTGCAGATACGTTCCTAACCCTGCCACCACGTCTTGGTTCTCCTCCGGACATCCACAGTGGAGGTGGTGGCAGCCTGCTGACTGCTACACCCTGTCTGTGATGAGCTTGATGAGCGTCCTCTGGAGGGCTGAGACCTGGAGGGCCCCCACCTGCTTTCGGGGTCCTGCTGTGTGGCAGTGGCACCATCCTCGGCCTGTGGAGCTGAAGCTGCTGAGGTCACAGAAAGATGGGATTTGGATGGGCTGGACACTCTCAGAGTCACCTGAGTGGATGGCCCCGGAGCGTGCATCTGCTGACCCTCCTCCCTATGGGTGCCCGAGGACTCCTGGCTGACTCCTTAAGGAGAAGGGGAAGGAGAAGCTGGAATGAGATCGAGCTGCCCTGCACCCCTCTCGCATTGACACTATTGGAGGCCAACTACGGCGTTAGTGATGGAATTCAGCCCATGCTGCAGTGCAGGACCAATATCCTGGATATTTTTGGCAGCCACCATCCTACCAGTGTTGACCTTGGTGCGTTGACATGCTGGCACTATCACCTCAGACAGAAGGTGGATGGATTCCTCCATCGTGCCTTGCAATCTGAGGAGTGCAGAGGACATCCCTTCCTGATGTCGCCACGCTTGCCTTTGCAGCTCCAGCAACTGCGACATGACCAAGTCCATCTGACTTGGACTCAGCAAATTCCTGGCCTCCAGCAGTCCTCCAAATGCCGGACATCTGCGAAGTTGCTGCCGCCACCTGCTGTGGATCAGACAGTGCGATGTGCTCACCAGATTGTGATCCCGCGGCTACTCTAGAACTAGGTCCTACCGAGGTGTGTGTCTCTGCGCTGGTGGAGGGTGTGGGTGAGCGCTGCGACAGGTCTTCAATTAGGGTGTCATCAGATTCCTCTTCCGAGGTATCTTCGGGGCTTGAGTTGAGGGCCTGGCTCGGGAATTCCCTCAGCTGCTTCCCAGATGTGCCTGCAAAAGCAAGGAGAGATAATCAGTGCATGGCAAGGGACTGCGGAACAGGGGAACTCACTCACAGCATGGTTGTCTGATGGATGTTGCACTGCTGGATCCTCACTTGGTTGAGCAGCACCGCTAACCTCACGATCAGCACAGGACTGGTCCATATCCTCGCTGGCCAGCTGGGTGACTATTTTCAAAGTCCACGAGGACCTTGATGTCGGGCATTCCTCCACTGCAACCTCTCCCTTTTGTTGTGTGCCAGCTTGTCCTGCATGAATAGAGATGGAGAGAGTGTAAGCAGGACGCCTGCCAGGCCAGATGAGAAGGATGCCTGGCCTGTGTGGGTGGTGAGTGTTGCTATGGATGGGCTGAGGGCACGATCACAGGGCAGATGGGTTTGTGAGTGTGTGAGTTGAGAGCGATGAGAAGAGTGACTTACCCTGGCAGAATGGAGGAGATCATTCATCCTCTTTCGGCACTGGTTGGCTGTCCTTTTTTGCACAGCTTTGGCACTGACCACCGCTACCTCTGCCTGCCATGCTGGATTGGTGACCTTGTTTGCTGGACTTTGCCCAGAGCTGGTGTAGAGGACCTCACGGCGGGGCCCCCACTGCATCCTGTAGGTGCCCGAGAGAGGCATCACTAAATTTGGAGGCAGCATTTGGCTGCCATGACTTTGCAGCAGCTTCCGATCCCTTAGAGAGGGCGAGCTCTGTGCAGAGGCGCCCTTTAAATATGGCACCCGGATTACTGAGGGCCTGAGGTGACGGTGGGGCAGGTGAATCAGAAGCCACCCTGCCAGCGACCTGGCGTGTTTCCCAGGAAGGCATTTTTAATAAGGTGGGTCACGCCAGGAATGGCACAATATGGCGCGGCGGGCGGGTAAAACGCCCTTTTATCCACCCACTACTGCACTTTGTGCAAACCTGGGATGATTCCGCCCATTGACTAAGTTGCCTGGAAATAACACCCTTCAGCTACACCCGCGGAAAAATCTGAACCATTTTAGCTGCTCATTAAATGACGCTAATTTGCAGAAAGGTTTGTCAAAGGCAAAAGAAAAACTTAATTAGTCTCCTACTTCTCGTATGACATGTCAACCAGTGTTCCAATGCGAGTCTCAAATGTGTGTGTATCGGGAATCAGATAGGGTGAAATTTCTGTAAGATTAGGTAGGTAGATCTATTTTCTCACTGGACAAGTTTCAGATGACCATTACCGTGAAAACAGGTGAACCGTACATTTAAAACACTGGTTTGTGCAATCAAAATCAATAACAAAGAAATGTTCTGTGAGGAAAGTATCTGTGTCTTTCACAACCTCAGCACTTCCCAAAGTGCTTTAATAACCAATGAAGTACTTTTAAAGTGCCGCTGTTGTACATGGTAGCCAATTTTCACACAGCGAAGTCCCATAAAAAAGCCATACGCTAATGAATAAATGTAATAATAAATCTGTTTTAGTGATGTTGGCCAGGAACATCAGGGAGAACTTCACTGCTCTTCTTGAAAATAGTGCCGTGAAATCTTTTATGTCCATCTGAGAGGTCAGATGGGGCCATCATTACATGTTAACATGTCAAAGACAGCACCTCCAACAGTGCAGCACTCCCTCAGTACCTGGATTATGTACTCAAGTCTCTGAAGTGGGATTTCAGTCCGCAGGAGGTGAGAGTGCTACCAATGCTGACACCAGTTGAGGAATTTGATACCCTCCCACCATCCCAGTTAATTCTGAGCCCATCATTTCGACATCCTGGGCTGCTGGCTTAATGTTGATAAACAAAATGCAGCACAAAAATATTTGGCTTGACGTGAATAGTCCTTTATTCTGGAATCAGGCATTGAATTCAGTACTGCAAAATATAAAAAAAACACAGGCTGCTTCATTAAAATCATAAAGAACAAAAACAAAATCAATAGCCAAGGGTGCAGGGTGTCTGTCGACATTAATACATGGAAATGTCCCTTCAGGCACTGCACATGGTGTCCATGCTAATGAAACAAAGTGAATGGGAGCAGTCTTGACAGTTGAGCATAATGTAATTGTCCGATTGCTGACTGAATTACTGAACACATTAATAATTAGCAGTCCACAGGAAGGGATGTGCTGGCTCATACTGAAGGGCTCATTCTTAGTCCAACTTTTGCACGAAGTGACCACTGCAGTTTACTGTCCATCAGAGGCTCAATTCGTGGTAGCAGAGGATAATGTGCCTTTAAATGCAGTGATCGGCATAATTAAATAGCAGTCATTGTGACGCAACCTGTGAACAGATTGTATTACCAATTTCCATGGCTGGTATCGGCATCCTAGCATGCCCCGGTGCACCTTGCGTTCAGTCCCAGGTGTTCGGTTACATGTGGGATTTGTAACTGGACACTTTTAAGTCCATTTGTCTTGCTTTTTTTAATACCAGTTCGCAAAGTAATGGAGTTCTTGGATTCCTGACAGCCTTTTACTTTTGCTCGGAGTCACTTTGTCGTCCTCAGTCCAAGAATCAATCAGTAAGGAACCAGTTCCTTTGAAAATTTGCAACCACGTTGGCAACATTCAATGGTTTCGCGCAGCTTTTTAAAAAAAACTGTTTGCTGTGCAACACTGACATTAATATATTTCCCTAATAACTCCTCGTGTGCTGTCGCAGCTTGTCAATCTCAGACCATTCCACAGATTCGCTCGGAATCTAGTACCTTTGTGCTCGGACCAGCAGTCTTGGCCCATATCAGACAGTTTCAGTTTTATAGGAATAGTCATCAGGGTTCTTGAAACAGAGAGACTGTAAGGCACAGAAATGTGCTCAATTCTGCATCGAGAGTATTTTCATGCAGCATTCATATTCCATTTCTGAGCTGGCTCATTTTAAAAATCCCTAAATGAAATAAAGAGCAAACTACACATAAAATTCTAACAGTGGAGTTACAGGTGAACAATGGACTGATTTAAGGTTATAGGAACTTTAAAGAGACAATACCCCCTTGAAATCCCAACTGGATGGGCTATACACCATATCCTTTTATAATGTTCAATGAGCTGCTGTAATAATATATTCAATAATAAATTACATTGGAACAGTAGGAGGCCATTCAGCCCCTCTAGCCTGTTCTGCCACTCATGGCTAATCTGTGTCTCAACTCCATTTACCTTCCTTTGACTCATATCCCTCAATGCTCTTACCCAACAAAAACTGAACAATCTCAGTCTTGAAAATTTCAATTAACCCCAGTATCCACAGTCTTTTGAGTGAGAGAGTTTCAGATTACCATTAGCTCTCTGTGTGAAAATATTTCACCTCCAAATGGCCTATGTCTAATTTTAAGATTGTACTGGATTCCCCGCCAGAGCAAATAGTTTCTCTGTATCCCCAATATAACTTCCCTTCACCAACTTAAACACCTCAGTTTCTATCATTCCCAATCTTCAAAGCGCTAGGGAAATACAAACCAAGTTTATG
Source organism: Cetorhinus maximus (assembly GCF_964194155.1). Lineage (NCBI taxonomy): Eukaryota > Metazoa > Chordata > Chondrichthyes > Lamniformes > Cetorhinidae > Cetorhinus > Cetorhinus maximus. The sequence goes on along the minus strand of NC_135894.1, from coordinate 16,199,870 downwards.
CAAATCATCCTCCTAATTCACTCCGATATCACTCTTCTCACTCTGATATCATACCGTTGAGGCTGCGCTGCACCCCCTCCAAGGCTAAGATGCCATTCCTGTGGTGCAATGCCCTGACTGTAGTAATCTTATAATATAAATGTTCCCATTGCAATTATTTGGACCAACTTATAGTATCAAGAAAGAAGGCTTTCTTTTAAGTCTTATTATACTCTTGTCTATTTTTCAAGTTGTGATCCTTTCACATCATAACGCTGCCAGCAATCTTAACCTTCCCCTATCCCTTTCACCAGTTCTGGACTAAGCTGAGGCCTATGGAACTCGATATTGACGCTGGACCTCAGGATCAACCATAAGCTCATTTGGATCCCAAGAAGCATGTGTGGGTTAAAATCCTACCTCATTGCCCAAGCTTTTAGACCCCCACCCCCCACCTCCTAATGTCTCTTTCTACACTCGGTGCCAATTATTGCTAGATTATAGTTCTGGAAATTTTAGCACATTAAAGGGGATATAACAATACAAGTTGTCAATGCTTGTAAAGGCAATGTAGTAACATGGGTAGAGCAATCTGGAGGAGCAGGGCACCATGTACATTGAAAGGGAAGTCACAGATTATGAGTTTCAGATGAATGCAATAACACTGCTCGTGCACTAAGCTGTACATATTTGGATTTGGTTTGACTAACACTCACTGGCAATTGGGGAAAGGTTGGTGATATAGTTAAGTCCCACTAAAGAGAAGAGGTTTCCATCTTAACCATCTAGACTGGAGCTGAATGCCAGGTCTTGAATATGAAAGGACCATTAAGTTCTCTTCCATCTCTGTATGTGTTAGTTGCATATAAGTAAGATGTTGTCTCCTTAAGGCCAGTTCAGCTCAGTTTGGTTTCTGTTGCAGACTTCTGTTTCCAGAGGATAATTTACAAATTAAATGAACCTTGCCATTCACTGCACACTGTGTCCTGAACAACAGCTTGTTAATCAATATAAAAGTCCTTAACAGCCCTGTTGCGAAATCCATAGTTTCTCTCTTAATTTTCTTTTTATATATTTCAACTCCCCAACAAATCACCTATGCATAAATACAATAGTAAACATTGAATGTGCAAAAGCAAAAGGGTTCTACAATTTTAGTCCAAAAAAAAAAAATCATTTTATATAAATAATTTATAAATTCCCCTATATGAGTAAGTACAAAGTAAAGGAGTGTTAGAGCCACATGTTGAAAACTAACAGGTATATTTTCCTCTTGGTGTGAAACATAACGTAAAAGTAAACAAATGCGTAGGTGGGCAACTGGAAGCAGGTTAGAAAGTCCATCCCGAGCATTGCTCTTAAGGGCTAGGTTTTCCTCGATAATGCTCTTGGTGCAGATTGATGTGCACTGGATTCAGGAATGTGGGCCGGTGATCACCCCTCCCCACCACTGCCCATCCATTTTCCATTCTGAAACTCTGTGCAAGGAGTTGTAAAGATGGATTGTTATCCCTACAGCTTGCTCCCATTGTTAAAGGGTTAGAAGTTCCTCGGCAAGAAAGAAAAAGCTTTGTTCGTTTGTGTGAAGGTCACGTTAAAGTTTACATTGTGGTAAAGTTGTGAGAGCCTTGGCCAGAAAGCAATGGGGATAAAACGTGTGTTCTGAACTACCAGTTGTTGCGAGGAATTATTCATATATCAAAAAAGCTGCAGATGTGGGCAGTACACCTGATACTTCTCAAAAATAATAGGTGGCAGATTCAGCAGTCGTGTGAGTTCATCCGCTTGACCACTGCTGACACGGCCAACTTCACCTGACCCGACAACCACTGACCCAAACCAGACCTCAAATCCACACTCAACGAACTTACAACTGACATGCCCTGTTTATGGAAATGGTGGAGATATATGGACGATAGCGTTCAGAGTCTTGCTTTTCTTTTGAAGGGGATGAATGAAATAAATAAAACCCGACGCTGAAACAAATGAGCTGGGCAGCTTGAACTCTGTGTGGGCCTGTGAGCTGCCAGTGGGAGTGGGACGGCAGAAGGGGCGGACAACCAGAGTTAGGTTAAGTTGTCACTAGATCAGGGCAGTGCAGGGAAGCAGGAGTTAATTTGGGTCAGGACTAGGAACACGAGTTTGATCAGGATACAATATTTATGGAGTCACTGAAGGAAGCACAGAAGGAGGCATCAAACTATTGAATTTCACATCCTGATTTTCAAAACAGGCTTCACACAATCCTCATGGAGCCATCACGATTACAATTTTGCATATTCCACAACTTGGATGAATTAATTCCCGTCTATGAAGAGTGCATTACAATCCGGCTGCTCGTAACGGCTGGAAGAGGAATATCCTGATCGAGGCGCTTTCTCTCCTCATTTTCTGACTCGAATTGGCCACTTTAAATGGCGATTAGTAAATATGGACCACAGCTAAAAATAATAGCGAATAATAATCGTGGAAATTTGAGAGAAAGAGGAAAATATACCCAGAAACTGGGCTAACGGGCTGGGAGTGGGGGGAGGGTGGGGAGGAAAGCACAAAGTGTATTTTACTTCCAGCTGGGTCTGGACAGTGAGATGAAGTCTGATTGGATAAGGCAGTTCCAGTCAACTGTGCGTTGCACTCCCATTGGAAAGGTAGGAGCTGCTGTCCTCGTTTCCTCACACACGGACTAAGGTACCTGTTCTGTGCAATCCAGGTGATCCGGTATAGGAAGACCAGTTAAGACTGTGAGGGCTTTATTCCACACAGTGAATGTGGGGCACACAGGCTGAACAAATGCAATGTCAAAGGTGTACAGGTGCTGAGCATTAACAGCATCGTAGAAGGACAAAGATCCATTATCGTAGTCCAGCAAAAGGCCAAGCCGTCGGAGGTGAGGTGAGGGCTCCACGGGTATCTCCTTGCTGTTGTGCCTTGCGACCCAGCTATTATTGCACCGGCAGAAGACCCAAGAGAAGGCATTCTTCCCAATCCATTCGTGCTTCGGCGCTGACTTGTAGGCAATCCCGATTGCATACCTGGAACAAAACGGGAATGATATTACTGTCTGCACACTGACCAATGAACAGCAAATCACCTTGTCTCAAATGTACAGCACAAAAGCAGGCCACTCAACCCACAGCGCCATGCCAGTGTTTATGTTCCACGCAAGTCTCCTCCAACCATACTTCATCTCGTCCTTTCAGCATATCCTTCTCTCATTTCTTCCCCGTGTACTCATCTAGCTTCCCCTTAAATACATCATTTAGTATGGTTATCAAGGAATGTGGAACCAAAGTGGGTAAATTGAGTTAAAGTGCAGATCAGTCAGCTAAAGGGAGGCAGCATTGCCACAGTTATGCCTAGCCCTGGTTAGACCACATGTGTACAGTTCCAGGCACCACACCATCGAAAGGATATGTTAACCTTGGCAGGAGTACAGCGTAGGTTCACCAGAATGTTTCCAAAGTTCCAAGGGTTAGATTGAGGAGAGGGTACATAAGTTAGACTTGTATTCTCTAGGATATATAAAGTCAAGGGGTGATTTGAGTGAAGTTTTTAGGATTTTGAAAGGAATTGATAGGGTAAATAGTGTGAAACTTTTCCACTGGTGAAGGAATTTATGACAAGGGGGGCATAATCTTAAATTTAGAACTAGGCCCTTCAGCAGGGAAGTTAAGGAAGCTTCACAAAATAGGTGATAGGATGTGAAATTCTCAGACAACAACTGGTGGATGCTAGCTGAATTAATAATTTTAAATCTAAGACCGATAAGCTTTTGCTACCTAAGCATGCTAAGCGATATGGAGCCAAGATAGGTAAATGGAGTTAAGATACAGATCTCTTATGATCTTAACTGAATGTCAGACCAGATTCAAGGGGCTGAACAGCCTCCTCCTGTTTCTATTTTAACTGTCAAACTATGTGAGGGCAGAGATTACAAAGCTGTATCTCCAGTTCGATGCCACATGGTGTTCAGTTCCAGAGGGTCAGCTAGTTTTCCTCTTGTGAACTAAAAAGAATGGATGGGAAATTATGGCAGCCCCAAATTCTGGATACCAGCTCCCAGCAGGCTAATGAGTTTGGAACATAACCCACAGATACATTGCCTTCTCTGGCAATCTCCCATGAAAGCAAAGGGGCAGTTTACTGAGAAGCAGGCAAACCATTATCTGGTAGAAGAACGTCTCTCACAATGTCCATTGGCAGACAGGAGGCTATTCTTTCAAATTCTTCAGATTTTCAGATTTGCCTACTTAGAACAGCAAACCTGTTTATTTATATTGTGTCTTTAACCTAATAATTCATCCAAAAGACACTTTTCAGGAGTTTCATCAGACAAAAATTGATGCCAAGCCAATGAAGAGGGCATTAGGGCACAGTGACAGAAGCCTTGGTCAGAGGGGTAGGTTTTAAGGAGTGTCTTAAAGGAGGCGTCGGCCTGGATTCTGTACTCGGGTCTCTAGAGTGAGGCCTAAAACCTCCAATTTACATGAGTCAAAGGTGAGAGTATTGCCACCAAGCCACAGCTGACTCTGTATCAAAGTCATTGAAAGTAAGTAACAATACTGGACCTGGGCCCTAAAACAATGCCAGACATCGTCCTGATTTGCTTGAAACTATTTACCTCAAGTAGGACGGCTAATGACATCATGGAGAAGTGGAGCTTAGACTGATAATCATGGGAGTGGGGTCAAGGTTAGGGCTAAAATGATTAAACTTTAGGGTTACCAGGTGAGTGCTTACTGCTGACACTGGGCATCGAAAATGGAAAAGATTCCATTCCTTAACAGCAATACATGGAAAAAGTACAAAATAGAGGAATGAACAATCCAGGACTGTTTTAAAACCAGCGGTGAGGTTGAGGCAATATCACTTGTGACCTAACTGAATGTGCCTCAGGGGCTTCCAGCGGAACGTGTAATGTTCCGCTTGGAAATCCTCCAGCTATGCTACATCAGTATGCAACAATACCCCACCAATCTGCAAAGAAAGGAAGCCTGGTGCCTGGACAGTTTGGCTGCAAGGTCAGGGATGGTAGTACTGGCCGAGACTGAGCTTATACAGCTGCTTTCTCCAGACACTGCCACAATGGCTTTGACGTCTTTATTGCATTAGATCTATTGGATCCTGAGGCCATTTTTTGAATCTGCCTAGAAAAACACAACTTCCATTTCATACACACCTGTCCCCTTAAGGGACAGGTTAAAGCTGTGTCACCTGTTGTGAACGCTACACAAAAGGAGGAACAGAGCATTTCAAAGGCACTTGTCCTCTTGCAAAAATGATTGTATTGATGCAGCTGTCTCCAGTTATTTCAAAGCCATTTTCTGCTCTTGAGCTTTGTAAACATAATCTGCTGCCAGTTTTAGCAAACTCAATTTTGTGCATCGCCTTGTATTTCAGATCCAATTGTCTATTTGTTGGAGTAGAAATAAGCTGGAAGACCAGGAGCCACCTGATTCAAAAGCCAGCGATTGGGCATGATTTTCCAGCCCGGCACCCAATGGGCATCGTCGCTGGCGGGACAAGAAAATTTGGAGAGCCAATTGTTGGGGCTGGAAAAACCCTCCCATTGAGTTTGCTAATATAATCTTGGGCACTGCACTTGACTTCAGCCGGCCCTAAGTCAGACCTTATCGATATTCAGTAACTTCCATTCCACAGTGTGGGTATATAAATGCAGATTTACAGTTGTATAGGGTATTAGTGAGACCATATCTGGAGTGCTGTGTAGAGTTTTGGTCTCCTTATTTAGGAAAGGATGGAATTGCATTAGAAGCAGCTCAGAGAAGATTCACTCAGCTGATTCCTGGAATGAGGGGGCTATCCAATGTGAAAGGTTGGACAGGTTGGGCCAATGTCCTCTGGAGTTTAGAAGAATGAGAGGTGATCTTATTGAAACATAAGAGATCTGAGGAGGCTTGACAGGGTGGGGGCTGAAAGGCTGACTCCTCCTGGGGGAGAGACTAGAACTGGGGGACACAGTTTAAAAATAAGGGGGCTCCCATTTAAGTCAGAGATGAGGAGAAATTCTTCTCTCCGAGGGTCATGTGTCTGTGGAACTCTCTTCCCCAGAGAGTGACGAAGGCAGGATCACTGAATATTTTTAAGGCTGAATTAGATAGATTCTTCATCAGCAAGGGGGTGAAAGGTTATCATGGGTAAGACGGGAAGTGAAGTTGAGGCCGCAATCAGACCAGCCATGATCATACTGGGTGACAAAGCAGGCTAGAGGGGCCAAATGGCCTACTCCTGCTCCCTTTTTGTATGTAGAGGAGGATATGATTTGGGTCCTGGGATATCCCTGGGCTCATATAGCTGTTAACAAATACGAAAAACAAAATGGCCATTTGAGCTAGGGTGGACATGTTCTTCTGCCTGAGTCAGTGGTCTTGGATGAGGAGGGGATGGGGAGGGAGGGGAAGACTTGTAGACATGTCCAGCAGCTAGCTTTGTAAGAGAATAATGTGCCTGGTGACAAGAATTAGCTTCGATGCATGAAAGGAAAGAAGTTTTTGTTATTCTCGTTTCTTCTCACTCTTCCCCTGGAGAACAGTGTGAAGTATTGGGAGGATTGGCAGGCTGATCAACATTCTGACAGGCCACGTGGACATAACCATCTTTATACCAGCAGTTAGGGTGGTTAACTCCATCGGGGTTTATGAGATTGCACAACCTATAAGATGGCGGGGGCAGGGCGGTGGGAATGCGGGGGAGGTGGGGAAAGCAGGCATGAGCGTTCAGCTGGATGTCAACCCAGGATTCAGAGCTGGAGCTCCCCTCGCCAGGACTGTCTAGAATGGGGTTTGAATCCTACACCTTCAAGAGGATTTAATGATCAAACACAGTGATGCCTATCCAAAAGGAGTATTGCCATCCTGAGGTAGTGTTTGGCAGTAGTTCAGTGAAATAGAGAGATGAATCCATCAAGTTATGTTGTGCACCTCCAAACAAATGAGGAAACATTTCATCAATTCTTTTACAAAAAGAACGTCCCCGACTTCAACTCACACTGCCAGTGGGTATCCAGAATGTCAGCCTGGGTGAAGTGTGTGCTAATACTGGTGGGGTCAGGATTGGACACTCAATGTCTCCCTTCTCTCTCCCACTTGACTTGACCTCCGTCAGACATTTGGCTGATAATCATTGGCTACACTTGCACATGAACAGCGAACACTTAGGCATATTCCTGGAGATTGACCATGTCACAGACCCAATGAGCTCACCTTTCTCTAAAGATTGGACAATCAGCAATTCAAGCTTTTCTTGATTATAGCCCCAGTTTTATCTATGCTCCAACAAACCCCACTCCCTCAACTTGGTGTCAGATTAAAATGGTGTGTGAGCGCAACCCAAAGCTTTTCACTCCATTTTACACCTCCCAGCTTGGGCTGTGAGAAAGGCACCCTCTTCAGGACTGCTAACACCTCAGGAATATTCAAAAAGTTGGGGTCCAGTGAGGTAATTTGGACTTGAGTGCAATTTTTAATCATGAATTGCAAGCAGTTCCAAAGCAACAAGCGATATCTTCTGGGCAGAAGGATCTGGGACAGAAAAGGCCTGGGTACATTTCATGTTGAAATCGGTTTCGAAAATGTTTCCTTGTGGGTTAGAAGGAGCAGGCACTCTCCTCTGTGTCCCACAGGAAACATTGGACCCTTCCTGCCCTGACTTCCCCCATCCCCAATTGTTAGACAGATGGGCGCTACTCCATCATGCCCCCTTGCCATCCAAAATCCTGCTTGTCAGCCTCCATGTCATCCTTGCCAATGGGGCTCAGTTTACCTGGGCCATCTATTTGCTATCTGTTCCTACCTGCTCGCACAACCTTGGGTGCTTCCTCTCATGCCTCACCCCCACATGCCCACTCTAGGTTAAATTGGGGGTGAAAGTCTTTTTTTAAATTATCATTCATTCATTGTGAGCCAGCATTTACTGCCCAACCTGAGTTGCCTTCTAGGTGGTGGTGGTGAGTCACCTTCTTGAACAGCTGGAGTCCAGGCGGTGGAGGGGCTCCTGCAGTGCTTTTAGGAAGGGAGTTCCAGGGTTTTGACCCAATGGCCATGAAGTCCTGTACTAGTCATTATGAAAGTGAGGACAAGCCTGTGATTAGTTTTTGCAGGGGAACTAACACAAGGCACAGCTAACTCCCAGTGATTCTACAGAGAAAACATACAATGGATCTTGTGCTCTCACCATGTGCTTCCTCCAATGAGGATCTCCCAGTAATGTCGGCCACTGTCGATATAGACGTTGCCAGTTATGCCATAGCTGCCTTGGCTGGTGAAGCGCTCCGGAGCGTGACTCTTCTTTGAGGCGGTCTCATCCCGTTCCACGCTGAGGTTGTCATGAGACACTTTCAGCTTTTTGTGCGCAGATTTGGGATCCAGCTTGAAAGGCTGGCCTAGGATTGAATGTACAAAAGAACAAGGTTGTTACCAATGGAGGTCAATGGGAAGGAAAAGAAGGCAGTGTGTTTAACAGGTCACCAATCAGTCGCACCTCCCACGCTAACTTCCACCCTGAAAGAAAGATTTGCATTTATATAACGCCTCTCATGGCCTCAGGATGCCCCGATGCACTTTACAGCCAATTAGGTACTTTTGAAGTGTAGTCGCTGTTCTAATGTAGGTAATGCACCAGCCAGTTTGTGCACAGCAAGCTCCCACAAACCACAATGTGGTAACAATCAGATAATCTGTTTTTTAGCGATACTGATCGAGGGGGAAATATTGTCCAGAACGCCAAGGATAACTTCACTGCTCTTCTCCCTCAAACTAGTGTGATGGGATATCTTACATCCGCCTGACAGAGTGGATGGGACTTTGGTTTAACGTCTCGCTTGAAAGACAGCACCTGCAACATTGCAGCACTTGCTCGGTACTGCATTGGGGGGCCAGCCTAGATTTTGTGCTCACATTCCTGCTCTGGTAGCACCTGATCCAGCTTGGTGCTTAGAAACAAAGCCATGTTAGGCTTGGCTGCTACTTGTATCGGCAACCACCTGGAACTACAAGCTGCAGTAAGCTTTTCAAGGTGTCAGGTGTGGCTCAGTGGGTCACACTAGTGCTGAGATGGAAGGTTGTGGGTATATGTTCTACTCCAGAAACTTGAGCACAAAAGTTTAGGTTAACACTCCAGTGTAGTATTGCAGGAGTGCTGCGCTGTCAGAAGTGCTGTCTTTTGGGTGAGACTTCAAACCAAGGTCCCATTTGGGGTGTGAGTAAAAGATCTGATGGTGCTATTTGAAGAAGAGCAGTGAAATTCTCCCCAGGATCCCTCTCCCCACTTCACCTAATTGGTCAATATCACATTGCTCTTTGTGGGACCTTGTGCATAAATTGGTTGTCACCTTTCCTACATTACAAGAGTGACTGCACCTTCTAAAGTTCTTCATTGGCCTTAAAGCCCTTTGGGATATTCTGACATCCCAAAAGGAGTCATATAAATGTAGTCTGGCATTGTCCATATATACCACAAGAATCTCACTGGAGAAAGAGAGTTTTGTTGGTCACATGAATGTTTGTATGATGAACATGTGGGATACTACATGATCAATGACTTCTGCTTGTTTATGTTATAATGCCGAAACAGCATCCTGTCTCCTCCCGCCAGCATTAACATTCTCAATTTTAGTCAGTAGCTAGACTCTTTCCCCCATATGCCTGTGGATGCTGGAACAATTGAAGCTTTCAATGCTGAGATTGATAGATATTTTCTTAAATGAATATATCAAGAGATATGGAACCAAGGTGGGTGGATGGTAGAGCCTGGGCCAAGGCCTGCTGGAATGGAGCGACACGAAGCCTTAACTAAATTTGTCCTTGGACCTCGCCAGAGTAAACCAGGTGAGCTCCTGGCATCAATCGTGCCTGTTGGGCCCTCATCAACTTTACCCTGTTCTGAGGCCCACATTATGTTTGTAAGGGGAGTCAAGGGAAGACAGTGCGGAGGTTTTTGGGTCTTTTCTGAGTGGCCTCAAGGGGTCCCTTTAAAAACCGCTGATTGGGCTGCTCAAGAATCAGAAATAGCAGTTGGAGCTTGCACATTGTGAAGTTTGATGAGTGTAAACCTATTTAACCATTCGGGTCTGAACTAGGCATTGGAGCCTCGTTTCAATATTGAGCTTTCAGGAGGTTGCTAGGGCCACCTAAAGAAAGACCCCAGTTTAGCAGTGGCCCAAATGCTTGTGTTGATGGGAGGAATTTTCTGTTGATAGATTATTTCCAGGTTACGGGACCATTTCAAGGTCCCGGCCCCACACGGGTCAGTACTGTGCCTGACTGCGCTATTTTCCAGGAGGTCACCTCCGCCATCCAATTGGTGATGGCGGGTGGTTTCCTGAGGCTGCTGACCCAAGCAGGGGGCCCACAGCTATGTACAGAATGGGGAATCTTAAGAATGTGGACTGATGAAGCGATCATCTTTGAATCCTGCCACAAACTGTTCCCTTGCCACCAATTCCATTTCTCTCACTGGCCACTGACTCAGGCTGAACCAGACTGATGCTGACTGTCAACCTGAGCGTCCTATTTGACCCTGAGCTGAACTACCATATCCCCTCCATTAGAAATATCTCTGCACAGTGCCATCTGCGCTCATCTACTGCTGAAACCATTATCCATGCCTTTGCAACCTCCAGATCTGATTATGTGGAAGTTCTCCAGGCTGGCCTTCCATCCACCACCCTTTCTAAACATCAGCTTATTCAAAACTCTGCTGCCCATATCCTAACTCACACCAAGCCCTGCTCTCCCATCACCCGTAACTCTGCTGGCCTCCCATTCCCCCAATGTCTCAAATTGAAAATTCTCATCCTTATGTTTAGCTCCTTCCCCTCCCTTTCTCCATAACTTCCTCCTGCTCCACAACCCCAGCCATTCCGCCGACACCTCCACTTCTTGTGGATACCCCATTCCCTTCACCTCAACATTACTGGACGTGCCTTCAGTCACCTAAGCCCCACGCTCTGGGAGTACCTCCATACATCTTGGTGCCTCTCCAGCTTAGTCCCTCCTGTGAGACCCACTTTCAAAGCCATGTTCAGGAAATGCAAGATGAGAAGAAAACAGTTCCTACAAGATGGCTGAGCAGCGGCCCAGGATTGGGAGCCACATGTTGCTGATGTTTTAAGGAACAGTTGAGGCAATGCCAGGTTGTTGTTTGCTCTGTCCAGTTGTGACTCCAACCCTGCAAGGATTTCTCCTCCACACTGGGAAAACAAAGGTTTTTCTTTGGACGTTGCTCAGAAATTCAGTCCTGTTTTCAAAGCTTCTGCCCATTTGGTAGTTGGCCCAAAATCATGGTTTAGCACTATGGTTCCTTGGAGTAATTTGGTAACAGAAACTTGTGGGGGGTTGGGGGGTGGTCTGGTTAATGGGTGAATTGTCCTCAGAACCATTGAGACTGTCTAAAGACCAATATTGAGCCGATTTGTGTCTGAGAACTGGGCCTCTCCCTTACGTTACCTCAATATCCCCAGGGTTTCTCCGCCCGGTGGGAGGAGGGAGGAATGCCCTCACGATATGGGAAGCCTACAGGAAACAATTTACATGAGATGGAAGGGAGCGTTGGTGGCTCTCTTCCCTCATTGTGCTTTTTGTCAAGTTGAGGCACTTTTTCTCAATAAGATGAGTACCTTTTTTGTTTGTAAACAGCATCTTCAGGCTATTGTTTGGTGCTGGAGTGCTTTGGATGCTAATTTTGGGCAGCAGCCAGAAAGCCCAGATTATGGTAGTTAGGTCTTATCTATGGCAGATTGGCCCTGGCTAAGGTAGTCATTGCCATTATTATTGGCCTCTGAAGCCTACAGCAACATTGGGATGTCCTCCCTTGCAGGACTGTGGTGACTGGTGGCACCTGGGCAAAGTTAATGCCCTGAAGCTGCAAATCTAGATGAAGACAACATACTTCAGGGGCACTTCTCCCAAGAAGCATCCAGGCTCAAGGCACTAAGGAAAATCAGCACTTATGTAGCAAAAGTAACACAAAATATGTGGAAAGTCCTTGAGAGCTTTGCACTTATATATATATATATATATGGCCTGCCTACATGTAGTATCTGTCCTTCAGTCTAATAGGTTGAACCAGTGATGTGGTCAAGTGTATCCCCAGCTATTTGGAAGATCGGAATCTTACTAACATTTCAATAGCAGCTGATTAAGTTCAAGGTAAGAGATGTGATGGCGACAAGCAATATCCTAATAGCGGACAGGAAGAAATTGGTTCCATAAATTGGTGGGTGTTGACTTTTGCAGGAGAAGAGGAAGAGGCGTTAACCCCTGAGAAATAGCATACAAGGTTGTTTATGCTGTTCCTGAGGGGGTCTCCGTCAATGTTGCAGTAGGAGACTCCCCTCCACGGACGTTTTATCCTGCATGAAGGCTGTCAAATTTCCAGCAAGCTGGCATAATGCTGGCGTTCTAAGATGTTGAAATATCTGATGCCACTGAACACATTCAGAAACCCTGAGCTTCAGACTAAATAGCATTATCTGGACTAGCTTCCTCAGATGTAGAGGAGGGTTGGAACAGAGAATGGGCTTTGATTGTAGAGTTGGTGATTGTGGTGCTTTTGTGATGTAAAATGTAGTCTTTCTCATTTTATATAAAACACAGGATCCACGTAGAATCATATCATCTTACAGCACAGAAGATGGCCATTCAGGCCTTGTTATTATGTTGGCTCTTTGAGAGGCCTATCGAATTGGACCCCACCCCTTCTCATTCTCCATCGCCCTGCAAAACTTTTCCTTTTCAAGTATTGACCCAATTCACTTTTGTAAGTTACTCTTTAAATTATACAGTCCCTTTCAGGCACTGTATTCCAGATCATAACATCTCACTGTGCAAAAAAGTAAACCTGCCTATCTCCTCACTGGTTTTTTGCCAAATATCTTAAATCGGTATTCTTTGGTTACCAACCCTCCCACCAGTGGAAACAGGTCCTTCATATTGGATTAAAATTGTATCATGGGATTATAATACTTGCTGCAATGATTTAAAATTCCTCTATTATTTTAACCTAGATGAAAAGAAAGAAAGAACTTGCATTTATGTAGCACCTTTCACAACCTCAGGCCATGCTAAAGTGTTTTATAGCCAATTCCTGTGCAATGTAGGGAACAATTTCCACACAGCAAGCTCCCACAAACAACCTTGAGATAATGACTAGATAAACTGTTTTTTTAGGTAGTTGAAGGATAAATATCGGCAAAAACTATTGGGGAGATTTCCCCTCCTTTAAATTGTGATATGGGATCTTTTACACCCGCCTGAGAGGGTAGACCAGGCCTCGGTTTAATGATTCCTCCAAAAGACGGCGGGCGGGATTTTCTGGCCCCTCCAGCCGGTGGGATCTTCCGGTCCCGTTGAAGTCAATGGAGATTTGAATGGCTCGCTGCATCCGTGGCGGGTTCATAGGGTCAGAAAATCCCGGCCAGCATCTCTGACAGTGCAGCACTCCCTTAGTACTGCACTGGAATGTCAGCCTGGATCAAGTTTTCTGGTTAAAGAACCCACAGCCTTCTGACTCCGAGACAAGAGTACTACCACCGTGCCATAGCTGCCAAGATGTCGGCCCATTTATTTTAAATATTGTGAATTCAGTGCTTATGTCTGTTGTGGCTATAGCATGGAAATAAAAGTGTTGTAAAAATTAAGTAAGAATGCTTCATTGTAAAAGCAAAGCCAGTTTGGTGTTGAGCCAGTTGGCCCTTGTTACTACTTGGCACATCTGTAAAGTTACATGAGGCTAAGAGCTGCGAACCAGGAGAGTAAATCTCAAGTGCAGCTTCAACTAGAGTAAGAGCTGAAACAATAATGAATGATTGGAGTGGATGTCAATCCAGTGATCAATCCAAATAGCCAGCCACAATGATGTTTCTAGGAATTCAATCTTGATGCTATCCTTCAGATACAGTTTGGTTTTTAAATTGTTTTCCCATATAATCACCATTTAGAAATGTCAAACAATCTACACTCACCATCTTTCTCTGAAGCTCTTCTCTTTCGCTGTTTTAGAATGGCAATTAACCCAATAAAAATAGTAAATGCTACATCCATGAACCCCCTCCCAACATAGGTTCTTAGGGCCACAAGAAATGTAATAACCTCACCAGACCAGGCAAGATCAGAGGAGTCACACACACACACACCTTCCAAGAAAGCACACTTACAAATACCTTCCCCCTCAACTTTAAGTTCTTATGATTAATGTCCAAGAGATGGCACAGCTCCCAGCCTTCACCTCCAAATGTATCTTTCACACTCTTTCATGAATGACCCCAATAAGTGCCCCAAATGGTATGTCATCATCTTCCCTTGCACCCCCTTACAAGCTGTTGCTCCCTGAATTTAACAGAGCCTCATGGCAACCAGAGGGCATTTTCACTGTCTACATACTTCTCAAATAATGCCACACTACAACTGGGAAAGGTCAGCTGCAGGTAATGGCTGTCCTATCCTCATGCTCAAAGGGGAAGTACAAAGACTCCTAGGCAGGTATGCAGGAGTGGCACTTGCGACGCTATTTTAAAATTCAAACGGTCTAATTGGCCAGGAGGTGAGTTGGGCGCCCAATTAGAGGCACTGATTGCCTTCAGGAGGTGGGAGCTGCCTGCTTCATGCCAGCAGCAAATGCTGGTGGCAGCCATGTTGGGGGCTGTCACTGCCTTGTCAAAGAGAGCAGGCAGCTCCTTAGTACATCAGCAGCATCGGCTGGGCTAGAAGGGGCCATGAAGGTGAAATGAAGGCCCAGTGCTTACACTGGCAAAAGTAGGGCTGGAAAAGGCAGGTAAAAAGACAGATAAACTTTAATTGGCTCTGCGACAAATCCGACAGCTGTGCACTAACGTTTACCAAACTGTTTGGGTTCACTGAAGTAAAGTTTAAAAATTAAATCCTGCATGGGAACAGGTCCCTCAACAAGCTCCTTCAGGAGCTTAAGGGGCTGTTAATTGGTGGGGAATGAGTTTCTCGTTTCCTCCCTGCCAGCCCTTTGAAAATTGCAAACTGTCTTGGAGGCGCCGGGATCCGGTGAGGACCTCTGCGACTGTGTCTTTCAAATCTCACCCACACTGGGTCCCAACCACGCGGTCCTTTGCAAATCTGGCTCATAAAATCTACACCACAGAAATAGGCCATTCAGCCCAACTGGGCTGTGCTGGTGTTTATAATCCATAGGAGTCTCCTCCCACTCTAATCATCTCTGCCCCTTGCTGTTTGTTAGACTCTGTTCGCTAACTGACTGCCACATTTCCTACATCACAACAGTGACTATATTTAAGTACTTCATTGCTGTTTGGCATATCCTAAAAGGCGTTATGTAAGTAAAAGTTCTTTCTTATGCAAATAATCTCTGTTAATGATGATCATATTTATGCTCCATTATTTTGGATTTACCTTTAAGTGGAAACAGTTTCTCAACATCCTAATAAACCCCTTCATATCTCTGAAGGCATCAATCGGGTCTCCTTAAGTCTTCTCTTTTCCAGAGAAAACAGGCCGAGTCTATTCAATTAAATTCTGGTAACAGCTGTGTAAATATTTTCTGCATCAGAGCTGCATTCAATACTCTAAGTGTGGTCTAACCAAGACTTGATGTGAATTGTACATTACCTCCCTACTTTTGCATTCGGTTCTTCTTAAAATGCATCCCATTCTTTACGGCCTTATCAACTTGTGTTGCTACATTTAATGATTAACATATCTGTGTTCTCTTTCTTCCTCTACCCCATTTAGTTTCTATCTTTCCAGGAGTAGCTGGCTCCTTATTTCTCCTCCCAAAATGAACCACTTCGCTGTATTGAATTTTATTTGCTGTTATAGCCTATTTGCCTTCATGGATTTTGGCACAGTTCTCTTCATTATTAGTCATACCTCCAATTTGATCATCTGCACATTTCAGCACCTTCCTAAGTTCAAATCATTTATGCAGACTGATGAACAACAGTGGCCCAGCATGGATCCCTATGGGAAGCCACTTCCCACTTTTCTGCTAGTCCGAGAAGCTTCACTTAGCATTAACCCTCCATTTTCAGTTCTGGATCCATCTTTCAATCTATCCTCCTACCTGACCCCTGACTCTACACACCCTGATCTTTGACATGAGTCTCTTATGTGGACCTCATTCAAGGTCTCCTGAAAGTCCATATATACCATATCTACTGTATTTTCCTGGTCTATGCTCTCTGTTGCTTCTTCAAATAATTCAATTAAAATTGAAAAAAACTTAAAAGAACTTTTCTTTTAGAAATTATTGATGATTACTGTCATTATTTTTTCATTCTCATGATATATTGCTCTCTCACCTTTTAGCGAATATTCCAGTATCTTTCCTTCTCCCGACATTAAGCTAACTAATGGATAGTTCCCTGGGTTAGTTCCTGCTCCTCTTTTTGGAGATGAAAATTACATTTGTTGACCACTAGTCTCCTGGTGCTGCTCATTTTTCAATTGGATATTTCTATATGGATACCAACTCCCTACTGCCTCCTCCCAAGCCTCTACAATCATTTGTGGGTGCAATCCATCTGGACGCAGGGACTTATCCTCCTTTAGTTTGGCAGCTTTGCTGCTTTTTCCTTTCTCTCCATCTTAACTGATGTGCGAGTCCTCTTGTCTTCATCCATTTTTCTTGTTTCCTCCAATTGTCCTCATTGGTGAAAACTAAGGAAAAGGGCTCAATTTTACCACCCTCAAGTGGCTGGGCTTTGAGCTAAAATCTCACCCAAAATATTGATTCAGTATCCTTTTCATTATAGTTTGTGAAGTTATCTTAGTGATCCTGCCCCTCTCTTAATCCTCCTCTTGTTACTTATGTGCCTGTAGAATGCTTTACTATTTCCTCTGTCCTTTGATATTTTCATTTCATATTTCTGCTCTGCCTTCCTAACTATCTATTTAACTTCTTTCCTGCATTTATCACATTCCTCTTTGTCACCCTATCCTTTTTGTCATCCATTTTTACACATGCCTTTTCTTGAGGTTCAATTTCTATTCTCATCTCTTTATTTATCCACAGCATTTCATCCTTGGCTAGTCTAGTTTTAGTGGAACATACTTCTCCTGAACTCTGTTAATCTCTGCTTTAACTGTTGCCCACTGTTGTTCGACCTCTTTGTCTGTCAACACTTTTCTCCATTTTAGCTCCGTCCTCATTCCTACATAGCTGGCTTTCCTCCAATCAAATGAGACAAAGAAGGTCAAAGGGCAGATGTCATCTGCAAGTTCATCGTGACATCTGTTTTGCTTCTTGCGCGTGCCCATAGGACCAACATGCCATTCAGGAAGCTAAGACATGAAACCCTTATGTTCCTCCATATGCTGCATATCACATGCGAACTCTGCTTCTCAGCTATTTCCTCTGGTGTGGAAATCCAGAACAAGGGAGCACAATCTTAAAATTACAGCCAGGCCATTTTGGAATGAAATCATCAAGCATCTTTTTTCCACACAAAGGGTAATGGAAGCCTGGAACTCTCCGTGGATAGTGAAGGTTGATTGAAATTGAGATTGATAGATTTTTGTGCTAAGGGTAAATGAAGTTAAGGTACATCAGCCATGATTGAATAGAATGGCAGGGAAGGCTGGGGGCTGAATGGCCTTATTCTCTTCTAATTTACTTCAGCACTATACAAGATCAGCTTGACTTACACATTATTCGAGTTGCCAACTTGAGCTAACCAGAGGAACAGAGGGCAGGGGAGTCAGGCAGGCTAACAGGGTCCTCCTTTAAATACCAATGGCAGAGTGATTAAAATCGAGGATGCCCCAGAGACTAGTATCTAAAGATAGCAGATCTAACAAAGGGTTGTGTAGAGGAGATTACAGAGCTGGGGAGAGTTTCCAGAATCTTAGCCACGCTGGCCTTCAGCCTAGTCATTGCTCTGACAATGTGATATCAGCACTTTGATCTATTCTTCCATCAAAAGCTAGCAACACTGTTAGACTATTGTTTATTAAAGGTCATTCACAGAGAATTGAGCATATGAGTAGCACTAGAAGGAGAAGGATTTGATCCAGAGTTGGATTTAGAATGGATTGGGGTTGATGTTAGCAGGATATGGAATGAATGCATGGGGGAGCCCCGAGCTCACGTACTGGTGTTGCATGACATCCTGAGAGATTTTTAGCTCCCACGTCTCATATCATATTGGACAGACTCCAGCCCAAACCCTGCAAGGCTCAGCATCTGGTCTGAGGATGGGACTGAGGTTTTGGGCGATAAGAGACTGAATTCCCACTCCGTCGCCTCCTGGCCCACAAAGAAACCTTAGAACCATAGGAACATTATGGAGCAGAAAGAGGCCATTCAGCCCATCATGTATGCGCTGGCCAAAAAAGAGAGAAAAAACAGTCGTCAATTTTTAATCTGTTTCTCTCCCCACAGATGCTGTCAGACCTGCTGAGTTTTTACTGCATTTTCTGTTTTTATTATGCACAACTCACTGTTTGTCTTTAGCCTGGAGGGTTCGCTGTTGTGGCTGCCGGCCTGGTTTATGGCCTTGACAACGAAGATGTACTTGGTCCCGCTCTGCAGCCCATGCACTGTGTAGTGGTTCTGCTTGATGTTAGGAACAATCATCCAGCTGTCAGCTGAGCTACACAAACCTGCAACAGAACCACAAGTGTGGTGTCACTCGAGGAGCTTTGACATCCACATGAAAAGCAATCGTAACACCCGTTAATGTGCACAATCAATGTTGCTTAGCTACAGGAATGGTAAATAGGAACACTGCAATTGCTAAACAATGAAGGGCCAATACCCATTTAGGTCTACCTGGATGTAAATCCTATAAAGTTTTGAATGAGAGCAGTGAAGAATACATCAAAAGATCAGCTAGATGCTTTCCAAATGTTGTTGAGGGCCCACTGTGGTCTAACTGCATAAATATCGGCCTTGGTTCAGTACTTGCATTCTCACCTCCGAGTCAGAGAGTAATGAGTTCAAGCCCCACTCCAAAGACCTGAGCACACAATCCAGTGCTGCACTGTTAGAGATGCCATCTTTCAGATGTGACATTAAACTGAGGCCCTGTCTGCCCTCTCAGGGGGACATAAAAGATCCCATGGCTATTCGATGAAGAGCAGGGCAGTTTGCCCGGTGTCCTGGGTAATATTTAACCCCTCAACCAACATTAATGGAACAGCTGATCTGGTTCAGATCCCATTCTGCTTTCTTATTCACAGAGATTCATCTTTTCCACCTAGTCCTGAGGGCATTTACTCCTAGCCGCAGTTTGGCTCATTGGGCACAAGCTGCCTTGCAGTGCTTGTCCGAATCACCAATGTTTCTGTGCCATCTTTAATGGTGAATGTCAGTAGGGTATGCAACTAGGTGGAGCATTACAACCTGAAGCACCTTTCTGGGCCGGCCATTTCTGGCACCAGCCATACAGTGTCTCTGAAATCCTTTCTGGTTCGGGGTTTCAGAGATACGCCAACAGATTTAAAACGGCCGCAATAAACACGCTCAGCTCACTTCAAGAAGAAGAAAAATTCTTATTCAAATCCTCTTGCCAGTCTCACTGGATTTTAAATTACATAATTAGGCAGGCAGATGAAGGTTTGGTTAATCTAAACTCAGCAGATAGGTCAGCTGTAAGAGGATTGAGGGAAAAGCAGAAAGGAATACAGAAATAAAAGTCAAAGATGTGAACGACACAAACAGAACTCTGAGCTGCTTCACTTTTCTTCGGCGAACATGTGTTAAAATTCTGAACAACCGATCATAAGATCATGGGCTTAAGTCTATTTTAATGCACAGATTCCTAACCTTTGAGTCTCGGGGTATGCCCCGCGTAGGTTTTAATGCTAGACCATTGGAGTAAATTTCAGTTTCATCCAAAATTGGGTGGGTGCTGCAATGGGCATTCAAAACACACAATTTCCCTAACAATCCTACGAGTTTTCTGTCAGCAGTGTCCGAGCAGACTAATCTTCCATTCCAGAGGATCCTGGGACAATCCAGGAGGGTGTCATACCTACTAGGGGCCCACAGCAACCTCTAACTTCTCCTTGTTGGATATTTCCGCACCTCTTGACCTCTGAAATGATAAACAACAACACTGATAGTAACTGTGAAACTCACTAACTACGTTGGCCAATCCGGTGAAAATGGTGTACTGAAGTTCATACGACACCACGCTGAATTCATCGTCGGAGGTCCAGTGAACTGTGATAGTGTCGTGCGAGGCGGTGCACAGCTCCTCTCGGATAGCCGGTGGATTCGGTGCTGGAAAGACAAGCACACAAATTGAGGCAAGTTCTCCTAACAGCTGTTGCAATTAGCCATTCCGCACCCCACGCTCTCCTCATGGTTCAAAGTGTAAATCTCTATAATCTGTAAGTAAACCTAATTGTAATTAAAGACAATAGATTTCAGGACAAGTTTAGTTCCAAAAAGGAGATGATGCACCACATGCTCTATCCTTAAAACTTAAAGTTTCAGTGTATCCATTAATACACTAACCATGATATAACTGTACAGATAGACATCCATCCCCTCTACCGCCAGTGTACTAAGGCCACACTATGTACAAGTACAATAGTGGGAGGTGCATGGGACCACCATCACCTTCAAGTTCCTCTCCAAGTCATACACCATCCCAATTTGGGCATATAATTGTTTTTCCTTCATCGAATGCTAGGTCAAATTTTGGAATTCCATACCTAGCAGTAATGCAGATGTACCTTCCCCACATGGACTGCAGCGGTTCAAGAAGGTGATCCCATCACCACCTCCTTAAAGGCAAGTGGGAATGGGCAATGCATTCCAGTCTTGCCAGTGGTGCCCACATCCCAGGAATAGATTTTTTTTTAAAAAGCCCCGTCTATAAACCCTTTGAGGTCACCTTCTTTCATTAACATGTTCCCATTATAAATTTCTATGTCAACATTTAGAATTGAAACTGCTACGGCAATCCAGTCACGCTGTAATTATGCCCACCATCTAGAGGTAATGCTGTTGTGCTTCAGTTTTGCACAGAAACTGCTATGCTCCAACCAATTCTAATTTTCTACTGTCCAAATTGCTGTAGATTTTACTATTGAACTGTAAATAATATCAAATATTAGTAATGAAAGGAGAGTGAATGCCCTGGTTGTATGATTGATCCACACCCTCTAACCTTACTTCAACCAAAGACCAGACTTGATCTCGACTCCCCATATGCAAATCTGTGGATGCTGGAGGTCAAGACTGTGATTGATAGATTTTTATTAGGTAAGGATATTAAAGGACACAGATAAAGGCAGGTAAATGGAGAAGTGGTACAAATTAGTTGTGAAGGAATTGACTGTTCAAACAGCCTCAAAGATCTGAATGGCCTCCTGTTCTTAATGTTCCCATGGGAGATTAATCAATATTGATTAAGCAGCAACGAATTGGAATTACCATTAGCTGTAATATTAGCTGTGTGGAGTGTGTAAGATAGCCTACAGATAATTTTGGTTGATGAATGGAAAAAACCTGAAGAAGGTAGGGTTTCAGTGAATATCTCAGCTAGTGATACTGCAGATTGAGAATCATCAGGCTCTTTGTTGTCCATTTCCCACTCTGGTTTGACACCAATCCGAAAGCGGCACAGCTCAGCATTTCTGCCATTGTTTAATGGTTGAAAAGTCATAGACAGTGTATCCCTAAATTCACACCTGGAGGCCGAGGCTCTCTACCAGGATAGCAGATCTCCTACCTGTGAGGTAATCAAGGCTTTCCAGCATCTTCTTCTCCCGCGAGAAGTCTAATGCAAATGTGTCAAACGTATCACTTAGGTTGATTTCTGGGATAAGCACTTGAGAAGATGCAGTTGCCATGGAGACTCTGCGTGGACAAAAAAAATGGCTCGAGTTATTTAAATTTGATTTCACTAGCTGAGCTCTCAGGGCTTCACTTACAACGTACTTAATTGGTTTCAATGTGCTTTGGGAGGTTCTGAGGTCATGTAAGGTGCCTTCTAAATGCAAGTCCTTTCTTTATTGAGTGAATTGGGCATCTCACATTGATATTCCAGCATGAACTTGATGAGGTGAATGGCCTCCTTTTGCATCGTTATGACTCTATGACTGAAGCAATGGGGACTGTTTTTCTGAGATGTGGATTAAGGCAAACTAAAGAAGGAACTTGCATTTACATAGCACCTTTTACAGCCTCAGAATGTCCCAAAGTATTTTACAGCCACTGAAGTATCTTTAATACTTAGTCACTCTTGTAATGCGGGAAAACACTGTTAGCAAGCATTTGGAAGAAGTTTTATCCAGCTTCGAATCCACCCCATTTATTTTTATTCATTCATGGGATGTGGGTATCGCTGGCTAGGCCAGCATTTATTGCCCATCCCTAATTGTCCATGAGAAGGTGGTGGTGAACTGCCTTCTTGAACCGCTGCAGTCCATGTGGTGTTAAGAAGGGAGTTCCAGGATTTTGGCCCAGTGACATTGAAGGAACGGCGATATATTTCCAAGTCAGGATGGTGAGTGGCTTGGAGGGAAACTTCCAGGCCCTCGTAGTGGTCATGGGTTTGGAAGGTGCTGTCTAAGGAACCTTGGTAAATTGCTGCAGTGCATCTTGTAGATGGTACACACACTGCTGCTACTGTGCGTCGGTGGTGGAGGAAGTGAATGCTTGTGCATGGGGGTGCCAATCAAGCGGGCTGATTTGTCCTGGATGTTGTCAAGCTTCTTGAGTGTTGTTGGAGCTGAACTCATCCAGGCAAGTAGAGAGCATTCCATCACATTCCTGACTTGCGCCTTGTACATGGTAGACAGGCTTTGGGCAGTCAGGAGGTGAGTTACTTGCTGCTGGATTCCTAGCCTCTGACCTGCTCTTGTAGCCACAGTATTTATATGGCTAGTCGAGTTCAGTTTCTGGTCTATGGTAACCCCCAGGATATTGATAGTGGGGGATTCAGTGATGGTAATGCCATTTAATTTCAAGGGGCGATGGTTAGTTTCTCGCTTTTTGGAGAGGGTCATTGCCTGGCACTTGTGTGGTACGAATGTTACTTCCCACTTGTCAGCCCAAGCCTGGATATTGTCCAGGTCTTGCTGCATTTGGACATGGACTGCTTCAGTGTCTGAGGAGTTGCAAATGGTGCTGAACATTGTGCAATCATCAGCGAACATCCCCACTTCTGACCTTATGATGGAAGGAAGGTTATTGATGAAGCAGCTGAAGATGGTTGGGCTGAGGACACTACCCTGAGGAACTCCTGCAGTAAGGGGTTGTGGCTGAAATGTTTAATTTTCCGACACAAATACACTTCATTTTGACCAGCGCCATAGTTCAAAAGGCTGTTAAATAAATTAAGTCTTTTATGTTCATATATTCAAACCAAAGAAAACTTTTGCAGAACTATGCAGGGAAAGAGTGGAGTGGGTTTAATTGGATAGCTCTTTCAAAGAGCCAGCAAAGGAACAAAGGACCGAATGGCCTCTTTCTGTACTGGAGGATTCTATGAAGCCATGAAACATCACTTATGCACTTAAATGTAGCTGCAAGGTCTCCGGTTACTTTCTGGAGAGCGGAATTACATTTCTCTTTAAAATTTCATGCCAAGTAGAAACAAAATTCAAACTAAATTCCCCCTCCAGGATTATTTTGCATGAATTTCACTTTGAACCAGTCCTCCATCATTGTTTCTGTCAGGCTGACCTGACATTACTCTGCTAATGATCAAGAAGTAGACACTGCTGAGCTGCTAAGGGAGGCCATGACGCACAAGCAACCTGCAGTAAATTTGAGTTGACGTGCAATTTGTCTCACTTTGCACCCCTTTGTCACATCAGGCCTCTACATGCATGTGTCCTGTTTTGTAACTTGTGGAAAAAAATGAAGCATCTCCCTCAGCCTCAGTTGTGCCAGAGTTCTAATCCTGCAAGGCACATGACTATGCCAAAAGCACGCTCACTGCACACGTTTTCTCCTTTTTGAACATCAAATATATTGAGGGCAGCTTCAAAGTGGGGCCCTTACTGCTTATCATTAAAATCATAGTGCATCTTAGTAATGGCTTCCTCCTACTGACTGAACAGGGTAGATTTTCCAACGTGTTAAGTGGTGGCTGTACGATGGCCACGACCAATGGGCAGAGGCCATTTACTTCAGCTCGCTGCCTATTTAACATCCCACTGAATTTCACAGCGGGTTCTCAAGTGGTGCCAGGAGCAACTGCCAGTTCCCCTGTTGCGATACTTTAAATGAGATATTTTAAATAAAGTCCTGGCAGCATAATTGAAACATCAATGTATTCTTCTGCAGTTTCTACAGCATAGCACTGAGTCACACACCTGCCCTTAAAATGGGAGCACAGGGGGGTTGCTAGGGCCTGTCTTAACTGTGTGAAAGTGCACATAAACAGACCTTTTCTTTAATTTAAGCTTTTTTAAGGCTATTATGTTTCCAGGGTCAGAATTTAATTGCTCATGGAGCCTTGTGCCAAATGTTTTGCCATGTTATTTGTCATAATGTCCACCATATTGGCACAGCAGACTGCCTCCTCCCTGCCATCCACTCTCTTTCATTCCCTTCTTAACCTCCTTTCTCCTTATCCTTCTCCTCTTCCTCTCTCCTCCCTTCCACTCCACCATCTGATAATATCTGAAAGATATCAATGGTTTGGTTGAGTGTGCAGAAAAGTGGCAAATGGAATTCCATCCGGAAAAGTGTGAGGTAATGCATTTGGGGAGGGCAAACAAAGCAAGCGAATGCTCAATAAATGGGAGGATATTGAGAGGGGCTGAGGAAGTGAGAGACTTGGAGTGCATGTCCACAGGTCCCTGAAGGTGGCAGTACAGGTGGACAAGGTGGACAAGAAAAACATATGGAATGTTTTCCTTTACTGGATGAGGTATTGAGTACAAAAGCAGGGATGTAATGATGGAACTGTATAAAACGCTGGTTAGGCCACAGCTGGAATCTTGTGTACTGTGACCAGTTCTGGCCACCACATTACAGGAAGGACATAATTGCTCTAGAGAGAGTGCAGAGGAGATTTATAAGAATGTTGCCAGGGCTTGAAAATTGCAGCTATGAAGAAAAATTGGATAGACTGGGGTTAGAACAGAGGAGGCTAAGGGGTGGCCTAATTAAAGTGTACAAAGTTATGAGGGGCCTAGATAGGTTAGATAGGAAAGACCCGTCTCCCCTAGCTGGGGGGTCGATTACCCAGGGGGCACAGATTTAAGATGATTGGTAGAAGGATTAGAGGGGACATGAGGAAAATCTTTTTCACCCAGAGGGTGGTGGGTGTCTGGAACTCGCTGCCCAAATTGGTGATTGAGGCTGAAATGCTCAACTTATTTGAAAGGCACCTGGATCTACATCTGAAGTGCTGTAACCTGCAAGGCTACGGACCAGGTGCTGGAGAGAGGGATTAAAAATGAGCGGCTAGTTTGTTTTTTTTTCTCTCTTTTTTGGCTGGTGCAGACATGAAGGGCTGAATGGCCTCTTTCCATGCTGTAACTTTGCGATGGCGCTATCTGTCTCCTCCCCAATCTTGTTCCAATTATTCCTCCCACCCCACATTCTCTAATCCTCCTAAATCACCATACTACGCTGGGTCTGTGACTCTGCAAGTGAACATTGCACAAAATGGCCAACAGTGCCAATTTTGATATTCACCAAATGTATCCAACTTAACTTTCATTTTAACCATGGCCCTTCCAGAACTGCTTAAGCATGATTCCCCTGCCCCTCTCTGGTGAGCTCTCAACAGCAAGAGGAGGCCACTTTGGCATTACCTGAGTCAAGTGGATCCTGTATAAGGCTGAAGGACATAGGAGGAAGGACAGGCTATTGAGCCCTGGGTCTATGGTGTTATTCAGCTAGATCACGGCTGATCTGTACCTCAATTCCATTTTCCCACCTTTCATCCATACCCCTGGATACCCTTTTCCAACAGCAATCTATTGAGCCCAGGTTTGAAAATTTCACCTGACGCCCAGCATCCACAGACTGCTGAGGGAGAGTGTTCCACATTTACAGCCCTCTTCGTCTTAAAAACTGTTGAACGGCCTCGCTCTCCTCTTGCTGTGGATTCCCCCACTAGAGAAGATAACTTCTCTGCATCTATCCTATAGAATCCCTTTAAAAATTTTGGTTGCATCACCCCTTAATCTTCCAAATTCAAGTGAATACAATCCAAATGTATGCAAAATAGCCTCATAATTTAACTCTTTAAGCCCTGGTGTCACACTGGTGAGTCTGCACTGTATCGCCTCCAAGGCCAATATATATCTTGCCTGAGGGACAGTGTTTCAGAACTGAATGCAGTGCTCTAGATGTGTCTAACCTAGAGATTAGTAGCATCCCTTGAGGCAATACTTCCCCTCCAATGTACCAAACAATCCTGTCTAACTCCCTATTTGGAGTGGATTCCAGGATATCCATTCAATATTGCAAACGGGAATTGACTGAAGAGTTCTGCTTTAAAAATAAAGGCTTCATAAGGAAAGGGACCAACCTGAATTTATTAGAGCACCCTTCAGGATGTAGATACCTTTGAAGTGTAGTAACTATTGCAATGTAGGATGCAATGCAATTTGTACATAGTAAATTCCCACAAATGACCATGTGATAATCCCGGGTTTTTGGGATAAATATTGGCCTGGAATACATGTGTCCTGCTCTTATTCCAATACTGCCGTGGGTTTTTTTTAACATCCCTCTGTCAGGAATGAGATTAATTGGATAGTTTATCTGAAAAGCAGCACCTCAAACAGTGCAAGATTTCCTCAGGATTGTAGTGGACTATTAGTCTGGATTATGTGCCCAGTTTCCATAAAGGGATGTGAATTCACAACCTTCTGACCCTGAAGTAAGAGTGTTACCACTGAGCCATGGCTAGCATCTCTAGTGAGCCCATGGTGGGACTTGGTTCACTGAAAAGACTGGCCTACAGCCTGATATTAACCCACTGAATGCCCACCCACTTAATCAGAGTTAAAATAGGGCCCACAAGAGTTATCATCTCTCTTTAAATAATAAGAGCTACCAGCCACACATGAGCTTGATTCAGGGGTCATTCCAGATCAGTGTACGTGTGTTCAGCCCTACAGCTGAGATGGATCAGAATTAACAAGTAACTGAGTGACTGGGTTAATGATTATACCTCTGTTAACGTTAATCCAACTTCACTGCTCTGGCGAGGTACTCAACATGACAGGCTATTAAAAGGTAATTGTGATTCTTTGTAATCACTCAGTTTTTAAAAGAATATTGACAGTAAATCTTCAACAGCAGTGAGAGCTGATCTTTACGTTACTATAGCAACTAAAGTGCCACCATTAATATGATCCTTTTAACAGCTCTGTATTTTGAGTTATGTGTTTTCCTCGTGCGTCCAAAAGACATCTGGCCTGTTGTTTCTTATTCTAGTCAGTAACGATGCTTATTTTACTGGTGTTTTCTTCCATGATCAGGGCATTAACTTGCTGTTTTCTTTCCCAGCAGGATTCCTTTTGCACTGGACATGGTTATAATGAATAGTCTCTCTCTCTCGTTTAATGCGGGGAATAGCAGATTGAAGACTGAATTGCAGCTTATTGCATCTGTTAGCATGATGATCCCTTTTATTTTTCTGTAACAGGAAAGGACTTGTATTCATATAGCACCTTTCACAGCCCAAGTATGTCTCGAAGCGTTTTACAACCAATGAAATACAGGAAACACAGCAGCCAATTTTTGCACAGTAGGATCCAAAAAAAAACCAGCAGTGAAACGAGATAAATGACCAGATCGCTGTTTTAGCGATATCAGTTGGGGGATCAATTTCAGTATGTTGGTCAGTGCAGAGCTCCCTTAGTATTGCACTGGGTGTGTCAGCCCAGATTATGTGCTCATGTCTCTGGAAGGGGGACTTGAACCCATAAGCTTCTAGCTCAGAGGAGAGAATGCAACCAACTGAGCAAAAGTTTGTTAATCCAGCCAGCACATTACAAGAATACTTTTTGTTACCATGGTGCAACTCTATTTGAATGCAATCGTCATGAAATTCTTTGAGAAGAATACCAAAAGAGGAGCCCTAGCAGCAGACTGTGTGAGCTCATTTTAACATTCAGCAACTCTATTGAGCATTAATGCAAACTCACTCTGCTAACTGGATCAGTTGCATTTCGTAATCCCCTGATCACTCATAGTGAACAACAGTTAGAGTCCCAGGAATCAGATTACTGGGAAAATGCTCTTTTCGTTTAAAAATAGGTAGAAAGGACTGTGGCAGCATTTTGGAATGTTTAACCTACTTTCTCTAAAGTTTCTCCTCCATTGTCTAGTACTACTTCTCACTCTCATACCATTACCCTTGGATCTTTCTTTGGATGCCTCCTATTTCTCATCCGCATGCTTTCCCTTGGCAATGTTATGCAAAATCACAATGCCAGGTTTCGCATGAAGACGTCCAGCTCTCTCTCACACCACCTCTCTCTTGAGCCCTCAATTATCTCTGACTGGTCAAGCTGCTTGTCCAACATCCAGTGCTGGATGAGCAGAAATTCACTCCAGTTAAATACTGGCAAAACCGAAGTCATTGTCTTCAGTCACAAACTCTGTTCCCTTTGCCGCTGGCTCCAGTCCCCTCCCTGGCAGTTTTCTGGCGCTGAACCAGACTGTTTGCAACATTGGTGCCCTAATTGTCCCTGAGCGGAGCTTCCAACCACATACCTGCACCATCCCCAGGGCTACTTATTTCTGTAACATTTCCTCTGTCCATCTCTACCTCAGCTGACCTACTGCAGGTCTCAGACCTACCATGTTATGTCTCAACGTGACTATTCTAACATTCTCCTGGTCAGTCTCCCACCTTGTACACTGTAAATTACAGCTCAAACAAAACTCTGTTGCGTGTACCCTAACTTGCACCATATCCTGTGCAGCTATCACCCTCCCTGCTTGCTGACCTACATTGGTTCCCAATCTGGCAATGCTTCAGTTTGAAGATTCTTATCTTGTTTTCAAATCCTTCTGTGGCCTCACCCTTCCCCATTTCTGTAAGCTGCGCTAGTCCTACAGCACTCACGTCTCTGTGCTTCCCCAATTCTGGCCTCTTGAGGATCCTTGATTTTCATCACGCCACTATTGGCAGCCGTGCTTTCAGCTGCTTGACACCTAAACACTGGAATTCTCTCCCTAAACCACTCCTCTTTTTAAGACACTCCTTAAAACCTACCTCTTTGACCAAACTGTTGGTCACTTGTTCTAATATTTCCTTATGTGGCTCGGTGTCAAATTTTGTTTGACAGCCTTCCTGGGATGTTTTACTATGTTAAAGGCATTACATAAATTAAAGTTGTTGTTGGTTCTACAAGCTGGCTTTTGAGACCAGTGACAAGACGATTTTGGCTGACGCTCCAGTGAAATACTGTGAAAATAACCGCACTGTTGGCGGCAAACTTCTTCAGGTGAGATGTTAAAGCCAGGCCCTGACATCCCAGGTAGATGTACAATTTCCTCTGCCACTATTCGAAGAGGAGCAGGGGAGTTCTCCCCATGTCCGAGGGGGTGAATAGCCATCACACATTCCAAAAGCCAGCAATTACTTTCCATCTCTGGTTGCCTTGGGAGGTCATGTTCCCTCTTCTTGAAGCACTGAGCAGGTTGGTGCAACTGAGTGACTTGCTAGGCCACTCCAGAGGGCAGTGAACCCCAGAGGCCAGACCAGATAAAGGGCCTCAGGTTTCCTTCCTTAAAAGGACGCGAGTGAACCAATTTCGATTGTACGACAATCTGACAGCTTCACAGTCGCTTTTGCTGATAAAAGCTCACTATTTCCAGAATGTTTTTTATTTTAACTAAATTCGAAATCACAAATTGCCCTGGTGGGATTTGAACTCAATTTCTCAGAGTTGTTTGCCTCGGCTTCTGGGTCACTAGGTGCATTAACACAAACCCTACCTATACCATGGGCCTGAATATTACCCTTGGCGAGCAGCCGTGATCGGCGGGCCCGCGACCGGTCAGGAAACAGGCCCCCACCCAGGGCGCTGGGTCCAATGGCGACCCAGCGGGCAGTTTAAAAAGGCACAGGCAGCCCCATGAAGGCTGCCAGGGAAGAATCATATATTCTGCGTTCTGGGGAGTGAAGCTACGGCAGCAGCAGCTGGAGACGCCAGGCGGGAGGGCAGGTCAGGAGGCCTCTCGGCCCCCCAGTTTCCGGACGAGTGCCTCGCGGTACTATTGGAGGAGGTGGCTGCCAGGAGGGACACCCTCGTCCCCAGAGATGGAAGGAGGAGGCCCACTGCACCTAACAGAAAAAACTTGGGAGGAGGTGGCAGCTGAGGTCAGCAGCCATGATGTTGTGCAGCGCATATGGGTGCAGTGCTGCAAAAGGTTCAACAACCTGGTGCGCTTGGGAAGGGTGAGCACTGTGTTGGCATGGATCAGAGTGGTGAAGTGTTAAGGTCTGGCTGTCCAATGGAGCTCAGGGGGTGTTAGAGTTTGAGTGCCAACTGTCAATGACGCCAGAGCTGGCCAAGGGGGTGAGCCCTGGCTGCTTGGACTGAGTGCCTTGTGGGTTGAGGGCCATGACTTGGATGCATCTGCGAGGTGTTCCTCAGGTGGGGTTGGCCAGGCTGCAATGGCGCTGCAGGTAGAGAGTGAACTCATCAATGTTCCTCTGTCCATTCAGGAGAAGACGAACTGTAACAACATTGAGAGGTCACAGACAAGCGGAGACCCCACAAACCTCCTAATCCTGACAAGATTTGAGCAGGACTTGGAGCTGGAGAGGCACCACGCACCTCGATCAGCTGGTCATAGAGAGGCTGGGATGTCAGACGAAGGTAAGAGTGCAGTGCACAGAGGTGAGAGTTTCTGATGGTGCAAACATTCTTGTGTAGTCTCTTCATTGATGGGAGCCTCAAATCTGGATTCCTTATTGACCATTGAAAGACGATGGCACCATGATGCATATCTCCATTGTCTCACCAGGGTGCCTGGCATGTACAGTGACAGTGTGAAGACTTAAATTAATGACATGTTGTTCCTCCTTAGATTCGCCAGCAGAAACTTATTTGCAGGACCCCAAAGAGCCATCCCCGACGCCAGAGGACCGCCAGACTTCAGATGCGTCTGTGTCACACCCGCTCTCTGAACCAGGCACCAGCACAGTTACCAGCACCTTGGTGCGCGTTAGATCTTTGCCTGGAATATTGGTGCACAGCGGTGAGGGCACTTCACACTCACTTGAGGAGCAGGCGGAGGCAGAGGGTGCCCAGGATGCTGGCAGTCGGAGGACTGCTGGAGACCATAACAATGCTCAGTCGAAGGCAGACAATGAGCCTCTGGAGTCATCCATTAGGCGACAGATATTGGATGTCCAGCGGGATGTGGGGGAGGATCTGGCGGAGATCCATGAGGGTGTGTGTGCCATGGTCTCTGTTGTGGAGGAGTCCATGTAGAGCGTGAGCACTGCGTTAACCCTCATGGCCGAGCACACTGCCTCCTCCATTGACAGAGTGGCGACTCTCATGGAGAGACAGCTCCAGGGGTTCCTGGGGTTGTGCTCGGACCTGCAAGCCCTCACACAGGCAATGACATCAGGTGGTTAGTGCCAGTGTGGGAGTTGGATGAGGCACCCAGTATCCCAGCTAGGTACCCGTCTATCAATGGTGAGCAGGGAGGTCCAGAGTGACTTCATGTTGGCACACGAGCTGCTTGTCGTCTCTGTGGGCTCCTCTCAGGGCGCTCCGGATGACGGCAGCAGCTCCTCTGCCCCTCTGCCAGTGACCATGGTTTCTGACAAGGCTGCGGCGACTGGGGAGATGTCAGCCGTGGCACTGGCCGCTCCCTCCCAGGCGGGGCCAGCACAGGCTCCACTGGCCAGAGGACGACCATAAGGTCACCAAGGCCAAGAAGACAGCAGAGTCAGCGGGTGGCGTCCAATGGCGGTGCCAGTGAGGGGAGCAAGGGCGGAACCAAGAGACGTAGCATTCGTAAAGGTAAGTTTAAGGCACCATGAGCACAAGAGGGACTGGTCACGGGTGATCTTCTGTTCTGTAATGTTTTGTTTATGTTTACTGGTGTGGAAATGAACGCCAGGGATGGTAATGTTAATTTGTTTTGATCGTAAAAATCACATCAATTTTGTTTTTGTCTTAATGGCCTGAGTATACTTCACCATTTTCTTTGATGTAGGGTACGCCAGTATGTAATGCTGGACACAAGTGGCTCTAAACTTTATTGCACAGACACTGAGTGGACTTTTGGTTCAAATGAAAGGATCATTTCAGACATCGGGATGGAGGCAGCAGCCCTGGCATGAGGTGGAAGCAGATCTTTGGCAGCCTAGCTGAAGGAATGTTGGATCAAGGTGTCCCTGGTGTCCCTGTCTCCCTAAAGGATACAGAGATCTGCCTGCACACCCTCAGCATTCTCCTCACCGTGCTCCTCTTCTGACTCACTACTGGACTCATCCCCTGTGGCCTGTGGAGCTATGTCAAGATCCTCTTCCTCCAGTGGGTCCCCCCTTGCCAGTGTCAGATTGTGGAGAGCACACCATGTAACCACTACCAGGGACACCCGCTCTGGGGGGTATTATAGTGCTCCCCCTGAACGGTCCAGACATCAGAAGCACAACTTCAGAAGACCTATGGTCCTCTCTATCTTCGCCCTTGTGTAGACATGACATCTATTGTATCGCTGCTCTGCCTCTGTTCTCGGGTGGCAGAGAAGCATCAGAAGTCAACTTTCAAATGGATAGCCCTTGTCACCCAGCAGCCATCCAGCCAGTCGGGCTGGAGCACTGAAGAGCCCCGGCACCTGGGAGTGTCTCAGGATATATGTATCATGGGAGCTGCCAGGGTACCTTGCACAGATTTGCAGAATCTGCATCCTGTGATCACACACTATCTGCACGTTCATGGAATGGAAGCCCTTCCTGTTGACGAAGACACCGGGCTCACCCACCAGTGCCTTGATGGCCACATGTGTACAGTCTATTGCACCCTGGACGCGGGGGAAGCCAGCAATGGCCGCGAAGCCTCTGGCTCACTCAGCCTGGCTGGCCTCGTCCGTACAGAAATGAATAAATGTCAGTACCTGCCTGAAAAGAGATTTTGTCACCAGCTTTACGCAACCATGGACAGCTGATTGGGAGACTCCACACAGATGCCCCACTGACCCTTGGAAAGAACCGGGGGCATAGAAGTTGAGGGCCACTGTGACCTTCAGAGCCACTGGCATGGGGGTGTCCACCCACACAGTCGGAGCTGATCTCAGGGCTGATCATCTGACAGATTGAGGTCACTGTCTCCCTGGAGAGGTGGACCCACCTTCAGCATTGCACCTCGGACATGTTGAGGTAGCTGCATCGCCGCCTGTAAACCCTGGCAGCAGGATAGTGTCCTGAAATGAAGCTTGGAAATGCTAAGGCTGAAGCTCAGAACTGAGATGAAGCTGTCAAGTTCAAATAAGCAACCAGGAGCAAACTATCTCCTAAACTCCTCACTACTCCCATTGGCAATGCTGCTGATCCCTTTTATCCTGCCCTTGGATGAGGTTTTGCAAAACGTCGGCTACTGGCCTATCCATTTTGCCCACACGACAAGCACGTAATTGCTCAGCCAACGTAAAATTGGGATCAATTGGGCTTTCAATGGCCTTAAGTAGCCGTTTAATTGATGGCGGGTGTGTCTCCGATATCCAGGCGTCCTGAAGATTGCGCTCGTGCGGGATGACATTACAACACTTGCCCGACACTTCTCGTGCTATTTTACGCCCGATCGGGTCAGGCGCACGGCCGCCCACAGGGTGTAAAATTCCGCCCAGGGAGACCACGGGAAGCTGCGCTCGCCTGGAAAATGAAACTCATCGAGAAACTGACGCCTCATATAAAAACGGCCATATTATAATGAAATGGGGAGTCAGGAACACAGCCTGAAAAGATGAAAGCTTCCACTCACAAGGGTAAGAATGGATTGAGGCTGCCTTTGTGGTAGCATGAAGTACACTTAGTCACAGGAAGCAGAAAACGACACCCTTACCTTTCAGAGATATTTTTAGCTGTCTGCAGGAAGCGAGCATGATCGTTCTCTTTCAGCGTCTGCTCCGCCTGAGTGATGAGGGAGCTGGATCGTTCAATACACTGCTTGCAGTTAGAGATCTGTTGGGCGAGTTTCCGCAGCCGAACCACCTTCAATAAAGAGAAAAGGGCTCAGACAAAGGGGCATTGGGCTACATCAACCTGCTTGGCAAATACACATTTTCCATCGCGCACTCTCTTTTCAACCGGGGGGAGAGGACGAGAAATTTATTTACACACAGCGAGTTGTGGTGACGTGGAATATGTTGCCCAAAAGAACAGTGAGAGCAAATTTTTTTTAAATTCGTTCCTGGGATGTGGGTGTCCCTGGCTAGGCCAACATTTTTGCCCGTCCCTAACTGCCCTTGAGAACTGAGTGGCTTACTAGGCCATTTAAGAGTCAACCACATGGCTGTGGGTCTGGAGTCACATGTAGGCCAGACCAGTTAAGGACGGCAGATTTCCCTCCCTAAAGGACATTAGTGAACCAGATGGGGTTTTTACAACAATCGGCAATGGTTTCATGGTCATCGTTAGGCTTTAATTCCAGGTTTTTTTATTGAACTCAATTTTCACCGTCTGCCATGATGGGTTTAGACACGGGTCCCCACAGCATTCCCCTGGGTGCCTGGATTACTAGTCCAGCAACAATACCACTATGCCACCGCCAACCTCAAATTCACTGCTAACTTTCAAAAAAAAAAGAATTGGATAAATGCTTGAAAAGGGAAAAAAAGTGCAAAGCTACCAGGAAAGAGCAGGATAAATCATTGATGGCTGTTTCTGACTCCGGCAGAGCCACTCTAGGCCACCTGCCTCCTTCTGTTCTGTATCATTCTATGAATTATAGCAAAGCTGGAAGCAGAAAGTACTTATTAATTCAAATGCAAATGAGACAGATTTCCTTCAGAAAATAACTTTATGGGATATAGTATGTCAGTGACTTGAGACATGACATGTGGTAGTGTTGCATGATTGGGAGGAACAGGTGACTTTGGATCTCTGGGTCTTGATTTCACTCCACCTCCCACCTTTTATGTATTCTTTCATGAGGTGTGATTGCTGGCTAGGCCAGCATTTATTGCCCATCCCTCATTGCCTTTGAGAAGGTGGTGGTGAACTGCCCTCTTGAACCGCTGCAGTCCATGTGGTGTAAGTACACCCACAGTGCTGTTAGGGAGGGAGTTCCAGGATTTTGACCCAATGAAAGTGAAGGAACAGCGATATATTCCCAAGTCAGGATGGTGAGTGACTTGGAGGGGAACTTGCTGGTGGTGGTGTTCCCATGTATCTGCTGCCCTTGTCCTTCTAGGTGGGAAGCCAGTACTTTCCTGTCCCAGTCTAGCTGATTATAATGTTAATTCACAGGCGGCAAGGACACTGCCACTCTCCTAACCCAGCAGTCTGCCAAGGCTTGAGCAGGGGAGGTAGTGACGGCTTCATGGCCTGGCCAAATCTGCCACGATGGTCTCTTATGGCCAATGGCCAGGCTTTTGCCTGGTTCAAAGGGCATTTGGAATCTAGATATGGAAATAAGGTGCTGGGGTCTGCCCCAGTAGCAACTGGGGTGGGATTCCCAAGCTGCTGAGTCATGAGGAGGGTACAGAGGGGCGGGTGTGGAGCATGGGACAAGAGTTCTGGTTGACACAGTGTCTCCCTGGACAATGGGGGTTTTTAACTCCTAGAACCCCCTCAAAGTGTGTGTTTGGCTCTTATGCTTGCACAGGCTGATCCCACACAAATTAAAATCAAGCTCTCCACCATTATGGTTTTCCTCGTCCATGTCTGGTTCTGATATACTAATTGACAGAGATTAATTGCTAATGATTAGTCAACAACTCCATTATCCATGTATCATGTGACTAACCAAGTGGTAGAGAGTGAACTAGAAGACTCTTGGTCTTTTTTCATCAAGCAATTCCTATTTTCCTATGAAGGCTCTTGGTTTCGCAGAATGAGTATTGGAAGATCTAATTGAGCCAAAATCATTCAGCTAAACCATATAAGTTTACAACGCAATTTTAAAAATGTTCAGGAACATTGGTTCTCATAATTGTTTCCCCCCTTTCCGTCCACAGTGTAGAGCTGGTCCACTGGGCTCAATTGTGAAGTAGATTCGGTTAAGGGAAACCGTAACTTAGATTTCAGTTCCACCTGATATTGGTTCTCAGGCCTCATTTACATCAGGTCAGTGAGCAGCGGCCTTCCGCTGGGCTGTGACAGTGCTGGGAGGTCCTGGTGACAGAGAGTTGGGGGAGGGAGTGGAGTGACTAGATGAGGGGCAAGGGAAAGGGGCATTCGGAAGGGATTGAAGCAGCAATTGAGATGGGGCAAGCAGTGGTCAGCAGCAGGCCGTGGTTTTATGGTGGAGCCAGGCGGAGCTCACCTGCAACCAGGTAAGTATTTTCTTAAAACTTACCTTTTTTGATGGTAGCCTGCAGTAGCTGCTTGAAGGAACACTGGTCAGACTGCATGTAAACTGTGTTTTCCTGAATGCCGCTGGCCTGGAATGCCCGTCTTAGGCCCCTGACTTGCATACGTGCCCAATTCAGGCACGGGCTCCGGATGCCTCTTGGTGCCTCTGCTAATATGGCGGGCAGTGGACTCTGATGTAGAATGTGCCCGCCATATTGGGTACTTTGCTGCCCATTGTACAGTCCTTTAACGTGGGCACGCAGTCATCGAATTTCTAGGGGTTAGGTCCGTAGAAGACTGCCATGGCATGTATATATATTCATAGATACGCTCTAAGATATGGCTGGTTTCATGAGTTTAGAGATGTTTATGACATGGGGTGCAGCTGACAGACAGAGACTAGCAGCAAATAAAACGCCGATTAAAATGTCAGATCAATTGTCCTCAGTTATTGTCTTTCACCCAATTATGACATTGCATTAGCTGCTTGTCAACCAGCCTAATTATTTCCAGTTCAATCTGTACTGCAAAGGGGATATTGTCTTCTTTTGTGATTAGCCTTTGTTGTATTGCCTGGTGATTCCTTTAAACAAAGTGCAATTCCTTCCTTTCTATTCCACAGTATGAATATTGGGCAGGGTAGGGACAGCTGTAGAGTGAATCGGGCCAGGAGTATGAGTTCAGGAAGGGACTGACAGAAACCACGGGCAGAAGTTTTGGCTTGTCCGGCAGGCGTGCGCCTGACCTGAACGAGCGTAAAATGAGGCGTAATGTTTCAGTCGGTGGGAGCGTGTGGGAGTCGGCATCACGCCCCGTTGGCAATTAAGCGGCTTATTAAGGCCCTTAATCAACTAATTGATAGGAATTTTTTGCTGCCTGTTCGGTGGGCGGGCAGGCGAAAAGGCCAAGCGGCCTTTGCATTTTTGGTGAAACCTCATCCACGGGCGGGATGAGGTTTCGTTCAGCGACTAAAAGAACATTTTTTTGCACTCATATTTTATGTCTGTGCTCAGGTGACAGAGTCACATGGGGGGGGACATGTTCTCATTATTTTTAAATTCTTTTATTTTTATTTGATAAAAACCTTCAGCGTCCTGAGGCAGCTCTGTGCCTCAGGGAGCTTTTACTGCGCGCGCTCCCGCGCATGTGCCGAACTCCAGCGCTCACGCTCCTCCCGCCCCCCTCCCAACCCCGGCAACGCTGCAGCGCGTGTTTCACGCTGTTAATTAGCCAGCCAGCGCGAAATCGCGGCCGGGGCCCAATCGCGGGTGGCGGTCCGTTTCCCGGCCACACCCACTCACGAGCCTGTCCGAATACCGGAAAATCCTGGCCCACAATTTAATGCTATTAATTAAAGCTTCCAGGTCCTCTTCAGCTCTTTGGTAGAATAGCTCATTATGCCTGAGTGCTAGTGTGTTCCACTGATCTCCGTTTAGTGTTTGGATGGGAGCTGTTCTCTTCTCCACCTCTATTAACGGTCTTAGGCTTAGAAACCCGGCTGGATGGTGTCCTGACTGGATGGAGAAGCGGGATTGCTGTAGGCTGTACTCCTCCTGATCTCATTTTCAAGCCAGCCACAGGCCCCACCCCACTCATCAAGGGACAGGTGGTAAAAATCTGAATCTCTGTCCCAAAAAAGCTAGGGGTCCACTGAAAATTTGACAACTATAAGCGATAGATTTTTTCTGGTCAAAGAGGGTAAGGGATTTGGTACCAAGGTGGGTAAATGGAGTTAAGATACAGATCAGCTACGATCTGGTTGGGTAGTGGGACAGGTTAAAGGGGCTGAATGGCCTCCTGCTGTTTCTATCTTCCTATGTTCCTCTTAATCCACATCTTCCAATATATTAATATTAAAAAATGATTGTCCAAGAATGATTGTGGTACATGAATACTGAACGTGTCGATCTAAATAGCTAGAGCAGTACATCATAAAGATACATAAATCAGCTGATACTGGGGTATTTCCCACTGCACAGTTTCAGTATATTTCTTTCCTTAAAATCAATTTAAACTTGGTTCATTTTCAATTCACTTCCCTTTTCACTCTGGTACACATTGATCAGTAGGTTCCATTATCTACCGTGAGGGTTCACCATTGATCCTATACTTACAGCCAAGACTGACTGCCCTCCTTCACACAGGTTTGAGAGGGGCTGCCCAAGTTCAAAGTGTTCATACTGCATCCCACTTGGGGCTGTGTGCTGTCAGCCTCCTGCTTCTCTAGGTCCCCCTTGGATGTGTTGGCCTGGTTCCACCTTCACACTTAATTTTTGACATACCAGTGCTCCCATCTGCCACCCAGACCCACTCTTACTGACTCACAGCATTGTAACCACAGCTTCCCACCTCTCTCCCAGTTCTGGCAATTCCACCATCAGTTACACCTCCCTGCTCATCCCCATGAGGGAGCAGGCTCGAGGGGCTGTATGGCTAACTCTGGCTGCTGTTCCTCGTGCTCTTATGTTGATTGAGTGCTGTTATTCAATTCTGATCAAAATCAATACATTTTTTTTTGAAAGTACATTTTCCAGAGCGCCGCTCTGTTTTCCTGGGGCAGAAATTTTCGCTGAAAAGGTGGGCACATGCCCGACCCGCTCGAAGGTAAAATAGCGTGTGATGATGTCGGGTGAGTGTCCCAACATCGTTGCGCATTCGTGTGATATTTCGGTTCATGGGCACGCATGGGAGTCAAAGCCACCCCCGCCACCAATTACAAGGCCAGTTTAGGCCATTAAAAAGGCAGTTAAGCTGGATTTTACATTGCCCGTGCGATCTTGCGCTCTTCACATGTGCAAAACGGGCAGGCGGGCAGCCGACAATTTGCTAAGCCTCATCCAAGGGCGATATAAAAAGGGTCAGCAGCATAGAAAGTGTGAGCAGTGAGGAGTTTTGGAGATAGTTTGCTGCTGGTGGCTTATTGGTATTCGGCAGCTTCATCTCAGTTCGGGGCTTCATTCTTAGCATTTTCAGGCTTCATTTCAGGACTTATTGGTGTCTCCAAGGCCCCTGAAGGATTCAGACCGTGTGGACCCTTCCAGGTATCAGACAACCTTCCGTTACCCTGGTAATGGGGATTGTGGTCTCCGCTGGTGGCATCTCCTCTGAGGAGGAAGAGAGGGGCAGAAGGGAGAGGCGGCTGGGTGTCCCAGTGCAGCTTCCAGGGAAGGGACCTATGGGAGGAGAGGCGCAGGCACAAGGGGCGCAGGGCCAGCTGGAAGTCCAAGGCAGAAGGGGCCGCAGAAGACACCACTATCCTGCTGCCAGGGTTTACAGGCAGCAATGCAGCTACCTCAATATGTCCGAAGTGCAATACCGAAGGTGGCTCCACCTCTCAAGGGAGACAGTGACCTCCATTTGTCAGACGATTGGACTTGAGATCAGCTCCGACTATGTGGGTGGACACCCCATGCCAGTGTCTCTGAAGGTGACAGCAGCCCTCAACTTCTATGCTTCGGGCACTTTCCAGGGGTTAGTGGGGGAATCTGTGGAGTCTCCCAGTCAGCTGT
The DNA here is from genome assembly GCF_964194155.1 of Cetorhinus maximus. Classification (NCBI taxonomy): domain Eukaryota; kingdom Metazoa; phylum Chordata; class Chondrichthyes; order Lamniformes; family Cetorhinidae; genus Cetorhinus; species Cetorhinus maximus. Next base: position 16,159,955 of record NC_135894.1, on the reverse strand, counting down.
CCATAGTTGTGTCAAGCTGGTGACAGAAGCTCTGTTCAGGCAGGTACTGACCTTTATTCCTTAGCGTACTGATGAGGTCAGCCAGGCTGAGTGAGCCAGAGGCTTTGCAGTGATTGCTGGGTTCCCCCGTGTCCAGGGAGCAATTGACTGCACACATGTGGTCATCAAGGGATCAGTGGGTCAGCCGGGTGCCTTTGTCAACAGGAAGGGATTCCACTCCATGAACGTCCTGCTAGTGTGTGACTGCAGGATACAGATTCTGTAAATCTGTGTAAGGCAGACTCATAGACTCATAGACTTCTACAGCACAGAAGGAGGCTATTCAGCCCATCGTGTCCACGCCAGTCAACAAAGATCTGACTACACTAATCCCATTTTCCAGCGCTTGGCCCATAGCCCTGGAGGCTATGGCAATGCAAGTGAATATCTAAATACTTCTTAAATGTTCCGAGAGTTTCTGACTCAACCACCCTTTCAGGCAGTGAGTTCCAGACTCCCACCACCCTCTGGGTGAAAACATTTCTCCTCAACTTCCCTCTTAGCCATCTATCTCTTAGCTTAAATCTATGCCCCCTGGTTATTAACCCCTCTACTAAAGGAAAAAGTGCCTTCCTATCCACCCTATCTTTGCCCCTCACAATCTTATACACCTCTATCAGGTCCCCTCTCAACCTTCGCTACTCCAAGGAAAACAACCCCAGCCTATCTAATCTTTCCTCATAGCTCACACCCTCCAGCCCAGGCAGCATCCTGGTAAACCTCCTCTGCACCCTCTCCAGTGCAATCACATCCTTCCTATAGTGTGGTGACCAGAACTGCACACAGTACTCCAGTTGTGGCCTAACCAGTATTTTTTACAGTTCCAGCATAACCTCCCTGCTCTTGCACTCTATGCATCGGCGAATAAAGGCAAGTATCCCAAATGCCTTCTTAACCACCTTATCTACCTGCCCTGCTACCTTCAGGGATCTGTGGATATGCACACCAAGGTCCCTCTGATCTTCAGTACTTTCCAGGGTCCTACCATTCATAGTGTAATCCCATGCCTTGTTAGCCCTCCCCAAATGCATTACCTCTCACTTTTCCAGGTTGAATACCATTTGCCACTGCTCTGCCCACCTGACCAGTCCATTGATATCCTCCTGCAGTTTATGGCTATCCTCCTCACTATTTACCACCCTACCAATTTTCGTGTCATCCGCAAACTTCTTGATCATACCCCATACATTTAAGTCCAAATCATTTATGTACACCACAAACAGCAAGGGCCCCAGCATTGAGCCCTGTGGAACCCCACTGGAAACAGACTTCCAGTCACAGAAACATCCCTCTACCATCACCCTCTGCTTCCTGCCTCTCAGCCAATTTTGGATCCAACGTGCTACTTTGCCTTGGATTCCATGGGCTCTTACTCTCTTGACCAGTCTGCCATGAGGGACCTTATCAAAAGTCTTGCTAAAGTCCATGTAAACCACATCAAATGCATTACCCTCATCAACACTCCTGGTTACCTCCTCAAAAAATTCAATCAGATTTGTCAAACACAACCTTCCCTTAACAGATCCATGCTGACTATCCCTGATTAATTCGTGTCTCTCCAAGTGCAGATATATTCTGTCCCTCAGAATTCTTTCTAGTAACTTCCCCACCATTGAGGTTAGACTGACTGGCTTGTAATTTCCTGGTCTATCACTTCCTCCGTTTTTTAATAATGGGACAACACTAGTAGTCCTTCAGTCCTCTGGCACCTCATCTATGGCCAGAGAGGATTTGAAAATTACTGTCAGAGCCATTGATATCTCTTCCCTTGCTTCCCCCAACAGCCTGAGATACATGCCTGCACTTTTTATACTCCTTTAAAGACTCTGCCATATTGAGCCCTCAGTGTCTGCCACAAGCTTCTCTTTTTTTCTTAATCCTAACCTTTACGTCCCTTGACATACAGGGTTCTAGGAACTGGTCCCTCCCTTTGTCTTTACGGGAACATATTTGCCCTGTACTCTCGCTATTTCCTCCTTGAATACCTCCCACTGCTCTGACACAGTTTTATCTGCAAGTAGCTGTTCCCAGTCCACTTGGGCCAAATCGTATCTAATGTTAGTAAAATTAGCCTTTCCCCAGTTTAGAACTTCTACTCCAAGCCCAATATTATCCTTTTCCAAAACTATCCTAAATCTAACTGAGTTATGGTCACCATGTCCAAAATGCTCCCCTACTGATATGCCTTCCACCTGCCTGGGCTCATTTCCAAATATTAGGTCCGGAACTGCCCCCTCCCTTGTTGGGCATTCTACATGCTGGCTAAAAAAGTTCTCCTGGATGCAACATGAGAATTTTGCTCCCTTCCTACCTTGCACACTAAAACTATCCCAGTTAATATTTGGGTAGTTAAAATCCCCTACTGCCTTATTATTCTTACACCGCTCTGAAATTTGATTACATATTTGATCTTCTATCTCTCCCTGATTGTTTGGTACCCTGGCAGCTCCCATGACGCTTATATCCTGAGTCACTCCCAGGTGCCGTGGCTTTTCAGTGCTCCAGCCCGACTGGATGGATGGCTGCTGGGTGACAAGGGCTATCCATTGAAAAGGTGGCTTATGACGTCTCTCTGCCATCCAAGAACAGAGGCAGAGCAGCATTATAATAGGAGTCATGCCTCCACAAGGGCAGTGGTAAAGAGGACCATAGGTCTTCTGAAGATGCGCTTCCGATGCATGGACCGTTAAGTGGGATGCACTGCAATACCCCCTAGAGCGGGTGTCACTGATAGTGGTTATATGCTGCTCTCTCCGCAATCTGGCACTGGCAAGCGGGTACCCACTGGGGGAAGAGGATCTTGACGCAGCTGCACCAGCCACAGATGATGAATCCAGTAGTGAATCAGAAAAGAAGCACGGTGAGGAGCACGCTGAGGGCGTGAGACCTCGGTAACCTCCAGCAAGGCAGGGACATCAGGGACGCCTTGATCCAACGCACCTTCAGCTAGGCTACCAAAGATCTGCCTGTGCAATAAAATATCCAGCACTCACATCCAGCATTACATACTGGGCATACCCTGCACCTGAAAGAAAAAAGGTGAAGCATACTCAGGCCATCAGAACCAAAGCAAATTTAATGTTATTGTCACCTTGAAAACATAATGACATCATCATTACTGGTGTTGATGTCCACGCCAGCTAACATATAAACCAAACAGAAATGAACAGAAAATCACCCGTGAACTGTCCCTGTTGTGGTCATGCTGCCTCTAACCTATGTTTATGAGGACTAAGTCTTCGTGATCCCCTAGCCTCGCTGACACTGGCATTGGAGACAGGCTGCTGGCTCTGCTGTGTTGTTGGCCTTGATGATCTTGGTGGTCGTCCTCTGGCCAGTGGAACCTATGCTGACCCCGCCTGGGAGGGAGCGGACAGTCCACAGCTGGCATCTCCCCAGTCGCTGCAGCCTCATCAGATGCCATGGTCACTGGCAGAGGGGTGGAGGAGCTTCTGCCATCACCAGAGCGCCCTGAGAGGAGGCCGCAGAGACGACAAGCAGCTCATGCACCAATGTGAGGTCACTCTGGGCCTTCCTACACACCATTGATGGATGGCCACCTAGCTGAAATACTGGGTGCCCCATCCATCTCCCACACTGACACTAACCACCTGATGTCATTGCCTGTGTGAGGGCTGCAGGTCTGAGCACAACCCTAGGAACCCCTGATTCTGTTCCTGGAGCTGCCTCTCCATGACAGTCGTCACTCTCTTAATGGAGGAGGCAGTGTGCTCGGCCATGAGGGTCAACACAGTGCTCACACTCCACATGGACTCCTCCACAACAGAGACCATGACACGCACACCCTCATGGATCTCTGCCAGATCCTCCCGCACATCCCGCTGGATGTCCAGCATCTGTCGCCTAATGGACGACTCCAGGGACTCATCATCTGCCTTTGATTGAGCAGCATCCTGGTCCCCAAAAGTCTGCTGACTGCCGGCACCCTGGGCACTCTCTGCCTGTAGCTGAAGTGAGTTTGCAGTGCCCTCACTAAGGTGCGCCGACAATCTTGCCGCCACTTTAATGCCCACGGAGGTGCTGGTGTCTGCACTGGTGCCTGGTTCAGAGTGCGGGTGTGATGCAGGTGCAAATGAAGCCTGATGGTCCTCCGGTGTCAGCGGTGGCCCTCCTGGGTTCAGATAGTGACTGGGTGCTGGCAAATCTAAGGGAGAACAAGGACAAGTCATTAGTTAAAGTCACCGCACTGTCACTGTGCATGCCAGGCACCCTGGTGAGACAATGGAGATCTGCATCATGGTGCCCTCTTCTTTCAATGATCAATGGGGATTCCAGGTTCGAGGTTCACATCAATGAAGAGACTACACTAGAATGATTTCACAAGCCAAAACTCTCAGCTCTGTGCATTGCATTCTTACCTTCATCTGGCACTCCCGCCTCTCCACACCCGGTTGCACGGGGAGTATGGCAACTCTCGAGCTTGAGGGTGTCCTGCTCGAACCTGCTGAGCAGCAGGAGGTTGGGTGGGCCTCCGTCTATAACCAATCTCTGATTGGTTATGGCCCGTCTTCTCTTGAAAGGACAGAGGAGCATTGATTAGTCTACTCTCTACCTGCAGCGCCATTGCAGCCTGGCCAACCCCAACTGAGGAACACCTCACAGGGCTCATCCATGTCATGGTCGTCAAGTTGCAAGGTACTCAATGCAAGCAGCCAGGGCTCAACCCCTTGGCTAACTTTGGCGTCATTGGCAGTTGACACGCGGACTCTAACACCCCTGAGGTCCACAGGGAGATGGCCACACCTTAGCACTTCACCACACTGATCCATGCGCACATGGTACTCACCCTTCCTGAGCGCAGCAGGTCATTGAACCTCTTCCGGCACTGGACCCATGTGCACCGCACCACGTCATGGCTGCTAACCAATGCTGCCACCTCCTCCCATGCCCTCTTTGTGAGGTGCAATGGCCTCCTCCTCCCATCTCTGGGGACAAGGGTGTCCATCCTGGTAGCCACCTCCTCCAGCAGGATAGCGAGGCACTCTTCCAAAAAGCAGGGGGCCGAGTGCCCACCCGACGTGCCCTCCCACCTGCCGTATCCAGCCACCCTCGACTCCATCACTTGAGTTTGCTAACACAGAACAGATGTTCTCCCGTGACAGTCTTCCTGGGGCTGTCTGTGCTGTTTTTAAACTGGCCGCCGGGTTGCCATTCGACCCGGCAGCCGACAGGCACCGCCCACCACCACCCCCCCCACCGCTCGGCCCTTCCTGACCAGTGGGGAGCCGCGTTTCACGCTGGGTGGTCCATAATTGGCCTGCCAGTGTGTAATCGTGGCCGGGGGCCGATTGCGGGCCAATCCTGGGCCTGCTGGCCGTGTCCACCCGCCGAACTGAAAATTCTGCCCCTGGAGTTCAATGCAGGATATTTGCCCCTCCCCACCACACCACATGACCTAACTTAAATGACCATTATTCATGTCTGCTAATGGGTGCAAGCAAGCAATTCGACAGCAGTGTCAAAGCAACATTCATCCAGCCCACCGTCCTCTGTTAATGTGTCTATTTGTTCACTATCAGAGTAGATGAGTGGATAATAATGAGAACCCAGATAGCTAGTTGACTTATTTTTTCCCAGTGTGGTGAGGCTAGAGTCAGTTCCAGCTCTCCTACGATCAAAGTAACTAAGCACAAACTGAGGATTAAACCTAGACTTTCCTAGACTGGCTGTGCTACTCATTAGATATATGAATATCTGTACATGAACATCTCTTTATATGAATACCTCTTTGTTAGACCCAGCCTGCGTGCGGTTAATGGTCCAAGTAATACTGGTACATATCTAGGAACATGGGAACAGGAGTAGGCCATTCAGCCCCTTGAGAGCCGTCAAATCTGCTGTCAATGACTCGAGTCATCAGTAATGGTCTGCTTCTTACCTTCCCTTCCTTGATTTTTGTGCCAATGATTTGCCTTCGTTGCTGGATGATTTCAATTAGTTGGTCGCACTCTTCTGTTAGTTTGTCTTCTTGCCGCGTTGCATTCACCTGTCAACAGACAAGAGTGGCTCCTTTAGTGCTGTACTGATTCAGCCAAGTTCACAAAGGACCTTTATGGATCCAAAAGGATTAGAAGAATATGCCTCAGACCCAGTCACAGTGATTGAGAAGTAGGATTAGACAGTTATTAGACATCCAAAATAAAACCGAGCAAAAATAGCCTGATCAACAGCTTGCAAAAAGGGCTGATCCAGGTCCAGAAAACCTGACAGTCTGTCAGGGTAACATGCACCAAATGTCAACAGACTGTAGCTTCCCTCTTAATGCTGCTTGGCCTAGAACTTGTTATTTCAAAGAGTGGGGACCGAAATTGTTGCCATATCCAATGTTATCCACAAGATGAGGAGGCTCAAGGGAAGTCCAAATAACCCGCAGATAAAGGCAAAATACTGCAGATGCTGGAAATCTGATAAAAACCCCAAAAAATGCTGTAAAAACTCAGCAGGTCTAACAGCATCTGTGGAGAGAAAGACCTGCTGAGTTTTTACAGCATTTTTTGTCCAAATAACCCGTTGAGACTACAGGCATAGGTGAAGGCTCGGGTTCTTGACCGCCTTAAGTGCATTATTCCTTGATCAGGCCATTTATGCATCCCTCTCCCCTTCATCCAATCAGTGGCTGCCATGCCTTCAGCCCCATGCTTTAGAATTCCCTCCCTAAACATCTCAACATCCTCTCCCACCCCAGTTAGTCTCTCCTGCTTTGACTCAATTGTTTTGTTATGTTTCTGTGAAGCACCTTTAGAAACCTTAGATGTTAAAAGGTGCGACATACAAGTACATTGTTGGCAAAATGGAGTACGGTGTGTAAAAGTGATTGAAAACTTTAAGTATTTTCTTCATTTGTTTTTAGAATCTGGGAGGCAGAGATAAAGCTGAATTATTTATTACTCAATAAATGAGGTAATGGGTATATCCCGTGGCCAATCAATCACCCACTTCCGCCTTTTGAGTTCCACTAATGTGCCTGACTCCTGGTGGACCCGTGGGTCTGCAAACAAGGCCTGGGTTTAGGTGTTTCTCTTGAGCATCTGATGCATGCTCCAGGTTAAAATTAGAACTTAAATATCTGAATTCTTATTTTTGTAAAGGCCCATGTCTGTACATGTATGTATAATGTACATTTTAGGTTTTATATATATATGTCTGTTTGTGTATGCATAATGTATATTTGAGCTTGTACACATATGTGTGTGTTTGTGTACATACATGTATATGTGATTACGTTAATGATTACACATGCACATTTGTGTGTGTGTGTGTGCGTGCGTGTGTGTGGTGGATAAACATTAGTTTAAAAATTATAATCTTACCAAATGTTTTATTTTTCACTTATTTTTTAAACTCAGTGCTATTTACTGGGTGAATAATCTTTAATCTTATTAATGTCACAGTAATGACATTGCTAGAACACTTTCCCTTTGTTTTAAGAAATCACCTTTACGTTCAGTGTCCTCTGTAAACTCCCTTTTGGAAAATTTCCATAATGATGGGTATTAGTCATTTTTTTTTGTTGAGAAAAGGAATAAAATCCTTCCCTTTTAATCTAGAAGTTAAATCCTTCGTCATGTTCTCTTCAGTCCACAAACTGCAAGGAAACTGACATTAAACCAGAAACTAAAGCAATTTAATGAAATGGAGCTGATGGACAAAACCAGTCACCTGCAAACTGATTTCACGACCCGACAATAAGTAAATGAAGGAGGTCTTCCTGCACAAGAGGCTGAATAAAAGAGATGGTTGCTATGGTTACCTGTGACCAAATTGTTTAGGCTGCCCATGTCCACGCAGGCCCATTGGTGTGTTCCGGTGCTTCTGGGCCTGCACAATGCCTTTCTCAGGGGAAGATACAAGAGCAAAGAAGAAAAATTGCAAACTCCAGTGTAAAAATAACTCTGCTCGCACAGTTTTTCTGCTGTCCTGGTGCTTTCTGACATAAACAGGGTGGTTCCCACAGTTTCGGGTTCAAGGGTTACGAAAGGCTGGGCGGCTGAGTGTTGCCTCTTAACGAGCCCTCCCACTTTAAACAAGCCCCACTCTTTCTCAGTATAGAGAAATTAAGGATGAAGTGGTTAACCAGTAAAATGATGAACCCTCACATTCTTGACACTTGAGATTTGCTTCACACATTGGAGAACATTCTGTCACAAAAATAAGTCAAGGTTCAGAGGGGGCGGGGAAATAGTCCAACTGCATCCAGTCATCTAAACCACACACAAAAGAAAAAACCTAAAGCACCTCAGTTCAGTATAATGAATAGTTTCCATGACACTAGTGGGAATGTCTGTTGATTGGTCCAACAATAACATACCCCACCTCTAACTCATAAAGACAAATATGTCTGAGCACAGTGAGATGTCAGCAGCCTCCATGGATCTGGTCCAACAATAACACTCTGAACAACAACATTGCTTTTCCGTTCTCTAATTAACAGGCTTCTCGAGGAACTTGACAGTTGAAAGCCTTCCTCAGGGGTTAATACTGACAAGGCTGCTTCTGCAATAGTAAGTCACCCGTAATTCCTATCAGTGTCCCTAGGATGCTATTCCGACAGAGCTTTTGGGCAGGTGTTGAGCATTGATGGTAACTTATTAAAGTTGACCTCCTGTCAGGTATTGTTAATAGTAATTTCTGCTGAGGTACACACTATAATTAGGCTGGGAGTAGAAATTGGTTAAGACTCTTGTTGTAAAACATAAAAGAGCTAGTTTTCTCACTTGACCGCCTCCATCATGCATCCATCATCATAATGACTCAGACACAGAGACTGAATGGGTAGCTTCAAGGGTAACAAACAAATATAGATTGGAAAGAGGACGTGTGTGTGCTTGTTCTAACTATTCCAATGCTCTCTTGGCCAGCCAGCCATCTTACAGCCAGCTGTAAACTTGACCTCATCTAAAACTCTGCCGCCTCTATTCTACCTTGCACCTAGTTCCTTTCGCCCATCAGACCTGCGTTCTTGAGGCGCATTTACTCCCAGTACAGCAGCTTTCACCCTTGTGTTCAAATCCCTCCATGGCACATCCCTCCCTATCTGTTTAACTTTCTTCAGCTCTACAACTCTCCGAGATGTCTACACTCCTCCAGCTCTGATCTTTTGGCTATCCCACCATCTCCCCATCATTATGCTGTCAGCTGTCTAGGGCATAAGTCTTATGTGGCTCAGTGTCAAATTTTGTCCGATCACATTCCTGTGAAATGCCTTTGGGCATGTTATGATGTTAAAGGTGCTATATAATGCAAGTTGTTATTCTTTTCTTCCAGGAGCAGTCAAAAGTTTTCTGCAATCCACCTCAAACGTGGGCTCATTCAAGGTTACCAAACTACAGGAAAGTGTTTCACAAATTACTTCCCCAGACCTAAATCACAGTAGGAAGCCCAACCAGATGTAACCACCTCACTGCCAATAAGGGTCAGTCACGGTGCACATCTGGCCACCACATATGGACTGTTCCAGGAAGAAATGCTGGAACTCATCAATCCAACACCGTAAACATTGCCACATTGGAATTTCCAGACCCACAAAGTGGGCAACTTCAAAATTATTGAAAAATTAAATAAGCGAGGGGATTGTTAGGGAACTTTCACTCATCGACTGCTGCCTTGCTGAGTTCCTCTGACAGAGAGCCAGTGTGGTCATGACAGGCAAAATGATCTCTTCTATGCCTTAATCATTCCATAATTCTCCGGTTGATACTGCATTTTAAATAATCTGGTATTGAGCGAGACCAGGTGGTGTTTCTGAACCAAAGTGTTACCCTCATGATGCAATATGTGGAGATCTTCTCCTGTCTGGAATTGATAGGAGTTGCCTTGACATAGATCAATTTTTTTTCATTTACGGGATGTGGGCTTCACTGGCTGGGCCAGCATTTATTTCCCATCCCTAGTTGCCCTTGAGAAGGTGGTGGTGAGCTGCCTTCTTGAGCCGCTGCAGTCCATGTGGTGTAGGTACACCCACAGTGCAGTTAGGAAGGGAGTTCCAGGATTTTGACCCAACGACATCGAAAGAACAGTGATGTATTTCCAAGTCAGGATGGTGAGTGGCTTGGAGTGGAACTTCCAGGTGGTGGTGTTCCCATGTATCTGCTGCCCTTTTCCTTCTAGATGGTAGCGGTTGTGGGTTTGGAAGGTGCTGTCTAAGGAGCCTTTGTGAGTTGCTGCAGTGCATCTTGTAGATGGTAGACACTGCTGCTACTGAGCGTCAGTGGTAGAGGGAGTGAATGTTTGTGGATAGGGTGACAACCAAGTGGGCTGCTTTGTCCTGGATGGTGTCCAGCTTCTTAAGTTTGAGTGAGCTGCACTCATCCAGACAAGTGGGCAGTGTTCCATCACACTCCTGACTTGTGCTTTGTAGATGGTGGACAGGATTTGGGGAGTCAAGAGGTGAGTTACTCGCTGCAAGATTCCTAGCCTTTCACCTGTTCGTGTAGCCACAGTATTTATATGGCTAGTCCAGTTCAGTTTCTGGTCAATGGTAGCCCTCAGGATGTTGACAGTGGGATTCAGCAATGGTAATGCCATTGAATGCCAAGGGGTGATGGTTAGATTCTCTATTGTTGGAGATGGACATTGCCTGGCACTTGTGTGGCACGAATGTTACTTGCCACTTGTCAGCCCAAACCTGGATTGCCCAGGTCTTGCCGCATTTGGTCATGGACTGCTTCAGTATCTGAGGAGTCGCAATGTCGGATATGATCATCTTTGCTTTTGTTACCTCCTTACTCCAGACTCGACTATTCAGGGCCAGCATCCCATCTTCATAATCTAGAGCTCATCCAAACTTTGCTGCCTCCATCCTAGCTCATGGTAAGTCATGTTCAGGTGACTTAGGGCAGGTAGTGCCATGGAAGTGAAGGGGAATAGGGGGTTGGATGAGGTGGGTGCTAGGGCAGGTGAGAAGAGCTTGGGGCACTGGAGGGCGAGGGAGGGCGCCGGGGGGGCGGCGCGGGGGCTGGGGGGGGGAGTGCGGGTGAACACAGCCAGGGGCATTGGGTGACGGAGTGGGGAGGTGGGTGAGCAGAGCTGGGGTGATGGTGGACGGGAGGTGGAGGAACAGTGGGGAGTGTGAGCGGAGCCGGTGGGATGGGGGGGGTGAGAGATGGAGAGGTGGGTGAGCAAAGTTGGGACTAGTTGATGGAGGGGCTATGGGTGAGCAGAGTTGGGGGTGCTGGGGACGGTGGGAGGTGATGGTGTAAGGGAGGGGGCATGGGTGAGCAGAGCCAGGGTAGGGGGGGTGGGGTAAGTTTGTGGGAGTGTTTTGACGCTCCTGTTGATTTAAGGGCTGTGCTTCTGAGCAGACCTTTTGCCTGGTAGGAACAGTCCTAACAAAATCAGCGCTAATACAAAGTCCAGAGCCATCAGCCCAAGTTCCTGACTGACAGGTCCTGGCACGACCATCAGTGGTTGCTGCACTGGGGCCGATCCTGGCAAACTGCAACTTCCGGATTCACACACAAGTTGGCTGCCCAGAGGCTGTGGCGCTGTTCCAGCCACAGCATTCACCGCTATTGGGACCGCAAGATCGGGACTAAGATTTCAGGTTGAAGACCTTTGACCAGCAAATGACAGACCTGAAGCATTAACTCTGTTTCTTTCTCCACAGATGCACCTGGAACCACCGAGCATTTCCAGCATTTTCTGTTTTTTATCTCAGGTTACCAGCGTCTGCCGTATTTTGCTTTTGCCTCTTTAAGGGTCCTGCCTTCATTGAGCACGAAGAGTTAACAAGACATCCCTCCATTTAATTCCTAGGGCTAAAGTTTGTTGTATTTTGTGGCTGGCAAACTACAACAATGCTTAGGTTGTACTTGAATTCTGTTTCTGCAGCCTTGACATTAGTTTCATTGGGACTAGTTAGCAGGGAGGGAAAAAAATGCACAAAATTTGTGACAGTCAGCAGGGCCCTTTGCAAGAAGCTAGTGTCTCAGATTACAGTTGGACCCTGATCCCCTTCAAACATCTGCTTTACACGTTACTTTAAAAGACTTTTCTTCAACCAAGACCAGGCCCGTGCTTTTTTTTTTGGGTCTCAGATTAACCCTCGACTGTGTCTGGTCTGCAGAAAACCTTAAAAGCATGGCCAATATTTGCCAGAAGGGAAACAGGCCACTCAACTCATCACTGTGTTTAGTTTGTTTTTGAGGTGATTGCAGGAGTTAGGCTTCATATTCCAAACAAATGGCAGCAGAATTACCTCTGTTCATAGCGTCACCCTCAAATAGTGGAGTGTGACATCAGGCTACATGTAGGATTTTATTCAATTGAGTACTGAAGCTGATAGCTTCTGCCTGGGGATCTGCGTACACTCTGCATTCCAAAGGAAGGCTGTGATTAATTTAAATGTGCTGGGGAATAGCTTCAATATAATGTCCTGTTTAATGTGTGTAGAGTTATGTTAAAAAATCAGTGTTGCTCAAGGCAATGCTTATGTGCTAGTGAAATATTCCTGCCCCTTGTTTGACACTGACTCCTCCAAGATTCCTCTATCTGCTATCATATTCCTTTGGCAGCAGTTTCCCCTCTTCTGATTTTCCTCAAGTTTTCACCCCTTCTCTCCTGTTCTGGGTAACAGGAGAGCGCTTGGAGAAGATGCTGCAGGTAGGAAATCAGATAATTGCAGCAGAGCAAAAAATGCATTGAAATGGAGACCAGTTCTACCTTGGGATTGGGGAGGGAACAGCCTACAAGATTCAACTATTGGCACATTGTGTTGGTGTCACACCCATTAGGTAATGACATTCTCAAGTCCTTAGTGTACTTTTCCTCTGTTACAACCTCTGGCTCAGGGACTTTGCTCTGTTATTGCATTAACTAAGACTCCTTGCCTGTCACCCAAAGTAAGTCCCCTTTTATCCCAAAGTTTCTCTTGGCCTCCTGGGCTGGGTGCTATGACCCCACTGAGTTCCTTGACTCACTGCTGTTTCTCCTGGGCTAGGCCTCATTGGCAGTTTCCTGAACTTAAGTCTACTCCTCCAGTGCTTTCATAGACTAAGCTCTGCTCTCCTCCTGGTTCCTGAATCAAACTCTGTCCCTCTCCTAGCTCCTGTACTCAACCTTGTTATTACTGGTACTGGTAACACGTTGAATTTTGCTTGTTTATTGGCTCCTGAATGAGACTTCATTCATTTTACCTCAACGTTTCTACCTTAAAGCAGGATCTTGTTCTTGCTCACATCAGCCAAATCCTACGTTACTCCCAGGTCACCCTAGAAGCCAGGAACAAACTAAAACTCCTTTACTCAGGGACTACCTGCCTCCTTAAACCATTAGGAGTTGAGTTGCAAACTGCACAGCCTATTTCACCAAGGCTGCTTCCTTCCACCTCCAGCAATGCCCATCTCTGCTTCCATAATACCTCAGAATATCCCATAATTGTGTCACATTTAGATTAGATTTTCCCACTCTCTCCTTGCTGCCACTCCCATTCTTCGTCTTCTAGAAACTCCAATTTATTCAAAGGTCAGCTACCCAATTTCCATTCTACAATATGTGCCATGCACCAAATAATCACCCCTGTACTCACTGACCTACATTGGCTTCTTGCCCCCACAACATAGTGTGTTCAAAGTCACCATCCTCATCTTCAAATCTCACTCTGCTGTTGCAGCTTCCTGTAGCTTTACATCCTTTCCCACACTCTTCATTCCCCTGAATACGGTCTTACGCATAACTCCCTCCACACCCCATTATTAATAGTCCCTCACATTGCTACCTATAAAAATCTTCTCATAACCTACCATCTTGTCTTGACTAAACCATTGGTTCTCTCCCCTCACTCTCACATCATGGTCCAGCATCTACCTCTTGATCTTATATTTTTCTGCCTCTTCATTAAAGTTCCTTGAGATGTTGTTTATGATATGGATAAACACTGTAGTTGTGATGCAGGCAAGATTATTGTGTTTTATATTTTAAATTCCTCCATGGCCTCACCCCTCCCGTTCTCTCTCTCTCCCCCCATTGCCCTGCAAACCCTTGCCACCCCCAAGAACTGCAATCCTTCCACTTACCACCCCAGCTCCATTCCCATGACCCCCACCATTGGCGGCTGTGCTTTCAGCCAGCTAGGCCCCACACCCTGGAATTCCCTCCCTCTAAAAACCTCTCTCTGTCTTCGAGACTCCTTAAAACCCGCCTGAAGTCAGCCCTCTTTGTAGGTCCCATTTTGGCTTGATGCTAATTTTGTCTGATTATGTTCCTGTGAAGCACTTTAGGTATTACACTATGTAAAACTCATGTACCAATCCACACCTGGTAGCCAAATATTCCACCTCCTACATATGCTGAAGGAGAGACTCTGGAATATGTTGACCACCTCCCATACCTTGGCAGGCACCTCTCACAAAAGGCCACCATTGACTAGATCCAACGCTGGATCAGCTGGGCCAATTCAAACTTCTACAAACTACGGCCGCGAGTGTTTGACAACAAAAATTGCTGCAAGTCAACAAAAGTCTTAGTGTACAGAGCAGTTGTCATCCTGACGCTTCTGTACTCCAGCGAGACCTGGACTGTGCTTCAGTGACACATAAGGACACCAGAGAAATTCCATCTGCAATGCCTCAGCTGCATCCTCTGGATCCAGTGGGAGGACTGTCGAACAAATGCTCCTGTCCTTCTTGAAGCCACAAGCATTCAGGCAAAACCCCTACAAGATCAACTTGGATGGACTAGATACTGCCCAGGTGGCTGAAAATCATCCCCACCACCAGCTCCTGTTTTCTCAACTCTCAACGTTCCGGGGAGTACAAATAAAATGCTTCGAAGACACTCTGAAGCTCTCCTTGAAGTGTGGCGGCATTGACCTTAATGACGAAGAGGAGCTTGCTACAAATCATTCAGAATAGCGACAACTTGTCCAGCAAGCTGCATCATGCTTTGAGTCCCAATGTCTCGATGATGAGGCAGAGTAGCAACACAGAAGGAAAGAAAATGGGAGTAGATGCTGCACTCTGGATCCCACTGCCTCATGGGACATCCTGTCCCAGGTGCCCAAAGATCTGCGGGCTGAGAATTGATCTATTCAGTCACTTGAAGACTCGAGGCAAAAACTCGCAACCCTGTTAGACATCAACCTCCAATCAAGGGACAGCCATCGGTGACGCCCATGTGACATCAGATCACATGGGCATTCAATCACATTACTTCTACAAATGTTATTGTAGTTACATTATAAAGATTGAGGCCCCGCCCCAAGTCGAGTATTTTTCTTTGTGATTTGGTGACATCAGCTGTCAGGAGGTCACCAGTGAGGGGGGGGCGGGGGATGTAAAATTGGTGAACACCCCGGGCTGCTGAAGGCACCCCTTGGCGAGGAAGCACCCCACCCCCCACCCCACCAAAAATTTCAGGAAACCTCCCAGAAATTCCGAGAAGGTTGGGAATCCTACACTCTGGGCGGGATTTTCTGGCCCCCACCAGTGGTGGGCGACACTGCCCACGACAAGGCCCGGCCTGTGTATCAATGGAAAGCACTGGTTCAAGAGATTCGAAAACTCTCTTTATTATTCTTATCACATTGTGAGTGCGACCGAATCGAAGATAATTCAGTTTTGATGGGACAACATGACATTGTTATAATGGGGTTCAGTCTTGTGAGTCTGTGCTGGTTCTTTGAGATGAAGTCATTTAAAACAGGCAGTGACTGAGGTCCACTGTCTATAACCTCATTTCTAGTCCTATGTGACAACTAAATGAAACAGTGATATAATAATAGCACCAGATAGGAGCAGTTACACAATCCCAGGGCATGGATGGGCCAGCTATAATTTCAAGGAGAAAGCATCATTATTTGACACCAGACAGCTGAATTTTGAGATTCTGTTGCTACATTTAAGTCCGTCCAAATGGCTACTTATTAAGAATATATTCAGGTTCAACAGGAAAAATCGCAGGACTGATTAAACCAAAAGGCCACTAACAGTTTCTTCATTTTTTTCTGCTCAGTGGAGTGGGTTGGTTTGGGAGGAGGGGAGGCATTGAGAAGACCTGTGCACCAGATGAAACAAAGTCCTTAATGTATCCGTAAAGGACAGATTTACGACTTCAACATCGCACATGCACTTGGAGGTCTTCCTTCAGTATGACTTATGTCAGAAGTACAGCAGGTATTTATAATACCAATAAAACATTGCATAAGGTAATGGCTAATCCCCCAGCAGGCAGTTGAGGTTAAAACCGTACACTTACTACAACTTTCATTAACAGTAATAACTGAAGTAAGCAGGAGGGATTAAAGTGGTTGGGAGTGGAAGGATATAAATGTTAAAGTACCACTCAGCAGCCAGGCAGGGGAAGTTTCAGAGCACATCTGCACTGACTGCTTGTTGCTGAGGCTGGGGGAGAAAAGATTCCAAAGAATCATTCATTTTATTGAACACTAAAAGGGATTAAAGAAAGAACTTGCATTTACTAGAGCTCCATTCACAACCTCAAAAGACTTTACAGCAAATGAAGTGTCTTCTTGAAGTGTAGTCACTGTTGTAATGTGGGAGACACTGCAGCCAATTAGAAAACTCCCACAGACAGCAATGGGATAATCGGCTCCCATTGGTCAAAGGATAAATATTGACTAGGACACAGGGAAGAACACTCCAAAGCATTAACCCCATCGCTTGAGGTTTCCTTGTCTCATATCTGTTGCAGATTAGTTGATACAGATTGATCTCTGTGATTAATCAAGCTCTATTATCACTGTATCATGTAACTACCAGGAAGGTAGAAGAACTACACGAGTTTTTTTTGTCTAGCAACTGCTATGATGCCCCTCCCCTATACCTGATTCAGCTGGATGCCCCTCCTCTATACCCCATTCAGCTGGAATCTCCCATCATTGTCTATTAGAGCCATAGAGGTCTACAGTACAGGAAAAGGCTCTTCGGCCCATCGAGTCTGTGCCGGTCAAACAAGTACCTAAGTATTCTAACCCCATTTTCCAGCACTAGGCCCATAGCCTTGTATGCCATGGCATTGCAAGTGCACATCCAAATACTTCTTAAATGTTGTGAGGGTTTCTGCCTCTACCACCCTTTCAGGCAGTGAGTTCCAGATTCCCACCACCCTCTGGGTGAAAAAACCCTTCCTCACATCCCTTCTAAACCTCCGGCCCCTTACCTTAAATCTATGCCCCCTGGTTATTGATCCCTCCACCAAGGGGAAAAGTTCCTTCCTGTCTACCCTATCTATTTTATACACCTCAATCATGTCCTCCCTCAATCTCCTGTGCTCCAGGGAAAACAACCCCAGTTTATCCAAACTCTCCTCTATTATTAAGGTCTTAACAAGATTATTTTCTGTCATTATTTTCCATGAGCACATTTGGGAACAAGTGCACAGCGGTGGAAAAGACCTAGATAAATGTCTTATCACTTTGTATTATTTTTTTTCACGCCTAATTCCTCACATCTACTTTTTTCTATAGTGAGTAGCGCTGAGTAAAATGCAGCCCTCCAAAACAGTTTCAAAAGTGGTGTTTACTGCCAGTCTTTAGGGAGTCATTTTAAACTAATCCACATGGAGAGAACCTGATGTGTCCAGATTGGCCAGTCAGTTTACTTCCTATGGCCTTCAATGTGAAGTAATATTGAGAGGAATGTACAACTGCTGCACCATCTGATCTTGTCAGGTTCCCGTAAGGCAAGTTAGCTTAAAATTGCCGCCTTGTGTATCAGATCGACCGAGCAGAATGGTCCTAATTATATAGGCTCAGATTCCAGAGATAAATCAAATTGTTGGTTCTATTATTATCAACAGAAGTTATAAGCAAGTTATACATCTAGATATTTGCCAGCGTCTGAACTACTAATTAACCCAAACAAGTTCTCAACACGGAATACCACAGAATTATTGGAAATCAACCTATTTGTACATCTAGGTGGACAATGTTAGATGATTGTAGCACCTCATTGGCTGTAAAGGGCTTTGAAATGTCCTCTGGTTGTGAAAGGCACTACATAAATGCAAGTTTTTATCTGTTCTAAAACTGAGATTGTTGTCATGTGAAATGGAAATGCTGCATCAAATACTCTTCATTCTCACTGGAACGTGGGTATTGATCATGTTGAAGATAACACATGGAAACCTAAACATACTTGTTCCAAACTAGCTATAATTTTTAGACAAATCCTTACATAACCTGGTAAATTGCATTAACCTCACATGGTGCTGCACTAACATTCCATACTGAGGAACAACTTCAGCAGCAAATGGATGGGCTCTTTCATGCTTGTAAAGAGTTTGGTTTGACTGTCGGAATTAAGAAGACAATTGTCATGGTCCAGGATGTTGCCATACCGCCATCTATCAGCATTGACAATGTGACGCTGTAAGTTACTGAGAGCTTCACATATCTGGGCTCCACAATCACCAGCAATCAGTCATTTGATTCTGAAATCAACACACACATTTCAAAAGCTGCAGCTGTTATGTCCAAGCTGCGCAACAGAGTGTGGAACTGCAACCTGACTGAGGACACCAAATTGCATCCTCAGTACGCCCCTCTATAGTGGTGAGGCCGGGACAACATAGGCTAGACAGGAAAAAAGGCTGAACAGTTTCCACCTTCACTGTCTTAGACAGATCCTCAGCAACTCTTGGCAGGACAAGGCCCTAGAGTGTGCTAACTCATTCAGCATACGTCATTGCTAAGCCAACAACATCTGCGCTGTCTTGGCCACATTCATTGTATAGATGACAGCCATACACTCAAAAGCCTTTTGTACGGTGAATTGGCCACTGGGTCATGACCTCCTTGGCGTCCATTCCTCTGCTACAAGGGCCCCTGCAAATGAGATATGAAGGTGGAGACTGACACTGACAACTGGGAAACAGTCGCTGATGGCCATGACCTCTGGAAGTGGATTGTTTGGAAGGACAATGGAAGAGGTGAGCAGAAACAAAAAGCTCAGCTGGCCGAGAAGAGGGCCCAGAGAGAACAGAGACCAACAAATTGTGCACCTTCTCAGCCACTGTCTTCCTCTACAGCAATTGTGGCAGAACCTGCCATGCCAGAGCGGGGTCCCAGATCACACCAGGCGATGTTAATACACTGTTTACCACCATGGTGCAAATCATCGTCTCATGAGACAGAAGATTGAGATCTAACACCACTTGCTTACTTAGCATTCCCCTGTGGAATCCTAACAACCTAACCTAAACCATATGTTAGTCTCTATCACACAAAACACATTCTCATAATACAATTTTAATACTGACTGTGCTGTATTATTAAGCTATTTCTCCTAATATATCACACAGCTCCTATTTAGTGCAGAAGTGCACACTTATTTCTGAGTGTTATTGCAGTGAGCACTCACCTCTACATGTTGACAAGTCTGAATTAATCTGCCCATTAGCGTTTCCAGCTCGTTGTTCCTCTTAATTAGATTGGCCAGGTTGGACTCCAGGCTTTGCTGTTTAAGAAAGAAAAGAGACACAGTTACAAGTGGTAGGCATCACTGTCCTATCACGTGGTGAGTCAAGTCATAAATGGCAATCATGAAGGTGTCGCAAAGTAAAATTTGGATGCTTTTGTTTGGAATCACTATTGCACTGATAGATTGCTCTGGCTAATGGGCCAGAGGTCAAGTGAAGAATCTTCAACTTGCTGCTCAGATGTAAAGCCAATGTCTGTTGCCCATTATACAAATCAACAAAAATTAAAATTGGATCTACTCCCTTCCACTAACTGTCTTCATGCAAGCTATTGACAAATGCCTTGCATCCTGCCTCACCAGAACTTAACTCTTCCTATGGCTGCACTCTCCTGGGAGTGTAGGCTTGTTCTGGACGGATAGGCTGAATGACCTTCTTCATCCACAAACATTTCAGACCTTGTGAACATTTATTTGCAGAAATAGCAGGGGTACATTCCATTGTGTTGAAATGATAAGCATATTCTTTATATGTGCATTCATGATTTCATTACATAATATTTTACCATATCCTCTCCAAAGTGGCCATAGCTACAGGAGGTTCCAGTGGTATTACGAGACTCTGCAAGATTCATTAACAATCAAAAGGCGCTTCAGCATTCCTTACTGTAAAATATTATTGAATTATCCATTGGACATCTCTACACCATACTGAATCTAGCTCCATGACACACGCTGTCCCTGCACTTCACATTAATCCTTATGCTTCTGGGCAATGATATGGCTTTTATTATGAAAATAGAAAAATAAAAACAGCTGTTCATCAAAGGCAAGAAAGCCTTGCATTTCTATCGCATCTTTCACAACCGCAGGTTACCCCAAAACACTATTCAGCCAATGCAGTATTTTTTGAAGTGTAGTCACTATTGTAATACACCAGTCGCAGCAGCCAACTTGCATACAGCAAGGTCCAAAAAACAGCAATGATGTAATGAGCTGCCAGTATGTCTTTGTGAAGTCTGATGGAGGAATGAATACTGATGATACCAAATAGTATCAGGGGATCTTTTACATTCACCTGGAAGGGCAGGTGGGCTCCAGGTTTTACATCTCATTTGAAAGATGGCACCTCTGACAATGCATCTCTCCCTTACTGCACTGGGAGCGTCAGCCTGAAATATGTCTCTGGAGTGGGACTTGAGCCCACAACCTTCTGATACAGATGAGATTGCTACCAAATAAGCCAAGAATGACCCCTAGGAACAATTATTTACAACGTGAACACCAGTAGATTACACTGCTGTTTTCCACATCATTTACTCTGATAAACTCAAATAGAGTCAGAGAATCTTCTGGCCCATCGTGCCAATACCACTTCTTTGAAAAAGCTATGCAATTAGTTTCCTCCCCCTGTTCTTTCCCTTAAATGTTTCTTTAGTTTCCTATTTATGCAATTGTCTTTTGAAAGCTACCATTGAATTTGCTTCTACCACCCTTTCAGGCAGTGTATTCCAGATCACAACAATTAGCTGCATCAAAACATTTCTCCTCACCTCCCCTCTGTTCTTCTGCCAATAATCTTAAATCTGTGCCTTCAGTTTCCGACCCTTTTGCCCATGGAACCAGTTTCTCCCTGTGTACTCCATCAAAAACCCCTCAAAGTTCTGGAATTCCATCAAAAATTCCTGGAACTCCCTTCCTAACAGCACTGTGGATGTTCCTACAACGCACATGGACTGCAGTGGTTCAAGAAGGCAGCTCACCACCACCTTCGCAAGGGCAATTAGGGATGGGCAATAAGTGCTGGCCTAGCTAGCGATGCCCACATCCCATGAAAGAATTTTTAAAATTCTGAACACTTCTATTTAATGCTCCCCTTAATCTCTGCTCTAAGGAGAACAATCCCAGCTTCTCTCACCTCTCCACACAAGTGATGACACTTTCCCTGGCATCATTCGGATAAGTCTAGTGCTCATGTCAAAATATGACATTCCTGCTTGGGAATGGCACAAAGCTAACCAACGATGGACATTTATGCATTCCTAAACCCATAATGCTTTGACAAACTCTGATTTTTATATATATTTAAAAGGCATCATCTCTTTAACTTTAAGGGCACTGATCCCCTAGAAGTAAAAGGTCAGTGCGATGTAGTTTTGTTTCGCACCACGTCTGCAGGATTGTAAATGCAAACTGGAGTCAGCTCTAGATCTGATAGTAAAGCAAAAAAGGAACCTGGCATTAACAAGCTGGTAATGGCTTCGAAATGGGGTTGGGAGCCTCACTGTACAGTCACACCTGCAATGAGACAGACTCTTCAGTTCTGCCGAAGGGTCGTGAAGTCTCGAAACGTTAACTGATTTCTTCTCCACCGATGCTGCCAGACCTGCTGAGTTTTTCCAGGTAATTCTGTTTTTGTTTTCCATTTTAGAAAGGGTCTACCGCCAGGTTCCAAAAATGCCTCCCTGTTTCAGGAGATTTGATATGGAAATCAGGATCCTGTGATGTGATTTGGACCACGGCTTCCATTTTAAGTTGGAACTGGCTGCAGTCCGGAATCACAGAGGCCTATCCAATGTAAATGGACAAAATCGCAAGAGTTACAATGCTCCAAAGCTGTTGACCAGGAGAGAATCCGAGCTGAATTTCCAGCTGCTGTTGAAGTGTAATCACTGGTGAAATGTAGGAAATACAGCAGCTGCTTTGCACACAGCAAGATCCCAGAAACAGCAAGAAATAAATGATCAGATCATTTGTTTTAGTGACGTTAATTTAGGGATAAACGTTGGCCAGGTCAGCAGCGGGGCTCACACACTCTTCTTCAAATATTGTCATGGATCTTTTGTGCCTGTCTACCTGAGAGCACAGGCTTGGGTTCAATGTCTCACCTGAAAGACAGCGCGTCCAATGGGACCGCACTCAGCACTGGAGGTGTCAGTCTGGATGATACGAAGTGGGACTTGAAGCCACAATCTTCTGAATCTCAGGCAGGAGAACTAGCAACTGAGCCGCAGCTGACACAGACCCCATTACTTGGACAAGCGCACTTGGTAACTGCTTACACCCAGAACTGGTGCTAGAAAACAAGACACATATACTGGAGGAAATGAGGCCAAGGCCAGGAGTTTTCCCTTGTTGGGTGGGCTTGGCGGGGGCAGGGCGAGAGCGGTTGGGAAGCCGAAAGCCGCCCGCGATCGGGGCTGGACCGCGATTTCATGTTGGTGGGCCAGTTAAGGACCGCCCAGTGTGAGCGCTGCCTGTATGAGCGGGGTGGGGGAGAGGAGGGCAAGCGCGCAAGTTCACACACGCGCTGGAAAGTCTCCCTGAGGCACAGAGCTGCCTCAAGAGAGATGAAGACCATGAAACATTAAAATTAAAGATTTTTGAACTGTTATAAAACATGTCCCCTCATGTCGCTCTGTCATATGATCAGGGACAAGTTATTAATGAAATGTTAAAATTTTTATTTTATTTTTATTTGCTGTTGGACACCTCTTCCCGCCCGTGGATGCGGTTTCCTAGAAAATGCAAAGGGCGCTCGGCCTTTTTGCCTGGCCGCCGACCGTAAGGTAGGACGAGGCAGCGAAAAATTCCTTTTAATTATAATCTTAATAATAGCCAATGTTTTTAACTGTCGGCGGGCGCGCTGCTGACTCCCATGTGCGTCCGCCGACCGAAATATCCCCCGAGGGCGATACCGTCGGGACATTCGCCTGACACCATCGTACGTCATTTTATGCTCCCGTCCGAAAAGCGGTATATTCTGGCCTAAGGGTAGAATTTTCAGATCGGTGGGCTGTAAGTGGTTGGGGGAGGGGCTGCCTCCCGCGATCAGCCCTGGACCACGACTTCACGCTGACTGGCCAACTAACAGCCCGCCATTGTGAAAGGCTCAGCGCTGCTGGGGTGGTGGGGGGGGGTGGGAGGAGGGTGGGTACTGAAGTCATCGCGGGCGTGGGGGGAGCGCGCAATGAAAGCTTCCCGAAGGCGGACAGCTGCCTCAGGGGGGCTGATGAATTTAAAATCAATAAAGACAGAATTAAAAATCCGGAAAACAGGTCCACACATCAGAATGAGTCACCTGTCTGTAGACGTCACCGCGCATAGATTTTTATTATCTTTCATTTAGTTACGGAAACCTCATCCCGCCCTTGGATGAGGTTTCCTGAAAAATGCAAAGGCCGCCTGGCTGATTCGCCCACCTGCCAACTGTATGGTTGGATGGGCAGCGAAAAATCCCTGTTAATTGATACATAAATGGCCTTAATAGGCCTCTTGCTTGTCGTCAAGTCGCTCGCCCGACATTATCACGCGCTATTTCACGCTCGAGCGTGTCGGCCGCGCGCCCTCATGCCGGGCGGCAAATTCTACCCTAAAACAGAATCATAACCAAATGAATTTAGATGTGTGATATTTTCTAATAACACTAGTGCTGGTGGGGGCGGGGCGAAGCAAAAAGAAAATCTAAAGGAGTTAAGTTTAACTCCAGCCCCCACAATGGGAGGGAGAGGATTGGGTGGGGTCGAGGGGTTAATTTAAAAAATGGCAAACCCAACCCCGTTCCACCATGAACGTATCTACTTCAGTTTAACTGTTTGTGATCATCTGAGTGACCTGTTCCGGAGAGGATGGTTGGTAATTATAATATTTAAATGAAGCTCTGTGCATCAGATAATTTCATCAAAATGGATTTTAAAACTTTCCAGGGCTTGGGAATTTCGGCAGCCAAGGGGAGGGGAGCTTCCGGTTAAAACACTTCTTTTGGGCCAGGAGAAGCAGGAATGCTCCTGGCTCCTCAAGTAAATCTGCAACGATCTGTCTCCTTACATCCCCGGCCATTTCTGTTTTCCACCAATTTTTTCTTCCCACCATCTCTCTTCCCCCACACTCCCTGTGGCCTGAATCCACCCTGCACCAATTCCCGATATTCCTGTTTGCTGGAGACTAGCCCCTGTGATCTTGACAGTTAGCGAGTCTTCAATCTGGCCAGCTCATGGTTTGGATTTTAACTGCACCTATGCCTCTTTACTGGGGAGGGTAAAATCATGGCTCCAGAATGGTGACATAGCATCATGTCAAAATGACCCTTGCAATGTCCCCAAGGAAGACACATGCATGACTCAATCCATTTAATTCCATCTAAGGGGAAGTTGGGATTTTTCACTCCCTTCTGTTTGTGCCCATTCTCACCCAATCAAGGGGAATCAAGGGCATATATAACAAGGAAGAAGAAACCCAGCCATGGGCTCTTTAATACCATTGATAGAATTACTTGGAATGTACCAGCACAGAAACAGGCCATTCAGTCCAACCAGTCCATCCAGCATTTATACTTTACATGAGCCTCCTCCCATCTAACTCTATTAGCATCACTCTCTATTCCTTTCTCCTTATGTATTTATCTAGCCTACCCTTAAATGCATCTATTTTCTTCAACCACTCCCTGTTCCACATTGCCATTACTCTTTGGTTAAAGAAGTTTCTTCTGAATTCCCTATTTGACTTCTTGGGGACAGCCTTCTACTGATAGCCTCTAGGTTAACTCTTTCCACAAGTTGAAACACACTCTCTGAGGTGAATTTTCACTTTGAGATGGGAAATAAGGGTTGGCACTGTTCTTGATTCTTGAACCACACCACCCCCAGCACCTCCCCACCCTGGCCCCTCCGAGGGGAAAATAGTCACTCTTTAGGATTTTGACTGGCACACCCCTTAATTGGAGGGGAGACAGGTTCCCATAAGAGCAGCAGGTGGGCTGTCAAAGCTGGAGGCCCAGAGGCCTTCCAACCTGAGAGGAGCAACTGGCTGCAGGAAAGGGTAAGTAGCTGAGAGGTCACTTCAACATGAAGGTGCCCTCTCCTCAACCTTTTTAAAAATTCAAATAAATAACAAAAAAATATAACCAGGCCACTACTGAGGTGGGGGTCGATGTTTAAAGTGTTGGTCTGGTGGCCTATGCTATCATGATAAACTTTGGTCAAACTCAGGTAAGTTGTTTCAAAACTACTTTATCTACATGAGCAGCTACTAGGTAGGCAAATCTCTCTTGGCTACAGACTATTGCATCTGCTCTACGGAGTCTTTATCACAGGACTGCTGACGTCTCAGTTACATCATGATACCCATCACTAACTCCTACCATTACTATTAACCCGTTACAGGTGGGGAGGAGGAATTCCTTTACAGGGCAGTCTTTGGCTACACTCACAATGAGACAGGGACTGTAGGTCTGCATGAAGTGCTGGTCCTCGGCCTGCTGCTGGGTGCTCCTCTCCAGGCAGTTAAACTGCTGCCACCACCCCCCCCCCTCCAACCCCCCTCACGTTGGGAAACCGGAGGCCAACTGGAAAATCACTGGAGAATTAAGTGTTGTTAACAAGACTAATGAGCTTAACTGGCTGCCCACCTAGTGGGGGCACCTATCCCTGTCAGTCCTGAACCTGCCTCAGTGAAAACAGCTGGTGACAGGGATGGAGTCAGGAACCCAGCACACCAGTGGCACCAGGACTTTTGGGCCCTGTCAGCCTCCATTCACAATCTTGGCCGAGCCCAAAAATTCAGTCCTCTGTGTCTCCCTTTCATAATTTTAAAGGAGGCTGACCTCCTCTTTTCAAAAGCAGAGAGATCCAGTCTCTTCATCCTTTCCCTGACAGGTATAATCTCAGATATCTGGTATCATTTTGTTTTAAACCTCTTCAATGCTTCAATTCCTTTTGATAATATGGTGACTATAACAGTACACAGTTCTCCAAGTGTCGTCTAACCAAGGCTCAATACAATATTAACATAACCCTCGAAATAAACACAAGTGTTTGGTTTTCTTCTTTTATGGCCCTATTAACTTGTGCCCCTACTTTTAGTGATTGGTATATTTGGGCTGCCAGATCCCTTTACTCCTCTATTTCATTTAGATTCTCATTTTGCAAGTAGCATGCGTCCTCCTTATTTTTTTCTTACCCAAAGATAACACCTCACTTAACTGTGCAGAATGTCCCTGTTCTGCAAGTTTCTTCACAACAAGAGAGTACTTTTAAAGAAAGAACAAGTGAGAGTAAAATAAAAGAAAGAGGTGAAACAGACAGTATTCGAGGTAGGAGGGTGTGTGAACATATAATGCATTTGTAAATGAGCCCCTCATTTTGCTTTCATTTGTTCTCAAGGTGAGGGGGGTCACTGGGAGGGCTGGTATTTTCATCCACTCCTGGTTACCCTGAGAAGGTAATGGTGACTCTTCTCCTTAAACCTCTGCAGCTTATTCATCTCTGCAGCGGTTTGATACGACGGAGTCAAAAGCAAAGTGCTGTGGAGGGTAGAATGTTTAAAACTAAAGCAGCAAATGCTGGTAAACACTCGGCAGACCTGGCCGCAATCTGTGGAGAGAGGGAGGTTTCAGGCCAATGACCTTCCATCAGAACGTCTTTCATAGGCCTGAAATAATGGGCAGAATTTTCCCGGCCCGATGGTGGTGGGTGTGCAGGTTTGGGAAGGGGGTGGCGGGGGGTGCAGCTGGGGATCTGTGTCCAGATGGCTCCCTGACACATTCCCATCGTGAGGAACATTTTCTGGAGAATGCAGATTGACTGACGACTGCATATTTAAAGACTCCAACTAGGCACCATTTACAGCTTTTGCTGGTATTTTGTCCAGCAGCGGAGTGCCCACCCCCACCCCCGCCCCCCCCCCCCTCACCCGCACCCCCCACCCCCCCACCACCCCACCACCTCCCCTCACCACACGAGGAGACGTCCAGGTTAATGGAGGCGGCCTCCCTGCAGCATTCTGGGGGACTCATCAGAGCCAAAGGCTCCATTCCCCAAAAAGGGGGCTGTGGGCAGCAAAGGCAGCAGCTCCTGGTTGGGAGGGGGATGCCTGGAGCACCTCCATTTTGAGGTTTCCTCTCATTTCCCCTAATTGCCTAAGCACTGCCCACCCTTGTTGGGGGGGCTGCCACAGGGCCAGCAGTTTTGGGAACCTGCCGACTGTCCGTAATTGGACGGCAAGCTCAGAGGCAGTGCCTCCGGGAAAACAGCTCCCCTGCTCTGGCCCAGCAAGTGCCTCATTTAGATCTGACATCAAGGTCCAGGAGCCTGTGGGAAAATCCTGCCCATCTGTTTCTGCTGAGTTTTTAATCAGCACTTTATGATACAACCAAGTAGCTGGCTTGGTCACTTCAGAGGGCAGCTAAGAGTTAACCACGCTGGGGTGGGACTGGAGCCACATGTAGGCCAGACTGGATAAGGGTGGCCCATTTCCTGCGCTGAAGGACATCAGTGAGCCAGTTGGACTTTTATGGTAAGCCAACAGCTTCATGGTCACCTTTACTGACACTAGCTTTTTATTGGGCAGATTTTTAAAATTAATTATTCTCAATTAATTAATTAATAATTGATTAAAATTCTCAAACTGCCAGAGTGTGACTTGAATGCACATTCTCTGGATTATTAGTCCAGTAACATTCGCTCTATTATGAATAATGTAGATGCAGCACAGGTTAACGGAAAAAAGGGTCAGTGAAGGGATAGAGAAAGGGGGAACGGAGGAAGAGTAGCTTACCTTATCGAGGGGCTTTATATTCGTGTTAAGCGTAGGTAACAGAAAACAAAAAAAAAGAACAATATTGACTTCAGACAGCTGTTCAATGAATTGAACTGCACAATCTCAGCTCACTTTACACTTGGTTCTAGTCTGTCTGCTGTTTAAAGACTGCGAACTGTGAGTTTCAAACACTCATTGAGGGATTAACATTCTTCTATTCATCGGGACTACTGCAGGTGTACTCATGTGTACTCATTTGGTTTGTTAATATTAACAGAGGGTTAGTGCACTTTTGTCCAAATGTGTTATTGTTAATTTAGTTAATTGTTTTAACTCTACAAGATTTTTTTTTTTTGTCCAAATGTGCGGACTGCATTGGCCTGAGCCTGTGGTAATACTCAGGCCTGAAATATTGATTTTCTTGGTCTGTCCAGCAGCAGTTAAGGACAGGAATGCGAACATATGCCTGCTTTCCAGCCAATGAAGGGTGAACAAACCCAAAGCAGGAAATTCCAGAGATCCTCAGTGAGTCAGGGGGAATATGTGGAGAGGGTGGGCCCTTCGGAAAACTGGAAGACATTACAGATGGACAGAATTTAAAGAGGAATAAAACAAAGGAAAGGGGGATGGAGTGGGTGCACACAAATACAAACACGCCATACTGAGACGTACACAGACAGGTACATAAAGACATATAAACATACAAATACACAAAAATATGCATGGACATGCTGAAACACACTTATATACAAACAAGTTCACAGGCACACAAGTGTCAAAAAATGGCATGTATGATTATGATGAAGTGAGTTATAGATGCCTCACTTATGCAACATGAAGACAAATTGAGCAATTGTCTCCTCAGAGTTACAGATCAACCTGCTTTACAGTTGGTTATGATGCCACAACATAAACCTGTGCTTCCCGCAAACAGCATTTATGGCAGCAAATTCGAGAGTCAGAAGCATTATTGAGCAGACACAATGGCGTGGACATGGACGGAGAGGAATATGTGCCATTCCACTCCTCAAGCCCGCCTGCCATTTTCTGGAGTCATGAAAGGTGCTGGGTAAACACAAATTAGATTAATCTCTCTTTCTTCCCTCCTAAAGTGACTTCAGGTAAGCGATTGTCAGTGACAAAAGTGCCAGTCACCAACTCCTGTGCTTCTAATTGCAGGCCCTATTGGAGAGGTAAGGTCCACACTAACAGCTGATGGTGGCTGTTCAAAGCACAGTTCATTGCTGCTACAACAGGGGGGAAAGGATTTTTCCCTTGTTGGGAAGCTGCCTGCAATCGGGGCCAGACCGCAATTTTGCGCTGGCGGGCTGACTAAGGCCCGGTCAGTGTGAAACGTGAGCGGCAGCGCTGCCTGTGTGGTTGGTGGGGGGGGTGGAGGGCAGGTGGGAAACTTTGTGTATACACGCGGGTGTGCATTTGAAAATCTCCCTGGGGCACAGAGCTGCCTCAGGGAGATGAGCAGTTTTCAAAATAAAAAATAAAGGTTTATAAAATGTGATAAAACATGTCCCCTCATGTGACTCTGTCACGTGAGCAGGGACATGTTATTAATTCAATTTTAAAATTTTTATTTTATTTTTATTTGCTGTTGGGAACCTCTTCCCCCCCGTGGATGAGGTTTCCTAAAATATGCAAAGGCCGCTCGGCCATTTTGCTTGCCCGCCGCCCGTTAATTATCTCTTTAGCGGCCTTAATAGGCCTTTTCATTGTCAGTGGGTGCGCTGCACACTCCAGCGTACCTGCCGGCCGAAATATCGCGTGACCGCACGAGGGTGTCAGGACACTCATCCAACATCTTGCACGTCATTTTATACTCAGCTGAGTCGGACGCGCGCCCACCCGCCGAGATAAAAATCCTCTCCAAGATCTCTGATTGCTTCATTTGATTTCCTGCGGTCCTCCTGCCAAGCGTGTTGCCGCTAAACAATATGGTGTCACTGAGCGCGGATCACAATCTCATCGGTGTGAACATTCTTGACTGACACTATCGCTGGAATTTTTCCTGAATTGCACTAAGTGCGGTGGTAGTTCTGAAAAACACATAGGGCAGAATTTTCTGCCTGTCGGGCGGGCGGGCCAGACCCAATCTCCAACAGGCGGGGAGCTGATCCCTGCCAGAGAAGTGGGCCCCACTGCCATTTTACGTGGGTGGGCCAATTAAGGCCCGCCCAGCATGACGTCCGGCAGGACGCGCTATGTGCTTCCTGTGCGGGCGGGGGAAGATTCCCCAAAAGCGAGAGTGTGCTCTTTCACACATGCGCATGAAAGAGTGCACATCTCCCTGAGGCTAAGTGCTGCCTCAGGGAGATCGCTTCCAATTTGAAAAAGATTAAAAATAGAAAAAAAAATTCCCTCACGTGACAATGGGACATGTTCATAATTTACACTATAACTTTATTACATTTTTTAAAACACTGCATGAAACCTCATCCCGCCGGTGGGTAAGGTTTCATGTTTTCTCTATTCCCCGCTGGGGCTCCTGGTCGACCTGCCGACCTTAAGGTTGGGCGGGCAGGTCCTTTAATTATTTAAATGATCCTGTCAATGACCTTAATTGGCCATTGACAGGTTGGCGGGCCCGCAGCTGATTTTGCTGCACCCCCGCCTTCCTGAAAATTTAAATGGGGTGGGGTGATGTTGGGGGTTCCGCCCAATGTCATCCCGCATCATTTTATGCGTCGGCGAGTGGGCCCCGCCCCTGCTCACCGACGGCAAAATTCTGCCCAATGTTTCTCCTGCCGGCCAGAAGGGTGAATTTTTGCATCATATTATAGAGTCATAGAGTCATGGAAGTCTACAGCACTGAAAAAGGCCCTTCGGCCCATCGAGTCTGTGCCGGTCAAACAAGTACCTAACTATTCTAATCCCATTTTCCAGCACTAGGCCCATAGCCTTGTATGCCACGGCATCGCAAGTGCACATCCAAATACTCCTTAAATGTTATGAGGGTTTCTGCCTCTACCACTCTTTCAGGCAGTGAGTTCTAGATTCCCACCACCCTCTGGGTGAAAAAATTCTTCCTCACATCCCCTCTAAACCTCCTGCCCCTTACCTTAAATCTATGCTCCCTGGTTATTGATCCCTCCACCAAGGGGAAAAGTTCCTTCCTGTCTACCCTATCTATGCCCCTCATAATTTATATACCTCAATCATGTCCCCCCTCAATCTCCTCTGCTCCAGGGAAAATAACCCCAGTCTATCCAATCTCTCCTCATAACTAAAACTCTCCAGCCCAGGCAACATCCAGGTAAATCTCCTCTGCACTCTCTCTAGTGCAATCACATCCTTCCTAGAATGCAGATTCCAGAACTGCACGCAATGCTCTAACTGTGGCCTAACCTGCGTTTTATACAGTTCCAGCATAACCTCCCTGCTCTTATATTCTATGCCTCAGCTAATAAAGGCAAGTATCCCATTGTTCACTTCTCGCCTCATTAATTATGCAGGCAGAGGAAACATTTTATTTCGTTGGCGGGCAGCCTCTGAATCGCCCATCATGCCGCTACCTCACTGTTTCCTCACTCCAGGTGCCATATCTAAACTGCAGCCACACAGACAGTTCTTAACGCTTGCAGCCCAGGACTGCTCCAGTGAGGGCATGGCCCTGAGAGCCAAGAAACTTTCAGTGACCAATCATTGGAATGCCCTTTGGCCACAGGAGGTCCAGCAATCTCACCACTGCAGCTTGGGAGGCGGTGGCAGTGGTGGTCAGTGCCAATGCTGCACAGAAGAGGTCGGCCTTCCAGTATAGAAAGACAATGAAATATCTCATCCGTGCCACCAGCAACCATCTCACCACTCTAAACTCACACACTCACAAGCCCATCACACGTTCATTGGTATCTCACTCATGGCCAGCTCAAGGGACATCACCACCCATACTCACACACACCCTTACATCTCCATCTGGCCTCATCTCCTCTGGAGACTGCCTCCTCAACCTTCACCCTCTTGAGGCCACTTGCACAGATCAACATGTGCCCCCACACGCACCCTGGGATACCCCCCTTCCCCAGTACAGCCCTTGCCCTGCAGCTATTGAAAGGCTACCCCTGCCTTACGGCTGGTCTGGTAGGTAGAGACCTGCCTGTGAGCCCCTCTAAAAGTGATGTGGTGCTGCCTGTGAAGCCTGGCACTGATGACCACGAGTGCTGCCCGAAGCAAAGTAGGCAAACAAACCTCGAAGTCCCGAGTGGTGTGCAGCTCGCCAGGCGCACGTCACTCATGTGCAGTCACGCTGATGTGAGCGTGGGGTGATGATTCCGGCGAGCAGGGCTATTCATTGATGGGTGGAGCAGACGATCGTAAACTGGTTTTACGACAACGTGAAACTGATTTTTGCGATCTCCCAATATTTTCCGCTCTCTCCCGCTATGACGCCCACCGCTAATGGGAGCGGAAAACCCTGGCCTATGGGTGGGTTTTCCAGCCCTGCTTGTCATCGGGATTGTTCATTCCCACCAAAAGTCAATGGACTATAGACTAGGTCGCCGAATCTCCCACGGCTGGTCCCGACACGCTGGGGCTGGAAAATCCCGGCCGGTAGCTGCCTGCCTGAATTCACCTTTATCAATGCCATCCAACAATAAACTGCACAACAGGAATCTATAGAGCAAAGAATCCTTGTTTCGTTGGGACACTAGGCTGTACAGTTGCATAATAGAATCTACAGCTTACAGTGCAGTCCATTAGGAGGGAAATGGCTAGTTTTTCAAACTCATGCACTATCCTCCCCTTTACTACATAGAGTAAAAAGCAAAGCAGCTATCCTAAGCTTTTATAAGTCACTGCTTAGGCCTCGGCTGGTGTATTGTGTCCAATTCTGGGCACCATACCTAAGAAATGGTATCAAGGCCTTGGAGATAGTTTGGTCGGCGGGTGTGTGCTGGAGTCAGCAGCGCGCCCGCTGACAATTAAAAGGCCTGTTAAGGCCATTAAATAATCAATGAAGCTAAATTGTTTGCTGACCATCCAACCTGACAGTTAGCAGACAGGCGAAAAGGCCAAGTGGCCTTTGCTTTTTTTTTTGGAAACTTCATCCACGAGGTTTTCCAAAAGCAAATAAAAGTAAAATAAAAAC
Source organism: Cetorhinus maximus (assembly GCF_964194155.1). Classification (NCBI taxonomy): domain Eukaryota; kingdom Metazoa; phylum Chordata; class Chondrichthyes; order Lamniformes; family Cetorhinidae; genus Cetorhinus; species Cetorhinus maximus. The sequence continues at coordinate 16,126,886 of NC_135894.1, read as the reverse complement.
TATAATTTTTCATTAATAATATGTCCCTGCTCATAGTCACATGAGGGGACATGTTTAATTTTAAAAAATCTCTCTTCCTCTCCCTGGGGCAGCTCGGTGCCTTGGGGAGATTGTGCAGCGCTCACTCCCGCGCATGCGCCAAGTTCGCACTCGGCCCGCTCGCCCTCCTCCCCCTGCCCGTTCAGGCAGTGATCAGCACCGTCGCTTGCGTTTCATGTGAGGCGGGCCTTAATTGGCCCACCAGCATGAAATTGGGGTCCGGTGCCGATTGCGGGCGGCAGTCAGCTTCCTGATCGACCCCACCCCCGCCAAGCCCGCCCGCCAAGGGCAAAGGTCTGTCCCATGTGGTGCTTCTTCACTCACCTCCAGCTCCAGATTTACAGTTACCCAAGAAGCCTGTGCTGTGTAGCGATTGGTTGATACAGTCACATGGTCAACTAAATACATTCTCTTAAAGGTACACAGCACTCCACTTTACCACATTCCTCCCCCTTAACTTGAAAGTACAATTGACAAGCTTCACAACATCCCAGTTATTTACATGAATAACTATTTACAAGTCAAGTCTCACAGGAGGCTTCCTCGGATGTGTCGAGCGTCATAACTCAATGGCCTCGGCTTGTTTTTCCAAGACTCCCTTCTCAGGGGTCAACAGTCCACCAGGCTCTTCGGTGGAAGTGAGCAAGTTTGTGTCTTTGACCATCTCGGGTCCAACAGGCCCCACCGGTACTTCCAAATCATGTGATATTTCTTCCACATGTGGTGCAGACTCAAACGGAAATGATGACGGCATTCCTTCTTGAGGGACTGTCTCTCTTCTCCGGAGATGATCCACATATCATCTAATTACTTGGCCGTTTACTGACACATTATAGGAAAGAGGCACTGTCATGGCACTCACTTCGCCTAATAGCCAATTGGGCCAATCTCCAAAGTTCTTCGTGAGAAGTGGGTCTCCCACCGTGAAATTTCTTTCATGATTATGGCCATCATGTCTAGCCTTCTGGGCCTCTTGGCTTCTCTCCACCCTCCCCACTAAATTCAGACTGAAGAAAATTAGATGGGTGCAGAGACGTCTCTTCATTAGTAATTCAGTTTGCGAACAGGAACCGTGACAATCTGGTGCTGATGGAAACCCTGACCCAGATTTTTCATCCCGGATTTAAAAGTTTGGGCTGCCCGCTCAGCCAAACGATTAGAGGTGGGGTGGTAAAGTGAGGCTTTGATATGAGTTATTCCGTTGAGGGTTGTAAACCTGTGGATCTCCTTGCTGGTAAACGCAGTTCCGTTGTCTGACACGAGCACCTCTGGTAACCTGTGTACTGCAAAACTCTATCGCAAACGCTCTATGGTGGCAGCAGACATATGTGACTAGACTTCGTTAAATTAGTAAAAAGGAACATTGTGCCCTTGCACCCATGGCTGTCCCGGCCATTCCCAGGGGTGCAATGGAGCTTAGGAGGGTGCCTGCTGGCACTGAAGACAACTTTTGACTTGGATTTCGCTGTCCACGTCCATCCCTGGCCACCAAGTAACTGCGCGCGAGCATCTTCATCCGACTAATGCCAGGGTGAGGGCTATGTAATTCAGCCAGTAATAGCCTTCGCCCTCTCGAGGGCACGATAACCCTTGCTCCCCAGAGCAATATGCTGTCCCGGCAGGTGAGCTCATGTCTGTGGTTGAAATAGGGCTTCATGTCATCAGACTTTGGCTCGCCTGACCATCTATTCAAGACCTAATCCCGGACGTGAGATAAAAGTGGATTTTGGCTTGTCCATTCACAGATTTGTTTGGCCTGGACAGGGGAGAAATCCAAAAAATTTAGCACTAAGACAAGTTCCTGGGGAATTGGAACCTTCACGTTGTTACCTGGCAAGGGGAGGCAGCTCAGCGCGTCAGAGTGTGTGATCTGGCTTCCCGATTGGTGAATAAAAGCGTATTCGTAAGCAGCAATTATCAGTCCCCGCCTTTGGATGTGAAGAGATGCGATGGTGGGTATAACCTTATCCTCTCCAAATAATCCAAGCAGAGGCTTGTGGTTGGATATAATGTGAAAATGGTGACCGTGGAGGTATTGATGGAATTTCCAAACATCAAACACAACAGACAAACCCTCCTTCTCAATCTGAGAATATCATCGCTCTGCAGCACTGAGCGTGCGAGATGTATAACCAATGGGTCGTTCGGAGCCATCCACCATCCGGTGTGAAAGTACAGCCCCTACTCCATAAGGGAATGTGTCACAAGCTAAAATCAATTCTTTCTTTGGGTCAGAGTGGACCAGTAGGGTCGATGATCTTAACAATTGCTTTATCTTCAGAAACGCACCCTGGTGTGGAGCTTGCCAAATCTATTTATGGTTTTTCTGAAGCAATGTTTATAACGGAGCCAGTACGGTTGATAAATTTGGGAGAAATTGCCCTAAAAGGCCTTTAGTTCTATAGTGTTTCTCGGTGCAGGTGCCTTGTGAATAGCCTTGACCTTTTCTCCCACGGGATGCAGGCCCTGCGCGTCGATCTTATGGCCCAAGCTGACTACCCCTTTGGCTTGGAAAAGACATTTTTCTCACTTCAAGCACACCCCCCTTGTGAGAAGCATTTCAGCAACTCCTCCAAATTAGCTAAGCTTTCTGCGTCAGTCAGTCCAGTGACTCAGACATTATCCAGATAAACAATGACACGGGACAGTCCCTGAAATAGATTTTCCATGGTATGCTGGAAAATAACACATGCCAATGAGACCCCAAATGGTAGTTGAGTATATTGATACAATCCTTGATGTGTATTGAGTGGATCAGTAGGTAGCACGCTGGTAGGTGTGGCTCATGTCGAGTTTTGAAAATGTGATGCCCCCTGCCAATTTTGAATATAATTTGTCAATCTTCGGTGTCGGGTGTCTATCAAGTTTGGCCACTCTGTTTACAGTTAACTTATAGTCACCACATAAGCGAACACTTTGGTCTGGCTTCAGTACTGGTACTATGGGTGCCGTCCACTTGGAAAATTGCACTTGTTGTAAGATACCTAACTTTTCCAGCTTGTTTATCTCAGTCTCGACCTTGTCCCGTGGAGCATAAGGGACTGGTCTGGCTCTGATAAATCTGGGGGTTGCGTTAGGGTCTACGTGGATTTTGGCTTGTATCCCACAAATCCTTCCTAGCTCGTCACTGAAAATGGAAGCGTACTTCTGTAACAATTCCTGTAAGTTTCTCATTCTGATTTGAAAAATCTCAGTCCATTGCAATTTAATCTTTTTGAGCAAGTTGTGACCAGTTAAACTGGGGCCCGTCCCAGCCACTACTATAAGGTGTAAATTTGCAGACTGATCCCCATACTGCACCAGGACTTGACGTATCCCTTTCACTCTTATTTCTTCACCCATATATGTTTTTAATTTAGTGTCCGATTGTTCCAAACTTAAAGGATGGACTTCTTTATTCAAGTGTCTGAATGTATGTTCTCCTATGACAGACATTGATGCCCCAGTATTGACCTCCATCTTGATGGGTTGTTCATTGACTTTAATGACTACCTGGATGGGCTCAGTTCTACCCACTTTCAGGTTGTGTAATGAATAGATGTCAGATTCTGCTTCCTCTGGTTCTTCAACAAGACAAGTTTCACAATAAAATGCTTTTAAAATGCTGTCTCAGCCGATCTTGACAGTGCCGCATTATGTGACCATTGCACTGGCAGAAAAAGCCTTTGATATTTCTGAACTGTCTGTCGCCTGCAGGCTGCCTGGATGCATTTCTCTGATTAATGCCGTGGGTTTTCACTGTAGTACTGTTGCTCTTCAATGGTGTGCACATAGTGGGCGTTGCCCGCCTTTCTGTGGAGTCCAACGTTTTGTCACCGGTCCTTCCTGCCCTACAAGGTGGGCGGTGCCATTTTGTGTATCTTTTATGGCCTCCCAGTCTCTAACAGCCTCTCCATGGCTGGTGCCAATTCTAATGCCTTACTGACGTCTAGATTAATTTCAGATAGCAATTGCTTTTGAATAACATCGACCCCAATTCCGCATCTGAATCAGTCTCTCAACGTGTCATTAATTGAAGTTCCGAACTCACACTATTCCGTTAATTTCTTTAAAGCAGCTACATAGCCAGCGATTGTCTCTCCTGGAAATCTATTCCTCGAGTTGAATTTAAAACGCTGCATAGTGACTGAGGGCTTTGGCTTCAGGTGGTTTTTTACAATGTTTACTAACTCGTCAAAAGTCTCCGTATTGGGGAAGTTAGGGGACGTGAGGCTGTGGATCAGCCCATACGTTTTGCTCCCACATGTGGACAAAAGAATCACCTTCTTGTCCTCCCCCTGTGATGTTGTTAGTGATAAAGAAGAATGCTCGATGTTCGACGTAATGAGACCAGTCATCGGAAACGGGGTCGATTGGTTCAAGATGCCCAAACTGCAGCATACTCAATGACTAAGGAGACTGCGCTTTCAAACAACTTTCAAGGTAGTGGTGAAGTAATGTAACTGGCTTACCGCGGCTTTCTTGATTGCCGTCAATTGATCCGGTTTATCCTCGTCGCCAGTTTTATGTTTTTGGTTATCAGGTTCGCTTTATCCAGTGAACACTAGCTGCGCCCTTGATATTAACACATTAGCTGGTGCTTGAAACAATACAGGCAGAGAGACCGATTAACTGAACAAACACAGGTGGTTTATTGGAACTAAAAGCAGAGCACTATCACCATGTGTGCTTCTTCAATCACCTCCAGCTCTCGATTGACAGTTACCTAAAAAACACGCGCTGTGTAGCGATTGGTCGACACAGTCACATGGCCAGCTAACCACATTCTCTTAAAGTTACATAACACCCCACTTTACCACAAGCAGATCCAATAGTAACTTGCAAAAGGGGATCGCATATTATACAATTGAAAAGTCAAAAATGGTAGGGTCCAGGGGAAAGAGCAGGGGGCATGCGACTAATTGGATAGCTCTTTCACGGAGCCAATACAGGCACTTTGGACCAAATAGTCTCCTTCTGTGCTGTAAGATTATATGATGGCTGCAACAGTGAGTCGTAAAGTCACTTAACAGAGCCTGTGGCAATGCTGTCCCTCTGTTCGGCAGCAGCCAGCCCTTCATCAGCTTCTGCCACTGTCAGACCAATGTCTGTCCTGTCAAACCCAGCAGAGAGCCTGCCTCTGAGCTGGAGCAGGTTTGAATAGCGTTGAAGCAAAATGCTGCAGTGAAGTTTGCTAGAGAGACAGCTCTTCAGGACATGCGATAACTTTAACAAGAAGAGATGTGCAAATGACTAAGTCAACCCACGTGGTGTTGCCAAACAGGCAGTACAGTTTACAGCACAACACTCCATCGCTTTGCAAGTGCGGACACAAATTCCATGTGATTATGGTTTTGCAAAGCTAGGGCAGGATTCTGACCTCAGCACGCGGGCGTGCACCTGACACACTGGAGCGTATAGTAGCACGTGATGGTGTCAGGTGAGCATCCCGACGTCATCGCACACTCGCGCGATATTTTGGTCAGCAGGCATGAGCGAGAGTTGGCAGCGAGCCCGCTGACAACTAAGAGGCCCATTAAGGCCATTAAAATTTCAATTAGTGGGGGATCTTTTGCTGCCCGTCCAACATTACGGCCAGGTGGCCTTTGCATTTTGGAGGGAACCTCATCCAAGGGTGGGATGGGGTTTCCGAAATTAATTTTTTAAAAATTAAAGTGCGTGGACATCATTTTCAACATCCGTATGCTGAGGTGACTCATTCTGATGTGTGGACATTGTTTCCGGATTTTACATTACGCTTTTATTGATTTTAAGTTTGACAGCTCCCTGAAGCAGCTCTCTGCCTTCAGGGAGCTTTCCTTCTGCGCTTATCCCCCTCCTGCCCTTACCCCGGCAGCGCTGGGCGTTTCAGCATGCCTTTCATGCTAGCTGGCCGTTAGTTGGCCAGCCGGTGTGAAATTGCGGTCAGGGGCCGATCATGGGTGGCAGCCCATTCCCTGGGAGGTCAACATCCTGCCCCTAAAGTAGCTTCCTTGCCTCCAGCCTCTATGTCACTCTCGATGACTTTCCGAACATGATAACATCTTCAAAGTGATGTGGGAGGCGGGGGCTGCTTGATAAGCCTGTAGTTCCTAGTGAAGGCAGCCACTTTCAATTTACATTGATTTATCTGCCCATGGAATAAGTGCAAGTTTGGAGTGTTGTGTTGCAGACTGGTACATTCCAAGGTCCAGGACTACGTGCTGAGGGACGCACTAAAGCTTGGGGCAGCCGCCGCAAAAGCGCAATGGGGAAAGGTCGCTGTCTAAGACTTTTCTACCACAGGGCACTGAGGGGCTGGGAACTGTTTAGAACCCCTTGGGCTGTACAGCTCACAATGAATGTCTGCAAATGATTGTAATATTCATTGATTGTACTGATGCATTTCGTGATACATGTTGTAAAAGTTGAACCTGATTGTACTTGTTGTGATGGTGATTTTGAAATGGTTTGGAATGTTCTTGAAGATATTTTATGAATCAAGTATATTTTTGCAAAAAAAAGGAATAAGTGCAAGTTTGGTTCTGAATGTTTTAGGCAGGGGCACAATTTTATGGTCTTGGTATCTTGTTCACGAAGTGTTTATGAGACAATTTGAGAGCTGAATGCACCTTCATTATTAGCTCTTTATGTGAATAATTATACTCACTCTAACTTTTCCGAGCTGCATCATCCTGGTTTCCCCTTTATTGTTCCTGCTGTGCTAGCTGGTCCTTGCCCATGTTCATTACTCCCTTTGCAATACATTTATATATGGCAGTCTCTACATTTGGTAGTCCTTATATACTGCAGCCTTCATATAGGGTAACTTCCATATAGGGTCATCTCTATAAACAGCAGGTCAGTAGCCAATTCTGATAACAGGTCACAGGCCCGAAATATTAATTCTCTTTCTCTCTCCGCAGAACCTGCTGGCCTGCTGAGTATTTCCAGCATTTTCTGTTTTTATTTAAGTCAACATACAGCAGCCTGTATGTACAGCATCCTGTGTATAAGATTCTCTATGTACAGCACATCTTTGTATATACATGTACCTCCATGTGGCAGCTCATTCTCATTTCTAATTTACTTGAGGTTTTTTTCAGGTCTGATATTTTCTTTTATATATTCCTGCAGCTTCTCCCTAGACAGTGACCCTGCACTGACCTCTGTGGATGGCCTCCTATTCTTCCTCTGCCCTCGGCTATCAGTAGCTTACTGCTTTGCTCCTCAGAGAGCCCTTTGATGTGCTCACATCATTAGTAACAAACGGCAGATCTTGATCTGTCGATCTATTGCCTTCAGCAATCTCCCCCTCATTCTCATGTTTTTTCTCTTGAAAACAAAGGGGACTTTATAAATTTCAATAATAATATTATTCGTACTAGCCACAGGTAGGTCATGCCTTGTGGTGCCCACTGACTGTGGAAGGCCTCACGAGTGCTCCCTCCCTTGGATGGGAGCTGACAAGTCAAGAAATTGATTCCAGAAGAGAAGCAGCAGATACTTATAGAGGGGCAGCGGATACTTATAGAGAGGCAGTGCACATGTATAGAGAGGCAGCGGATATGTATAGAAAGGCAGCAGATACTTATAGAGAGGCAGCAGATACTTATAGAGAGGCAGCGGATACTTATAGAGAGGCAGTGCACACGTATAGAGAGGCAGTGGATATGTATAGAGAGGCAGCGGATACTTATAGAGAGGCAGTGCACATGTATAGGGAGGCAGCGGATATGTATAGAAAGGCAGCAGATACTTATAGAGAGGCAGCAGATACTTATAGAGAGGCAGCAGATATGTATAGAGAGGCAGCGGATACGTATAGAGAGGCAACGGATACATATAGAGAGGCAGCGGACACATATAGAGAGGCAATGGACACTTATAGAGAGGCAGCGGGCACCCATAGAGAAACAGTAGACACTTATAGAGAGGCAGTGGACACCTGTAGACAAACGGTGGATACCCATACAGGGGCAGTGGATACCCATACAGGGGCAGCGGACACCCATACAGGGGCAGTAGATACCCATACAGGGGCAGCGGATACCCATACAGGGGCAGTGGATACCCATACAGGGGCAGCGGACACCCATACAGGGGCAGTGGATACCCATACAGGGGCAGCGGATACCCATACAGGGGCAGAGGATACCCATACAGGGGCAGAGGATACCCATACAGGGGCAGCGGATACCCATACAGGGGCAGAGGATACCCATACAGGGGCAGCGGATACCCATACAGGGGCAGAGGATACCCATACAGGAGCAGCGGATACCCATACAGAGGCAGAGGATACCCATACAGGGGCAGAGGATACCCATACAGGGGCAGCGGATACCCATACAAGGGCAGAGGATACCCATACAGGAGCAGCGGATACCCATACAGGGGCAGAGGATACCCATACAGGGGCAGTGGACACCTATAGTGAAGCAGTGGACACCTTGGCAGACCCACAAGCTGTCTTAGTAAGTGCACACACCTCGCAGCTAAAGAGGCCCACAGTGCACTGCTTATACTCATGAAGTGGCTGTTTAGCTGGTTAAGCAGCATTTTGTGTTCCAGCAATAACATTTAATCTGTACTGTGCCTTTAACAGCTTCACAGAATGGCAAAATAAGAGCAAGGGAAATAGACATTTAATCTGGGAAGATCAGGACCAGGAGAAATCACTGAAAGCTTGTTCTTAAATTGGTTCCAAAAAGGTGGAAAGAGAAGGCAGGTGGTTTAGGGAAGGAGTTTTGGAGAACAGGGTTATAGTGTGTCAAGGGTCATGGAGTGGGGGTTGGGAAGATTGGAGGTTAAACAGAAACTGCCATGAGAGGAGTTGAACACTTGGAAAGGGATGCTGGGCTGAAAGAGGTTACAGAGATAGAGAGGAAGGTGGCCAAAGAAAGGTTCGATATATGAGATTTTGAACTTAATGTGTTAGTATTCAGAAAGCCAGTGTGATCCAAGGGTGATGGTCAAGCAGAAATCAATGTGAGAAAAGATAAATTATGTTTTTGGAGGCTGAAAGATGAGAGATTAGGAAGAAAGGCATTAGATTGCCAATTGTGGAAGTGACAAAGGCATGTCTCAGCATTTCCATAAAAGAGGGGCTGAAATAGGGGTGTAGGTGGGTGATGTTACGGAGGTGGGAGTTAGCGACCTTGCTGATGAAAAGGGATTTACAGTTCAGCTCGGAGTAGAAGAGAATGTCAAAGTTGCAAACAAGTGCTTCCTGCTGGAACCCTGGAATGCTGAGAGAGTGTTCATAGACTCAGTGTGGTTCTGCCTGAGGGAGTGTTCATCGACTCAGTGTGGTTCTGCCTGATAGAGTGTTCACAGACTCAGTGTGGTTCTGCCTGAGAGAGTGTTCATAGACTCGGTGTGGTTCTGCCTGAGAGAGTGTTCATAGACTCGGTGTGGTTCTGCCTGAGAGAGTGTTCATAGACTCGGTGTGGTTCTGCCTGAGAGACTGTTCATAGACTCGGTGTGGTTCTGCCTGAGAGACTGTTCATAGACTCGGTGTGGTTCTGCCTGAGAGAGTGTTCATAGACTCGGTGTGGTTCTGCCTGAAAGAGTGTTCATAGACTCGGTGTGGTTCTGCCTGAGAGAGTGTTCATAGACTTGGTGTGGTTCTGCCTGAGGGAGTGTTCATAGACTCAGTGTGGTTCTGCCTGAGAGAGTGTTCATAGACTCGGTGTGGTTCTGCCTGGGGGAGTGTTCATAGACTTGGTGTGGTTCTGCCTGAGGGAGTGTTCATAGACTCGGTGTGGTTCTGCCTGAGGGAGTGTTCATAGACTCGGTGTGGTTCTGCCTGAGAGAGTGTTCATAGACTCAGTGTAGCAGGACAGTGGTGTTTATAGTGGGGCTGAAAATGATGCTTTTGGTTTTGGTACTGATGAAGTTGTGACTCACCCAGGACGGAAGGTCGAGAGAGGTGGTTGGAGACTTAGCGTTGGGTGTCATCAGGAAAGGTGACTCCATGCCCATGCATAATGTTGCTGAGGGCAGTATATAGATTAGCAAGAGGAACTGTACAACAGCAGTGTCAGGGAGCTGGACAATGAGGACGAGTGGTTTGGTCAAGGGGACTAAATCATAAAATGAGATTAATGAGGTGTTTAACAGGACATCAGTGCGGGAGAGAGCCTTGCATCATTTGGGTTACAAAGGGTCAAAATAAATGCAACATTGGCCACCCCATGCTTCCCGTGTTCCTTAATCACTTGGATGCAGTTCAACAAAAGCAGCCTGGATCCTGTTGCATTTTGGTCTAACAAAGCCATAAACCGGTATTTGGAGTATTTTGCAATATTACTCCAGTTACACCCACAGGGACTGTAGGAATGTAGGCTGGTAAACTCTGCGCTAGTGTGCAGTGGTATCCAGGCATTGATAGACCAGCATATTCCATAGATGAGCAAAAAGTTCATCTTTTAATGCAGTCCATTCTTGTCAAGAGCAGATCCAAGTTACTATAGTGACCCATTAACTCAGCTGCATCATTTTCTTTGCTTATTCTATTCTAAGAGTCAATATTCAGGGTAAATTCCTTCTCAACCATATCCTTTTCATAACGGATCCTACAAGGTATTTTTGATTAACTACAGAAACATTCTAGTCAGCTGTTACCTATCTCTCTGAAAATCCATTTCCATTGTCCTACTTTTCAGAGACAGAACTGAAGAATTCAAAAGAGGTTTGCTATTTTCAAAGGAGTGCTCCTGTTGAACTGAATAAGAGAAAATCTGCTTTAATATTATAGCAGTTCAACTAACACAAGTTGTGAAGTACTGCTCCATTGGCTGTGCTCCAGAGGCTAAATGTCTCCACTCTGGGGGAATCTGATGAGAATATAAAATAGCATGGGCAGAACATTCAAATTAGAGCTCGGGTGTTCCAGGGTCCTGTCAGGGAGCATTTCTTCACGCAAAAGGTAAAGCAAATCTGGAACTTTCTTCATCAAAAAGATGTTGAGGCTGGAGGGCCAATTGACAATTTCAAAACTGTGAGAGATTTTTGTTAAGTATGGGTGTTAGGGGCATGGAATCAAGATGGTTAACGAGATTTGAGGTACAGCAGAGCCATGATGAAATAGAATAACAGAACAGGCTCCTGGGGCTGAACAGCCAGGGAGACATAACTAGTCACATCTAATCAATTTGAACATAAACCTATTATCCCTACTCTTTGTCTCCTACCTCCTAACCAATTCCCTACCCATGTCAATAGGTTTCATTCAATTCTGTGCACTCTTATCTTTGTTAACAGTTTCTTATGTGGAACCTTACCAGATGCCTTCCGGAAGTCTCTATCAATAACATTCAACAGACTCTCCTTATCTCCATTTTAGGTACATCTTCAAAAAATTCAAAGAGGTGTGTTAGCCATGAACGACCCTTACAAAATCCATGCTGGTTTTCTTTGATCTGGTCATGTTTGTCAAAGTATTAAATCACTTTGTCCCTAATAATAGATTCTAGTGACTTTCCCACAACAGAAGTTAGGCTAATAAGCCTATGATTTCCTAGTTTGTCTTTCCTAACTTTCTTAAATAATGTAGCGACATTGACAATTTTCCAACCCAAGGAGCCATGTTACATTGTTATGTTATTCAAAGCCAAGGCAGGAACCAGGTGAGCCTATTTCTTCATGAGATTGAGGAATGTAGCCAGCAAGTGTAAATTCAAGGAAACTGATGAAAGGCTGATAGATAATTTTGTTTGGGGCTCTGCACACCCTGATGTACAAAAAACTCTCATTGGAAAAGGCAAGCAAACAGAAGAAAATGTCCCACATATAGTTCAAATTGTAGGGCTTGCGGAAAGCCAATCGCTGGGAAGAGATGTGTTGAAAGATAGAAAGAAGAAGGTAAAGGAGTTACCAGAAGCAGAGCAACAGGGGGAATGAGAAAGAAAAGAAACCAAAACATCCATACTTGGGCAGATGGCAACGGGTTTGAGATACAATAGATATAGGAACCAAACAACTGCATGAAATGTTTGAATGTGACAGTTCCCAGAGAAAAGAAATTCATACACCCATTCAGATCAGGAAGAAGGTGAAATAATAAGCCCACAGCCATAAATCTGAAGCTGAATCTTGCTACCAGAGCATAGAGTACATCATTCCATGCCATCTACGCCAGATGATCTTCCTGAAAATTTGAAAGCAAATGGGTACCCAAAGAAAGATGCTCTGAAACCACGCAACATCATGCTGATGGCACATGGTGGAACTGAGATTCGACAGCAAGGAAAACCTAAATCAGAGGGACTTACAAAGGAAAAGGTATTAATTACATATTCCACGTCACTGAAACAGATGGTCTACTATCCTGGGGTTGAACTGGAATGAACTAGATTACTGGAGTGTGAAGCTTAATGAGGAATCTTCGTTGTTGACAATATACAACACGTTCTCTTGACTGTACAAATTCCTGCCCTTTGGCCTTAAAGTGAGCCTGGATGTGTTCCAGCAGAAAGGAGATGAGACATACCTAGGATGTATAGGAGCAGTCGGCATAGCTGATGATATCTAGATCTATGGTGTAGATGAAAAAGATCATCATTACCATCCACATCAAGCCATTGAGAGAACAAGGAAAGCTGGGATTAAGCTAAGTACAGACAAATACAGTGGAAAGGTGACAGAATGCCAGTTCTTCAGAATAATGTTCATACCTGACGGAGTCAAGCTAAATCCTGAAAAAGTCACAGCCATCTGTGAGATGGAAGCTCCGAGAGACAAGAAGATCTGAGAAGCTTCTCTGGCTTGATCCAGTACATGGGTTCTTTCATAGCTTTCACAGCTTTTTTACCATCGTAAACCTACAAGAGCTGTTGAGAGCTGCACCCCATTCACAAGCATTCACTCCCTCCACCGCTGATGCAAAGTGGCGGCAGTGTGTACCATCTACAAGATGTACTTCAGGAACTCACCTTAGACAGTACCTTCCAAACCCATGACCACTATCATCTAGAAGGACAAGGGCAGCAGGTACAAGGGAATACCACCACCTCCAAGCCACACACCATTCTGAAATATATTACTGTTACTTCAATGTCACTGGGTCAAAATCCTAGAACTCCCTCCCTAACAGCACTATGGGTGTACCTACACCATAGGGACCACAGCGATTCAAGAAAGCAGCTCACCACCACCTTCTCAAGGGCAACTAGGGATGGGCAATAAATGTTGGCCCAGCCAACAACACCCACATCCCATGAGTGAATAAGAAAAAATGTTGAGTACCGGTGTTCTGAGTCACACAAGAGGAGTTTCAGTAAACTCAAAGAATTTGAGTCTGTCATACTACAGCAGAAGGAAAGCTGTCACTATACAAGTAGTTGCTTCAACAAGAGGACTATGAGCAGCCCGGGTACAAAAGGGAAAACCAGTAGCATTCACATCTGAAGCTCTAACATCAGCTGTGACCAGATATGCCAACATAGCTTTCGGTCGTTGTGAGAAGATGTGAGAACTTACATTCATATCGGTTGGGAGAAATTTCATATTGCAGAGTGATCATCATCGACTTAGCAGATCAACCAACTGAGCAAAAACAATCTGAGTAAAGCACCAGCAAGACCACAGAGGTTACTCTTCAGAGTTATGATTTCACTCTGAAATATAATCCGGGAAGAGAAACGATGCTAGCAGAAGCCCTGTGTTGTCTGTCACTGCAGGAGAAACACAAGATAAAAGATCTAGGTATAAAGATCCATCACCTAGTGAACGTAACACCACCAGCACTGAGTCAAATTAGAGATGAGACCAACAAAGATGAAGAGTTACATATGCTCACTCAGCAAGTAATCCATGGATGGCTTAATAAGATACAACAAAATCAGCCAGCAATATGTCAGTATTGGCCAATCAGAGATGACATCTCACTAGGAGATGGTGTCCTGCTTGCTGGATCCAGAATAATCATCCCCAAATCGCTGCAGGAAGAACTTCTCCAGATGATACATGAAGGCCACAGGAGAATGGAGAAGTGTAAGCTCAGAGTCAGATCAGCTGTGTACTGGATAGGCATCTACAAAGACACCAAAAGATTGGTGTCTACATGCAATGTATGTAGAAGTACAGAAGTGCACAGCAAAGAGAGGAAATGATAACTACTGAAGTACCACCCAACCATTGCATACTGTGGGAGCCAATTTATTCACACACAATCATGAAAGTGTCTCATAGTAGCAAAATATTACTCAATGTTCCCTTTAACCAGAAAGGTGAAAGCTTTGAGAGCTACAGTCATCTCAGCAGTACGAGTTCCATTTGCTGAGCAAGGAATTCCTGAAAGAGTAAGAGGCGATAATGGAACCCAATTCACCTCCAAAGAGTTTAAAGAATTTGCTGAACAGAATGTATTCAGCATCATAACCTCGTCATCACATTAACCAAGGGACACAGTTTTATAGAAAGACATATCCAGATGACCAAGAGAACCCTTATGAAATGCCAAGACACAAAAGGAAGACTCAAACCTTGCCCTATTGTTTCTCCGAGCCAAACTTCTCAAGGTTGACATGAAATTGCTCGCAGAACTACTGAATGGCAGGAAGTACAATACAACTTTCCCAAGCAAAATACTTCCTCCTGATCAGTTGGCGGGTGTAGGACAACAACTCACTAAGGCACAGGCCAGAAGGAGGTTAACACTTCAACGAGCATGTCAAATCTTTGTTGAGAAGATAAACAGAACAGGTACAGGATTCATTCATGAAAACTTGGAACCTAGCAAAAGCTGTTGTTGAAGCTGAGACTCCAAGGTCACACATCATTGAGACCGAAGCCGGGAAGCAAATGAGAAGGAATAGAGTCCTTACTCAACCTACACCTGAGCTGGAAAAGCAGGAAAGGTCATCAACAACACCAACAACATCACTAACAAGAGGGACAACATTACCAGCATCACCAAGAGTGCTGCAGCATAAACAAAGTCACCAGTAAGTGACACAACATTAGTGACAATAGCAGGAGCAACACGCACAGTACAGTGTACCAACTCACTGCTGAGCACAATGACTACCAAATCTATGAGATGGAGGCACAACATCCTACCACCTAAGCGATGATGTGAATAACATTTTTGAGAAAAGGCAACAAACTATAAAAAAGTTTAAAGGCCTTCAGTTTAATTTATAAAAGTTGATTATTAATCTTCTTTAGTTTAGACATGATATAAACAAAATTTAGTGATTGGAACAGTTATATTGATGAAAAGAGGCGCTATATTTTTTAAAGAAAGAAGGATGTTATGTTATTAAATCATTCCAAAATGATTTAAGATCTATATAATATGTGTGTATGAATAGAAATATCCAGAATGCCACATTACTCACTATTGCACTACAATCAGGATACCGAGCAACAATGTATTATTTCACAGCCTTGGTGTGTGATCTGACAAACACATTTGATGAACCTCCATCATTTGAGTCTAAAAGTGTGATTATTTCAAACTTCTGTGAACCACAGGGCAGAACAGGCCTATTTCTGAATCAGAGGATCAATAAATACCAGCCTTACCAGTTACGTCCATATCCTGCAAATGACCCTTTCTTTAATAATACTGATTACTCTGAGGAAGTTCAAGGCCATTAAATCAACGGCAAAAGGATTTGACACGTATTGTGAAAACTAATTTATTGCTACACCGCCAGTGTTGTGTTTGGTGCTGTGGAGATTTTCCAGATAATATCTGGATTTGTTGCTAGTTAAATCAGTGCTAGCTTTAGAAACAAAAGCCTAGATTTTCCCATTATATCATTCAGCTGTATCCAAACGGGACAATTAATTAATGTTGGCCTTGCCAGTGACGCCTACATCCTCAGAATGAATATAAAGAAAAATAATAGACTTTACATTGCCCTAGATTAGGCAATTTCCAGCAGGGGATTTTCAGTCATTACCTTTTAAAACTTAAAGGCCAATAACAACCCCAATAAAGGCACTCAAGTATCAGCAGAGTTCATGGCTTTAATTAAATGGGACACTTCTCAATTTGACGGAGTATCCAGTTGGCCTTGTGGAAGCAGAATATCTTATTAAAGATTCAATGCCCTCATGAAAATATGTTTGCCAATATTTTACAATCCAGAAAAGGGAAAGGCCCAGAGGCAATTGATGAGATTCAAAATGCAAAACAAGACTTAGTCAAGATGATAATATTTCAACTTGTGGCAATTTTCTAATCACCAGGACTTTCTGCAATATCTGGGAAAGATTTATATGATCCAGCAATGTCCCACCCCAACAGATGAGCCATCACTAATTGGGCTGGTTGTGATTAGGGGAGGGAGGAGCAAAGCCCAAGGTAGGAGAGGCTCAAGGTTTCCCTGTGGGGCTTGAAGAACAACTCCGGTTACTCCACCTGGTCCACAAGGTAACCTTAAAAACAATTTTAAAACACATTTAGCCTCTTGGCCCTCTTTTGGTCCTACTATTCCCTGGCAGCCAGCGTTCCTGGCAAGACCAGCATTGGGCGCCAAGTGTACAACACAACTTAACAACTTTGTCAAAGTCTGATTTGTGTCATCAGACTCTGATGATGGCATCTCAAGGCTGGCACCTGTCTGGGATGTGGGATTAATACACAGTCCAAACTACACCTGTTAAAAGAGGGTTGGTTATGAGGTTCAGGGCTGGCATGCTGCTGTGACTTCAAACTCCTCCATTTCCTTCTCTCAGGTGTGTGTAGGGAGGGGTTTAAAATCAGGGCTTGAGTGAGAGCATAATATATTGTAGTCATTATTGCCTAGGTGCTCCCCTACTTATACTTTTCTTATCTGCTCTAGTTCATTTCCCACTATTATATCCAATAGTGAATCTTTCCTTGTTTGTCTTTTCACATATTGGGTTAGAAAGGAGTCCTGTGCACTTTGTAGAAACTCCATTTCTTTATCCCCTTTACCTATCTCTTTTGTCCAATTACTATCAGGGTAATGAAATCCCCATGATTAGTATTTGGTTTTTTTATTCAATTCCTCAATTGACTGTATATTTTTCCTCCATTTCCCTTCCACCATGATGTGGTCTGTAGACTAGACCCACTATTGTGATTGATCCTTTATTATTTTTTATCCTTATCCATATGGTTTGTATTTTTGGCTTGCTGATGGCTAAGTCCTTTTTCTACTGCCATTATGTTATCCCTAGTAAGTACAGCAGCTCCACCTCCCTTTTACCCCACTCTTCCCTTTTCAAGCATGTTGTACCCTGCATTGGTTAATTCCCAATCCTGATTTTTAAGTAGCTGTATCTTAGTTAGACCAACTGCCATATCAATACATAAAGTTCTATATCATGCAGTGACACACACCAACTCACATAAACCACACGCTTCGATCTCATGGAATCTACACAACCTTTCTTTTAGGAAGCAGGGGGATTGAAGAAAAACTTGCATTTATATAGCGCCTTTCATGACCATGGAACATCCCAAAGCGCTTTACATCCAATGAAATACTTGTTGAAATGTAGTCGCTGTCGTAATGTAGGAAATGCAGCTGCCAGTTGGTACACAGCAAACACCCAGAATCATCAATATAATAATGACCAGCTAACTTATTTTTGCAATGTCAGTTTAGGGGTAAATATTGGCCAGGACAGCTCCACTGCTCTTCTTTCAAATAGTGCAGTGAGGTCCAATACATCCATCTGAGAGGGCAGGCTAAGCCTCAGTTTAAGGTCTCACCCAAAAGACAGCACTTCCACCAATGCAGCTCTACCTCAGTACTGCACTGAAGCGTCAGCCTTAATTTTTATACTCAAGTCTTCAAGTGGGATTAAACCCACACACAACCTTTTGACTCAGAGGTGAGAATAGTACCAACTGAGCCACAGCTGATGCACATTCTCAGCTGAAAGGCCACACAGTGACACAGCCAAGACTGTGTAGCTCACCCATATTTCAACTGATGACGTGGCAGACGTCAGTCTAGTCAATGTGCAGCACATGGTCCGTGCTGGAGGGCTTGGCAGCTGTCCTCACCTGAACTCTGAATGATGAATTGTGACTGGGTTTACTCATTACGACCAGCAATCCATTGAATTATTGTAACAGAGTCGGATGTGAGTTACCCACACCAGTGGGTTCCACAGCAGTTTATGCTGAAGCCACAATGTTAGGTCATTTCACAAGGTGTTTTTCACACATGACATAAACAGGCCAGGTTAACAGGAAATGATGATCTATCAGTACTATTTAAAATGTCAGCCATGGCTCGATTGGTAGAGTTCTCTCGGAGTCAGAAGCTCATGTTTTCAATGAAGTCCAGAGATTTTGAGGAAATGCTGCACTGTCAGAGATGCTGTCTTTCAGGTGAGATGTTAAAAAAGGCACAGTTTTCCCTCTCAGGTATACATAAAAGATCTGAGGGCATTACTTGGAGAAAAGCAGGGTAGTTCTTCTGGTGTCATGGACAAAACTTATAGCACAAAAGCAGATGACCTGGTCATTTATTTCATCATTGTTTGTACGACCTTCCTGTGCACAAATTGTCTGCGGTGTTTTCCCACATTGTAACAGTGACTGTACTTCAAAAGAACTAAACTGGCTGTAAAGCATTTTGAGACATGCTGAGGTCATGAAAGGTGCTATATAAATGCAAGTCTCTGAAGAGAGCACTCAAGGGTAATGGGGGGTCAGACAGGAAATTGGAATTAAGGGCATAATCAGGTCAGCCATGATCTTATTGGTCTGAGCTTTTCGGTCGGCGTGTGGGGGCGGGCCCGATGTGCCAACGCGTAAATTAACGTGCGATGACGTCAGGCGTGCGTCCTGACATCATCGCGATGTTTCGTTCGGCGGGCGCGCACCGATGTTGGCTGCGCGCTGCCGGTATTTAAATAGCCTATTAAGGCCATTAAGTAGTAGTTAATGCTGCCTGTCCAACCTTAAGGTTGCCGAGCAGACAAAAAGGTCAAGCGGCCTCCATGTTTTTTAAGAAACCTCATCCACGAGCGGGATGAGGTTTCCTAAAGCTTTCTTAATTAAATTTTAAAAATTTCCTAAATATAAAAACATGTCCCATCTCATGTGACTCAGTCACATGAGGGGGCATGATTAAATAAATTTTTAATCCATTTATTTAATAATTTCAATAGTGATTCAATCTCCCCGAGGCAGCTCTGTGCCTCAGGGAGAGTGAAACGCTGTTTCGCGCATGCGCGAAAGAGCGCTGGCCCCGACTCTCTCTCCTCCTCCCACCCGCACAGGCAGCGCTCAGCACTATGGCTTGTGTCTTACGCTGGGCGGGCCTTAATTGGCCCGCTTGCGTAAAATGGTGATGCGGAGCAGCTCACGGGTGGCGATCAGCTCTGCGCCCACCCCTGCCCGCTCCCACTGAGCCCGTCCACCGACTGAAAAATTCAGGCCATTGAGTAGCAGTAGTCCAGATCTGAAGGGCCGAATGGCCTACTTCACCTACTTCTTATAATCTGAGCGTTCAGGCCAGTGGTTGTAATCACAGATATTTTGGAATCATTTACACCTCCTCTGTAACCATCTTAAATTGTCCCACAATAAACACTTTTTACCACCACTTAATCATTCCTGCCCTCCACCCTATCACAGACCTTCCCTTTTGTTCTTCCTCGCCCGACCCTCTCACCACTTTCCCCCTCACTCTGTACTTGCTGTTCAACTCTGGCATCTTCCAGTTCTAATGAAAGCTGAAGAGATTTGACAGAGGTGTTCAAAACCATGAATCATGTTTTGGTAGAGTAAACTGGGAGAAAGTGTTTCCAGTGGTAGAAGGGCCAGTAACCAAAGAGGAGATAAGAGAATATTTTTACGCAGTGAGTCATTGTGATTTGGAATGCAATGCCGCAAAGGGCGGTGGAAGCAAATTTAATCATAGCTTTTGAAAGGGAATTTGACAAATGCTTGAATGGGAAAAAATTGCAGGGCTATGGGAAAAGAGTTTTTTATTTATTCATGGGATGTGGACATCGCTGGCAAAGCTAATATTTGTTGCCCATCCCTAATTGCCCTTGAACTGGGTGGCTAGCTAGGCCACTTTAGAGGGCAGTTAATAGTCAGCCACATTGCTGTGGACCTGGAGTCATACATGGGCCAGGTAAGGATGGCAGGTTTCCTTCCCTAAACGACATTAGTGAACCAGATGGGCTTTTATGACAATCAATGATAGTTTCACGCTCAGCATTACTAAGACTAACTTTATATTCCAGACTTATGATTTTTAAAAATTAATTGGGTTTAAATTCCACCAGCTGCCTTGGTGAGAATAAAACCCGTGTCCCCAGAGAATTAGCCTAGGCCTCTAGATTACCAGTGGCATTACCACTATCCTACCATTTCCCAAGGCGGTGGAGTAGAACAAATGGGATAGCAATTTCAAAGAGTCAGCACAGGCACAATGGGCTGAATGGCCTCATTCTGTGGCGTATCATTCTGTGAATTTTATAAATCTGTAATTCCATGTGGTCATGAACTTAAAACATGAACTCTGTTTCCCTTTTCACAAGCGTTGCCTGAACTGCTAAGTGTTTCCAGCATTTTTTGTTTTTACATCACATATCCTCTACTTAGCTAATGTTACCCTAATTATTTGAGACATTTAATTGCTGGAACAGGCAGAATAATAGATTAAATAGCGATATTTTTAATGTTTGATTAATTACATTGATACCAGGACTAATATCAATATAGGAAACATGGCAGCCAATTTCCACACAGAAAAGCCCCACAAAAAGTAATGAGATAACAACCAGATAATCTGCCTTAGTGATGGTCAAGGGATAAATAATAAATCCAAAGTGATTCACTGACCACATTCCTTTCCATCCTTATCTGTGTCTGCCTTACATGTAACCTTGTAATAAGGCATGGATAGGAAAGGGTAATATATAGTTCAAAGAACAGCAGAAGGTCTATAGTAGAGATGGCTGTGGGCTTGCTTTCTCAACTGAAGGATGAGTGCAGGCTTCCTAAGCGCCACCTGTGTACTGATCATTCTTCAGACTCAGATACATTCTGAATGAAAGACCGGTGGTAACTTTGGGAAGGAGAGATAAAGGAACTGAGAAAAGAGAAAGTAAGATGGAAAAATAGTTACTTTCACTCGTGTCAATTCAATAGAAGTATTGTAAAACTGCCCATTATTCATGCACATTTTGATAAGAGAAAGGTATATAAACCAACAAAGAGTACCAAGAATTTGGACTCCAAATGGTTTGATCAACCTGAATACTGAGCTCAGAATGTTAACTTGCTTAAATTATTTATTCTTGTTGTGATTATAAGCATGATATGATTAAGTATATGCTTAAGTGATATTGTAAGTACGATATGCTTAATAAATTTGTGAATATTAGTTCTGAACAGTTCAAGCATCTTACTGATTATGAGAAATAGATTGACCTTGTAATCATAACTAACAACCAGGACAGGTTTGGAAATTCACTAGGTTAAAATCAGGAACTTGTCTTAAAAAATCTACGTTTTGTCAAAATAGATATTTTCAGGCAGTTTTGCACTATCGGCCCCCACATTCATTCATTACGTCTGCAAACATTCATCCTCTTTTTGCGGCTTCTGAAGCTCATAAATATTTTACAGCTGTAAATCTCCAATTACTGTGAATGGATGGTCCTACAATCGTTGGCTTAAAAGTCAACAGAAAATAAAATATTTCCTCAGGTTAGCTGCATAGCATCAAAAAGAAGCTTGCTCCCTCCAATTTCCCACTCCTTTCGGAAAGGACAGATTTCTGCAGGACATAAATTTCTCAGGAATTTTATATTCTCAGGATGTGGGTATCACTGGTAAGGCTGGCATTCACTGTCTCATGAAAATGGTGCTGGGCCTTCCTCATGAATGTTGTCTGATAACGCTCCTGTGAAGTGTCTTGGGACTTTAATTATTCATCCATGGGATATGAATGTCACTGGCTAGGCCAGCATTTATTGTCCATCCCTAATTTCTCTTGAGAAGATGGTGGTGAGCTATCTTCTTAACTGCAGCAGTCCATGTGGTGCAAGTACACCAACAGCGCTGCTAGGGAGTTCCAGGATTTTTACCCAGTGATGATGAAGTAACTTGATATATTTCCAAGTCAGGATGGTGAGTGGCTTGGAGGGGAACTTGCAAGTGGTGGTGTTCCCTTGTGCCTGCTGGCCTTGTCCTTCCAGGTGGTAGAGGTCATGGGTTGGGGATGTGCTTTCAAAGGAGCCTTGGCGAGTAGTTGCTGCTGTGGAACTTGAAGATGGTACACACTGCATTCATGCTGTGCTTGTGATGGAGGGAGTGAATGTTTAAAGAGGTCAACGGGGTGCTAAGTGAGTGTGCCTGAGGAGTTGCAAATGGAACTGGTCACTTCTGACCTTATGATAGAGAGAAGGTAGCTGAAGACAGTTGGATGAGTGGATGGTCGGAGGACACTGTCCTGAGGAACTCTTGCAGCGATGTGCTGGGCTTGAGGTGATCTGCCTCCCATAGCCATGTTGTCACATTACAAAGATTTATGAAATGCAATTTGTTATTGTTACTGCAACTAAGCCAAGGGTTGTTTCAACATTGTAGATTAATATATAACTCCTTAGCAGATAACTGGCTTGAGTTGTGGGCCTCTTCCATGCTGAGACTTAAAGTCCAGCCTAAGGGGGACTGAAGCTAGGAGTCCCAGCATTCATGTGTGGCAGCTGCTTTGAAGTCAGGGGTTTATTTGTACAAAGACTCATTGAATACTACATACAATCAAATCTCCTGATCACAAAGCAGCCCATACCAGCCCTCCACTGTGGAAAGCTTCTCCTCTGCCTCCGACTGACCCTCTCCTGACCCTCCAGCAGATTAGCTTGATTGAAACACTCACTCACTGATAATGAGCAGATTAACGGCTGATTTCACCAATTTTTTATTTGTTTTAATCTTGCTACAAGCGACAGTGTGCTTCAGAGCTCAAGCTAAGTTTATTTGCCTTCCAATCTATTTGATTCAGTGATTGTACTTCAAATATTCTAAGTATGGGAATCCTAATTTAATTTCTCATATAGCCGGAGTACGGAGGTGCAGTCATTAATCCTGAGGGTTTCAGCAATTTGTGTCATTTAAAGCTGCCTTTATGAGCTTTAAGGGGGCAAATGCAAAACTAATCTGTGGAAACCTTATTTCAGTGAGTGAGTGATCAATCTATGGAACAGGCTCCTTTAGGGAGATGGTGGAAGTTGTTAGTATTGATTCATTCAAGTGCAAATTATATTTCTTTCAGGAAACAACATTTGGGATACAATATATGACTAATTTAAGAAATGACATATGTTTAGTGTGTCATGCTTGGGGGGAACAGATGTCTTTGGACCAATGGTTCCCCAACACTGGGTTTTCCTCACCTCATGTCTCTCATTGGCTGTAAAGCACTCTGAGAAGTTCTGTGGCTGTGAAAGGCACTATAGAATTGCAAGTCTTTCTTTTTCTTTTTGGCTCTGTTGTAAGCTAATAGAGACTGTTTGCCATGACTCATTAACAACAATAAAACTCCTGCTGATCACCACCTACAGCCAGCAGCAGCCCCCTCCTCTCAGCTGATGAATCAGTACTCCCCCATGCTGAACACCACTTGGAGGGAGCACTAACGGTGGCAGAGGAACAGAATGCACCCTGTAAGGGGGACTTCAATATCCATCACCAAGAGTGGCTCGATAGCACCACCACTGAATGAGCTGGCCAAGTCCTAAAGGACATAGCTGCTAGACTTGGTCTACGGCAGGCGGTGAGGGAACCAACAAGAGGGAAAAACATATTTGATCTTGTCCTCACCAATCTACCTGTCTCAGGTGCATCTGTCCATGACAGATTTGGTCGGAGTGACCACCGCACAGTCTCTCTGGAGACAAAGTCCCGTCTTCACACTGAGGACACCCTTCATCCTGTTGTGTGGCACTACCACCATGCTAAATAGGTTGGACTCAGAACTGAGCATCCACGAGGTGCTGTTGGTCAGCTGCAGCAGAATTGTATTCAACCACAATCTGTAACCTCATGGTCTGGCATATCCCTCACTCTACAATCTCCAAACCAGGGGATCATCCCTGATTTAGTGAGTGCAGAGAGTATATGCCAGGAATAGCACCAGGCATACTTAAAAGTGAGGTGTCACCCTGGTGAAGCTACAACATATGACTACATGCATGTCAAACAGCACAAGCAACATTCTACAGACAGAGCTAAGAAATCCCACAGCTAACAGGTCTGACAAAGCCCTGCAGTCCTGTTGTGAACAGTGGTGGACAGTTAAATCTAACTGGAGGAGGAGAGTCTAAAAACATACCCGTCCTGAATGATGGGGAGTTCAGTATATCAGTGCAAGCATCTTCAGCCAGAAGCGCTTGGTGGATGATCTATCTCAGCCTGTTCCTGAGGTTCCCACTCTTATAGATGCTAGTCCTTAGACACTACGATTCACTCAATGCGATATCAAGAAATCACTGAAGGCACCAGATACTGCAAAGGCTATGGGCCCTGACAAAATCCCAGTGTGGTACTGACGACTTCTGCTCTGGAACTAGCCATTTGCTTAGCCAAGCTGTTCCAGTACAGCTACAACATTGGCATCTTTGTTTTCTTTCCCCCCCAACAATGCAGAAAATTGCCCAGGTATGTCCTATCCACAAAAAGCAGGACAAATCCAACCCGGCCAATTACCCCCCTCCATCAGTCTACTCTCCATCACCAGTAAAGTGGTGGAAGGGATCGTCGACAGTGCTTTCAAGCAGCACTTGCTTAGCAATAACCTGCTCACTGATGCTAATTTTGGGTTCTGCCAGAGCTCCAGACCTCATTCCAGCCTTGATCTAAACATTGACAAAAGGGGGTGAATTCCAGAGGGGCGATGAGAGTGAATTTGACAGAGTGTGGCATCAAGGAGCCCTAGCAAAACTGTAGTCAATGGAATCAGGGGAGAAGCTCTCCACTGGTTGGAGTTATACCTAGCACAGAGGAAGACACTTGTGGCTGCTGCAGACCAATCATCTCAGCCCCAGGACTGAGCAGTTCCTCAGGGTAGTGTCCTCAACCCAACCACCTTCAGCTGCTAATCAAAGACCTTCCTTCCATCATCCCCATCAGAAGTGGGGATGTTCACTGATGATTGCACAAAGTTCAGACTGTGTCCATATGCAGAAAGACCTGGATAACATTCAGGCATAACATTTGCTCCACCCAAGTGTCAGGCAATGACCATCTTCAACAAGAAAGAATCTAACCATCGCCCCCATGGCATTCAATGGCATCACCATCATTGAATCCCCCACTATCAACATCCTGGGGGTTACCATTGACCAGAAACTTAACTAGACAAGTCATTTAAATACTGTGGCTACAAGAGCAGGTCAGAGGCTGGAAATTCTGCAGTGAGCAATTCATCACCTGACTCTCCAAAGCCTATCCACAATTTACAAGGTGCAAGTCAGGACTGTGATGGGATGCTTTCTACTTGCCTGGATGAGTGCAGCTCCAACACTCAAGAAGCTCAACATCATCTACTACAAAGCAGCTCACTTGATTGGCACCCCATCCACCACTTTAATCATTCACTCCCTCCATCACTGGCATACAGTGTGTACCATCTACAAGATACACTGCACCAACACGCCAAGGCCCCTTCAACAGGACCATCCAAGCCCACAATCTTTACCACCTACAAAGACAAGAGCAGCAGACACACGGGAACACCACCACCTGCAAGTTCTCCTCCAAGCCACTCACCATCCTGACTTGGAACTATATCACTGTTCCTTCTCTATCACTGGATCAAAATCCTGGAATTCTCTCCCTAGCAGCACCGTGGCTATATGCACATCACATAGGGTATAGTGGTTCAAAAAGGTGACTCACCACCACTTTCTTGAGGGCAATTAGGGATGGGCATGCTGGCCAAGTGATGCCTAAGTCCCATGAATGAATAAAAAGAACCTTATGAAACATCTACAGGCACTTCACAGGAGCGTGATCAGACAAAATTTGACAACAAGCCTCACAGGAAGATATTAGGACAGGCGACCCAAAAGCTTGGTCAAAGATTATTATGATACGGCTCCATTCTTACACAGAACTTACAGCAGAGAAACAGGTTACTTGGCCCAATGGGTCTATACCATTGTATCATGTGATCAACAGGTTGGTAAAAGGCCAATTAGATAGACATTGGTCTTAGTATCGTCTAGTAAATTCTATATGCATATTGCACAACCACTTCAAGAAGCATTGTGTTGTCAGTATCGAGGAATCTACCCTGATAGTATTGTTGACCTGATTCTACAGCCACAGACAAATAACATGTGAAAACCAAGAGCATTAATAGACTTGCAGGCAGGGAAAGTGGCTGCTGCTCTCTCCAGCGGAAGAATTACTATTCACTGGTCTTCCAGTGATGCTGCTCCTTCAGAGGCACAGAAGAAAAGCTCCAAGGAATGCAGAGCCATCTCACTTACCACATGGCAGGTAGGGCTCCAATGGTGCCAGTGCTGTGCAGTAAAGGTGGGCTAGGGGCCTGGTATATTCAGCTCGGTGCTGTGGAATAATAAAGACTGGTCCAATCCTGTGGTGCGAAGTTGATCAGGAGTCTGTATAACTCACTGCCTAATCTTCCACTCCATCTGTGAGCCTGTTCAGCCCTACTGGGGTGGACCAATTTCACACACCACACTGAGTCCACGTTTGTTCCTTCAGCTCAATGTAGATCTTTCAGTATAATAATCTGTCGACACAAAGAGCTCTTAGCGTTTAGCTTGAAACTGTAATGTCCAGTTTACTGTCACTGCGCCTTCAAGAACAGGGGCAGAATTTTCCATTTGTCGGGCGGGCGGGCCTGACCCAATTGTGGGTGGGCGCAGAGCTGATCGCCGCCAGTGATTGGGGCCACACCGCAGGCCAATTAAGGCCCCCCCAGCGTGACATCTGCCGGGAAGTGCTGTGTGCTTCCTGAGTGGGCGGGCTGGGGCGGAATCCCTAAAATCGAGAGTGTGCTCTTTTGCGCATGCGCACGAAAGAGTGCATTCATCTCCCTGAGGCTAAGTGCAGCCTCAGGGAGATCGCCTCGACTTTTAAAAATATTAAAAATAGAGAAAAGAAAAATCCCTTACATGTCCCCTCATGTGATGAGTTGGGACATGTTCATAATTTACAGAACAACTTTATTATAATTTTTAAAACCCTACATGAAATCTCATCCCGCCCGTGGATGAGGTTTCACGTTTTTTCAGAAGCCTGCTGGGGCTCCTGGCCTGCCCGCCAATCTTAAGGGTGGATGGGCAAGGCCTTTAATTGGTTAACTGATCCTGTCAATGGTCTCAGTTGGCCATTGACAGGTCGGCGGGCCCGCAGCTGATTTGGCTGTGCCACCGCCTTCCTGAAAATTTAACTGGGCCGGGATGACGTCGGGGGTTCTGCCCGATGTCATCCTGCGTCATTTTACCGTCGGCAAGCGGGCCCCGCCCCTGCTTGCCGACTGTAAAATTCTGCCCCAGGAGCTGGATATGCGGCAGTGATAGAAGGCAATAACAAGAGACGTCAAAGAATTCAAAGACCATACAAGGCATAGTTTTATCCATTCTCGGGATGTGGGAGTCCCAGGCAGAACCAGCACTTATTACCCAGCTCTAGTTGCCCTGAGGAGGTGATGGTGGGTCTGCTTCCTCAAGCTGCTTGCTATGGCAGAGTGGCTTGCTTCAGAAGGGATTTAAGAGTTAACCACGTTGTTGTGGGATTGGGGTTACAAACAAGCTAAACCAGGTAAGGATGATAGGTCCCCTAAAGGGCATTTGAGAACTAGTTGCGTTTTTGACAACAATCTGACTGCTTCACAAATTGAAATTCTCAATCTCCATGGTGGAAATGAACTAACATCCTCTGTATTAGTCAGCCTCGAAATTACAAGTTCAGTAACATTCCCACTATACTACCATAACTCTGCAGCATCTGGTTCAACATTTCCAGATTACTTATCTAGTAAGGCACCTGCTGTACTGCTGTAAAAAAAGCAAATTATTATTGCTGCACTCCTGTATTCTGTTGTTATGGTGTCAGGTTTAACATCTAACCTTATTCTAAATAAGTGCAGGGCCCATTTTTTCCACATAAATAGCATGATTAAAGACATTGCAGTATCTTATCTCAGAAGTTCCTTTGGAACAGTGTGGGTTCCGTTCATGTGTCTCTCTTCAAAGGACTGTCATGCACTTTGTGATTGGACAGAAAGTCCTGCTTTGCAGTAAAATAAAGTGCAAAGGCACTAGAAAGACTCGATTGTTCAAACCCGCACTGTTTTCATGATTTGCCATTGAGCTTGTTAACAAAGAGGGAGAGAGACAGACCTCAGCTTTCAGATAAATGTCAAATTTCCTTGTGAACTCTGTATCTTTAAAGGATGCTTTTTCCGTTTATTTATTTCACCCCGTTGCACGCAGTCCCACAATGACCTTTCCACAGGTATTGTACCTCATAGAAAACAAAGATGCCTTTCAGATCTTTCTTTGCCACACATTATAATTCCGCACACTTCTCAGGTTAAAAACTTATCGATAACTCATAGAATGATTTAATAAAAAAGAAGTATCAGCTTGGATGGATGCCAGTCTCACCACAGCTCCCGCTCCTATTGCCTTTCCAGTCTCTCCTGATTTATTTGCCTGTTTCTCTTTTTCCCCCTGCAACTCACTTTTTGAGGATGGGTGGCCCAGCCCCTGTAAGTGAAAAATGTGTTTGATGCGTTTTTTGGGTGCAGGGGTCACGATTTGTGATCTCTCATGCCTTTGGAGGTGGATAGCACACAAACCCGGTGCTCCCACTTCATATCATGATTGTGGTGTGGGGCTGGGTGAGGTTCCTCAATGTTGGCTGCCTCTGCACTCAGCAGAGGGCCAAGCAGCGTTGTGCTGAGAACATGTGGTGCCACTGCTGCAATCCTAAACATGGAAAGTGGAACACCAAGGCAGAGGGAGGGTTTCAGGGCGATGGATGCATTGCTGGAGGCATTAATGGTGAAGGTGAGCGTAAGGAGAAGGGCCATCTTTCCTCAGTGGTTGGGGGTGGGGGGGTGGTGGGGTGGGGGGTGGTGGGGTGCGGGGGATGGTGGCAGGAAGACCTCGAGGACCACCCTCAGGAGAAAGCGGGAGCAGGTGATTAGGGAACTCAACTCCCAGTGTCTGGAACTGAGGACCGGCAGCAGTGCCGTAAGAAGTCTAATGACCTCATGTGGGTCATTTAGGTCAGTGAATGCATCTTCACATGACATCTCCTACCCACCACCAACCTGCCCCACTGCCCAATGCACCATACCTCCACTCACCCAGCAGCACACCCTGGCACTCAGGACTCATACTAACATCCAGATACTCTATCTTGGCCTGACACACCTACTAATGTCACCAGGCTCTCACTCTTGCTGCCTCCACCCACCTCTATCTATTCAGCTATGGCAGGCATATCATGCAAATATAGTGCTACAGGACTGCTGATCTGCTGCCATTAGACAAGTTTGGACACAATAGAAGGGAGCACAGTGGAACTATAGGGGACAAGGACACCTTCATCTCCTCAGCCCCATGGAGAAGGTGGTTCCCAGCACAGTGGACACTATGACACAGCCAGTGGCATCTGGCATCGCTGACAACATTGAGGATGGTGGCAGGTTTGCACCTTATTCCCCTTCTCAACATCAGCTTAACCTCATCCTGCTATCTGGCATGATCAGCAAACTGCAGGAGGTGTGACCATGGACATCTTGCATTCCTTCCCAACCCCCTTTCTTCCAACGCCAACCATCCGGCCTGCCTGACCAGACCAGAGGCTACAGGCGGAGGAAAGAGAGAGTGTAACACAAAGCAGAGACCCCATCACTTGTACTGACACTCACAACCACCAGCTCAGGTGCTGGCACTGCCTATGAGTCGCTGGGCACAAGTTGGACTGCAGCCAGGCTGGGGGTAAGGGATGGTTTGTTTGTCAGCTCACCAGAGGGCGAGGCCGCAGACTTGTTCTGCTGCAGAGTGCTCAGGTGAAGACTTCAATGGGGCGGTGTACAGGAGCACTGATTGGCATACACACTGAGCTACTAGGTGCATTGGCTGGCCTGCCATTCAGCCTCCTGTCACAGTCAAGGAGCATGGAGGAATCTGGCTCCAAGTTGGCAGAGGACATCATGTAGAACTTGCCCTCTCCACACCCTCTGCTGCATCTCCCGATGTTGCTGCCGACTCAGAGGCACTGTCACTACTGTCCCCATACCTAGTGCAGTTTGTGATGGTGCAGCAACACTCCCTGCCAAATCCAGGAACAATACCTCCAAAAGCATTCCACAGTACCTGCAGGAAATTTGCAATAGCAGAAGTTCTTAAAAATTACCTTACCTGCAAGTTGGTGTCTGGTCCTTTAAATAATGTACATCTTGGAACTTCATGCTAGTTGTTTGCAGAGTGACAATTGAGTACATTGCCTAGTCCTACAGGATTCAAATTTGGGATGCTGGTGTCGCACCAGCCAGTTGGGCTGTGTGATGTCAGGATAGCACACAAGTCACAGGCTCCCTGTGACTTTATTTTTAAAGTTTATAAAGCTTTCAGCGATCTCCCCGAGGCAGCACTTAGCCTCAGGGAGATGTGCGCTCTTTCCTGCACATGTGTGAAAGAGCGCACTCTCGCTTTTGGAGAACTCCCCCCCACCCGCACAGGGAGCGCATAGCGCTTCCCGGCAGACTTCACGCTGGGCGGGCCTTAATTGGCCCGCCCACGTAAAATGGTGGCGAGGCTGGGGGTGCCCGAGTGGGTGCCCTGAGGGCATGTTGCTTGAGATGTGCCGGAAGCAGCTGGCAGAGCAGCACACACCAACAAAATGACGAGGTGGCGCACGGAGATGACATTTGCAGACCATGGGCTGAATTTTGCTGTCGGCGAGCAGGCAGCAGGGCCCACTCACCGACACGAAAATAACGCGGGATGGGGTCGGGGGTTCATCCCGCCCCATTTAAATCTTCAGGAAGGGGGGGTGGGGGACAGCGAGATCAGCTGTCCGCCTGCTGACCTGTCAATGGCCAATTGAGGCCATTGACAAGATCATTAGAACAATTAAAGGACCTGCCCATCCAACATTAAGGCTGACGGGCAGGCCAGGAGCCCCGGCGGCAAATAGAGAAAACATGAAACCTCATCCACCGGCGGGATGAGGTTTCCTGTCGGTTTTAAAAAGTTTATTAAAGTTTCAGTGAAATTTATTAACATGTCTCATCTCGTGTGACATTGTCACATGAGGGGGACATGTTAAGGATTTTTTTATTTTTCTATTTTTAAAGTTTATAAAGCTTTCAGCGATCTCTCCGAGGCAGCACTTAGCCTCAGGGAGATGTGCACTCTTTCGTCCGCATGCGTGAAAGAGCGCACTCTCACTTTTGGGGAATCCCCCCCCGCCCGCACAGGGAGCGCATAGCGCTTCCCGCCGGACATCACGCTGGGCGGGCCTTAATTGGCCCACCAACGTAAAATGGTGGCGGGACCCGCTTCTCTGGCAGGGATCGTCTCCCCGCCCGCCGGAGATTGGGTCGGGCCCACCCGCCCGACAGGCAGAAAATTCTGCCCCATGTATCTCCCTGTCCATCTCCGTCTCTTTTCCCCAGCCTGTGTCCTGCTTTCCCCCCTCTCTCTCTTTTTCCTCCCAGCTTGCATACGAGGATAGAGCACCCATCACCTGATTGAATGGCAGGAAATGTGCAAGGGGCTGAATGGCCTCTTCCTGTTCCTACATATTCATTGTTGTTAGCTATGTGCTGTGAACATCGTAAAGCATTAATAACGTACAATGCATTCACACTGACTGTCTGTGCTGAAAAATGGTCACACTAAAAAAAAATGTATTTGAACAGACCAGTTTGACTGGCTGAGCTGAACAGAATTGTGACAATGATTCTGAAGGAATGCAATTGTCCTGTGTCAGATTGATGAAGTACTACAGCATTTTTAATGAACCAAATACAGGGGGACAAAAGTAGCATTTTGGATTGCTGGCAATTCACTGTCACTGCAGCCATTAGTTACTGAGACATAAGTTTAATCCATTTGAGAAAGGGTGATAGAATGGCGTCAGTTCTCATATGTGACTCATCTCTAAGAGCATCACATGGATGAGGAAATGTCCTAATAACATCAGTACCATAGACCCAATTCAGTCCTTCCTAGGGACACTTAGAGATGTTTTAGACCAGGGAGAAAGTTTAACATGGCCACCAGGCTCAGCACTATAACCGTACATATATTTTTCAGAATTTTTGTATAAAGACATACTAGAGGTAATATTTGTCTTCTGAAGCTCCATATGCAAATCTTTACATATTGGGATTTTTAAAAAACTATTTATTCTCAGGATGTGGGTGTCACTGGTAATGCTGGCATTCATTGTCCATCCCTAAATGCCCCCTGTTTTGATGCAACTCAATGGCTTGCTATTCCAATTTATAGGGCAATTAAGAGTCAACCATGTTGGCGTGGGACTGGAGTCATATAAAAGCCAGACTGGGTAAGGACAGCAGTCTCTGCCTCCCGCTCCTCTTTTAAGATGCTCCTTACAAAACTGACCTTTTGAGCAAGCTTTTAGTCCCTTGTCCTAATATGCAGCTCAAGACGCTACGTAAATGCAAATTGCTGTTGTTCTGTTTTTCCCTGGAAGGACATTAGTGAACCAGTTGGGTTTGTTGATAAAACAGCCCTTCACAGGCACTTTACTGATGCCAGGTTTTGAAAAACAAACTTCAAATTCAGAAACGACCACAGTAGGATTTGAACTCTCATTCTCAGGATTACTCTTATTGTACCCTTCACAATTCAGGTATGGAAGTTTAAGGTCTCACAAAACCTACTCCCCATTATGGAGAGTGAATTCTGGAAAACCTACCGGCCCACTTTATACTGCATCATGTAATCTGCACAAAGGCAGGTTAAGCTGATTAAAGCTGATACAGTTCAATATAAACCCACTGCAAAGAGATCTGTTCTTGATAGTGGAATTAATTTTGCTCTACATGATTTCTTTGTCCTCTTCCCTTGAAGATGTAGGCCCATTTTCGGCAATAGTTCCAAAGATGATATCTAATTCAGAAAACAGCCAATAGAGCAGGAGCAAACAGAGAACTAACAACTAGCATTTCCATAGATCCTTCTGGAAGCCTAGAAGTCATGAGTCAGGAAACACAACAGGAGAAGTAATGATAGGTAGACAACCCATTAGCATAATACTTCCGATTGCCACAGCTTCTGTGTCCAAAAATAACATCCTCTCCACCATTAGTTTCTACCGGGTTTATCCACATGAACGTTTGTTTCTGCAGAGACTAATTCAAATCCAGTCAGCGACGTAGGATGCATGAGGGTGAGTTCTGCAGGACTTATGTCCTAGTGCACAGTCTTACTTGCTGACAATGCTGATGGGAGAATTTGTTGCAAAGACAAGATTGGCTGTGAGTGAATTTACAATCATTAGAATTCAAGGACCCAACCAATTTCCACACTGCGCTCCCACTGCGGAGAGCTTTTTGCTTTGGTGACTTTCCTTGTAAAATGTATCTTTTTACTCTCATTCATATTCACCTGATATTTTATCATCAACTTTTATGTTTTGGGGAAGTTTCGAAATAGCTCTTAAATGAATTTTCCAATATCTGTATCCATAAATTGAGATAGTTGACACATGGCACAAACAGGAACTGCTGGCAAGGTTCAGCATCTTGACTCCATGTTTTCTACCAATGCCCATTTGCACACAGCAAGGTTCCATGGACATCAGTGAGACAAATGAGCTGATTGTCCGTTTCCCTTTTGTGATTTAGTTGAACAATAAATGTTGGCAAGGACAATGGAGAGAACTCCCCTGCTCTTTTCAAATAGTGACATGGAATCTTTTACCTCCTTCTGAAAGGGCAGATGGGGTCTCAGTTTAACATTGCATCCAAAAGACAACTTCTGACTGTGTAGCACTCCCTCAACATAAGAACGTAAGAAACAGGAGAAGGAGAAAACTATACAGCATGTTGAGCTTGCTCTGCTATTCAACATGATCATGGCTGATCTTCAACTTTAACTCCGCCCGCTCCCCATACCCCTTGATCTCAGCCTTATACTGCAACTGCCATCATGCTGCCCACTCACTTAATCTGTCTTTATCCCTTTGCTGCTTCTTTGTGTTCTCCTCAACTTGTTTTTCCATCTAGCTTTGTATCATTAGCAAACTTAGATGCATTACTCTCAGACTCTTTGTCTTAAGGCATTAATATAGATTGTAAATAGCTGAGGCCCCAGCATTGATCCTTGTGGCACTCCACTAGTCACAGCCTGTCAACTTGAAATTGCTCTGTTTATCCCTACTCTCTGCTTCCTGTCCGTTACCCAACCCTCTCATCATTGTCATGTGTGTCGTGCCTGAAGGTAGGCCCTTGGCTCTCTATCTGCTGATGCTTCATCCCAAAATGTTTTTCTTGGCGTTTCTGCTCGTGGTGGTTTACCATTTCCTCCTACTCTTAGGGGCAGGGCAAGGAGGCAGGTCCCAAGTCTACATTAGCCAGAATGAAATTGAACCTGTCGGCATTATTCTGAACCACACATGAGCCATCCAACCTCAAACAATCCTCTATCTATGACAACATATCACTCACAAACCCATTATCTTGTGTATTAACCTTCTGTGTGGCACTTTACCAAATGCCGTTTGAAAAAACATGTATACTACATCTATTGGCTCTGCTTTATCTACCCTACTAGTTACATCGTCAAAAAACTCTGCCAAACACAGTTTCCCTTTTGTAAAACCATGTTGAACCGTTTTAATCATATTATGCTTCTCTAAATGCATTGTTAAGACTTCCTTAGTAGTATATTCCAGCATTTCCCTGATGACTGATGATTGGCCTGTTCTCAGTTTTCTCTCTCCCTCCATCCTTGAACAGTGGTGTTACATTTGCTAACTTCCAATCTACAGGGACAGTTCCAGAACCTAGCACATTTTGGAAAATCATAGCCAGCTGTCTCTTTTGGAATCTGAGGATGTAAGCCATCGGGTTTTGTTGGATTTTAGTCTCTTGAGTTTCTCCAGTACATTTTCCTCTGCTGATAGTAAATACTTTGATTTTCTCACTCTTATTAATTAGACCCTAGGTTATCCTCTATTTCTGGTATGTAACCTGTGGTCTTCTACTGTGAAAAGAGACACAAAATATTTGCTCAATGTCTTTGCCATTTCCTTATTCCCCATGATAATTTCTTCTGTCTTTGCTTCAGAGGGACTAACATTTACTTTAGCTGCTCTTTTCTTTTTTATATCCTTGTAAAAGCTCTTACAATCTACACCGGAGAGTCAGCCTGCTCCAATCTCTGGAGTGGAGCTTGAATCCACAACCTATTGACTCAGAGACAAGAGTGCTAATAACTGAGTCATGGCCATGAAAATGGCAATTAAAATTAAAAAAATTATGATCCATTAACAAAATCACAGGAACATTAGATTCAAAAGTTGGCAATTCTGGTCTAATTCTTCTCTAAATGATAAGGAGCTTGTTAAATTTGCAAATGAAAAAAAGCTCAATGTAAAATTTGCCAAGCCAGCCACTGTGACAGAGAAACATTAGCAAACCTCTTCATGCAAGAGAAATTATGCTTCAAGAGATGATAATTGTTCCAGACTTGATTAGTCCAATGTTTTCCTAATCCATCACGATCCATTATTCCGATCCTCCAAAACTTCTGCTTACCTCTGTGCTCACTGATCTTTTTTAGCTCAAATTTAAAATTCTCATCCTCGCCTTCAAATCCCTTCATATATCTGTAACCTGCTCCAGCTCTATAACCTTCCGCGATCTCTCCATTCCAGCAGCTCTGTCCTCCTGTGCATCCTTCATTTCCTTCACTCCATCTCTGGAGGTTGTGCTTTCAGCCATCTAGGCCCTAAACTCTGGAATTCCATCTCTAAACCTCATCACTTCTCGTTCCACCTTTAAGACCTTGCTTAAAACCTACCCCCGTGGCAAGCTTTCAGTCAACCCTTCTGAATGTGTCCTTTGTCTTAGTGTCAATTTTTGTTTGTTTCCAATGCAGTGACGTACCTTGGGATGTCACCTACATTGAAACAATCATCTAAACATAAATTGTTGTTGTTAATGCCTTAATAAGGTTTTCACATAGAATAATAATCAATCTGCTTCACTTTTTGAAAAGTAATGCTGTATAAAATTTTAATGGACAATTACTGAGAATGCTTTAGAGTGAGGTTGGCATAGATTAATTGGGGACAAGCTATGCTCCAGTGGAGATCCCTTACTGTATTACATAGAAACACCCTCTCAGTGTGCATTCTCCTTCAAATCTATCAGTGACGAAGGAAACATCAGAGAATAATTGCCATTACTTGGAAACAGGAGACTTCAATTTACTGCTTGTGTGTTCTTGTGCCAAGAATTTATTTTCCTTTGTGATTTGCTTCATTGTTTGAGTTAGTTTCTATTAAGCAATTGCTTCATAATGACGCTCAATTAATACAAACAGTTACTGAACAGGAATCCGAGCTGAAAGCTCGTTCCACTTTGTGACCGGCTCTGGTGAAAGGTCATTGGAGAATGGCCTGAGAATATTGACCCTACCTTCCTCTTTCCCACCATAAATGTCCCCAGGACCTGCTGAGTATTTCCAGTATTTCCTGCTTTTATTTCGGATTTCAGTAACTATTTCAGTTCTATTAGTGGGGACACGCCAGAGAAGAAACTGCAGGAAGCATTTAAATGAAGCTTACCTTCTATCCCTCATTATCCCGCCTATTAATTAAAGGTTCATTTTGGGCCACAGGGCAATTTGTTGAAGGATCTTACCAGAATTATATTTGCTGTCCCTGATGACCATGGAGTAGTGAATGGTTGTAGCAGAGGAGGAAGAGACCTGATAGCATTATCTGGCAATGCTTGACCAGATGTGCACCAGATACACTCAATTCTACATCCCTTTGACTTCACAGGACAAAATTGACACAATACTAGGGAAGTAACTAAGAGAGGAGAGAGTAATAAATAAGAAAAAAAATTCCCTTTCATGATCTCAGGGTGCCCCAAAGTTCATTATAGCCAACAAAGTACTTTTATTGTGTAGTCATTGCTATAATGTAAAAAATGTGACAGCTTTTTTGTGCATTGCAATAGCCTACAAACAGCAATGGAATAATAACCAGATAATGTCTTATTTTACACACTGATTGAGGGATAAATATTACCAAGGATGCTGGGGAGAAGTCCCCTACTTTTCTTTGGATAGTGAAGTGGGATCTTTGACTACCTCCTGAGAGGACAGATGGGACCCTGTCTCCGTGCCTCATCTGAAAGGGTAATGATTTGATTGAAGTCAGGCATGAAAAGCTGAGGTGAGGGATTTGAAAATAAGTGATCTTTGTCACAAAGGAAACAAACAGCAAATTACTCTACAATCAGCAGAATCTTTGCTATCTAGGGCGGAATTTTACAGCACGGGCAGGGCTGTAAAATGTGGCAACTGTTCAAAAGCCCATTGACGGGGTGGGAGCAGAAAAACTCACTGGTGGCAGGGGCCATAACATTCCACCCCTAGAGTTTCAGTCCTATGTCTGGACACAGTCAAGGGAGCTTTACTCCCCATTTAAATTCTTCATCTTGTTCTTCTTTTTAATGATTATCATTAACACCATTAAAATGACCTCAAAGTGCCTGATTCTGATATTTGAAGTTTAATTTTGCCGGACTTCCCACCCAGCGCTGGCCACACTAAATAGGAGTGCGGGCCACAGAATCCGGGCCTTTTGATTTGATCTCCGACCCATGCGCCCCCATCCTACAAGGCTCCAAGGCGAGTACCTTAGCTCGCACAATTGTCCTCCGCCAACCTACTTGAGAAAGGCTCCTTTCTCCAACAGTCTCACCCTGTGGAGCACAGGATATTGGAGAGAAAGGAAGAACTGAGACAGCCTCAAGAAAGAGCTTCTGATCAGTTCAAATCTCTGATGCTCTGAAAACCTTGTCAATACTACCACACTGGACCACCAGGGAAGTGGGAGATGTGGCAGCTGCAATATTTGCCACAGTAGCTTTATGATGTGGTTTCCGTTTTGTTAATCTTAATTATTTTATTGAAACCAGCAGTTAAAATGATTAAATCTCCAGTGGCAGGTACTTCTTTGCTGTAAAGTACCACGATGACACGACTTTGTTTAAAATACAGATTTATGGTGGATTTGCCAACAATGGACACGCTTTAGAATAAACTAAACAAAATAATCGGCCCTGAGTTATTATCCCAAGCCTTTCCAGCTAACAATGGACTCCTTCTATCAAGGCATTCCCCACTACTTTGCCAATTGTGGATCAGAGGTCTCTGTATCGCAGTGACTGCAATTCAAAAAGGGAGAGGCTCCACAATCTGCTCAGTCTTGACTGGGATTTATTTCAAATGTTAAGGAACAAATTTGCCTTTATCGAGCGCCTTTCGCAATCTCCAGATCACAGCACTTCACAGTCAATGAAGTAGGTTTGAAGTGTAGTCTCAGTCATAATGTAGAAAACATAGCAGTTAAATAACAATTTACATAGCAAGATCCCACAAACAGCAATGTGATAATAAACAGATAATCCGTTTTACTGAGGTTGATAGAGGGATAAATGTTGGCTTGGGCACCAGGGAGAACACCCCTGATCTTCTTTCAATCTGTCTGTGAAACTTGTCTTCCACACATGGCAAGTAACGTTTGTGCCAGGTAATGACCATCTCCAACAAGAGAGAATCTAACCATTGCCCCTTGACATTCAATTGCATTACCATCGCTGAAACCCCACTATCAACATCCTGGGGAGTTACCATTAACCAGAAACTGAACTGGACAAGCCATATAAATACTGTGGCTACAAGAGCATCCTGCAACGCGTGACTCACCTCCTGACTCCCCAAAGCCTGTTCACCATCTACAAGACACAAGTCAAGGGTGTGATGGAATACTCTCCACTTGCCTGGATGAGTGCAACTCCAACAACACTCAAAAAGCTTGACACCATCCAGGACAAAACAGCCCACTTGATTGGCACCACATCCACAAACATTCACTCGGAGGACTGCTGGGGAAGGGGCATCTGTGTGGTCTGAGTCAGATGATGACCCTCTGATTTCGGCCTTCCAACTCATCGTGGAGATTCAACAGAAGGCGGGGGAACATCATACAGAGCTGTTGGAAACCCTCAACAGAGTGGCACGTGAGTCAGAGGAGTGTGTCTGCCTGCTCTCTGATGAAGTGGTGGCCATGTGAATGCGTATGGAGGTCTCCATGGAAAGGATGGCGGATGCCATGGAGATCCTGATCCAACAGAACGCAAAGATGTGTGCAGACCTGCACTCCATCGTGGTACCCATGGGTGAGTTCCTGCAAGAGAGGAATGGGGCACCTCGATGTCCCTCCAGGTGCTCTTCCCCCTCAAGGAGTCAGGCCGGAGCCCCCGGGCACCCAAAGGGAGGAGGAGCGGCAGCTGGACACCCCTGGGTCATCCACTCAGGAATCTCAGAGGCTGTCCATTCCCTCTGAGTCTCCTTTGCCTATGACCCCCTCAACCTCATCCTCGGTCACCGCAGATGGAGCAGCTGATCCACAGGAGGACAGCAAAAGCAAGCCAGGGCCCTCAAGGCCTCGGCTCTCCAGAGGATGCACGCCAAAGTCATCAGAGGCAACAGGGCCAACCATTGCACAGGCTGACTCCACTCCTGCTGCGGATGTCAGGGCAGCACCTAGAAGTGTAAGGCCTAGAAATGTTAAGAAATTCTGATCACAAGTGTTTGCACAGGTGAACACATTTTCTCACTTTATAAGATGAAAATA
Organism: Cetorhinus maximus; assembly: GCF_964194155.1. Classification (NCBI taxonomy): domain Eukaryota; kingdom Metazoa; phylum Chordata; class Chondrichthyes; order Lamniformes; family Cetorhinidae; genus Cetorhinus; species Cetorhinus maximus. The sequence continues at coordinate 16,087,018 of NC_135894.1, read as the reverse complement.
TATTCACTTCCACTGAATAACGTGTAATGGTGTCTTTCAGCTTCATTGACAGGCTTCATGAGTCCTTCCACTGCATCCTCCCCCACTAGCAGTTCAGCTGTGTATGTGGCAGGGCCTTTTGGAGCCTCGTGTGAGCCTCTCCCACACACACGGAGCTTTCCTCCATCACACTCATCTTAATGTCCTGAGCATTTTCAATGCTGCCTGCTGGGGTTCGCTTTCAGTTGTTCATCTGAACTGGCCGGCATCTCCACCTACCCACTGATCCCACTCCCATACAGCACTTGTGCCCGTCCAACACGAGGCTCCGCTCACTTTTGACTTCGATGGTCATAGTCAAGTTTTTGGTCAGCTCCCTCATTCCCACCCTCATCCCCCCCTACACCTTCACTCCCTCACACACCCCCCTGATACCTTTGCTTTCCCCCCTCCCAACCTTATCTCCCTGGTACACCTTCCTCTTCCAGTTGCACATAGACGTTCCTCTCCCACTCACCGCTGAACCTTCCTCTCCCACCCTTTTGCTGATCATCCTTAGCAGCCCATGGCCACGACCCTGATCTTCCGAAGCAGAGCTGAGACCCATTGCTGGGATGCAAATTGGTTCCCGCTGGCATCCAGTGGGATTGGCGTTCCGCCATGGCGGACACCATCGGATGATCCCGCTGTGCTTTCACGCTGGCATGAAACCGAGGTTTGGCCGTCCGCCGATATTGTGCACCCCCCACCCCCCCCGGAGCCTGCCATGACGCCCGACACCTGTGGCCGGACAATTCCGGCCATTGATTTTTAACGGCTCTCCAAATTTTCCGGTCCCACTTGCAATGATGCGTGCCGGTGTTGGGGCCGAAAACGCTGCCCATCTTCTCTATGTTTAGTCTGTCAACGCCCTTCCTAATATTAGGGATCTCTATCAGGTCACTCCTCAGCCTTCTCTTTTCCAGGGAAAACAAGTGATCCAATGGCAGAATGGGGGAGATTGTAGCAAAGACTGACTATGTGGTGGTGATGGGAGAAAATAGTTTTGGTAACTGACCATATAGAGCATTAACATTTATATGTTGATTGACCATTAAAATTTGATTTTTTCAGCCTAAATATTAACCCTTTGATCATGCACATACCACGGCTACAGTATGTGCTCTCTATGGGATGCACTGTAGCAACTCATCAAGGTTTATTTGTTAGCACCTTCCAAACTTGCAACCTCCAAAACTTTGAAGGACAAGGGCACCAGATGCATGGGAACAGCATCCCCTCTACTGCATCCTGGCTTGGACACATATCACCATTCGTGCATCATCGCTGAATCAAAACCTGGGAACTTCCTACCTATCAGTGCAGCGGGAACACCATCCCTACACAGACTGAAGTGATTCAAGAAGGCAGCCTACCTTCTCTAGGGCAACCAAGGAGGGACAATAAATGCCAGTGATGCCCATACCCCCAGAATGCATTAAAAAAATAAAGAACAAATAAATTTGTTACTGACTACTGATTACTGACAAAGAAGACTTGCTCTAAATATTGCAAGGAGATTACCTTTACAATCCTAAAGCAGGATTACTAGTCTAGGACTTATATCAAAACACTGTCTCTAATACAAAGCCTCGTTATGGCACAGGTTCTGCAAATTGATTGTGACTTTCTACCGTATAAAATATCCAATATAATACGCATCTGCTGAGAGGGCACAGGGATTAATGCAAAAGAGAGGGGAAGGTGTGGCTGGTAGTCACCTTGGAGTCAAGTACAATACCATATTTATGAACGGTCTAATTAAGCTTCGGAAATTTGCCAGCCAGAGGGATGGCTTGGCTGCAATGTTTGTGGTGGGGACTGAAGGCAATGTATTTGGTCTTCCCAGTATTTAATTAATGTCAGTGGTTAATTGTACCTGGAAACTCATTCCCCTTACTGGCATTCACCACCATTGTTAAATCATGCTCATGCACCATCACAACTTCAGCAGGCATTAAGGAAGGGATTGGATCCTGGGCTATTCCGCCTATTCTCCACACACTCATGCCTGCAACTTGGCTTTCCTTTCCTTTAAGTTTTTTTTTGTTGAAATCTCTACTTAGTCCCTTGCTCCTTCACCGCTGGCTATGGCTGACAATAGATTTCGAGGCTGCCAAAAGACTTGCAGAACTTTTGTCCACTTACTGTGACACTCCCTTTAATTATCACCACCTTTATGTATCATTATTATTATTTCCACAAAACCTTCTGTTCCCACCACCTATGTGCTCCTAAACAAATCTAACATGGAGTTTTGAGTAGTTGAGGTGAATAGCATTGATGTATTTAAGGGGAGGCTAGATATGTACACAAGAGAGAAAGGATTGGAAGGATATGCTGATAGGATGAGATGAAGTATGGTGGGAGGAGGTTTGTGTGGAACACAATTGCCAGCATAGAGCAGTTGGGCTGAATGGCCTGTTTCTGTGCTGTAAATTCTATGCAGTCTACATCTCTGACTGAGCTAACGAACTGACCTAGAAAGACTGGGTGCAAACAGCATAACACTGCTGGAGTGTCTAAAACTCATCAATAGTTATTCAGGTCTAAACTAAGCCAATGGTGGCAAAATAAATGTCTTTAATATCTTCTCTGCAATCCGTGAAATACCTCAGAAAGTGAAACAAATATGTTAACCTGTGCGGGCACGACAGCCTGTTTATTTGAATTGGTATGTTTAACCTTTCATTAAGCAATTAACCGACCTGCTTGCTACAGAAGTTGATTAGCATACATTGGAAAGAAAGCACAAACAGATGCCTTTGTAGCGACGTCAAAATGGGACTTGTGACAGCAGCACCCAACAATGCACCAATCTGTTATCAGAATTCTCCCGTATTAAGCATGACACACCAAAAAGGATGTTATCAAATTACAATATCCCACAATAGACATTCTCAGAAGGATACTTTCTGCAGGAAAGAGACAACTCCCACCCTGGAGGTTGAGGAATTGAATAGAAATAAGTCTCACAGCTGCTCCTTTCGGATATTTTCTTGACCTTTTGGATGGAGCTGCCTTGCCTGTGAGGAAATGCATGTGCCTGCATGTTTACAGCTACAGCACTCATCCCATGAATATTTAAAGTGACATTTTCAGCTCAACGTAGGGAGCCGTCAGCGGAAATTCTGCTCAGAGAACAGCTTGCCTTGGGAAGTTCCGGTGATTTGACCCCCCCCCCGCCACTTTAGCTGCTAAGGGAATTTGCGCTGCTGGAGTTTTCATTAATTAAAAAAAAGTCAATGGCTCTCTCATTGCACCTCCGACTTGCTTCATTTGATCTTTGCTTGGTTCAATAAGCCAAACTGTGAACGTTGGAATATCCTCATGAGTCATTCAACTCATCTGCTGTTTGTGGGATCTTGCTCCGCATCAACTGGCTGCTTATATTTACCTACTTAACAAAAGTGACTGCACACCAGAAGTAGGTCTCAGGTGCTGAGCACCTTGGGGCATTCAGAGGACATGTACACATGTAGGTCCCAATTCAGAGGTAAGAAGTTCAAGATCATGACCTGTGATGCAAGGCTCCCTTCTGTAAGTGGGAATGTGGGTGGTAGGGTTGCCAACCCTCCCGGTAATCTCCTGGAATCGGCATCAATTTTCTGGTGGCTATTGAAAGCAACCTGGGAGATTTTGAAGCATTATTTAAGCAAATAAATCAATATGCCGTAAACTAGTACTGAAGTGGGTCTTGCATGTGTATTGCACTCATAAACGTCATTGCCTGTTTTTTCCCACCGAGGTTAAAGGCTAAAGTCTCACGTCTAGTTGTAGAGAAGAGTATACATGAGTAATGGAATGCCAACTGTCGTGCCGCTGGGTGCTGGTTTGCTCAGTAGGAGGCCCAGAGGGCCGCTTAGCCGCTGCCCCTGGCCTGTGAGGTGAGTGCAGTGTGAGTGGGCGAGGGGGATACTGGTGCTTCTGCAGGAAGCAGGCATGGATGGAGCACACACAGGTGGCTCGCTCAGCCTGGGCTCGGGTTCTATCTGCCACAACAATGGCCGGGATTTTCCGGTCCCGCCACATATCACCCGCACTGATTCCCGCCGCAGGCAGGGCTGGAAAATCCCAGCCATTGTAGCCAGGAGCAGCAAATGTTACAATGCCGGTAACCATCAGGAGGGAGCAGGACTGTCACCGACCAGAGAGGCGGAACCCGAGGCAGCTGCTTGTCAGCGCCGTGTGTGTGCGTGCATGCGCGTGCGTGTGCGTCTGTGTGTGTGTGTGTAAAGCGGAGGGACCAGGGTCTGAGCCAGGGAGGAGGCGAGGATTCAGCAGCAGCTGCTTTAAAGGGCCACCACCTGATTGCAGTTCCAGGGGCCCTTGGGTGCAGCACTGCCTGATTAAAATAAACATTTTAAAAAACAGCAGTCTTTTCAATGCTGCGAATGATCAACAATGAGGTGGAAAGTTCATGATTAAGTGTCAAGCAAGAAATAGGTCAGCTAGATTATAATGTCACACACTGGCCACACTCATTGCCTAGGTTCCCATGCTCATGTCCCGGGCTATGGACTTTGCCCCCCACCCCAGATGGGCTCCCCCACTTGTGCCATACACCGCTGGGATTCCGTGATGTTAATTCCATCTACGTCTCCCGAAAATATGTTCAGCTGGAGTTGGCAAACCCAGTGGGTAGGCTTGATAATTAATGGCTTGCCAAACACTTTACTTCCATCTCACTACCACTTGAAGAAAAGTGCTGAAACTTCCCCACAGATTTGATCTACGACAAAGATGTCATGGCTGACAACATTTTCCAGGAAGTGATTGGTAACCTGTCAGGCATGCCTTCCACCCCAGCATGTGGTTAGTATGTTCAGTGCCTGACCGTATGCCAACAGTAACACATAAACCAAAACATCTGCTGTCTGGTGATCCTGTACAACAAGGCTCATAGTACTTTAGCAACATCAGCTGTGGCTTAGTGGTAGCATTCCTGTCTTTAAAACAGAAGTTTACAGGTTCAAGGCCCACTCCAGAGTCTTGAGCACAAAACTTAGGCTCACACTTCAGTGCAGTAATGAGGGAGTGCTGCACTATCAGAGGGGCCATCTTTCATCTCTACTCTCTCAGATACCTATAATAATTTCAAAGAAGAGTGGGGCAGCTCTTGGAGTTTCGCCGGCCAACATTTATCCCTCAACCACCATCACTTAAGCAGATTATCTGGTCTTTATCTCATTGCTGTTTGCAGGAACTTGCTCTGCATAAATTGGTTGTCCCACTGCATACATAGCCACAGTGACATCACTTCATTGTAAAGTGCTTTGGGACATCCTGATACCATGAAAGGTGATATATAAATACAAGCTTGTCTTTATAAAAAAAGATGTAAACAAAGGACAATCTAGGGCAGAGAATGAACGTAGGAAGTGTCCAGTAGAATGACTCGTACAGTGAGGTAGCACATTCCACATTCTCCGTTGGAATCCTGCCCAGACTGAGGGAAATAAAGTTCTCTTCTATTTGCCTCCTGGAAGAGTGCAAATAAAGCAAGCTCGAGAGCTTCAATCCAGTCCTCATGAGCAAAGGCGTTGTGTAATTTGTAATGAACTAGCCATCTCACTGGGAATATGGAAAATGTCAGGTGATGAGGGAATTGGAAAAATCCACACAGCTGCTGTAGGGAGGGGTCTACAGAGTGGGAGAGATGGGTTGCTGTTGAATCATTGTGGTGTAGATGCAAGATTGTGCTACAAGGAGCCATCTTTCCTGAACTGCAGGCTGTGGGATGCAAAATGTGCAAATGGATTCCTTTCCACAATGTGTTTCACATTGTTAGACATGAAGTATGATCCTTAGCAATGTAATAAAACCCTGGATGACTAGTTCCATTCTACGACAGGAATGAGTGAAAATGCATCAGTCTACAAACACCAATTACAACTTATGAAACCCGTTATCAATTATTTCACCCTTTACAGTTACTTCTTGAAACTCAACATTTATCTCAAAATATAATGCATTACATTCAGGATATAGGACAGGCATTCCATTGGAACTCCTTTTAGACTTGCCCTTCTGGAGAATCCCAAGTTAATAATGGCATTTTTGGCAATGCTAGTAGACAGTGCTGTGATGGGATGTCCAATGTTGGAGATGTCACACTTGACCTGCCACACAACACTCAGTATTTCACTGAGAGTTCTACAGAGTACACATTTCTATCTTTCCCTTACAAATTACTCAAAATCACGGCCTGATGATTCTCTCCCCCACATTCAGCCCAATAACTGAAATTCCTATTGTCCATATTAAAAAACCCTACAAAATGAAGTATTTGAAAGGTGGTATATGTCTGTCCAGCTTGTGAATATTTTCCTACATCGCGATGCCATATAGATGCAAGTTGTTGCAGTGTTGGGCCAAATCGCACTGTCTTTTTTCATTTTGAGAGGTAGCACTGCCAGCGGGTATCGATCTCATTCACGAGCAACAGGGTTTACACTGCTGTGCTGTACATTAGTAAAGCAAAAAAAAAACAATGCTTTTGTGATGATGGAAACCCTTTAAAAGGAGTCTGCAGGAGGCAGGGGTAAGAGGAAAAGTCATTCATGCTGCTAATGAAAATTAACTGATAATCTCAATATCGATGCCATTCTGGCATGACACACACACACACAACAAATGTAATAGATTTTCACATTTCCAGTCTGCCCACTTCTAAAGCAGACAGTCCACTTTAGAAGTAGACGGATACCAATGCTACTCTGTTTTGGAAATCCCAGTTCAGCACGTACCACTATTCTGGCATGTCTGCTGCTGGCTTACCCTTGCTGCTAATGCAATGTTTACGAGGGACATCAGCTGGCTATGACATCTGCACTGAAAACTATTGTGAAGCCCAGGAATCTGCCAGAATAACACGCGTAAAGTGGCTGCTGAGTGCGATGGAAGTTTCCTTAGAGTCTCTTGCCATGCCTTCAGGTCAATTTTTACAATTAACTTGCATCTGAGGCTTTGGTTGAGAGAGTCCTTGACTTCCTTCCTTCAGAACCTTCATCTAACTACCTTTCAGATGAGACATTAAACCGAGGTCCCTTCTGCTCTCCCCAGTGGACATAAAGGATCCAATTGCACTCTGACGAGGAATAGCACAAACATTGTCCGGACAAAATATATCCCTCATCCGGCCTCACTAATAAATAGATTATCTAGTCATTACTGTTTTGAGATCTTTCTGTGCACAAATTGGCTGCTGTGTTTCCCTACATTGCAACAGTGATTAAAAGTGCTTCCCTACCTGTGAAGCATTTTGGAATGTCCTGAGGTTGGGAAACGTGTTCTGTAAATACAAATCTTTCTTTGTAACTACAATCATAAGCCTCATCATCCTCTCGAGGAATTCTACAGCACGACACAACTTACTGAGATACTTTAATTTAAATTCATCTGACTGAAGTACAGTCGCTGGATATAAATAGAAGCACTGTCAGGCACGGTTAAATAGTTAGAATACAAAGAGCTGCATTTCAGTATGCGCTTTAATGCACTCGATGAATTTTTCATAACTTTCCCTGTAAATGACCCTCCTATTTATCTGAAGTAGGGAAATGACGGGGATGGTTAACTGAAGAGTTTACCTACAGACTTACATCAATCAATGCCCATGTGCCGTCCATAAACGTTAAGACAGAACTCTGTCAAATCAATGGGGCTTGGCCTAAAACAGGCAGCATGTTTTACTATCCACTTGATTGTTTTTTAACCCCCACAATGAAGTAGAATGTAAAACGGACTGCCGATTTACTATCAATACTTCCCAAGACAGGCCTATTTGAGCCTGAATGCAAGAGTCATCCAAATGTACAGTGGCTGCTTAACTTGTGATTCTAAGGTGCAGCGAAAATGTCATACTATTAGCTCAACATTTACAGAGACACTTTAACCCCAGCTCAAACCCCCTGTCTGACCTACCATTTCTCCTCCATTTTGTCAATCTCACTTGATTGTTTGTGTAACCAGGAACTGGTTGGCGATTGAGTTCTTCACAGGCTGCTCATGAATGCCACTTGGAAGATTCGAGCCAATCAGGAATGATTGACTTTGTCAGTGAAAGTAGCCATGCACTAATTACTCCACCCTTTCTACAAAGGATAACAGCATCCATTACAAGCAGCATATCTCACAAGGGGGGGAAAAGAGGAAGGAAATAAGACTACTTAGGATGTTGTTGAAAAGCTGCATTGTGCTTTCACAGAACATGAACCACTTTGGCCACCATACCGTCACAATACGTTAGTCATGCCTCCAAATTCCTCCCTCCCAAGAGCAACTGTTGTGGTATGTTTGAATAATTCCTCCAATCTCCCTTACTTGAGTTTCCATATTGATAGCTCTGTCCCTGCAGTTTACACAGCGGAGACTGCTGTTGGGCTCACTGCCCTAGGCAGCATCTAAAAAGCATGAATTTGACACTGTCTGAAAGCAGGGGTCATTGTAGCATTGGAAGATTAACCCCCAACTCCTGTCCAAAGCATTTCCTTTCCTTTTTTTTTGAAAAACAAAACACATCACAAAGTCTTCCACTTTCTTCTGGAACATTTCTAGGTTGGATATCATTTGTCAATTAGTCCTCTCTTCTCGAGCCAATCTTTTCATAACATACGTCGAAATTTCCCCCAAATCAGTTCTGGGACTGGCATTAATCCTGACATGTTGGAATACATTACTCACATTGTTCATCTGTTGGCTGGGGCCCAAGTCGTTCACTGATAGACCCTTGCAGGATTCAGAGATTGAAAGGCATTGCAATGGTATATCATTTGTCAGTTTAAAAGATTTCATTTTCTTTTTGATAAGTGTTGTGGGCCATTCACTTAACAAGCTACCCCAGTCCACTTAAGAAATAGGACACCTCCAGTACAGGATCAAATTAATTGAAAATGTCACAATTTTACTAAAGTTTCACTAACTTACATGGATATTAATGTCTGATGATTTAACAAAGAATTTATGATTGTGGGTAGAATCATATAGCACAGAAAGAAGCCATTCAACCCATTGGGCTTGTGCTGGCATTCTGGTAGAGCCATCTGATCAGTCCTACTCAGAGAATGATTGAACGGTACAACACAGAAGGTGGCTATTTGGTCCATTGTGCCATTGGGCTATCCAATTAGTCACACTCACCTACTCTTTCCCCATAGACCTGTAAACTTTTCCCTTCAAGTATTTATCCAATTCCCTTTATAAAGTTTTTATTGAAGCTGCTTCATTACTATTCCAGATCACAACTTGCTGTGTAATAAATAAATGTTTCCTCATGTCGCTGCTGGTTCTTTTGCCAGTCACCTTAAGTCTGCATCTTCTGGTTACCAACCCATAGCCTTATTTATTCCACCAAAACCACCCATGATGTTGAGCATCCCAATCAAATTTCCCCTTAACCTTCTCTGCTCCATGGAGAACAAACCCAGTTCTCCAGTCTCTCCACATAAGTGAAGACCCTCATCCCTCATGACCCATCCGGTCAATCCCTTCTACATCAGCTCTAAGGCCTTGTGTAAAGTGTAGAGCCCAGATTTGAACACAATACTCCAGCTGAGGCCCAACCAGTGTTTTATAAAGATTTTGCAAAACTTTTGTCCCTTTTATACTTTAAGCTTCTTAATAAAGTCAAGGACCCTGTGTATACCCTTATGCCTTCTCAACATGTCATGCCATTGAGATTTGTATGCATGCACCTCAAGGTCCTTCTGTTCCTGAATCCCCATTAAAATGAAACTATTTAGTTTATATTGCCTCTTCTCATTCTTCTGACTAAAATGCATCACTTTACTGCGTCAAATTTCATGTGGGTCTTCCCTTTCACCAGTTATGTCCTCCTGAAGTCTCTTACTATTCTCTTCGTTGTTTACTACATTTCTGAGTTTCATGTCATCTGCAAACTTTGAAACTGTGCCGTGTTTACCTTAAGTCCAAATCATTATTATATATCAAATAGAACAGTAGTCCTCATGCCTGGGGAACACCACGTTCCCTCCAGCCTGAAAAAAACAACCATTTTGCCTCTACTCTCTTAGCCAATTTGAAATTCATACTGCCACTATTCCTTTAATCCCATGGTATAATTTTGTCCAGCCTATCATGTGGTCAATTGACTTTTGGAAATTCATATATATAACATCAACCATACTACCCCATCAACCCTCTCTGTTCCTTCATCAAGTCAGTTTAACTTGGGTGGTGAGGAAGCTCCTAGAAACAATTATTCGGGATAGAATTAACAGTCACATGGAAAAATGTGGGTTGATTAGGAAAAGCCAGCATGGATTTCTTAAGGGAAAATCATGTTTAATTAACTTGATGGAGTTTTTTGAAGAGGTAACAGAGAGGCTTGATGAGGGTACATGGACTTCCAAAAGGCATTTGATAAAGTGCCGCACAACAAACTTGCGAGAACACTTATTGCTCATGGAATAAAAGGGACAGTAGCAACATGGATACAAAATTGGCTGACTAATAGGAAACGACATTTTACAGGCTGGAGGAAGGTTTATAGTGGAGTTCCCCAGACATCAGCATTGGGACCCTTGCTTTTCCTAATATATATTAATGATCTAGATCTTGGTGTGCAGGGGATAAATTCAAAGTTTGCGGGTGATGTAAAGTTTGGGAGTGTTGTAAACTGCGAGGAGGACAGTGTAGAACTTCAAAAGAACATAGACAAGTTGGTGGAGTGGGCAGATAGGTGGCAGCTGAAGTTCAATGTGGAGAAGTGAGAGGTGATTCATTTTGGTAGGAAGAACATGGAGAGACAATATAAAATAAGGGGTACAACTCTAAAGGATGTGCAGAGGCAAAGGGACCTGGGTGTATATGTGCATAAGTCATTGGGGGTGGCAAGGCGGGTGGGGAGTGCGATTAATGGGGCATGCGGTATCCTGGGCTTCATTGATGGGGGCATGGCACACAGGAGCAGGGATACTGTGCTGAATTTGTATAGGACACTGGTTGGACCTCAGCTGAAGTATTGGGTACATTTCTGGGCGCCATACTTTAGGAAGGATGTGAACACATTGGAGAGAGTGCAGGGGAGGTTGCAAAAGTGGTTCTAGGGATGAGAAGCTTCAGCTATGAGGATAG